>NC_052666.1:13754496-14434496 GCF_016802725.1 Solenopsis invicta | reverse complement strand
AACGCTCGACCTCATACGGCAAATATAACGCGACATTTTTTTCAACGACATGCAATTAGACTGTTAAATCATCCCGCCAATAGTCCGTACTTAAATTTAATCGAGCATATTTTGGATGAAATGGAACGACGATTAAGGCGTCGCGAGGAACAGCCGCGAAATTTAGAAAAATTGGGAGAAATTTTAACGGAAATTTGGCACAACATTCCGCAAGATCGTATTGCAAGATGTATAAATATGCGAGAACACTGGCAAGCAGTAATTGATCAGAGAGGAAGAAATACACACTATTAAACACTCGTGCGCGCGCGCGCAAACTCACACACACAGCAGAGAGGGTTTGGAGTCATTAAATACTGCAGAAGTGGCAAACTGCAGGGTTCTTATCTCTGCTGTGATACACATACACACACACACACACACCCACCCACACCCGCGCACATGTACACACACACACACACACACACACACGCACACGCACACACACACACACGCACGCACGCACGCACACGCACATCCACACGCATACACACACACACACACACACACACGATATGCAAAAATCCGACCGGCAACCTCCATATGGTGCACATTGGATAATGCTAATGTCGGCGGTAGACGTCATTTTTTGGAAAAATGTATTTCTTCAAAGTCTTGTAACTCGGTCAAAAAAAATCGTAAAAAAAATTTAAAAATAGCATTTTGTAGAGAAAATATCATACTTTATGGCACTTGCATTAGATTTGTCGAGAAAAAATTTTTTATTGAGCTACAGGCTGTTAAAAATACGTAATTTTAAGGAAAAAACAATGTATCCTTTTTGGGGCATAGTACTAAGAAATTGAGAAAATTTTTGAAAACCATTAATAGCATGTTAAAGTTGAAACTTTGAGCTTTAAAATGGTTTTTTGATTTTTTGTCTACAATGATTTTTCACGGAGTACGGATATTATTTGTAAAAAGAATTTAGCTTCAAAGTTGCGTAACTCGGTCAAAAAAAATTGTAGAGAAATGTTAAAAAAAGGATTTTGTAGGTAAAATATTGTAGTTTATGAAGCTTTACTTGAATTATTTGTTGACACTCACACTCGCCGTTCGAAGGTTGAGCTGCAAAATGTCAAAAATATAAAATTTTAACGAACAAAACAAGGTGTGCTTTTTTACTGCATAAGACAAAGAAGTTAAAAGAATTTTGAAAATCTGCTGGTAGAGCGTTAAAACTAGGGTTGACGATTTCATCCGAATCTATGGATATCCGGATATCCGAGTATCCGGATAGTGATATTATCCGGATTCTATATCCGAATATTTCGGATAGAATATGAAGATCCGGATATCCGAATCAATCCGGATTATTTTTTTTCATCTTATCTAAAAAGTTTACAATTGGTATAAAAATCCGGATCCGGATTTGAAAATTGTGTTACAAAGAGAACGAAAAGTACCAGCTTGACATTGCCAGTGTCTGTTTATGTTGACACTCACACTCGCCGTTCGAAGGTTGAGCTCGCTAATACGCGGCTTTGAATTATCATTGTCTGGCAGCGTTATTGGCATTTAGAAAACGAAAATCTACTTATCAGTGTTTGAGAAGTGTACTATGTCAAAGAAGAGAAGTTGGGTATGGCAATATTGCACGGCTTCCGCAGACAAGCTTGAATATCTCAGTATACCCGCATCATCAGCTGGATCTGAAAGAGTGTTTTCCACGTGTGGAAACACTGTAACTATAAAAAAATGTTGCCTTGATCCTGCCAATGTCGATGTTCTTGTCTTTCTGTTCCAAAATCGGAATCTGTTTAATTAACTTGTTTAATTGACCAATTAAAAAAATATTATTAAGTTATGAAGTTATTATTATAAAACTTCTATATATTATGTTTTTGTTCTATATATTATGTTTTCGTTCTATGTCAAGAAATAAAAATTTATCTTTATAATGAGATCTTTTTTCTATAAGAATCATCTGAATAACAAACAATTTAATGGTTTGGATCCGAACGGCTTCAAATTTGGATCCGAAAGATCCGGATATCCGCTTCAATCGGATATTTAATCTCGGATCTATCTCTATCTCGGATATCCGAATATCCGGATAAACGGATAATCGTCAACCCTAGTTAAAACTCGATCTTCAAGCTTCACAATGTTTTTTTTATTTTTTATCTACAATGATTTTTCATCGAGTTACAACCATTTTAAAATAGCCTAATTTTTGGTGTCTGAAAAGTGTTCCCTATTTTTTGTTGAGTAGTGTATGTCATTATCTTCTGTTTTAAGTTGTGGCTCACAACTCCCCACAATTTTTGAAAATTGAAAAAATAATACACTTTTTTTTAAGAATATCATAATGTTACAACCGTTATGCCTTTCAATAAACTTCTTAAGCCAGTAGTTGCCTTTGGAAGTGTACTAGAGAATCCAATTCTTCAGGTGCGTAAAATATCAATTTTTGTGGTAGTTATCGTTTAAAAACAAAATCCGGCTTACAACTCCCCTACTCTTAAAGACATTCAACTTTCAATTAGAATATTTTTCTTTATCTTTCATATTTTTGACGATATACGCTTCACAAGGGAAAAAACCAATTTTCTTCCAAAGGGTGTATCACCCCCTAAAAATGAAAACGGACACGTATAAAAACATGTCCCTTATTTTTATCTGTACTACAACGTATCAAAGGCTCGTTAAAATCACAGGGGGACACTTCCATAGTACACAGATAGGTGCGCGTACCATGCGTTATAGAGTGGTTTTTAATTATTTTTGGAAAATGGAAATGTCGCAACATAACTTTGTCATATACCGTTGAATTTATAATAAAATAAGTTTTATTTTGATTATAAAAAAGAATAAATATTTTGAAGAAAAAAGGTAAGTGGTGGGGGAGAATAAAAAAAAAAATTTAACATTGTTATAAAATATCCTTTAAATCATTTAACTTTTTATTTGAACATTTTTCTCTATCTCTTATAGTTTTGACGATATACGCTTCACAAAAAAATTGATTCTCTTCTAAAGGATGTTTCACCCCCAAAAGTGAAAATGAACACGTATAAAAAAATATGTGTCCATTATTTTTATCTGTAGTACAATATATTAAAGGCTCGTCAAAATCGGAGGGGCTCACCTCTGTCGCTTTCTTTGTCAGTATGAATTGCTCTATCAACTCACGAGAGCATAAGTGATTATTTTGGGACACCCTGCGTATATATGTATACCAAGAGATGCGGTAGCAACTCGCGCCATGTACACCCAAGGACTTTGATTCTGTCCATGGGAAAATTTTCCAAACTGAGAAGTCGTTATTTTTCTACATATTTACAGTTCATGATTAACGTAACGACCAATAAGCTCTAGTCATTTCATTAATCATGAACTGCGAGTATATAGAAAGTGGTGACTTCTCAGTTTGGAAAATTTCCCCATGGACAGAATCAAAGTCCTTGGGTATACATTTTTTTTGTCCTTCCATGTAAAAGATGCTACTATATCATTTACAAGAAAAAACACAGTTTTTCAATGTTTCCAAGTACAATGACATAAGAATGATGTCCGTATGTGCATTTGATGCTGAGATTTGAATTAAGAATTTTTTTTAGCCCGATTTATGTCATTCAGATATGTCGTCGTCGTTGTCTGTCTTTATCATTGCAAAATTTCAGGTTTATCCTCTTGGTCCAAGTATATACAGCTCGAATAGGGAAATGTACGGGGGTGAATCCGACGGGAGTATATAGTGTTTCTCGAGTATCCTAACATTGATGTTTGATACTAACCCTCTACCATCAACTCCTACAAAGTTATTCGATGATATCTTTGTAAAATTTCAGATTTGTACCCTTTGGTGATAATTTTGAAAAGATGTTTGAATATATATATATCTCCCATGCTCCCTCCTTGTTGCAGCGGAATTGTGGAATATCATTCCGTCTGCTATTCGCAATGTGGACTCAATAACAGAGTTTAAACAAATGCTTTATACGCACCTACTCTTGAGACAGAATGGGGACTGATACCTTGCCTGCTTTGTTGATGTGCATGGTTTCTAAATTGTTTATATGTTTGCTCGTATGCGCTTGTGCATGCCTGCTTACTTGCCTATTGAAATTGTATGCAAATTCACACACATACACGTGCATGCTCACATGCAGGCACATACACGCAAACACATTTTTATTGCATTATAACTGCGTGGCTTTAATAATTATATCTGCATTCTTTTTCTTTTCTTGTTTTTTTGTGAAATTGTCTGAGCGCTTTAGGGGACCTGTCCCAGAGCGCTAAATAAATGCTGCTCTCTCTCTCTCTCTCTCTCCCTCCCCCTCTCCTACCCTCTCTCTCTCTCTCTGTCTGTCTCTTTTTTTCTCTCTTTTGTTTTCTCTTGCTTTCTGTTGCTCTCCCTTGCTCTCCTTCTCTCTCTACTGCTCTTCTTTGCTTTCCACCGCTCTCCTTCGCCCTCTATCGTTCTCTACCGTTCTCTCTCATTCTCTACCGGCCTCCCTTGTTCTCTTTGTTGCTCTCTATTACTTTTTCTTGCTTTTCTTCGTTCTCTATCGCTCTCTTTTGCTTTCTATCACTATCCCACTCTTTTTCTCGCTCTCTAAAAAATTAGAGGTAATACTGTCGTGAAATGTCTGGATGGAATTCAAATAGAAAGGGTAGCAATCATGGAATATTTAAGTATAATGCTAGACGTTAGACTTAGATTTCAGGACGATTATGTATTTAAGAAAATAGGAAAAAAGACTGGCTTTTTAAATGGAATAGGTAATTTCGTATCAGCATATACTAGATGTATTGTGTACAAGTCCTTCATAGCGCCTCATTTCGAGTACTGTGCTACTCTATTAGTTGAGATGTGTGAAACGCAATTGAATAAACTTCAGATAGCTCAAAACCGTGCCATGAGAGTAATTCTGCAGTGCAATAGATTTACCAAAATTGAACACATGCTACATGCCTTACAGTTCATGTTTATAAGCCAACGGTTATATTATAACGTTAATATATTTAATTCAAATAAGGCAGAAGAAGCTTCAGGGCCGTGCAGGGTGTTGTGCACCAATACAAAATAAATACATACGTAAATAGAGTAAATGTTTTGACCGTTTAATAACAAGTCATATTCAGTACAATGAATTTATAAAATCGAAACAATTAAGTAGCAAAACATTGACTTAACGCAACATAAATCCATAAATTAAGATCTTATCGAATATATCTGCGATATCAGCTTTCGCAAACGTATCATATTGAAACGGCTTAATAAAAAGTGTCATTAAGCGACTTATTTCGAGATGTATCACGACGATTAGTCGGGCCAGACAAAATATAATTTGCGGCGTAACTTAATATTTAAACAAATGAACGGATTCGGATAACTAAAAAAAGGGATGGACTGGTATTATGCGCTATGCGCTCGGAGGTAATAATCGGAGTTGCCGTGAAGCGGCTAACTTAAAGTGCGGTTAAACGGGCCGTGATTGGCCCGCGCGACGGTCGGCCGCGATCGTGGAATCGACGGCGCGCGGTGCAGCGGACGGTTCCGCGATACGCGAGAGTGGTCGACGTTAGAGACTTAAGTGGTCTCACCCCGCGGGGTGTTGTCACCCCGTGGGGAGTAGGTTTACGGATTGAGCCGGAGAACGGCGTCGAGGTGCTGGTCTCGAGAATTCCCGAGAACGGACTTGCGGGACGGACGGTTCCTATTGGCCGAGAATACCCAGCCGCGGAAACAACGAGTATTCCCGTCGCGGACGGAGGATGGGATTGGCCGAGTATTCCCAGCCGTTAGGACTGACGAGTATGCCCATCGTGAGATAGTTGGAACAAGAATGCCCGTTCCCGAGGAAGTGCTTGAGAATACCTAAGCTAAGGAGGATACCCGGCGCAGGAGCGGAGTAGGTGCGAGATCGGTGGCTCGGAGCGATCTGATTTCGGCTGTCCGCTGTCGGCTTATATAGCGGTCCGCGCGGTCGGACGTACCAATCAGCGCGCGCGATTGGGCCGGCCGGAGTTGGAACGCTTGCCGAATGCGGCGCGCGGCACGCATGGTAGCGCGTGATCGCGACAAGCTTAGTCGAGCGCGTGCACGTGCTCAGTCTTACGCGTTGTGTTCGGCGTTCGGACCGGTGTGGCGGTGCAGCAGAGGGGTGTAACGTTACACTAGTCTACAAAATTAATTGTAGAGATTGTGAGTTGTCTTATGTGGGACAGACAGAACGTCGACTTAAAACAAGAGTCACTGAACATAAATTGGATATTAGAAAGTCCAATTCTCCTTCCGTTATTACAAAACATTGCATTGAGAACAATCATGATTTTGATTGGGATAGTGTAGAAATTTTAGATAAAGAACCATCTTTTAAAAAAAGATTGATATCTGAAATGTTGCACATAAAGAGACAACAATAAGGACTCAACAAACAAAGTGATACCAAACTGCTTTTTGACGCGTATCTTCCCATTCTCGATGGTATTTCCTCTCCTTAACGTCCGATCTTTCTTTCTTCCCCTTCCTCCTCCCTTTTTCTACTCATATTTGTTCTGTTTGACAATTCTTTCACTTTATTCGTCTCACAACACTCTGTGATGTACGTACCAGCATCTTTTAGGATATAGTTTTCGGGACTCATAGGTATGATCTATACTTTTCTTTTTATGTTATTTATTCCATTTTACAATTTTATTATTTGATTTGTACAGCTCCTTATTTATAATTTTTTTTATATATATTTTGACTTTACGTTAGATTTTACGTTCTTATTAGGAGTATAAATAAGTTTCCGCCGTTTTTTATCAAAAATTGGGCATTTATTGTAAAAGAACGGTACCTAATGTTTTATTCAAAGTACGAGGTGTGTTCAAAAAGTATCGCGAATTTTGAATTTTCGCGGGTTACGTATATTCGAATTTCGATCTTTTTGTGGCGTTATGTTGGTACTCATGTCTCTCACTTATGCCGACAAGCTCGGCCATTTTGAATGTTCACTTAATTGTTGACAGCTGCTTTGCTTGCACGTGTTTTGGATCGTCTTCGATTTTTACCTATTCAAAAAAATGGATCAAAGAACCTGTATTAAATTTTGTGTGAAAAACGAAATTAAGTGCGCGGATGCATTCCGAATGTTGACTGTGGCATACGGAGAAGCTATCTTGGACCGAAGCAACGTTTATCGGTGGTACAAAATGTTCTCAGAAGGCCGAGAAGATGTGAACGACGAAGAGCGTGCCGGACGCCCGAGCACTTCAACAACAGACGAAAAAATTAATGAAGTGGAGAAAATGGTATTGGCCAATCGTCGAATCACCGTTAGAGAAGTTGCTGAGGACCTAAACATATCGATTGCCTCGTGCCATTCGATTTTTATCAATGATTTGGGCATGAGACGGGTCGCCGCGAAATTCGTACCAAAATTGCTCAATTGCGACCAAAAACAGCATCGCATGAACATTGCTAATGAGATGTTGGACTCTGTCCGCGATGACCCAAATTTGCTCCAGAGGGTCATAACTGGTGACGAATCGTGGGTTTATGGTTATGACGTGGAAACCAAAGCTCAATCATCTCAATGGAAGCTGCCGCACGAACCAAGACCGAAAAAAGCGCGCCAAGTTCGGTCGAATGTGAAAGTTTTGCTGACAGTTTTCTTCGATTGCAGGGGCGTGGTGCATCATGAGTTCTTGCCACAGGGTAGAACGGTCAATAAGGAATATTACCTGCAAGTTATGCGCAATTTGCGCAGCAATCCGCCAGAAACGCCCGGATTTGTGGAAGAACAAAAATTGGCTTTTGCACCACGATAACGCCCCTGCTCACACATCGTTGCTTGTGCGCGACTTTTTGGCCAAAAACAACACACTAATGATGCCGCAGCCACCGTATTCCCCAGATCTGGCCCCCTGTGACTTTTTCTTGTTCCCTAAACTGAAGAGGCCCATGAAAGGACGTTACGCTACGCTTGACGAGATAAAGACGGCATCGAAGGAGGAGCTGAACAAGATAAAAAAAAATGATTTTTTGAAGTGCTTCGAAGATTGGAAAAACCGTTGGCACAAGTGTATAATATCTCATGGGGATTACTTTGAAGGGGACAAAATAGATATTCATGAATAAATAAATAATTTTTGAAAAAACACAAAATTCGCGATACTTTTTGAACACACCTCGTATTGTCCATCGCTAGCCACTACTTTTTCCCATCTTTCTGGCAGCATACGGATATCGCGTCGGAAGAATGCTTCATGTTTTGAAGCTATCCACAAATCGACCCAATTTTTTGTATCTTCATATGATGTGAAGTGTTGCTCAGACAGGCCATGCGTCATCGATCGAAACAGGTAGTAATCAGAAAGAGCAATGTCTGGTGAATACGGCGGGTGGGGTAAAACTTCTCAATTGAGTGTTTCCAGGTAGGTTTTGACCGGCGCCGCAACATGTGGACGAGCATTATCATGCAGAAGAATAACTTTGTCGTGTCTGGAGAAGTAGTGGGCACGTTTTTCCTTGAGTACTCGGCTCAATCTCATCAATTGTGTTCGGTAGAGAGCCCCAGTAATGGTTTCATTCGGTTTGAGCAACTCATAATACACAACACCAAGCTGATCCCACCAAATACACAACATGAGCTTTTGTCCATGAATGTTTGGCTTGGCTGTCGACGTTGAAGCATGGCCAGATGGTCCCCATGATTTCTTCTTCTTTGGGTTATTGTAGTGGATCCATTTTTCATTACCAGTGACTATACGATGCAAAAAACCCTTTCGTTTATGCCTGGCAAGCAGCATTTCACATGTGACAAATCGGCGTTCAATGTTTCTTGGCTTCAGTTCATATGGAACCCAGTTTCCTTGTTTTTGAATCATTCCCAATAATTTCAAGCGATGTGAAATTGGTGGTTGAGTCACTCCTAATGTAAGTGCAAGTGCTTCTTGCGTTTGGCACGAATCTTCATCTAATAATGTTTCCAATTCCGCATCTTCGTACACTTTCGGCCTTCCGCTACGTTCTTTGTCTTCGACGTCAAATTCACCGTTCTTAAACTTGTGAAACCACTCACGGCAATTTCTCTCACTTAAGGAAGCCTCACCATATGCTTCTACAAGCAATCGATGCGCTTCGGCTGCAGATTTCTTCAAATTAAAGAAGTAAATCAAAAGCTCCCGCAAGTGATGCTTATTTGGCTCAAAACTCGACATTTTCGCACAAAAAAAGATATATGATGCTGATACAAAATTGCTAATATTTTAAGGTTATGTTGTTGCCAGATGTCCAACCTTACGATATAACGTTTTACAACAGACAATTTCAATCATAACATACTAGTGGTGCCATTTTTTGTGAAACGGCGGAAACTTATTTATACTCCTAATACAATTTTATTATTTTGACTTGTAGAGTTCTTTATCTATTATATTTATTATTTATTTTTATCTGTATTTATTTATTTATTTAATTTTTTCCATTCTGACATTGAATTTGTTGTCTTTTTTTCTCCTTTTGTTGTACGGATTTAGACTTGTTCGGGATCGCGGCTGGTCGGGCGCATCACGCTCATCGCGCGTGGCGGCTATTTTCCCGCTCGCTCGGCGGAATGCTGCTGGCGAGCGGTGAAGCCGTGCTTGCCGAGTGGCGAATTCCTGATTTTGACAAACAATAACAGCGAGCCTTCTCGAAGGATCTACGGACTTCGGTAACCGTCGTATTTACTGAATTCCTACCGGGGTCTTTCGGGGAGGATCGCTGTTTATATAAGGAGAAAATCTCGGGCGCGGCTCGCAGTTCCTAGAGAGCAAATCGAGCGACTTGTAATCGACGCTGTAGGCCGATCTGCCTTGGCTAACCGGGCTTCACTTCTGGCCGTCCCCTCTTTTCGTTTCCCGCCGAATTTTCGTTGCTCTGCCTCTCACTCGCTATACATCTCCGCTCGCGCACATTCGCTGGTCCTTCGAGCCGGATAGAACTCTTGTTGCTGGTGCCGGTGTTGGAGTGAGTGCAGTGACGGTGAAGTGACTCGATAATCCTGCAAGCGGCATCCGTTATTGGAGTGAAATGAGTCACCCTGTGGAAGATCTCGTGCAAGCACAGCACGACTTGTTCGGGTTGCTTTCGCGATCGTATGAGAATATGAAGAAAGCAGGAGAAGCTAATATCACACTCGGACTATTGGAAGCCCGCCTCCAGACGTTGGAAGGTTATTGGAGTAAGTTCGTGACACGTCATGAGCAGTTGCTCATGGAGTACGGAGACGACCTTGAGGAGCACGAGTATGTGACAGACGACTTGATGCTCAAGGCGGACATTTCTTATCACACGCAGAAGGGCAAGTATCTGGACGACATGCGCGCAATAACTAGTCCGGGCAAAGCGGCGGTCGCCGCGCCCGATGCTGCCGTCGCAGCAGCCGCTCCCGCCGTCGCGGTGGCGGCTCCCGTCGCTACGAAGTTGCCTCGCATTTCCATACCTCAGTTTTCCGGACGGTATGAAGACTGGCCAGCCTTTCGCGACCTCTTCACTTCTCTAGTAGTCCGAAACCCGTCCGCCTCGTCGGTGGAGAAGCTGCACTATTTGAAAACGAGCTTGAAGGGGGAAGCAGAACAGGTGACTCGACAACTGCCAACAACGGACGCTAACTTTGAGCGTACCTGGTGTGCCCTGGTCGATCACTATGAGAACAGGAGGCTCCTGGTGCGGTCCTACATCTCCAGGCTGTTATCACTGACTAAGATGAAAGGTGAGTCTGCTGCCGAGTTACGCAAAATCTATCATTGCGTGCAGACTACCTTAGGCTCATTGGAGGGGGTCCGTCGACCCTTGGCGCGGAGTGACGATCTTTGCGTGCAACTATTCACGGAACTTCTTGACACGGTGTCGCGGCGCGAGTGGGAGACGCAGCTCAGCCGGACGACGGAACCGCCGTCTCTCGATGAGTTGCTTGTTTTCATTAATCAACGGATGCGTACCCTCGAGTCTCTTGCACCCGCGAAGAGCGAAACAAACGCTTCCAAGGGCAGTTCGAGTTCTACCCGGTCGAGGACCGCGTTGCAGGTCCGTAAGCAGGACAGTCAGCGAGGCCGCTGCTTCCTATGCAATGGTGAACATTACGTGCGGCAATGCGAGAAGTATTTCGGGAAATCGGTGGCAGAGCGCAGGCAGTACGTGGAGGCGAATAACTTGTGCGTGAATTGCCTCAGGAGGCATAAGTTATCCGAATGCCCGTCGCGGAAAACATGCTTATCGTGCAGCGAGCGTCACCACTCGACGTTGCATGACGCCTTCGTCGCCGTCGCTGCGGTCACGGTTCACGCCACAACACCGAGACCAGCTGCTGCTGTCGCCACGCTTGTGATGACCGCGCGCGTCCGCGTAACCGACCGACACGGTGTCGATCACTTCGCGCGGGCTCTGATCGATCCTGGGGCTGAGTCCTCGCTGGTGACGGAGTCATTGGCGCAGCGACTCCGGCTGCCCCGTTCGCACACTTCAGTGGCGGTATTCGGGGTCGGTGGTGTCCAGACAGGTGTTGCCCGCGGACGAATTGACTTGCGCGTCTCGCCTCGCCGGGAGGGCTCTCCGATTGTTATGTCGGCACTGATCTTCCCTCGCTTGCCGCTCTACGAGAGCGATATGCAGGCCGACAGTACAGGGTGGCCTCATCTCGCTGGCCTGGCTCTCGCTGACCCGGACTTTCTGAGGGCGGACCCGGTGGACATCCTCTTGAGCGCGAACGTGTACGCCGCCATCCTCCAGACCGGGCTGCGGAAGGGCGGGCCTGGCCAACCTGCGGCGCAGCGGACATCATTTGGCTGGCTTCTCGTGGGGCCCGTCGGCACGGCGAAGACTCCTCCGCGTGCTCTGACCTTGCAGTGCCGTGTTGAGGACGACCTCGCTTCTTTGGTGAGAGGATTCTGGCAGCAGGAGGAGCTGCCTGTGGGACCCGCACCTCTCACTCCGCTCGACCAGGAGTGTGAGGACCTGTTCCGTCGCACGCATCGCCGTCAAGACGACGGCCGTTACATCGTGCGCCTCCCGGTGGTTGACCCGCTGTCGGACTTGACTGCTACGAAGCGCGCTGCCTTGCGCGCCCTCACCGCGACGGAGAAGAGGTTCGCTCGAGATGACCGACTGCGCGAGCTGTACCTCGACTTCATGCGCACGTATGAGGAGCTCGGACACATGGTTCGCTCGGACGCTGCAACGGGAGCCAGAGTGAGCTATTTACCTCATCATGGCGTGCTGCGTGAGGCCAGCTCGACCACTAAGCTGCGCGTGGTATTCAACGGCTCTGCAGCTGGCTCCTGCGGAGAGTCGCTGAATCGGAGCCTCCTGGTGGGCCCGAATCTGTTACCTCCGCTCGCTGACGTCTTGCTGCGCTTGCATCGCTACGTCCTGGCCACGGACGTAGAGAAGATGTATCGCCAGATTCTGGTCCACCCTGAGGACCGGGATCTCCAGCGCATCCTTTGGCGGTATAGCGCCCGGGATGAAGTAGCGGAGTTCCGCCTGAACACCGTGACATACGGCTTAGCGTGTGCGCCGTTCCTGGCCATGCGCACTCTCCGCCAGCTGGCCGACGATGAAGCGGACAACTACCCGCTGGCGGCTCGAGCTCTCTATCGGGACGTCTACATGGATGACGTCTTAACAGGTGCCTCGAGTCTGGAGGAGGCGTTTGAGCTACGCCGACAGTTGACCGACCTGTGCATGGCGGGCGGCTTCCCCCTGCGCAAGTGGTCGGCCAACGAGACGCGAATCTTACAAGACGTTCCAGCGGAACACCGCATGCAGCAGGCGCTGCGAGACTGGGGACCGCACGAGACACACGGTACCTTGGGCTTGCGGTGGCATCCCGCTACTGACGAATTTTCATTCACCATCCCTGCTATCTCTTTGACCGAGGTGACAAAGAGATCGGTACTGTCCTTTACTGCCCGACTGTTTGATCCTCTAGGTTGGCTGGCTCCGGCAGTGGTGCGAGCCAAGATCGCCTTCCAGTCGACTTGGCTGATGGGTCTCGGCTGGGACGATCCTCTCGACGAGGGGGCGAGACAGCTGTGGCGCGAGTACGAGGCTGCTCTTCCCCGTCTGCGGGATGTACGAATTCCGCGACGATTGGACGCCGGTTTGTTGAGCGGTGACGTGGAGCTCAATGGCTTTGCCGACGCCTCTGAGCGCGCCTATGCTGCTGTCACCTACTTGCGGACGGGCTCTGGTGCGTCCTGGAGGACCTGCCTTATCGCGGCCAGGACAAAGGTCGCGCCCTTGAAACCTGTGACTCTGCCAAGGTTGGAGTTGTGCGCTGCTACACTTCTTGCAAGACTGGCGGCGCATGTCCGAGCTACGCTCGGTCTTGACCGGACGGCGATGCATTTGTGGTCGGACTCTACGGTCACTCTGGGCTGGGTACGCGGCCACCCGACTCGGTCGAAGACCTTTGTAGCGAACCGCGTTGCTGAGATTCAGACCAGGGTCCCTGACGCTCAGTGGCATCATGTGCCTGGCCCGGAGAATCCGGCGGACTGTGCGTCCCGCGGACTTGCGCCGGGAGAGCTGGTGCATCACCCGCTCTGGTGGCGTGGTCCGGGTTGGCTCCAGGCGGAGTCGACGTCCTGGCCGGATGCTGATCGGGGGACTCCTGGTGACGGCTGGCCGGAGGAGAGAGTCCGCGCGCAGGCAGCTAGGATCGCGTCCGTCGGCGTGGAGGAGCCTGATGAGCTCTTGCGCTTCTCGAGCCTCGATCGCCTGCTGCGAGTGACGGCGTGGTGCAGGCGGTGGCTTCGTCTTAGACCGGTTGCTGCGCCGGCGGCCTTGGAGGATGGCCGGGAGCGGCGTGGCGACGAGTTATCGGCTGATGAACTGGAGGAGGCGAGGATGGCTTGGGTTCGGCGGGTCCAGGCTGACCACTACCAAGTAGAGCTGAGCGTCGTGCGACGGGGTCGGTCTCTGCCAGCGTCCTGCCCTCTTGCACGATTTACTCCCTTTTTTGATAGTCAAGGTCTGCTGCGCGTGGGTGGTCGCCTCAAACACGCGCTTCTCGCTTATAGATGAGCGACACCCGGTGCTGCTGCCCGGGGACTCTCATGTTGCCAGGTTGGTGGTGGAGGACTGCCACCGGCGAACATTACACGGCGGAGTCCAGATGACCCTGAGGATGATTCGCCAGCGATACTGGATCCCCCGGGGACGAGCGGTAGTGAAGACGTGGCTGCGCCGTTGCGTGGTTTGCGTGCGGTGGCGGGCCGCCATCCCCCGGCAGCTGATGAGCAGCCTCCCGCGGGAGCGGGTTACTGCGGGGAGACCCTTCCTCGACACCGGAGTCGACTATGCCGGCCCGGTTCATCTGCGAACGACCAAGGGACGAGGTCAGCGGACTTACAAGGGCTTCATCGCGGTCTTCGTCTGCCTGTCAACCCGTGCCGTGCATTTGGAGGCGGTGTCCGACTACACTGCCGACGCCTTTCTGGCGGCCTTGCGTCGGTTCGTGGCTCGCCGCGGCCTCTATCGTACGCTCCGTAGCGACTGCGGAACGAACTTCGTCGGCGCCGATGCGCAATTGCGGAGTTTTTTCGCCGCTGATAGCCCTGAGTTGTGTCGGATCGTCGGACGGCTTGCGAGCGATCGTATTAAGTGGCTATTCAACCCTCCGTCAGCGCCTCATTTTGGCGGACTCTGGGAGGCCGCCGTCAAGTCCTTGAAGCACCACCTGCGGCGAGTGCTGGGGGACTCGACCCTGACCTTCGAGGAGATGAGCACCCTCCTCGCTCAGGTGGAAGCCTGTCTGAATTCGCGACCGCTCCAGGCCTTGTCCGACGATCCTGATGACCTCGCCGCCCTCACGCCGGGTCATTTCTTGGTGGGATCCCCTCTTACGGCCGTGCCTGAGCCTTCAATGCGGGAGTTGCCGGCGAACCGCTTGACTCGCTGGCAGCTTCTGCAACAAATGCGTGACCATTTCTGGGACCGATGGTCCCGTGAGTATCTTCACTCCCTCGTCCATCGACCGAAGTGGCGGAGGGAGGTCGCAGATTATCGAGTGGGACGCCTGTGTCTCCTTCGAAATGAGAGCACTCCGCCGTCGCGCTGGCCACTCGCGCGAATCGTGCGGGTGCACGTAGGGGAGGATGGCCAGATTCGCGTCGTCACTGTCCGGACGGCTGCGTCGGAGTTCACGCGACCAGTAGTCAAGCTCATATTATTGCCGGTTGGAGAGGGCGATCAGAGCCAGGAGTCGCTTGACTAGCGCCGAGAGTGGTCTCCGGAGACGCTTTAGCATTTTGTAATTATCATTAATTCGACTAGCTAATCTTTAATGTCAACATTTTTCTTGGGCAGCTTAAATCTAATCAGGAAAACAGCTTGCGTGCGGAGAGCCCTGCTGAATTTCGCTCGTGCCCCTTGTCGTCATTTTGCCGTTTGTTTGTCAACGCTCATCGAAAAATTTCAAAAAAAAAAATTCATCCGCTTGTCACTATATCACATCGAGCTTCCAAGCGTCGCGTACTTGCAGGACTTCAGCGGATCCACCAGAATAGGTCAACCATAGAGCCACGCGAGGAAGTCGAATGCGGGGGTGCACGATGCGAGGGAGGTTCGGGGGGACCTCGACCTGGACCGATCGCCCTGGCTCGGGCGAGGCGGGCGGGATGTTCGGGATCGCGGCTGGTCGGGCGCATCACGCTCATCGCGCGTGGCGGCTCTTTTCCCGCTCGCTCGGCGGAATGCTGCTGGCGAGCGGTGAAGTCGTGCTTGCCGAGTGGCGAATTCCTGATTTTGACAAACAATAACAGCGAGCCTTCTCGAAGGATCTACGGACTTCGGTAACCGTCGTATTTACTGAATTCCTACCGGGGTCTTTCGGGGAGGATCGCTGTTTATATAAGGAGAAAATCTCGGGCGCGGCTCGCAGTTCCTAGAGAGCAAATCGAGCGACTTGTAATCGACGCTGTAGGCCGATCTGCCTTGGCTAACCGGGCTTCACTTCTGGCCGTCCCCTCTTTTCGTTTCCCGCCGAATTTTCGTTGCTCTGCCTCTCACTCGCTATACATCTCCGCTCGCGCACAAGATTCATGTTCCGAAAACAATGTTCCTTCGCTTATTACTCAAAGATACATCTCGAAATAAGACGCTTTGTGACACTTTTTGTTAAGCCGTTTCAATGTGGTACGTTTGCGTAAGCTGATATTTTTAGATATATCCGGTAAGATCTTAATTTATGGATTTATGTTGCGTTAAGTCTATGATATGTTTTGCTACTTAATGGTTTCAATTTTATAGATTTATTGTACAAAAGATGATTTGTTATTAAACGGTTAAAACGTTTACTTTATTTACATTTGTATTTATTTTGTATTGGCGCACAACACCCTGCACGGCCCTGAAGCTCTTTCTGCCTCATTTGAATTATTATTCTTTAGGAGCTTTGAACTTTGTGCTTATTTTTTAATTTGTTAATGTATTTATTTTTAAAATTTTAAATGGCATGACTTTGGAAGCGTTAAACAATAAAATAGAAATAATGGGAGGGGAATGCGATAAACAAACAAGGCAGACAGAAAACTTAGTAGTAACTTTCCGTAAAACTAAAAGTGCTCAAAACCTTTTTTATGAAGGTATAAAATTGTATAATTCTTTACCTACTGTGATTAAGCAATGTAGAGAAATAGTAGCGTTTAAGATTGTTAAAAAAATATATACCAGTTAATGTTAATATATAGTTATGTATAATAATTATGTACAAGAAATAGCTGTGAAAGCTAAAATAAATGTCAATCAATCAATCTACCGCACTCTGACGTTTTCACGCTCTCTCTCTCTCTCTTTCTCTCTGGGGGCGATGTGAAAAGACGTGCTTCATTTCTGCTCCGCTGTTCTTTCAACGTTTTGTTGCTGTTCTCTGCCCCGCGAGGCCGTTCGTTGTGTACCGTTTAATCGTGGGCTTCTTGGCTTGTTATCTGCACTCTGGATAAGCACATCTGGATCACCTTGCATTATTTTTCTTGGTTTTCTGAAGTGCTATCTCTGTGGCCTAACCTAGTTCTGTTGCTGGTGGCTGTTCGGCATCGCCTCGTGCACGTGCTGTCCGCCTGACGGGTCCGTTCGTTTGCTGCTCTCGCTTGTGCGCGCCGTCGACTACCGTCCGTTCGTATGTCGCTCGCCAATCGGCTTTGAACAATGACTCTCGCCTGCGTAGCTTGTAAACGTTTCATCGCTGTGGCCGATGCGCTGTGTTGTAACCGCGATCCCAAACACATTTTCCTGCGCTCGCGGCCGACAGGCCTCTGCTCCGGGCTCTCTTAATGCTCCGGGCTGCACTGTGCTATCCTGTCCTACCTGTCGGAAGCAGGGTATCCACGGAAATCTTTCCAACTCTCGCGTTCCCGCGCTCGTTGATAGTGAATCGACTTCAGCCGTTTCCTCTCTCGAGCCTGATTCTATCAAGGATCTCTTAGCTGCAGTACTAGCCAAGATTGAGGGCGTTGAGCACATCTTGCAGGATTTTCCCGTGTTGAGGGAGCAGCTTCGGGATCTTCCTGCAATCAGAGCGCAGCTGACCTCGTTGGAGCGTAGCGTTCAACAATCACTGGGTGTCATCGAAGCTAAAACTGAGGAGCTTGCGGGTGCTGTGCGCCGAGTTGATGCGGGGCAAGCCAGTTTGGATGCTCGCGTCCGCGCTTTGGAGGCGCGACCTTCCGGCGGGTCTGTTGCGTCCGCTTCCGCTTTCGAGGAGCACATCGAGGCGCTTGAGCGCGCCAGGCTCAGCAGCGAGCTCATCATTTTCGGCGCAAAGGAGCTCCCCTCTGAGAATACTCGCGCCGTCGTTGCCGACATCGCCTCTGCGTTGGGAGTTGCCGCCCCTCTCGGCGAGATTTCTACCTGCGTGCGTATTTCTGCCAAGGGAAATCGCCCAAGACCGATTGTTGTGAGGCTGTCTTCTGGCGAGGCTCGCGACCGATGGATCGACGGGAAGCGAGCCAAGGGAGTTCTTGAGGGTGCGGAGGTGTCTGAGGGGCTCTCCGGATCTAGGATCGACCTCAACGAGAGGCTGACATTGTCCTCTCGGACTATCTTTAATGAGGTGAGGTCTGCGGTTCGCTCGGGCAAACTGCACCGCGCATGGGTTCGCGGCGGCCTCATCTACATCAAACGACACTCTGATACCTCTCCCATTCGAATCCGTCACCAAGAACATCTGAACTGACTCATGGCCGGCCCCCCGCCCCCCGTCGCGGCATCGGGCGTCGTAGCTTCGGCTGCCACCTCTGCAACATCATCGTCTACGCGCGAAGGCGTCGCGGCATCTGCGTTTTCACTGAACCAGAGCGGCGACGATCTCTCCCACCATCAACGGGGTCCTGCTGTTAAGCCTCGCGCGTCCTTGGCGGCCTCAAGGGATGCGTCTGGAGCTGAGTACATAGCTGTCGCCGGGCCCTCATCTTCCTCTGCGCTCAATCCCTGATCGGTTGCCTGTCCGACAACGTGGCCTTCTACACCTCCTACTGCAACTGATACACTCAGCCCCAAGACTAGCTCTGCGATTCCTCTTTTCACTCGCGCTTATACTTTTCAGTTTCTATGCCTACTTATATATTACAATACTACTCTTATCTTATTTTATCTTCTCTTCTTTTCTCTGCGCTTGTATAGCTTTCTTTATTTAGTTGAGCGGCCAGTAAAAGTATAATTCTATTTCGCTTTCGTTACTTTTAATTTTTGCTCTGTATATCTTATTTTAATTTGCTTACATACCATAATATTATTTATGCTTTTGCTGTCTATCTCTCCTGCGTAGGCTAGTTTCTGTTTTATTTTGTATTTCTCTTTATCTGTACCTCCACTGTGTTATTAGTTTGTAAGACTTCAATTTTCTTTGCTGTATTTCGTTACCTTTTCTATAATTAGTTATTAAGTGAACATTTGTACTTTTTCTTGCTCTGCTTATCTGTTTGTCCTTAGAGGGCTTGCCCTAGGACAGAAATAAACTCTCAATCAATCAATCAATCAATCAATCTCTCTCTCTCTCTCTCTCTCTCTTTCTCTCTCTCTCTCTCTCTCCCTCTCGCAATGGAAAAACGTGTCGAGAATCGCTCCGTAAATGTAATAACTTTTGAATGGTTTAAAGTGAGAAAAGCCGTAAAATAAGTTGTTTGATTTACGCCGCCATTGACCGGGAATAGCTGTGAAAGTTATGTAGCCGGGATATGGCAATCTGTGAATGTGAGCAGTTAAATTATTGTTTGAAACATTAAAGCTTCACAAGACAGTAGACATTATACGTGGACACAATAGTGCTAACGTGTGTAAGTGGATCATAGGTGACGGATCGCTTATGCTGATATTAACGGTTTTGGCCGGTAATTGACAGCATGGACGCGGAATATGCAGAATACCAATGCTCGGCTTGTAAGAAGGAAATTAAGAGCAAAGTTGTTAAATGTGAAACTTGGCCGAAGCTTTTTTACCATCCAGGATATATAATTAAGCATAAAATTCCTGATAGAAACCAAGAGTACGTGCGGTGTAAAGGACCATTTGAGGAATTTTTGATTAATATTGAGAAAGTACCGACACCGACAGGAAGAGATAGGACACCATCGACAAGATTTATAGGGTCTACAAGAGCGGTCACAACAATGAGCAGTGGAAGTAAAGGGTCAGGCATTGATTTAAAAATATATTGGATTATAGGAGCTATATAGGGTGATTCAGAATAACCCGTTGTCTTTCAAGGAACGTATTCCTGGTCGAATTCTAAGACGATTTTTCCTTTGCCAAAAATTTGTCAGACGCTTAGATTTTGAAATATTAGCCGATTAAGTTAGCGTATCACGGGTCCAATACAGATGGTGCGCAGGGGCGGCGCACTCACCGTTACGCGCGGGTGTGTCGTGAGGTGCCTGTTGCGCTCAGCTGATACAACACACAAATCTTTCTCTCCTCTCACTCTCTCTCTCTCTCTCTCTCTTTTGTAGATTTCGTGCAATTCTTTGTTCGATTCTTCGACTGTACAAAGAATTTCCTGGCACTTCTCTTATTAAAATCATTAAAATTAAGAAGAAAATTAATTACATTTTTAAGTTAAAGCTAGTATTGTGATGTGACAGAGAGAGAAAGAGAGAGAGAGAGAGAGAGAGAGGGGGGGGAGAAAGACTTGTGTGTTGTATCAGCTGAGCGCAACAGGCACCTCACGACACACCCGCACGTAACGGTGAGTGCGCCGCCCCTGCGTACCATCTGTATTCGGCCCGTGATATGCTAACTTAATCGGCTAATATTTCAAAATCTAAGCGTCTGACAAATTTTTGGCAAAGGAAACATCGTCTTAGAATTCGACCAGGAATACGTTCCTTGAAAGACAACGGGTTATTCTGAATCACCCTGTATAAGAAATAAAAAATAAAACGTTGCGTAAAAATGAAATTAAAATAATGATTAAAGAAATAGTTCAAGAAAAATTAAGAAACGTCAAACAAAACTGGAAAACTTGAAGAAAATGATACAGGGAACAGCATATGGATCAAAGGAAAGAGAAGCTACAGTGAAGCGGTTAAAGAAAAGAAGAAAGGAAACGTTATAATAGTTAAACCAAAATTGCACGGAAAAGTGAAGACACAAAAAAAGTAATAAAAAAGAAGATAGATATAAAAAATATGGCAATGGGAGTAACGAAATTAATGAAAGGAAGCAAAGGAGTAGTAATTATGGATTGTGAAACTGGACAAGAGGTGAAAAAATTGAAAGAGACAGTACAAGCTGTAACAACCGTTATTCCGTTTTTGCAGTGCGCGGGTTTAGCTCGCGGTTCGGTTAACGAAATAGGTTCGAGGCGAGAGAGAGAAAAATAAACGTTGGTTTGTCGGGTTGCGTATAAGTTTATTATAAAGTCGTGTACGCGGTACAATTTGAGCTGCGCTGCCGTGATCGAGAAAAAGCGACAACGAGCGCGGATTAACGGATTTATACTTCGGTACAAGTGTAATTCGCGGTAATACAATGACGCACTGTGACCCAGTACATTTACATTTAGAGATCGCGGTGTTTATTGAAAACGACGTGCAGAAAAGAGTACAATAACTGGGAACGACGGACTATATACAATCTATTTACAAACAGCCTTGGTCGCGGGGCCGAGCGGGAATCTCGTGGTTTCCAGAAGCGGGGTCGGCTTTCCGCGAATTTCGGCTGGTCGAGCTTCGAGGTGCAGTCGCGCTGGTATGCGGCGGGGCGCGAGGCACGCCGACGGCGCAAACGCGTGAGTCGGCTCAATACAGCGTTTAAATGCCTGACAACTCGTGCGCGGAGCGCGGTCTTTCGTTCCTCGGCTTAATAGTCGGCGCGAAGTCGCGGGGCTTAACTCAATGCACACAGGACGCGTCAGCGCGTTACGCGTGGCGAGGTAGCCAATCATTTTAAGCTTTTATGACAAGAAATAATAAAGCGAAAGAATGATTGGCTATTCGCCACGCGTAACGCGTTGACGCGTCCTGTGTGCATTGAGCCTTGTTCTGGCTGGGACCGCCCGGAGCCACCAAGTACCTTGGTGGCGGCAAAGAACCTTTACCGCCGTTTGGTCTCCGGGGTGGTTTGTAGACGGAAGCTACGTTCTTTCGAATGCCGGCTCTGTCGAGTACCTCGACAGCGGCAAAGAACCTTTACCGCTTGTTCGGCCAGAGGAGTTTCGGGTCGGAGTCGAGGTGGCGGAATGGATCCCGAATGCGCGAGCGGAGGCCTTTTATACCTCCCGGCTCGCGCGCTCGGTCATTTCCGTGTGCGCTCGTTCTTCCTCGAGATTTTATCTCGGGATTTTATTCCTCCGCGGCTGATGGTACAGACGCGCTTTCTGCGGGGATTTCGTCCTGCGGCTGGTCGATGTAGCGCGTGCGCGTGGTCTTGTATCGTGCACGGGTCTGCCTCGTGCTAACGGCCGTCCTCGTTAGCGGCGACGTCACTGTGGCAGCGTTTAGGTAGGCGCAAGCGCCTTCTGTTTTTTAAAGCCGAACAGCGGCCTCCGGCTGGTGTTCACCGGGAATAACGTATGCTCCCAGCATGCGTTGTTACAAGCTAAGCTGGCAAAGAATTATAAAATGCTGGAGTCGTCTCAAGCAAAACCAAAAGTAAAAATTGTTAAAACATAAATGTAAAAACATAAATTTAGAAGAGATGAACATAGATAATAATAAACTTATAAATACGATTAAGAAGCAAAATAAAATAGATACAGTAAATGGGCAAACTGTGAAGAGAATGGTTAAAGATGTTTAATGTTACGTAATACGCGAGTTGAATTGCTAAAATTCACTCCGAATAGAGCGCGAGCGAGAACTGTGTGAGCGATTAACTTTATCGGCGCTCGGACTAGATACAGCCCTGAGCACGCGATTACGAGAGCGAGTCCGACGCGAAAGCGCAAGCGACGACGGTAGCGTAACTTGGTATAATGAGAGAAATGGGAGGTGGGAGATGAAAAGAAGGCAAACAGAGTGATCACTTAATGTAATTAAAGGTTTAAAATTACTCGTCTTTAATCACTAAATTGTTTATGTTGTCTCTGTCTTGTTGATTGATAAGAGCGTCCGCGCAATTTTATTCAATAAGCGCGTGTCGACAACTAACATATACTCGCGCGCCTTATAACTCCCGACACTTCCCGATTGTTTATCGCTCGGTTACGGATACTATGGGACTTAATCGCGTCGGTTCTCAAATCTGAATCTGCCGATCTCTTTCAGAGAGAGCGAACCTCCCTGCTCTGGTTTAAACGAAGGAAAATCGGGAGAAGCAAATTTGGCGGGAAAATGTCTCATTGGCTCAGATGGACTAATTACTGTATCGTCATCGACGATTCAAAACGGCAATCGGACCGGACCGATAAACTCACTATTTGCTTGGTCCGACCTTCCTTTGCGTGTACGGACGACCACGACAACTTATTTTCTTCGCATACAAAATATTATTATTGTTACTGTCGAAGTTTCTCGTATTCTTACTTTTGAATAATCAACGAGACAGAATATTCTCGACGAGATACGGCGCGTAGAACGGATGTTCTTATGAATACAATGATGTAATGATTTGCACGAGTTTCATAATTTTGAATTTGATACCCTTTAAAATTAATAAAATAAGAAAAAACAAAGTAAAGTAACTTTTAATTAATCTGACTTGAACTATACATAATTATTTTGACTTGAAACATCATATAATTATTTGAACTTGAAACATCGTATAATTATCTGAACTTGAAACATCGTATAATTCTTTGAACTTAAAATAAAGAAAAAGAGTAACAATCAAAAAAGGGGAAATAAAGAAGGGTCAATAATAATGGAAGTAGCTGAAGAGAAGCACGAGTTGTTATTGAAAAAATCAAAACTAAATATAGGATGGAAGAAATGTCCTGTATTTAATCATGTCAGTGTCAAAAGATGTTTTAAATCCTGGGGGTACTTCCACATTGCTAAAAATTGTACGAGAGAAGAAATATACTGCAAATGCACAGGGAATCACAGCTCGCGTGTTTGCACAGCGGCGGAGAGCAAATGTGTGAATTGTACGCTCAAAAATAGAACATACAATCTAAAAATAAATGACAAACATAAAGCCATCAGTCGAGAATGCCCGACTTTTAAGAGGGCGTTCCAGGAAGAAAAGAAAAGAGCAGATTGGCAGGATAAAAAATAGCAACTACCAAAGAAAGAAGAAATAATTATGTATACAAATGCACAGAGCTTACCAGCGCACAAGACTCCATCATCAGGTTATGAAGAGATAAATCTTGTGATGATAGCGATGTCGGAGACCAGGCTGATTAGTGAGATAGAAGACAGTGAAGTAAATGTGCCGGGTTACACTGTAGTTAGATGTGATAGCAAAAATAGGAACACAGGGAGAGTTATTATGTATATAAGAAACGATATTAGATATGAAGTAGTATTAATAAAAAAATTAGAATCAAATACTGGTGTGCTGCGATAGAAATGAAAGAAAAACATTATAAAGGAATGATAATGGTAATATATCACTCACTAAGCGCATTGCATGGGGATTTCATGAGACTTTTTTGAGGATATAGTAGAGGAGTTAATAATAAAGGGAGAATGCATGGTAATAGGAGATTTTAATATAGATCTTATGACAAACTCGTTTTATGCAAAGAAATTATAAGAGACAATGTTAAGCTTGGGCATGAAACAGTATGTGACGAACCGACAAGAGTTACGAAAGATAGTCAGAAAATTATAGGTTTAATTTTCTTTAGTAATAATAAAATAGTACAAGTAATTCATAAACCTAAGATTACGGACCATGCGTGGCTGAAAGTAGAGTTGAGTAAAATTGAAAGTAAATACAGGGAATTTAGCGCTAGAAATTATAAAGAGCTCGATGAAGATGAATTTGTTATATTAGTAAAAAACAAATTACAGGAAAGTCAGGGATGGCAATGTGAATGTATGGGTGTGAGTAAGAGAGCAAAAAAATTTGTTAATAGTATAGTAGATGCGTTAGACATAATGGCACCGAAGAAAAAAATGTAGAATTTTAAAAGTATGGGAGGGGAAAAATTGTTCTCAGATGAGATAAGAAAAGCTGCGGATAGGAGGGATAAGGCATATAGGAAAGCATTGTATGACAATACCAAACAAAATTGGTCACAATATAAAATTGAAAAAAATGGAGTAGTAAAATTAATCAGAGAAAAAAAGAAGGAATATTACGAAAATATGATAGATCTTAATAAAAAAAATTCTATGACTATATGGAAAACCTTGAAAGAAGTAATTAGGGGCGAGCCAGTAGGTATAAAGGAAGTAGGAAATATAGATTTTGAGATCATAGGCGATACCAAAGAGTGCAATATAGCCGATAAATTTAATTTATATTATATACAAAGTTATTAATAGTATAGTAAACTCTATAAAGGTAGACCTGGCAGTGATATAATTGAATTTTGGATGAATATAAATAAGAAAACTATTTATACTATCGAGATCAAAGGAATTATGGAAAGTTTTGAGGTTGTTACACTAGAGCAGCTAAAAGAAATAGTTATTGGATTACCAAAAAAGAAAGGTACGGAAGAGGGAATAACTAGTAATATATTGAAGGTAGTTTTTCCTGTAATAAAAAAAGAAATTGCAATTTTAATAAATAATTCTTTAAAAGAAGGCCATTGTCCGAAAAGTTGGAAAACCTCTACTATAATACCGATCCCAAAGATAGATAAAGCCAAAAAAGCGAGCGAATATAGGCCTATTAATATATTACCAATATATGAGAAAGTAATAGAATTAGTAGAAAGAACGACTTCAAACACATTTGGAAACAAACGGTATTATAACAGAGCATCAGGCGGGTTTTAGAAAATATTGTTCATGTGAAACAGCGATTCAATCTGTCATAGATGAATGAAAATTAATAGTGAGCGAAAGAAAAACGGTAGGAGTTATCTTCATAAATTTTAAGAGGGCGTTTGAAACAATAGATAGAGAAAAATTGTTAGAAAAAATGTATTAATACGGAATTAGAGGAATGACATTAGAGTGGTGCAAATCATACTTAAATAATAGAAAACAACAGATACGATTTAATCAGATATGCTCAAAATTATTGTCTACAGAATATGAAGTGCCACAAGGTTCAGTTCTAGGATCTTTGCTATTTGTAATAATGTGATGTCCTTCGGTCTTGTTCTTGCGTTTTGCTGGAGTCGATCGATATGAAGTGATTGGAAAAAAAAGATCGTCTCTAGGACAAAGATGTTAATAGTTTGACATCTGAGTCCGATTCAGGCGCTTGAACGCTATTGACGTTTGTGCAAGCGATCCCGTTTTTTGGCGAATTACCGTATACCATACCCTGTTTAACTGTGTTCTTGGTTTTGCATTAAAGCTCTTTCTTTAAAAAATCCGTGTTATTATTACGCAAGTACGAGAGAGACGGACATAACAATATATAAAATGATATAATTGAAGTCTGTCCAGAAGGGTGCAATATAAAAATGTTTGCAGATGACACGCTTATATATACGAGGTGTGTTCAAAAAGTATCGCGAATTTTGAATTTTCGCGGGTTACGTATATTCGAATTTCGATCTTTTTGTGGCGTTATGTTGGTACTCATGTCTCTCACTTATGCCGACAAGCTCGGCCATTTTGAATGTTCACTTAATTGTTGACAGCTGCTTTGCTTGCACGTGTTTTGGATCGTCTTCGATTTTTACCTATTCAAAAAAATGGATCAAAGAACCTGTATCAAATTTTGTGTGAAAAACGAAATTAAGTGCGCGGATGCATTCCGAATGTTGACTGTGGCATACGGAGAAGCTACCTTGGACCGAAGCAACGTTTATCGGTGGTACAAAATGTTCTCAGAAGGCCGAGAAGATGTGAACGACGAAGAGCGTGCCGGACGCCCGAGCACTTCAACAACAGACGAAAAAATTAATGAAGTGGAGAAAATGGTATTGGCCAATCGTCGAATCACCGTTAGAGAAGTTGCTGAGGACCTAAACATATCGATTGGCTCGTGCCATTCGATTTTTATCAATG
Source organism: Solenopsis invicta (assembly GCF_016802725.1). Classification (NCBI taxonomy): domain Eukaryota; kingdom Metazoa; phylum Arthropoda; class Insecta; order Hymenoptera; family Formicidae; genus Solenopsis; species Solenopsis invicta. Next base: position 14,407,949 of record NC_052666.1, on the reverse strand, counting down.
ATTTGGGCATGAGACGGGTCGCCGCGAAATTCGTACCAAAATTGCTCAATTGCGACCAAAAACAGCATCGCGTGAACATTGCTAATGAGATGTTGGACTCTGTCCGCGACGACCCAAATTTGCTCCAGAGGGTCATAACTGGTGACGAATCGTGGGTTTATGGTTATGACGTGGAAACCAAAGCTCAATCATCTCAATGGAAGCTGCCGCACGAACCAAGACCGAAAAAAGCGCGCCAAGTTCGGTCGAATGTGAAAGTTTTGCTGACAGTTTTCTTCGATTGCAGGGGCGTGGTGCATCATGAGTTCTTGCCACAGGGTAGAACGGTCAATAAGGAATATTACCTGCAAGTTATGCGCAATTTGCGCGAAGCAATCCGCCAGAAACGCCCGGATTTGTGGAAGAACAAAAATTGGCTTTTGCACCACGATAACGCCCCTGCTCACACATCGTTGCTTGTGCGCGACTTTTTGGCCAAAAACAACACACTAATGATGCCGCAGCCACCGTATTCCCCAGATCTGGCCCCCTGTGACTTTTTCTTGTTCCCTAAACTGAAGAGGCCCATGAAAGGACGACGTTACGCTACGCTTGACGAGATAAAGACGGCATCGAAGGAGGAGCTGAACAAGATAAAAAAAAATGATTTTTTGAAGTGCTTCGAAGATTGGAAAAACCGTTGGCACAAGTGTTTAATATCTCATGGGGATTACTTTGAAGGGGACAAAATACGTATTCTTCATTCGAATAATTTACCTTTCATTGTGTAAGATTGTATTAGGCGTTAAGCACCCGGTATACTCGTATGTACCCGTGGCGCTGCCGACTAGAATCGATATAATCTATCGACCTATAGTAAAATAAGATCGCACTAGCGGCGTTGATAATTTCGATACGATCAAACAACCGGAGCACCAATTGCTCCGGCGATTCGCTCCAAAACCGTCGCACACTCAACGCCTCGCGAATTATTTAAACAGTTAACGCCGAACTTGTAATCCGACATAGCCTTTGCGATCACACCGTTTCTTTTACAAAAGTGTTCAATGTATCAGTGCTTGGTCATTCAAATATACTCAAAATTAATTGACTATAAACGATATGTGTGTCTCACATATGTGTGTCTCACCCCTGAGCCTCTCCTCACCGTCCCGGTTCCCAAGACGTTATTCACGCACGCCGGTTTGTCGTGAGGCATCAGCGATTTCTAGACCCAACACGAAGCAAAAGAACGTTTCCAGAGTTCTTGGCCTAACATTACCCGTCCGCCAGTCGGTTAAAATTTACGCCCTTACGGGGTTCTTACAATTGTGATTGTCTGTCTGCGAGATTACCACACGCTATACATTAATTTTTCTATTAGCTTTATTACTGAAATTAAAAATCAAGACAGTGAATTGTGATGGAAAGCCTGGTCCGACCTTTCAGACGACGCCGACCAGCAGATGCCACCTTCATTTCTCACCCGGGAGTCTTCCTTCCTTCTAGCCGAAAATAATATAATCAGTTGGACGTAACAATATTGAATGCTTGAACGCTTGTAACGCTGTTGTAACGCTTGAACGGTATTGACGTTTGTGCGAGCGATCCCATTTTTTGGGAGAATTACCGTATACTATACCTTGTTTAACTGTGTTCTTAGTTTTTCATTAAAGCTCTTTCTTTAAAAAATCCGTCTTATTATTACGAGAGTGCCGAGAGAGGCGGACATAACAATATAATAAAAAATATACTTACTTTCTCTACATCTTCTTGTTAAATAATAATACAACATAAAAACAAATCATAATTTTATATTTCTTATTTTAATGTGTTTAAGTAAATATAGTATTCAACAATAATTTTTAATAACTTTTACAATATGATATACATTTTATGTGCTTTCAAAAATATATATTGTGTACAAACTTTGTACAAAATTTTCCCTAATTCATTATAACTCTGGTTTTAATATAGAGGGTGTCCCATTTTAAAAGACGGACTTCGATAATTCTTCAATGAAGTATTTTCAGTATAAATGTTTCAAATAAAAGTTATATGGCTTCGAGGGGGACACAAGATAGTGTCATTGATTTGACCTTGAATAGTTGCTTGATGATCACGTAAAGGTCACCTTCAATTTTTTAAATGAAACTGCCTATTTTTTATTGCATATTTTTGTAACTTATCTCAAGAATTTTTTAAAAAACTATAAATAAATGTTTTTTCGTTAAGTATTTTTTGAGTTATAAGACTTGAAAGTTACAATACCGCCGGCTGGATCATTGACTGATTTTACCTTGACTGATTGGATCATCCTCCGATCTTTCTTTGGACACAAAAAAAGTGTAAATCCGACTAGGCAACCTCCACATGGTACACTTTAAGTGAGGCTAATACCGGCGGTACTGTAACATTCAAGTCTGGTAACTCAAAAAGTATTTAACAAAAAAACATTTACTTATAGCGTTTTGGAAAAGTATCACGATAAGCTACAATAATATGCAATAAAAAGTAGTAAAAAGGAATTGTCAGGATAGGAACAAAAAGGGTGAGATACCACACTGACGATGTGATCGGTTTTACTGGTACTTTTCCTTGTACCACACTGCAGCGGCATGGTAGCCGGCTGCCTCCAGCCGTTATAATACAGAATGCATGGCGGAAGAACGTTTCCTCACGTGAGGTGATAAAGACGAACGCACGAGCGCGCTACTGTCGCCGAATCTAATCAATAAGTTACAAAATGTGGACTTGCCACAAATCTCTAACTTGCTCCTTGTCACGTGGTGACGCGGACCAATCACATTGCTCTAAAGAAGCGATGCAAGCGTTATTAGCTAAGAAATAACCTAATCCCAAAAATATATCGGGTGCGCTAGTTTAGTTCTTACAGTACGCAGTTTCATTTAAAAAATTGAAGGTGACCTTCACGTGATCGTCAAGCAACTATTCAACGTCAAATTAATGACACCATCTTATGTTCCCCTAGAAACCATACAACTTTTGTCTAAAACATTTTTGCTAAAAATGCGTCATTGAAGAATTATCAAGATCCGTTTTTAAAAATGGAACACCCTGTATAAATCAATATTATTGAATTACAAAATTGAAACTATTTTTAACAAATTCCAAGAATTAAAGATTAAAATTTATATTAATTGCTACTTATTACATCATGTTGAAGTTGCTTCTGATAACAATTTATCATCCTCATTGATAGTAGTCTCCACTTTTTCATTCAATTTTGAAACCTAATTATAAATAATAAATTGAATTTTATATTAATAAACAATGAATAATACATTAGGCAACAAAATTATCGCAACACTCATTTATACCAAAATTTTGCACAACTTTAAATAATCATAACTTCGTTAAAAATTATCGTACTTGAAAATTTTTTATTTTTTATATTAAAGCTTAAAGTCTTTACTTTAAAGTGCATTTGGTCAATTTTAAATTTCTGCTTTTCTCTTTCCGCTGTTTCTTTAAAAGTAAAAACGTGTTTTGTTTTCAAACATTTGCATAGTTTAACGCACTCTACGGGGTAGGACAAATTTTTTTGCAAATGTTACGAGCCATCGTAAAATTTGAAGTTTTCCCCGTAAATTAAAAAAAAAATCAGGTTTGTTTTTTTTAGGAGTTAGGATGTATCAAAGTTATGTATGTATTTTTGTTAGTTACCGCCCGTATTACCAGGATTTTGATTTGTCTCATTGATGATGAAGCGATCTTCTCTAATTAACGTTATTTATCTTCAACCTTGTTCTTTTCTTTGACGAAATCCGCCTGTTTCTTAATAACAAGCCCAAACTCGAGAGAAAGAGGATCGATGAACAACATTTTTCTTGCAACATAACTTTGATACAGTCTTTCCGAAAGAGTAATGATTTGCCCACATTGAATTTTGTTCGAACTAAGCATTGTTACGACTTTATCGTTTTCTTCTTAAACAAATACACAATAAATAAAGAATAAGTTTACGCTTATACAGAATTTTGATGTTTACAGTTTTTGCATGATTCAGAGAAACGCTATGAAATGTAGCGATTTACATTGATTCCCATAAAATTGAAGACGAATAACGTCAGTTAGAGAAAATTGCTTTATCATCAATGAGACAAATCAAAATCAGGAGAGAAGAGAGTAATATTTAATAATACGTAATATTACTTAATCTTGTTCAATTTAGAATTGTGTTATGACTGAAAATTAATTTGGCGCGCAGTTCATTGAATTTGAGGAAAGTATTTGCCTGAAAAAAACATTAAAAATGTAAAAAAAAGCGCCAAGTATATTTTACTTGTTATGCCAAAACAGCAATAGATAAAGTTATTTGCTTAAAAAAAACATTAATAATGTAAAAAAGGCGCCAAGTATATTTTTCGTAATATATTATTAATGTATCAAAATATTCAGCAAAAATTTGTGAAATCCGCCTATAAAAACATTAAAAATGTAAAAAGAAGCGCCAAGTATATTTTTTTGTAATATAAAACCAAAACAAAACTACAATGAATAAAAGCAAATATAATATCTTTAAAAAAAAATGAAATCAAAAATATTGCAAGTATATTTATTACCGACGGGATAGGAGTCTTGTAACCATGTTGCAATTAACCACCAGCCACTTACAGTGTTAAACAGTGGAAAAACTCTAGGGACCTGCTGCTCAAATGACTGTAACCAATCGCAATGTGGTCAACCAATTACTCCCGTACCGATGAGCAGCATATAATAGCAATAGCAATAACAATAACAATAACAATAACAATAACAATAACAATAACAATAACAATAACAATAACAATAACAATAACAATAACAATAACAATAACAATAACAATAACAATAACAATAACAATAACAATAACAACAACAATAACAATGATAATAATGATAACAATGACAACAATGATAACAATGATAACAATGACAACAATGATAACAATGACAACAATGACAACAATGACAACAATGACAACAATGACAACAATGACAACAATGACAACACTGTAACAATGACAACAATGACAACAATGATAACAATGATAACAATGATAACAATGATAACAATGACAACAATGATAACAATGATAACAATGACAACAATGACAACAATGATAACAATGACAACAATGATAACAATGACAACAATGATAACAATGATAACAATGACAACAATGATAACAATGACAACAGTGATAACAATGACAACAGTGATAACAATAACAACAGTGATAACAATGACAACAGTGATAACAATGACAACAGTGATAACAATGACAACAGTGATAACAATGACAACAGTGACAACAATGACAACAATGACAACAATGACAACAATGATAACAATGACAACAATGACAACAATGATAACAATGATAACAGTGACAATAACGATAACAATGACAATAACGATAACAATAACGATAACGATAGCGATAACGATAACGATAACGATAACAATAATAATAAGTAAGGAGGACCATAGTGGGCAAGCGCCAATACGTCACTGCAACTTAAGGAGGTCTATTGTAACCATACCTTAGCTTAAGTTAGCGCCAGGTCGAGGCTGTTGAAGAACCCAACGACCTGTCGGGAATCTATTTCCCTAATTTGATCGGGGGTGATAAGCACCACTCCAAGGAATTTCTGTCTAAAGTAGCCGGACAAGCACACATAATGTTGTTGTACCGGCGGGTGCAACAAGATAAAATTTTCGGGATTTGGTCCGTCTGAAGGGTTAGGACATACGAGGAGAATACTTGGAGGAAGACGTGCAGGGTGGCAAATAACACTTTCACCTTTTTACTGACACTTTTATTCCCCAAACTTTATTATAAACGGTTTTCCTTCTTATACAATCAAATCGCGGTGCACGGATCACGTGTTGTCGCGCACTTGGCCGCTGAATGTTTTGCGGGGTGTCGGGTGTCCGACTTATTGCGGAGCGCGCACGTGCCGTTTGTACTTTGCGTTAAGAATCTCTCGCTGCCCATAATTAGGCAGTCTAACTTATAGTTTCTGTATTTTTGATATGGTGGGGCATTAGGCCCTCGCGGTGACCATATATGGTCATGCTCGCGTCAATCGTGCGATGCTTACGCTGCTCGCGCGATTGACTAATTCTACAATCTTGCATTTCCGCAGCAACGGGCGCTCGTGGCGTGATTGTTGCTAAGCGGATATGTAAGACAATTAAGGTAGCTAATGAAGCTACAACAATGTGCTCAGCTGTTTTGGCAGTCTCCATGCAGAAGCAGCAGTCATCATCCTCAGCCTTGCTAATTAAGTTGAGGTAGTATCTAAATTGGCAGTGTCCAGAGAAAAGGCCCATCAGGGTGGTTAGATCCCTTTTGTCCAGGGATAGAGCAACCCTTGTTCTTTGCGGCAAGTATGTGATGAATTTCTTGGCTTGGGCCAGTCCCGTCATGCCGCTTCAGTACGAGGACTTTATGCCATTCTCCCAATGTCTTATGAGTCCCTTGATGGTTGGCAGTGACTCCGTACCACGTCGCCGGTTTTCTCGGAGTCGCACGCGCCCCCTTCTTTGCGAGCTCATCTGCCACCTCATTGCCTCAGATGCCTTCGTGTCCCGGAACCCATCAGAGAGTGACATGGTTGTCTCTAGCCAAAAGCTGAGCTGAAGGTTGGAGATGCATTCCCAGACCAGCGCAGAACTGCATGCGTGGGCTGTAAGAGCCTTTACCGCTGCTTGACTGTCTGTGAGAATGTCAATGGTTGCGCCTTTTATACCTTTTTCTCGATTGATTGGTGCATGAGTTTATCGCAAACACTTCTGCTTGAAGTATAGAGGGCGCTACGCCATGGGGATCAATATGTGGCAGTTAGACCAGTTGATGCCGGTTTCCGCTGCGCCTGTTATTGTTTTGGAGCCGTCGGTGTACCACTGTAGGGCGCCCCTCCTGAAGGCCCCCCCACCCCCTGTGTCTCTCTGTCTGTGTAGACAGCCTCGTAATTGTGTGCAAAAACATATTTTGTCTTTATCGCATCCATGGGGAGATGAGCTATGTTGCTTAGGCCGTCCGTTATGAGGATCCTCATATGTCCCGTCCGACCGATCGACATAGGTTTGTAGATATTTATTTGCTTCAGTTTACAAAAAGCCATGAAGGTACTTGGTTTACAATCTTTATCCTTAACTTACGCATTCAACCATATCTCGTTAATACACTCCTTATTAGCCTAACTCTGTTCCTATTCTTTGTACGCATTTCTCTCTTTTTTTCTCGCGCTCGCGGTGCTAACTATACCTCTTTATACTTATTCTTTTACCTATCCTTGGTACAGCACGGCGCAACAGTCCTCCCAGACAAACAAACACCGTACCATATACAGCAAGTTTGTCCACTCGAACGAACCCCAGCACCACACCGCACCCATTCCTATATCTGTACCTATGCCTATGCCTAATTCTCTTTCCATTTTAACTCCTAATTTACATTCTTCTTTCGCATATCCTCTCATTCTTTTTTTTTGTACCTCCATTTCTTGGTTTCTTCCTTTCTTTTTCTCGGTTCTTCTTTCACCTTTCTTTTCTCTTTTTTCTCTTCTTTTTCCTGCTTCTTATTTTAAATATCTTTAATAATCCTTATAGTCTCCTTTTGCACCCAGCCTTTCAGAGATTACTTAGTATCCCCACGCAGAAATACAGAAATTACGCATCTTATGGAATCGTTCCAATACAACGTGACAAGAATTACCCACAATTTGAACTTGTTGCTGCAAAGGAGATCTACGGCGCATTTCCTTCCCTTCTGCATTCACTTCTGCTATCTTGTTCCATACAATCCTTCTTCAACCTCTGTAAGCACAGTCTCCAAAGGCAAAAGATCCGGCTCTGTTTTTCCTTCTTCTTTAACAATCCAACAGCCTCTTTTACTTCCAATTTTTACTAACATTCCGGTTCCTCTTTCCTTTCTGCTTACATCTCTCGCTTCCTTGTCCTATATATTTATTCTTCTATTATTTTATTTTTTCTTTTTTTTTGTACCTCTTCCTCTATCTTTTATGCTTTATAACCTCAATCTCCTATACCTTTTTCTCTATCCTTTATGCTTCATAACCTTAATCTCCAATGGCCGGTGATCTAAGTTTTCTTGGTCTCTTTCTTCATATACTAAACTAGCCAGGATTCTTACGTTCTAATTTTCTTTCGCTACTTCTTTTCTATACTATCACTCTTCTCACCGTCTCCGTACTTCTATACATTCCTTACAATCTCCTTTCCTTTCATTCATTCCTTCTCTCATTTACAATATGTCACTCATTCTCCATAAACCATTCTGCCTGATTTCTTGCATTATCTATCGCCTTTTCTTTCCTATAGCTGTTTCTGCCTTTATCTCTAACCTTTTATTCTTCGAACCTCTTGACATAGGTTTGTAATAGTTTAAGATTCAAATTGCCGAGCTGAAGGCTATTTTTCGAACCTGTTGGTAGAAGGGCATGAACAGCATATTATGTGACAAATAAAATCAAAGATGAGCAAAATTTCTAGCAGCAGCGTACTTGGCCCGTTTTTTTATATAATTTTTAGAGCACGCAGTCCTTCTATTGTTCATACTTTTACTCAAATCACTGACGAATTTCAAAATATTTTATTCATCTATTATAAGTTTCCATAATAATAATTACTTAGGAATTAGTAAGTACTTTATATTTCGTAATGCTATAGTAAATGACGAGATTTTAAAATTACATTACTTGATGATTAGTATTAAATTTAATAATAAATACTGTAAAAATTCAAAGTAAGATATTTGGTACATTTAACAAACTCATCTTTATGTTAATTTTAACTAGTAATTTTTCTAATTCTTTATTTTTTAGCATACTGTATTTTATATTATCATTTTTATGAATCGAAATTTGGATTAATTTTGTTAAATATTAATGTCATTATTAAGATTATATTTCAACCAATGTCAGTATTGAAAATTGATTTAATCGTTATTTAAAAAACCTTGTGAATAATTGAAAGTATAGATTATATTTTAAACTGATGTGTATGTGTGTGTGTGTGTGTGTATGTTTGTGTGTTTGTGTAAAAAATAACCTTAACGGTATTAGTTATATAAAAAAAAAACGAGCGCGCCAAGTATGCTGCTGCTAGAGATTTTGCCAATCTTTGATTTTATTTGTCATATAATATGCTGCTTATTTGTACGGGAGTGACCCGTTTGACGTTGCAATTGATCACAGCCATTTAGAGCAGCTGGTGCCTAAAGATTTTCCACTGTTTAACACTGTAAATGGCTGGTTAATTGCAATGTGGTCGCAAGACTCCTACCTCATCGGTAATAAATATACTTGCAATATTTTTTATTTCACTTCTTTTTGATAATATTATATTTGGTTTTATTTATTGTAGTTTTGGTTTGATTTTATATTACAAAAAATATACTTGGCGTTTTTTTTACATTTTTAATGTTTTCATAAGCAAATTTCATAAATTTTTGCTGAGTATTTTAATACGTTAATAATATATTACAAAAAATATAATTAGCGCTTTTTTTACATTATTAATATTTTTTTAAACAGATAACTTTATCCATTCCTGTTTTGGCATAACAAAAAGAATATACTTGGCACTTTATTAACATTTTTAATATCTTTTTCAGGCAGATTTCACAAATTTTTGCTAAGTATATTGGTAACAATATATATGATACACATAGTAAAGTTATATAGGCACAAAAAATGTATGTTTTATAGTCCCGAAAGTAAATGTCTAGACCAGTGATTCCCAAAGTGGTCCAGGTGGACCCCCAGAGGTTCACGGGAGACTCGACGGGGGTCTACGCGTGAAAAAAAAATGAGGGTTCACAAGTTGTAAGTGAGAGTCCACGAAAATTTATCTGGTTTCGATAGTAAAGAACAAAAATGTTGGCTTAGCTTTACCTATCAATATAGGCAGATAATACACTACTCAAAAAAAGGGAGCAAAAAAAAGTTTCAAATTTTTCGGTGATTTTTGACAGGCTGTATTTCGGTGAAAAATGATCGTAGACTTTAAAAAAGCATTTTGAAACTTTAAGATTCTAATTTTGAGAATATGGTAGAAATGCAGCAGCAGGGGGTCCACTGAAACCAGTAAAATTTTGAAAGTGGTCTACGAGAAAAAAAGTTTGGGAACCTCTGGTCTAGACACAAAGAGAGAGAAAAAGAGAAAACGAATGAGTTCGGTAAAAAGCGAGAAAGAACGAGAGAAGACAACGAAAAACTATAAAAAGCGAAGAAAAGCGGTAGAGATCGAGAGAAGGCGAGAGAAAGCAGTAGCGGGTGAATACGAGAAAGAAGGGTAGAGAGTAAGAGAAAGCAAGGGAGAGCGGTATAGAGCGAGAGACAACGGTAGAGAACAAGGAAGAGCGAGGGAGCGTAAGAGAAGGCGAGGAAGAGTCGTAGAAAGCGTGGGAGAGCGGTACAAAACAAAAGAAAACAAGATAAAGAGAGTGTGACAGCGAGGAAGAGTGGTAGAAAGCGAGATAGAGTGATAGAGTACGAAGGAGAGCGGTAGAGAACGAGAGAGAGAGAGAGAGAGAGAGAGAGAGAGAGAAAGAGAGAGAGAGAGAGACTGACTGACTGACTGACTGACTGACTGACTGAGCTTTTATTGAAATTCTAGGACTGTTGCCCTCTAAGAATTTTACATGTAAAAGAATTGTTTAAGTATAAAGAATCTACGTGATAATAAAATTAACAATTAACACTAAAGCGACTAGATATTAGGTGATTAGGATTACATAGTAAGAATACAATCTTAATAATTAAAACAAACATTAACATCAGTAGTAGTTTTAGTTTAACATTAACTATATAAAAACTATAACATAAAAATTAACAAAAGACGAAAACTTATCAAATCTAATTAGTATAACGAAATTGAAGACGTAGACAAAGAAAAGAAACTTGAAAGAGAAAATCTAAGAGGAAACTTGAATAATTTCAATTATAAATAGACTAGTGACTGACGTGCATTATGCCTATGTGGGTGGACTCACGCATGCCTCGGTGCCCCTATTTGGGTAAGACCCAGGGAGGAACGACTGGATCAGTTTCACGGCCACGGATTTGTAAGTAGTTGAATAATGAGAGTTTAAACGCGCTTTTTGAGGAGGCCTCCCTAATGACAGGAAGTTTCACACGGTGCTGACAGTAGAAAAAAAGGAGTTTTGATAAGTAGAGGTTTGGCAAAAAAGGATTTTAAGGTTAAGAGAAGAAGAAGGAGAGAAGCATAGGTGAGATAAAGGGCGTTGAAAGGGACAGAGATTTTCTAAAAGGTATGGAGGAGAAAAGGAACTGATAAGATTGAAAAGGAGACAACAGGTTAGGTATTCCCTCCTGTCTGCATTTAGTCACCCCAATATATTATAATAACGAGAAATGTGCTTGTCCCTGCGAAGACCGTAGATAAACCTAACACATGAGTTCATCAAACGCCGGATCTTTAATTTTTGCTGTCCAGTGAGGTAGATAAATAGAGCCGCACAATAGTCAAAGACCGGAAATATTAGGGCAATTACAAGACGTATTCAGAGATCTAGGGAGAGGTTATTGTTGAAAACTTTGAGACGCTACAAAATGCCGTTAACCCGGCTAGAGATTCTGCGCACCTGATCTGCCCAGTTAAAGGGGTTATTAATGGAGATCCCGAGGTTTGTGACTTTGTTAGTAAACTCAATCGGGTCGCCATTAAGGTGAAGCTGAATGCTAGAGAATCGAAAGCTATTTATGAACCTCGCACTCCTTCTCATGAGCATGGCCTTAGTCTTATTGCTATTTAGAGTAAGAAGTTTATTGGAAGCCCATGAATCAATTGCAGCGATATTCTCCCTAATCAATCTCAAGGCGGCATCAGGGTCGAAGAGTAAGAAATGGAAATAAATTTGTAGAGTCGGTGTAGAGGATATGCTTGCAATGTTTTAGCGAGTACCGTAGATCAATAAACAAGGAAAATAATGGAAGACCAAATACGGACCCCTGAGAAACCCCTGCAATAACTGGTGCCCAAGACGAGAACGAGCCGTCAGGGCCCTTAACGCTTTGAAAACGACCTGATAAATAAGACTTTATCCATTGACAAGCCGAGATTGATAAACGGAATGAGATTAGCTTTTGGAGTAAGAGATGGTGTAACACTGAGTCAAAGGCCTTTGAAAAATCAAATAGGACAAGAAAAGTTACCATGCGCTTGTCAACGGTCAATCTGATGTCATCCAACAGCCTAAGGAGAGCTGTTTGTGTACTATTCCCCCTACCATAGCCAGTTTGAAGAAGATCGAGGAGGTCATAGAGCTGCAGATGAGATGAGAGCTGCTCAAATGCGACGCATTCGAGCACCTTAGATATGAAAGAAAGAGAGGATATAGGACGGAAATGGGAAAGGTCAGATGGATGTTTGGTTTTAAGAAGTGGGATTATGTGGGAGGGTTTCCAGATGGAGGAGAATATAGAGGTGGAAAAGAAGAAATTAAATAGATCAAGGATTATAAGATAGGTGACAGGAAGACTGTGGAGAATCAAGCGACGGTTGAGCCCATCAGGACCAGTAGAATTAGAGGAACTGTTGCGCAAGGCACGCAGCAAGGCATCTGGAGTAATGTAGTTAAAATAGAAGGTTGAGGGTTCTGCTAGTGACGGGGAAGAGGAGTGAAGAGGAGGAGAGCTAGGACTGGACAGAGTAAAGTATATAGAGGCAAGAGAGTCGTCAGGAGGAGAAGATGAAGGCAGAAAGGGAAGGTGAGCTGTAGAGAAGAAGAGATTGAGGTCGTCTAATGGGAAGTCTAGCTGCAGATTATGAGCATTGGATTTTGCCAGGCCCAGAGTACGTAGTTCTGACCATAGGCGGGATACATTTTTTAACAAACCAAGACGATGTGAGAGATATGTATCTTTGACTGTCTGTATCGCAAATTTAGCAGCGTACGAAAAACCCCCCGTCGCTCCGGAGAAGGAAATCAGAAGTAAGCTCTCCTGGCAGCATCGCGTCTACGCCAGAGCAAGCATAAAAAATTATTAATCCAGGGAGCAGGCAACCTCCTTGCAGTGAACGTCCTGAGCGGAATGAGAGTATCGCGAACGGTTGACAAAAATGGAAGCAACAAGGAGATCATATCATCTATATGATGCTGATTGGTAATAGCACCCCAGTCAAAGGAAAGCAGAAAGTTGCAAAATTCTTTAGAGTCAAATCTGGAGTAGTCTCGGGTCCGGACAGTGCAAGGAGGGAGACGATGTATGAGGAAATCAAGTGAAACTTGGATAAGGTCATAGTTGGAAAGGAAAGAAACTGGCAGTTGATTGTGAGAGGTGACGAGGGAGAGGTTGCTCACGAGACAATGGTCGATTCTTGTATGGGAAGATGAGGTATAATGTGTGTTTCCGAATAAAATTAAAAAAGGTGATTACAGGTGCAGAAGTCAAGCAGAGAATCAGAGTCGTGTGAGGAGCGGTTAAGGTTAATATTAAAGTCGCTTATTATTACGGCCTCATGGAAGGAAGGTAGAAAAGATTCGAAGTCGGCTTAGGAATAGGGAGAGATGGCCAAGCTTAGGAGGGCAATAAATTAATGCGAGGAGAAATGGCCGACAACTTAGCAAAGAAATACAAAGCAGGATCTATTCAGGTTGGCCGCAGTAGGGTGTGGGTGGTAATGCCAGGATGGTGGCTCCGATACCTCGGCGCAAATAGAGGCCAATCCCTCCCTCCCTCCCTCCTCCCCGTACGGTCATGTCTAATAAGTTGAAAATTTGGTAGATGAACGAAGATGTTAGGTACATGGGGTTTTAACCATGTCTCGGACATAGCTATGATGTCGAATGAACTGCCGTAGAAAAAGTCCGAGAATTCGGCAAAGTGAGTGAGAAGAGACTGATAATTAACGTAGCATAGATGCAATAAACCTGGTAGCAGTGCGGCTGCCAGTGCAGGGCGTCATTTTTTATCAGACTGAATAACCCTGCGAGAGAAAGCCTGACTGGCTGCAGACTGAGCGCCTAGGAGAGGAGGCGCAGGAGCAGTCGTTAGGTGTGAGGAGCTACCGTGCGACCCCGAAGAGCGAGGAGGATTGGCAGCGCCCACGGGCGCAGCGGGAGGGGCAACATTACACCGCAAAGAACCCGTGCTTGCCCCCTCTTCCGATACATCCAAAAAATTAATCATGATTTTGGTTGGGATAATGTTAAAATCTTAGACAAAGAACCATCCTTTAAAAAAAGATCAATATCTGAAATGTTGCACATAAAGAGACAACGAAAAGGACTCAACAAACAAAGTGATACCGAACTGCTTTCTGACGTGTATCTTCCTATTTTTGATCGTATTTTCTTTCCTTAACGTCAGATCCTTTCCCCTACTCCCTCCCTTTTCCTACTCATATCGTTCTGTTTCAACAATTCTCTCACCTTATTATTCGTTTCACAACACTCTGTGATGTACGTTCGTACCAGCATCATTTAGGATATAGTTTTCGGGACTTATAAGTATAATCTATACTAATTTATGTGAACCTGGCACCCGACATTAAGAAAAAAATTTTTTTAAATATGCAATTAATTAAGCTTGGATAGTACCCGTTTGCACCGCTTTTCTTTTTGTTTGTACCTCAAGGGGTTGAAAAATATAGAGAGTTCAAAACATGTTAACACCCCACATTATGATATTTGAAATCCGTAAGCGGGGGCTGTTTCGGAATTGTTTGTACCCAATTGTACCACCGCGCGTTTCGTTTGTACCCCTAAGGGGGTGATTGTACCGCAATTTCAAAATAGGAGTAAGAGTAAATTTTGCCATTTTTCAAGACATTTCAAATATCTTGAAAAATAGCAAAGTTTGCTCTTACCCCAATTTTGAAATTGCGCTACAATCACCCCCTTAGGGGTACAAACAAAACGCGCAGTGGTACAATCAGGTACAAACAATTCTGAAACAACCCACGCTTGCGGATTTTAAATATCATAATGTGGGGTGCTAACATTTTTTGAATCCTTTATATTTTTCAACCCTTTGAGGTACAAACAAAAAAAAGTGGTACAAACGGGTACAATCTAGGCTTAATTAAATACATATTTAAAAAAAATTTTTTCTTAAAGTCGGGTGTTAGGTTCACATAAGTTCTATACTATTCTTTTTATGTTATTTATTTCATTTTACAATTTTATTATTAGACTTGTGCTGCTCTTTATTTATTATTTTTGTTATATTTTGTTTTTACGTTAATATTTTCCTTTTTACAATTTTATTATCTTGACTTGTACAGCTCTTTATATATTATTATTTTTATTTGTATTTATTTATCTATTTTTTACATTCTGACGTTGAATATTGTTGTGTTTTTTCTCATTTTTGTATGGATTTATTTAGACTCATGTTCCGAAAACGATGTCCCTTGGCTCGTTCCTCGAGGATACTAAGATGCTTGTCGACACTTTTTGTTAAACCCGTTTCAAAGTGGTACGTTTGCGTAAGCTGATATTGCAGATATATCCGGTAAGATCTTAATTTATTGATATACGAGGTGTGTTCAAAAAGTATCGCGAATTTTGTGTTTTTTCAAAAATTATTTATTTATTCATGAATATCTATTTTGTCCCCTTCAAAGTAATCCCCATGAGATATTATACACTTGTGCCAACGGTTTTTCCAATCTTCGAAGCACTTCAACAAATCATTTTTTTTTATCTTGTTCAGCTCCTCCTTCGATGCCGTCTTTATCTCGTCAAGCGTAGCGTAACGTCGTCCTTTCATGGGCCTCTTCAGTTTAGGGAACAAGAAAAAGTCACAGGGGGCCAGATCTGGGGAATACGGTGGCTGCGGCATCATTAGTGTGTTGTTTTTGGCCAAAAAGTCGCGCACAAGCAACGATGTGTGAGCAGGGGCGTTATCGTGGTGCAAAAGCCAATTTTTGTTCTTCCACAAATCCGGGCGTTTCTGGCGGATTGCTTCGCGCAAATTGCGCATAACTTGCAGGTAATATTCCTTATTGACCGTTCTACCCTGTGGCAAGAACTCATGATGCACCACGCCCCTGCAATCGAAGAAAACTGTCAGCAAAACTTTCACATTCGACCGAACTTGGCGCGCTTTTTTCGGTCTTGGTTCGTGCGGCAGCTTCCATTGAGATGATTGAGCTTTGGTTTCCACGTCATAACCATAAACCCACGATTCGTCACCAGTTATGACCCTCTGGAGCAAATTTGGGTCGTCGCGGACAGAGTCCAACATCTCATTAGCAATGTTCATGCGATGCTGTTTTTGGTCGCAATTGAGCAATTTTGGTACGAATTTCGCGGCGACCCGTCTCATGCCCAAATCATTGATAAAAATCGAATGGCACGAGCCAATCGATATGTTTAGGTCCTCAGCAACTTCTCTAACGGTGATTCGACGATTGGCCAATACCATTTTCTCCACTTCATTAATTTTTTCGTCTGTTGTTGAAGTGCTCGGGCGTCCGGCACGCTCTTCGTCGTTCACATCTTCTCGGCCTTCTGAGAACATTTTGTACCACCGATAAACGTTGCTTCGGTCCAAGGTAGCTTCTCCGTATGCCACAGTCAACATTCGGAATGCATCCGCGCACTTAATTTCGTTTTTCACACAAAATTTGATACAGGTTCTTTGATCCATTTTTTTGAATAGGTAAAAATCGAAGACGATTCAAAACACGTGCAAGCAAAGCAGCTGTCAACAATTAAGTGAACATTCAAAATGGCCGAGCTTGTCGGCATAAGTGAGAGACATGAGTACCAACATAACGCCACAAAAAGATCGAAATTCGAATATACGTAACCCGCGAAAATTCAAAATTCGCGATACTTTTTGAACACACCTCGTATGTTGCGTTAAGTTTGTGATTTATTTTGCTATTTATTTGTTTCGAAGTTATAGATTCAAACATTGTACTGAAGATAACTACTTATTAAATAGTCGAAACGTTTTCTTTATTTACATTAGTTTTTATTTTGTATTGGCGTAGAACATCCTGCACGACCCTGAAGCTCTCCTTGTCTTATTTGAATAGTTATTCTTTAGGAACCTTGAACCTTGTATTTATCTTTTAATTTTTTACATAATTATTTCTTATTTCTTCTGTAGTTGCTATTTTGTATTCTCCCAACCTGCTCTCCTCTTCCCTTCCTGTAACGCCCTTTTAAAGTTGGACATTCTCGACTGATGGCTTCATGGTTGTCATTTATCTTTAAATTGTATGTTCTATTTTTGAACATTTGCTCTCTTTCACTGTGCAAACACGCGAATTATTATTCCTTGCGCATTTGCAGCATGTTTCTTGTTTCGTACAATTTTTAGCAATATGGAAGTACTCCCAGCATTTAAAACATCTTTTGATACTGACGTGATTAAATACAGGACATTTCTTGCATCTTACATTTACTTTTGATTTCTTCAATATCAGCTCGTGCGTCTCTTTATCTATTCATTATTATTGATCTTTCTTCATTTCCTCTTCTTTTCCTTAACCATATGATTTTTTTCCAGCTTAGCATGTCTTTTTCAATTTTTTTACCTCTTCTCCAGTTTCACAACCCATAATTACTGCTCCTTTGCTTCCTTTCTTCAATTTTGTTACTTCTATTGCTATATTTTTTATATAACCTTTTTTTATTACTTTTTTTGTGTCTTCACTCTCCTGTGCAATTTTGGTTTAACTATTATAACGTTTTCTTTCTTCTTTTTTTTAACCGCTTCACTGAAGCTTCTTCCTTTGATCCATATGCTCTTCCATGTATCATTTTCTTCAAGTTTTCCAATTTTGTTTGACATTTCTTAATTTTTCTTGAACTATTTCTTTAATCATTATTTTAATTTCATTTTTTCGCAACGTTTCATTTTTTATTTCTTTTACAGCTCTTATAATCCAATATATTTTTAAATCAATGCCTGACCCTTTACTTCCACTACTCATTGTTGTGACCGCTCTTGTAGACCTATAAATCTTGTCGATGATGTCCTATCTCTTCCTGCCGGTGTCGGTACTTTCTCAATATTAATCAAAAATTCCTCAAATGGTCCTTTTCACGGCACGTACTCTTGGTTTCTATCAGGAATTTTATGCTTAATTATATATCCTGAATGGTAAAAAAGCTTCGGCCAAGCTTTCACATTTAACAACTTTGCTCTTAATTTTCTTCCTACGAGCCGAGCATCGTTATTCTGCATATTCCTCGTCCATGCTGATAATTACCGGTTGAAACCGTTAATATCAGCATAATTGATCCGTCACCTGTGATCCACTTACACACGTCAGCATTATGGTGTCCACGTATAATATCTACTGTCTTGTGAGGCTTCGATGTCCCAAACAATAAATTCACTGTTCATACTCACAGATCGCTATATCCTGTCTAAATAACTTTCACAGCTATCCCCGGTCTATGGCGGCGTAAGACAAACAACTTATTTTACGTCTTTTCTCACTTTAAACCACTTAAAAGTTATTATATTTATGGAACGACTTTTGACAAGTCTTCACTTTGATAGAGAGAGAGAGAGAGAGAGAGAGAAGAAAAGAAAGCAGTAGAGAGCATAAGAGAGCGTGGAAAAGCAAAAAAAAATAGATAGAGAGCGAGAGAGAGCGTGGAAAAGTGATAAAGAGCAAAGTTGAGCAAGACAGATCGAAGGAGAGCAAAAGAGAGAGAGAGAGCGAAGGAGAGTGAGAGAGAATGAAGGAAAGCAAGAGAGCGAGGTAGAACGGTAGAGAGCGAGAGACAGCGGTATAGAACGATGGAGAGCAGAGGAGAGTGAGAGAGTGAAAGGAAGAGCGGTAGAGAATGAGGGAGAGCGGGGGGAGTAAGAGAGGGCAAGAAAGAGCGGTAGAAAGCGAGAGAAATCTATAAAGGGCGAAGGAGAGCGGTAGAGAGCGAGAGAGAGAGAGAGAGAGAGCAAAGAAAAGAGATAGAGTGCATGGAAGAGCGATAGAGAGCGAAGGAGAGAGAAGGAAAGCGAGGGAGAGCGATAGAGAGCAAAAGAGAGCGTGGGAGAGCGAAGGAGATAGTTAGAGAGCGAGAGAGAGCGTGGAAGAACAATAGAGAAGAAAAGAAAGCGAGAGAGAGAGAGAGGAAGAGGGATTCATCCCCGTACAGTTTCCTTTTCAGGTTGTGTATACTTAGATCAAGGGGAACAAATCTAAAATTTTGCGAAGATGAAGGAAACGACGACGACAACGACAACGGTGTATCTGAATTTTTTTATGACATAAATTAGGCTGAAAAATACATGCATAATTCATATCTCAGCGTCGAATGCACTTACGGATATCATTCTTGTCTTTTTGCTCAAAAAAATCAATATTTGTCCCCATTATATTCATTTTTATTCAAATTAATTTGTTAAATAAAAACAACCATTTATTTGTAAATAACTGTGTTCCTTCTTGTAAATGATATGCAGTAGCGTCTTTTACATGGAAGGACAAAAAAAATATACTTAACGCAAGCCGCTACCGTGTCTCTTGATAAAATCACACAAACAATACTGCGACCTTAAAAGGCATTCTTGTTCAATTTGTACTTATTTTTTCTTCAATTTGTAAGGAAAACTCCAGATTTTACTATCGTGACATTTGCGAAAAGAATTTATCCTACCCCGTGGAGTGCGTTAAACTATGCAAATGTTTGGAAACAAAACATGTCTTTGCTTTTAAAGAAACAGCGGAAAGAGGAAAGCTGAAATTCAAAATTGACCAAATGCACCTTAAAGTAAAGACTTTAAACTTAAAAAAAACAAAAATTTAAGTACGATAACTTTTAACGAAGTTATGATTATTTGAAGTTATGCAAAATTTTGGTATAAATGAGTTTGCGATAATTTTGTTGCCTAGTGTATATATCTTAATCTGAGATAATATATTATTTATTATAAAATAATTCTTTAATATATATACTTGACTTAATAATTAAATTTCACTTATTAATTTTTTTATAACAAAACAAGATGTTATTCATTTAAGCAAAATCGATTTAACTAAAAAAACTGTAAAATGTGATTAAGTAAATATAATAAAACCTTAATTTGTTGAAGTTCTTCGAGCGCAATATCTTTTCTTGAAGTTTTTAGGTATTTTCTTACAAACGGTGCTACAAGCATTGGATCTAATTTTTCAATGTCTTCAGAGGTAATCAGAGTTACGATAAGACCAACACCCATGGTCACTAAAGCACCAGCCATGGTATACCAAAGATAACTGATACGGTATAATGCCCATGATGTCCTATTAAATATAAAAAAAATAGATATACTACATTACTCAACAAATAAAGTAAATATATAATTATTAACCCTTAAACACGTATATAAAAATTAACCCTTAAACACATAAATGGTTGAGATATCTTATATGAAGTTTTGAACTCTTGCTGTGTGAAAACGGAATGAGATAGAAGATTCGAACTAAGACGTAAAAAATGTTTGAAATCTTCTCTTTCGATTGATATGGTTGATCAACTTTTTTGGTCAACTAGATTTCGAACGGTACGGCAGCAAAGTTTTGTTAGAGTCAATGCAACCCATATAGTGTGTGAATGAAACTTTTTTGTGAGTAATCTTATGTAAAAAAAATTGGACAAAACACGTTCAAACAGATCCGTTTGCGTATGTTACTCTGTTTAAAGTTAAAATACTATAGTGCCGTGAAAGAGAGGATTTTTGCATAGGGTCCAAAATATATAATAAAATACATCAATTTTCAATTTTAGACACCTTGAGTTTATGAAAAATATCTTGTTACGTAAGTATATTTTTTAATAGAAATAGTAGTGACATAATGTTTTTTTGAAAGTATGACTCTTTAGCTTTAAAACGCCGTCTTTAAATTTTTAAACACCCAAAAATACCTCATATTCTCCTTGTTATATAATTCTACTTTAAAAAAAAAACAACAATACCATAATTTTTTTTGAAAGTATGACTTTTTAGCTTTAAAATGCCATATTTGAAAATCTTTAAAAGTTTTTTATTGATGAAGTATGATTTTTTAAAGAAAAAGTGGATTTTTGAACAACTTCTAATATTTGCTTAACAATTTTTCTTTTATAACTTAACAATAAGTCATTTTTCGGCAATATTGATTATGCAGTCACATTTCTGAGATTCTGAACTTTTGTATGAAAGAAAAGATTGTTAAAAAATGTTGATTAGAACCAAAGTTATAACTTCTCAAAGTTGAAAAAGTCTCCCAGACCCAAAAATGTATTTACGTATTTTGCGGAATTGGTGTGTTTAAGGGTTAAGAGTAATAATATTTTTGGCTTGGATGGAAGATTTAAAATTAAATTACAAGGTAATAAAAGCACGCTAGCAATATTAGATTATGGTATGATTTTTTTACATACGAGTATACTTATAATTTACAATAAATTCAAAATTACGATTGCAAACATTTCGATTTTCCACGAAGTCATCCTTAGTGCGTAGAACAATGTACAAAATTAAATTTTGTACTTATAATAAACAAACAAAATATAAGATAAAATTGAAAACAATTCTACTTTTTGTTCTGTTACTTTCGTTGCCTACGTCAACCATAGTTAGATTGTACTAAAATGAGAAAGCATGTCGGCTAAATCTTTACGTCATATTGAGACACTTTTACATTGTTAATTTGACATAATATAACAAGAACGTGAAGAGATGATTATAAGCACAGACCGTTTAATTTTGTATATTGTTCTACACACTGAGAATAACTTTTAATTTTAATGTAAATTAAGAGTTTATATATAAAATTTGCACTGTAATAGCGTGGCTTGTATTCTTGTATTACCTTGTAATTTGATATAGTATACTATTTTTTGCTATATTTAAGTTATTTTAAAAATGTTTCCATCACTTTTTGGACAAATTATTGCTACGAGATAACATAGAATATTTATTAGTATGAATGTTCTATATAGTAGTAGTAACTGATTTATTTGATCCTCTTGGGGTTGCAATCTTTTCTACCTCTTTTTATTTCTTTTACATTATACTTAACTCTAAACTTATATACTAAACTTAAATCTACCCTATTCTATCGTTTGTTCTACATAAACGTAGACAGGACCTCCGTTTCTGTCGCAAGTTTCCCTGATTCTCAACCGATTAATTCTTTACTCTTGTTTTACTTTCATTTACTTAACTCTCCTGCTTCATAAGACAGTACTTTCTCTTTCCCTTTCTCTATCTTTTTTATCCATTTCTCTCCCTTCTTGCCAAAATTGCGGGTAATTGGCTGTGACAGTATTGGAACCATACACAGCATTCACAATTTCAGCTGCCTGTCTTGCTTTTTCGCCTTTATCAAAGTAAAATTGTAGAACATAGCAAATTTTTATTTTGTTAACGTCCATTTTTGGCACCTTATAACCTTAACTAAATCGGGCAAGCACAGAACTGCAAATGAAATTTATTTAGTACTGAATGTCACCTTTCCAGATATATACTGCTACAGCCATCTAAAGTTTACTTTCCGAGATATAAATCACCAAAGCCATCTAGCGGTAAAATAATGTATTTCTTTTTTCTCAACATAATATAAGATTATTTATAGGCTGAATTCGTTTAATGCCGGGAAAACAGATTTTTACGAATTCAGTGGCCGTAAACAGTCGACACGCTGGCCAGCGTGTTGTCGCGCGAACACGATCAACTAATCTTATTTTAATAATAGCACCGCACGTGCGGAGCTTTGCGTTTCATGATCCGGTGGCACGCGCGGGCACAGCGGGAATGCGTCGTGAATCATGGCTTTGTGCGGCGTTTCTCGTTACATGGCGCGTGGCGGTTAATATTGTTGTTTTCTCGGCGGATGGCATCGCTGTAATCAAAAGCTCTTGGTAGATGCATGGAACTCCGTACCCTTTGTCATAGTTTAGAATCTATAAACGGATATGGCTAGTTAGAAATAACCAAGAGTGCTTGGTTGGAACTCAAGGCTTCTTGAGTCCGTAGATTAGCGGAGCGGAAGCGGAGTCGGCTTTCTGCTAAAATTTCTTAAAGGGAATCAAAGCACTTGATTCCTAGCAACCGGAGGAGGCTTTGTCTCGGACGGAGCGTTCGGGAAAGAAGAGTCTCATTCCTCGAATTTCCTCGGCTTATATACCCAAATCTTAACATGTCGGGGATGTTCGAAAAGCGGTTGGAGACTGTCGGAGCCAGCATACCCGCCACTTGTGATCGGGTATAGGAAACGGAGCACGCTGTTGTGACGTGCGATTACAGTGAGTACGCGTGCACGCCGAGATACTTCCAGCGCGGATGCGTTTGCTAGCGCGCGTACGCGTACTTGAAACATTTATTAAGTGCGTTGCGACTGTTTTCTGTTGTCCGGCGGATGATCAACTGAACAACGCGGAACGGTGGACGGTCCAACGGGGTGGTCAAAAAGTGGTTTGTTACAATCAATACAACTGTTTCCTCATTCATAGTCCTCAATTCACTCTTTATTTTTCCATATTCTGTTACATATGTCCTAAATTACTCCTTCCAATCTTTTCTCTCCATACTTCCATACTTTCCCTGATATCCTCTCCTACCATTTTTTTCTTCCATAATCTTCTCACCGCACCTATTATCTCACTTCTTGTAATTTTAATTCTCCTTCTTTTCTCTTCTCGTCCCTTTCCTTTTCATTACAATCCTCTTATTTACACTTCTTCTCCTCTTTTTCTTTTTGTTTACCACTTTATGCTTGTCTCTCTGTCCTTGCATTTTTTGCAAATTCCATCTCCTTCTCCCTCTCTTCTTCTTTTTTTCTCTGACACAATTCATTGTTTTCTCTCTTATATATAATCTCCCTATACTTAACCTCCCTCTCCTCTCTTTTCCTCTACCTACTCTCCTTTCTCACCTTTCTTTTGCTTTCTTTGCACTCTGTGTCACACCATCCTCTCTTCCATCCTTATTCCCTTTCTATTTCTCCCTGTATTCCCTATATATCTTCCTACAATTCTTCCCAGCTCATACTATTTCCATTTCTCTTTCTCATACTTTCTCCATTCTCTTTGTAAATTCCTTGTTTCCTTCCTCTGTCTATCTCCATTTCCCTATTTTCTCTCTTCATCTCTTTTTCTCCTCACTGTCCTCGACCCATACCACCAGAAAATGATCCCTGTCCTCCACCTTCACTTTTACCATCTTTTCCCACATTTTTCCTCCCCTATTACATAATCCAGCACCAATTTCTCCTTTCTTCTTGAGTCCATTCTCTCCCTTTGTTTCCCTTTTCACAACCGTTAAAGATATACCTCTTCTAACTTACTCACCCAAAATCTTTTCTCTTTGTTTACCATTTTGTCCTTTGAATTTCTTTTTTCCACTTTCTCCCTCTCACCTCTCTTTTCTCATTATTCACCTGATTCCCCATTCTCGCATTAAAATTATTCCCCATTGGTGTCTGCACTCCCTCTTTCTCTTACACCCAGTTCCCAATTTTAAACTACTCTATTCTCCATATTTCCTTTTCTATTCTTACCATCCCTATCACTATTATCTCCATTATTCCATCCCTCTCCTAATATCACTATCCCCTTCTTCAATCCCATTAGCATCCTCCCCATCGCCCTCCTCTTCTTATTTCTTTTTCCTCCCCCGCCATTGTACCTATTACCCCTCGGTAACATCTTCTTTATTCATTCCCATCCCTTCTTTTTCATCTACGTCTCCAATAACATCACTATATCACATTCCGTAATATTTCCCTCAAACTCCGCATTTCCCTATCTCCGCCACACTCCAAAAAGTCATTTTAACCATCCTTCTCTTGTTACTCCTCCATCTTTGGCTCTTCCCTTTCCTTCTCTTGTTACTCCTTCATCTTTGTTCTCTCTCACCCTTGCCCCTTACCAATTACTTCTTCCTCTCTTTCTCCTTCTATTTTAACTTTTCTTCTCTCTTTCCTATCCTCCTTTGAACCCCCATTCTCCCTTTCCTCAATTTTTTCTTCTCCCTCTCCACTTTTTTTCCCCATCCTTTTCTAATTACTTCCTTTTTCTCCTCATTCCAGAACCACCATCCTTCGATTATTATTGCTTTATTCTCTCTTATCCATACCCTTGCTCTTTTTTTTCTTCCGCTATAATTATCTCTCCAAACCTTCACCTGTTCTGCCTCTTTCATCATGTCATCCTCTATCCAAATATTATCTCCCTTCAATTTTCTCTTCTTTCTTATTATTTCCTTCCTGTCTTCTCCTTATCCTAGTTTAACCACCGCTAAGCCACTCCATTCTTCTCTTCCTGCCTTCACTTCCTTTCCTTCACTCTTACCCTCTATTTTCTCCTTCCTTTCCCACATCCTTTACAATCTATTAATTCTTTTTTCTACCTTTTCTTTTCCCCTTTTCCTCCCCCTTCTCCCGGAATCTAATCTTTTCAACCTCCTCTCCACCTTTTTTGCCTCCCTTTTTGCCTTTGTCTATCCTCCGATTTCCTTTCCAAATCATTAATTTTTTTCTCCTTCCTATTTCTTTTTGTTCTCCATTCTTCCTCTTTTTTTCTCATGTTAACGCAAGATTGTTAATGAGTTTGCCGGACTTGGAAGATCGAAATAAAGCAAAACTTGTTACAAATAGTCACTATATTTTAACTTAAATATTACAAGCGTTGCGTCATTACTAACTTGTCTTCGCTCTACGCTATCTCAGAAAAGACTGTCGCTAGGGTAGCGCAAATTTCGGAGCGGTTGACAATCGACGTCGCGGTTGGATCGTTGTAAATAAGGTGATATACACCGGCCTATTAGAGGGAAGGTGATCACAAGAGTTTCACGCGGCTTTCCGCCAAACTCCATTTTGGAACAAACATCTTTGAAGAGAAAATTCAAACATTCTCAAAGATTTGCTCTGAAATAGAAATATATTAACAAAATCTTGAACATACCTCCCGCCTTGCATGCAGAGGAATGTAAAAAAAAAAGAAAAAAAAAAATTTTAAATCAATAGCGGGAGCAAACCGTTGAGAAGGATTATTACATGAGAAAAAAAAGATACAGACAAATACAAATCTAGCTGAGAGATTTGCTTCGAAGATTACATTAAGTCTCACATTAAGTCTCATATGGTTTCTTGCATGGCATGAACAAGCTGCCTACTCGAGTTGATCGCAAGTATCGACTTCTCCTGCACGGCGACGAGCAGCCGCCCAATTAAAAAATGACCCGGAGTGAGCGCCGACATGTCACTCGGGTCATCGCTGAGTGCAGCGATGGGACGCAAATTAAGACAAACTTCGATCTTGCACAAAAGCGTTACAAGTTCAGCCCGCGAGAGCGTATGAGAACCAACGGCGCGCTTTAAATCCATCTTAAGGCTTTTGATTCCGGCTTTCTAAAGACCGCCAAAGTGCGGGGTGGCGAAAGGAATAAAATGCCAGTCCAATCCGTCACCCGCAAGCGCATTTTGCAATTCAGAATCACTGACCATGGAGTTGAAGTGTCGCTTAAACTCGTTGTCAATGCCATGAAAGTTTATGCCGTTGTCGTTATAGACATGACAAGAGGCAAATCTCGACGACTGGCGAACCTATGAAAAGTGGCCAGAAATCCGGGCGTAGAGTAATCTTTCACCATTTCGAGGTGAATAGCTCGGATGGCGAAACAAATGAACAGAACAATGTACACCTTCCGAGCACTTTGCCCTCTGCCGACAAAAGGAGTCATGTGGAAAGAGCCGGCATAGTCTAGCCCGCAGTAAATTAACGGGGCAGAAGGAGTGACTGGAGTTGCAGGGAAATTCCCCATGAATTGAGAAGACTGTTGAGCCGAGTGCCGCGCGCAAACAACGCATTTTTGAATGTGCAGCTTTACGACCATTCAGAAGCCAATACCGCTGACGTAGCGTTCAGAATACAAGCTGTACGCTTCCATGGAACGTGATTCGGTGAGCTCGAGTAATTAGAAGATCTGTTATATAATGCTTTGGAAGATATATCGGGTCATTGTTTTTTAACCGCCTGCCAAGATGGAGTAAATTGTTCTTTCCCAGAAAGGGACTCAATTTTTGCAAGAAGCTTGAAAGTGACAAAATGCCGATATCTCTTAGTGATCGCAATTCTTGCTCAAAAAATTTCCGTTGTAAGTAGCAAAACCAAAAAAACTCGGCCTTCCTGAGTTCGTCGGCGCTCAAAAAGGCGGAGAGATTGAAACGAGAATGGCTTCTTTCTTTGGAACAAAGGATGAATCTTTGCACGTAAGCAGTTACGCGGACAAGTTTATCTCAGTTGAAGAACTTGTATTGAAATTTCCAATCATCGGCCTCTTGTACGTGTGGCGTTATAGGCCATTTTCTTTCAGCGGACACCTGCTGATCGGTGGCGGAATCGAGCGGAGCGGAAACATCGAGAATCCGTCAGAAAATCGGTGACTTATGAAGCTATCGTGAATCGGTTCACCATAATGGGTGGACAGCAAATTCGGAAGCGGATAGACCGCGCGAGACGCAGTCTGCTGAGTTGTCCTTGGAAGGAACGTAATTCCAGCAAACGGAAACCAGGCAAGTTTGAACTTCTGATACGCCGTTAGCCACGTAGATATTCCATTTAAATGGATGTTGACGGAGCCATGCGAGAGCGATGGTAGAATCCGTCCATCCATAGATTAGAATCAGAGGTATTTTTAATGAGGTCAAGGTCCACTTGATTAAGCGGCTAAGAAAGACAACCGCATTTAATTCTAATCGCGGAATGCTCACGGCGCGACTTTAGTTTTAGCTACCAGCAAACTGACTTAAAATTTCATTAACAAATGAATCACGCAAATATACACTACTGCAGCGCAAGTTCGATTTGAAGCGTCAGTAAACCCGTAAATTCCCAACGCGAGATTATCACAATGTCAACCGGTCCAACGCGGTATGCGGACGTGATTCAATGATTTTAAATCACGGGAGTAGTTCTCCCAGCAACTGCGTAGTTCATCTGGAAGAGGTGTGCCCCACTCGCATTTGAGAATCCATAATTCTTGTATCAAGCATTGGAGAGGTATACTATTTGTATATACAGCAAACATTTGAGTAATGTCCGCTGTGTATAAAAATTGCCATTAACGCAATAATATTGCGGCAAGATCTTGCTGCAACCTTGGACCGATCAATAAGTGATTGTTAAGGGACGTATTATTACTCGTTTTGCATGAAACGTTAAAGACAACGCGTTACTTTGTGGTGCAACTTGAGTTGCGTAAAACCGAATAATGCGGAATATACACGGGCCCAAATTTGGAGCGCTCAGAACCTCTTATCTTTTTCACCAAGAGCGCAGTACTCTTGCAAAAACTCATTATACTGAGCGTAAAGCTCAGGTCGACGACGTAGTTTATTTTCTATTTTATTGTAAAATAAGGTTACAATGGCTAATGAGTTACCAATTTGCATCGGGAAATCATGCCTAAAGGGCAATCGAACTGTATAACGTTCTTGAGGAGTACGATAGTGATAGGGCAACAAAGTAAACCTCGCACCTCTCCTCCTCTTCCGTGAGGGGGAGGGGCTGCGGGAGTCCTTTATCTTCCTAGAATTTCTGGAGAGGCAAGTGCGTGGTCTTGCTTGGACACTCAATTTAATACGAAGGCTTCAACAGAAGCCGTCGGCATGCTACTCGTAAGGCCGAAAATTATCTGACAAAAAGCAGTTAATTGAGCAGCCGGAGTACCAAGAGGGCCTTGACGGAAATTGCGCCTTAAAAGCGAATCGTAAAGGTCAGCACCGATCAACAAATAAATTGGATGATAACTTGAAGGATCAGGGTCAACAAAGGATATACCCTATAAATGCGGCCACGTTTCGAAAGGCTGAACTTGCAACGCTGCATACAAAGTAATACGTTGATAGACGTAGGCATTGAAGAGCAAACTCAGAGCCTTTGAACACAGGATTAACCGAAAAGTTAATCGTGATTTAGCGGTACCAGTAAATTTTTTGCCGAAACAGTTAATCTATAAATCGGCACGTTGCTGTTTCGTACGCAGCGCCTGTGAAAGTGATTCTGATACAAAACTGAACGCGGATCCTTGATCCAGCAACACACAAACCTTCAAACAGTGACCCTCCCCCGTGTGGAGGTTGACCCACGCCGTCGCCAGAAGGATGTCTGAAGGTCTATCGAGTGAGAGGGGTACCGTCTGAACGGTCGCGACCGATATAATTGTCGAAGTCAGGATCGCGTTTGATACGGCACTTGACGCAGATTCAGAGGCAATCGCCTTAGAAACCTTAGTATTATCGGAGACGAAACAATTAGCGGAATGCAATAAGATATAATGTAAGCGAGGACATTATCTGCATCGATATTTACTCGGACATTTCGACGGAAAGTGTCCGGACTTTAAGCAATTGAAATAAAGTTTATGTTGGCGTGCGAGAGTGCAGCGCTGCCAAGCGGATTTTCTAATGCATGTTTTGCATTTCGTGACGTGATGCGGAGCAAAAAATACATCTGACTGCTATCACGTTATTTACTGACAAACAGAGTTTATCGTTTTTCGAGGAACCGTGTTTGCTTACCAAAAAATCAGACAATCCACAAATGCAACGAGTTAAAAATTTATTGAGCTTCCAATAAGAAAAAAGCTTGTCTCGCTTTGTTCGCTTCAGATTTCATTCGGTACGCGTTTTTGCGCTAAATTTTTGCGTAATTATATAAATAAGAGTGTCGTTCCACTGGTCTATCGGACGACCAAGATTACTCAATGCGGCTAGCAATGCAGACACTATGTTGCGTAACTTTCGTAAATCATTAACATTTTTGGTTTTCATAGCCGGAAAACTAAAAAACGTATGTAAATGAAAGTAAATTAACGCTTGTTTATCGTCGTACTTATTTGTTAATAACTGTGAGGCAGATTCATAATTCGCATCAAAAATCTTTAATTAGTAACAAAAATCTGTATTAATTAGTAACAAGACATGTTTACGATCGTTTTTAAATAATAAAATTTCTGAGAATTTGAAAGAGCGTCGTTATTTGCGATGAGAGACTTGAAGATATTGCAAAAGTTTTCCCAGTCAGTTAATTTGGAAAATTTGGGCAACGCAATGCGTGGCAATTGAAAACAATGATTATTCGCTTCGCGAACGGAGTAATCGAGACTGCGATCATTAACCGTGAATTGAAGTGGTGAAAGTCGATTTATCGTTTCTCGAAGAAGATCGGCAGTATCGTTGTAGACGTCCTCTGCGTTGAGAAACTTCTCCTTGTCAAAGTACGGCATGGTTTTCCGCTGTTCCGCCGAAGTAGCTTAAAGCAGTTTGACGTGAAGAATACAGCAGGTGGCTCAATTTTACTCCAGAAAGATGACCTCGCATTTTGGCAACGGTAATGTTCGGCTTGACTTGCTTCTTAAAGTTGACAAGGATTTGTTTGAGAGCTCCGATGTTTTCACTCTGCTTGATGAGCAGGTCATTCATGGTAGTCAATATGATAATTTCAATCTCGGGTTGGCGAGTTGTGAATTAATAACTCGCCGCGTAAGTGTAATGCTTGAGTGGAAAGCATTTCGAATGTCGACGTGCGCAAGTGAGAGAGAGAGAAAGAGAGAGAGAGAGAGAGAGAGAGAGAGAGCATGAGCTAACGCGCCGTCACTATCAACCGTCAGCGGCTATCCTTGTCACTTGGAGCGACCACGAAAGCGTTTGAGCGCGATTTAGCGGCGTTGAATTTGCAAATTGCGTACTTGCGAATGTTTAGCAACGTTGAGATTTGACAGAGTAAACAGGAGTCCAGAGAGATGCACAACGCGGACGCATGATAACGGCGTTCATGGTTTCTTGCACTGAGTTCTGCGAACGTTTAAAAGTCAGTAAGGAGAATACACAAAAATGCTAAGATTCATTGGCTTGGTGCACGTGATAACGGCGCATGATTACTAAGAGTTACCGATAATCGATGAGAGTCACTGCGAGTAACAGTATGCAAAACGCGTGATTGCGGCGTTCGCGGATTACTTGCAAATGTTCAGTGTCCGCCCTCACTATTGTAGAAAGTCAGCCACTGGCGCATGATTGCAACACCAGGTGAGAGTCACTAAACGCGAGTGGCGGAGCACTTGAATTAGTACAGATTGCGAGCGGCGTTTTGCTACCATTCGAGTGCATTTGAGGCAAAGCGCGTGATAGTGGCGTTTGCACGACAAAAATCGCTCCAACATCAAAATTCTGCTCTCCTAGCAGTAGGAATTTGACAGACACCGGGTGCGTACAATTGCGTGATGATCACGTGCTCGGTACGCACCGTCGTAGGTCGGAGAAACAGCTGGAGCGCAAGCGAGTGACCCAAAGAGAAAGCGAGAGATAATGAATGATCGTTCGGGTGAGCATGAAGGCAAGCTTATGGTTTAGCGCGATCTCATTCTTGCACACTGAGTATCTTGCAACGTTCAAGCGAGAATAACAAATTAATGTAATTCTCTTGCCGTGGAATTACAGCAATGCGTTAAATGTTCCAATCTCATTGAGGCACACGAGACTGAATACCGGAAATTACTCGAAATTACCGGAAATTATCCGTTTGAAACGATATGAGCATTGTCAGAGCACTATCGCACCTTTATCCGATCGATTTTATAGTGATCCGACTCGACGGATCAGTTTATATTTTAACGCAAGATTGTTAATTAGTTCGCCGGACTTGGAAAATCAAAATAAAGCGGAACTTGTCATCAAAAACAATCACTATATTTTAACTTAAAGATTACAAGTGTTACGTAATTACACACTTGTCCTCGCTCTACGCTCTTTCAGAAAAAATTATTGCTAGGGCAGCGCGGATTTCGGAGCGCGCGTAGGGCGATTGACGATTGATGTCGCAATGTACACCAGCCTATTAGAAGCGAGGTCACGAAAGTTTCACGCGGCTTTTCGTTGAATTCTATTTCGGAGCGAACATCCTCGAAGAGAAGATTCAAACATTTTTAAGGATTTGCTCCAAAATAGAACTGAATTAACTGAATTTTGAACATTTCATATTCTTCAATTCTCCCATTAACACCATTATCTTATCACCAATCTTTTACTTTCTTTTAAGCTCTTCCGTCTACTTTTTTATCACTCTTATTATCAATCCCTCCCCGTTTCTTCAACAATTTAAAAATTTTTTCACTTTTTCTGAATATTGTCAGTTCCTCTTCCATCTTTCTTTGCACTATAATCTCTTTTCTTTCCGCCTTCACCTCTCTCCTGTTCCACAAATCCAATAACCCAACAGTCCTTCTACGCTCCTCTCCCCTGTCGCTCCATGCCGTAGCACTTTTATACAATCCCGTTACCTTCTTCTCCATCCTCCACTGCTTTTCCACTTCGTTTCTCTCTTTTATTCCACCTTGTCTTTCTTCTTTACTTTCCTATATTTTCTTTAAGTCTCCACAAATACACACACACACACACACACACACACACACACACACACACACGCACGCACGCACGCACGCACATATGTATACACTTAATGTGTACACCTAAATACAAGTACACATGCACGCACGCACGCACATATACGTATATTCATTTGTGTAAAATCATGATTTGCCGATTTTTAAAAAATGTCGACTTTTGATAAAAGAAAAAAGGATATTACTAGTGTAGACATTATAGCTATCCTCATTATTTATGTTATTAAGTGATAACAAATTCTAATAATTGTTTATAGAATTATTCAATTAGTTGCTCGTCGTTTTTTAATGACACTAATATGCCAATACACAATAGCTAACAATTATTATAAGGTATTTTTACTTTTACACACTTTTAAACTTTTACAAGGTATATTTTAGCACTTGATTACACATATTTTTTCATTGTCTTTAAACATGAGTATATTATCACACGAGTGTATGTACACTCAAGTGTTTTTTTATTATTTAATTTTTTGTTCAACTGTACATGCTTCAAGTTATGCAAAGTTAAACAATAAAATGGAAATTTGTTAATATGATTTTTTAAAAATTTTCATATCAAAATATTTTTTCGCTCAATTGATTGTTATTCTAAAGGGCAACGTTCAGAAATAATAAAGATATCATTTGTTGTTTAATATTAAACAGCGATGAAATTTTTCATGCAACTCATAAAAACGCAGGCTAATTTTAAATCAGGAAAATCCTAAACGCAATGGAAAATTTGGAAAATTAAAAATATATATTTTGATTTAGTTAAAAATAAAACAAAATACTGTTTTATTTTTAACTAAATCAATTTTGAAAAAAATATTTTTAAGCTAATCATATTAGCACTACTTTTTTCTTCTACTGATTATGCAGTGTCACATTTTTATAAATCAAGTTCTAAGTAATATATATTTTATTACTTTAAGTTTAGAATTTAGTGTTAAACAACACTTTGACGCATATATGTATAATCGTTCCTGTTTCAATATAAAATATTGATTATAGACAAAGTTATAATTTAATTAAATAAAAATGAGTGCAATATTATTCTCTTCTGCTCTACTTTAAATAATTAAACTTTTTGGAACGATTCATATCAAAACACTTTTTTGTTAGTCCAAAGGGTTAACTAAAAAATTTCACTTGTTTTTTTGCTTTAATTAAAATTTGAAAATTTTATATTGAACTTTTATTCATTTTTTGCAAATTTTTGCTACATAATTTTTTCAAAGAATTGTAATTACTAGAAAATAAAATACTTTTAATTTGGGTCTCATTTATTGTGTTTATCAAAATCCGAGGTATTAATTTTATATATTATGAGCTAAAAATATGGTTTTTTTCAGCGATATAGATGTCAAAATTATAAGGTTTCACAAATCTATAATTTGGAAAGAAGGTAACTAAAAATATGTTTGAAAAGTTTGAGTTAAGATTTACATATAGAATTATATTAAGCGCTAAGACCAGCTTCGACTGTAATTGACATTTCTTTACTTATTTATTAGTGTGATTACACTTAAACAATTTAGTTAAAATTATTATTGTAATATTAATATCATTAAACTTACTCTTCAACATCATCCAAAATTGAATCTGGTGGAACAGATAACAATAAATTCTCTACTTGTGAGAATGAATAAGTGCATCCCTCTGTGGTAACGGGTTTCATATCGAACCTACAATATGAAAACGTAAATATCAGGAAACGTTATTAATTGTAGGAAAATAATAAGAAAACAATTCAACATTGATTGTATCATATATACATATATTAATAATTATATCACAAACTTGATTTTTCCACTGGTAATAGCTGCTTCGGCGGAAAGACCAAGCCAACCCATGAAACCCAAACCTACTATTCCTCCGATTAAAGCACCCTGTTGAATTTAAATAAATATATATATTTATTCTTATTGACTTTGAATATAATTTCCATAAAAACAAATTAAATTTATTTCTACGTACTTTGCCATTAATCCATGGTAATAATATTCCCATATTGAAAATACCAAAGGATGGTCCATTTGTAATGGAGCCAAGAGTTATGGACAACTACAAAATTTATTGAAATATGAAAAAATTTACTTGCGTCTGTGCCGAACGTCTCTACCTAATTAAGCAATTACAAACAACTTAATATTAGCCCAATGTACTGAAATTTCGGTTAGGTAACCTAATAGACCAATATTGATTCAAATGCATGATACTTGAATGATAAGTCTGACGTAATATCATCAACATTATGTCCATATTAGAATTTAGTTTTAATATTGTGTACTATCTGGTGCGAAATTTCTCATATAAATATAATTACATATAGTTATACAGGATGATCTATTTAATCTATCACTCCAAATATTTCCGTTCCCTTACATTTTGCAAAAAAATATTTTAGACGAAAGTTGTTTCAAGGGGGACAGAAGGTGTCATTCATTTAACCTTGAATAGTTGCTTAAAGGTCACATAAAGGTCACCTTTAATTTTTTAAATAAAACTGTCTACTTTTCAATGCATATTCTTGTAGCTTATTTTGAGGCCTTTCTAAAACGCTATAGTTAAATGCTGTTTTGTTAAGTATTTTTGAAGTTACAAGACTTGAAAGTTATAGTACCGCCGGCATTAGTATCACTCAAGATGTACCAGGTGGAGGTTGCCCTGTAACATTTATACCTTTTTTGTGTTTGAAGAAAGTTCGGAGGATGATCTAACCAGTCAAGGTAAGATTGGTCGGTAATTCACTCAGTCAAAACAAAATTGATCGGTGATTCAGTCAGTCAAAGCAAGATCGGAAAAAATCCGGCCAGTTAAGGCAAGATTTTGAGAATCTTCTATTATGTATTCAATTATGTATGCAGAATGAAGAAGGAATTTTCGAACACTTATTGTGATAGAAAATTCTCAAAATCTTGTCTTAACTGGCCGGATCTTTTTCGATCTTGCCTTGACTGGCTGAATCACTGATCAATTTTGTTTTAACTGATTGGATTATCGACCGATCTTACCAGGACCGGTTGGATCATTCTCCAATCTTTCTTCGAACACAAAAGAAGTGTAAATCCGACCGAGCAACGTGGTGTACCTTGAATAATTCTAATGCCGACAGTACTGTAACTTTCAAGTCTTGCAACTAAAAAAATATTTCACAAAAAAGCATTTAATTATAGTGTTTTTAAAAAGTCTCGAGATAAGTTACAAGAATATGCAATAAAAAGTAAGCAGTTCAATTTAAAAAATTGAAAAAGTTGACTTTTACGTGACCTTCAAGCAACTATTCAAAGTCAAATTAATGACACCATCTTATGTGCCCTTCGAAACCATACAACTTTTGTCTGAAACAATTTTGCTGAAAATGTTTCATTAAAGAATTATCGAGGTCAGCTTTTTAAAATGAGACACCTTGTATATGACTTATAATATTTTTTTTATATTGTTTTGTATTTTGTAATAATTAATGTATTTGCAACATACCGAGTGAGAAATTGTATATCGAATTGATGTCAACTTAATGTCGATTTGATATCAAAATTTGATATCGATCCTCACATCTATTTCGGTATTCAGGTCGTTAGTTTCGATCATCGAATCGATTATCGATGTCAAATTCGACAAAATATCCCTGCCGAAAATGTACGATTAAAACTGATTAAGAAAAAAATAATCCAAATTGATCAGAATTTCTGCATCAAAAATACGGTACTAAGACCGATTGAAATTAAGATCAGAACCCAGACAGATTTATTAAAACAGAATACATTAATGTAAACGTAATAAATGTTTAATTAAAAAAAAAAACATTTCTTGTATCCTTAAAAAGGATTAAAAAATTGAATTTGAATTAAATTTTTAATTTATGTACAAGATTGAATAACAATACAAATTTTTATTTACATGTAAAAATATAAAATTTTATTTGGAACAGCGTTCAACACATACGTCATGTTTGAAAAAAATGAGAGCAAATATTCGTCTCAAAGTTACAAGTAGCTCCTAAAGATCTCACTGAAGTATGAGCTGGGAAATCATTTGCGATAGCGCTTAGGTATAACGCCTGTAACCGCACTCGACTTAAAAAAATTCTCCGCGGCGTGGCTGCCTAGCAATGGCACACACTTGTTCGCGTGCAGGGGCCTGACACCATAGAGATATTACAAATAGAGTAGAGGAACCATAGACAGATCTGTAAGTGGAAATGTCCCTCCGTTAGAAAGAGAGAGAAGATAGGACCTATATTCTTGTCTTTGTCGTACTAGCGCCATTAAGATAGAGATAAACTAAAGTTTGCGTTTTTTGTCTCTTTCTAACAATGGGATTTGTCTCTTTCTACCAATGGATCACTTTTGAGGCTAGCTTCTCTACTCTATCTGTAATATCTCTATGTCTGACACACACGTCTAGCGGCGGTGCGCGCGCTTGTTTATTTCGCTATAGTATGTTGTGACGGTGCCTGAGTTGCTATATTTATATATATTATACATACATATAATTAATGAACATTGTAGAATGTCTAATTAATGATGAAATCATATTTTTTCACAGAATTAAAAAAAAGTGAGTTCTAAAAAAAAATTTGTTGAAAATTTAATATTTTAATTAACTTGAATAACCTTTTACTGTGGTGTATAATAATCTAATCAATATTGATAAATGAACTATTTTACAAAATAATGTAACCGAGTAGTAAATATTAAACGGCGCAAAAATATATTTTTGTTTCAAAAATTTCTAAATATACTTTAAAATATTTATTGCTAAGTGAACAATAAATGTGTATTGACAAAACTTTTTGTAAACATTTTCTTTAAAAAGTTCCTCATGATAGACACTTAAAAATTGATTTTTGTGCTTCTATAAAAATTTTAAATGGCAATAAGATGAATACAAAGGTTTTTCTGTAATTTTTTAATAAGATTATTATTGATCGAGTTATAAAGCATTAAATTGATAAATTGCATAGATGAGTGTACATTAGTTTATATTAATTATTTATGAAGAATATCTCTTCGTATATCTCGGTTTGAAGCTACTTTTACAATTACAATTCGTATAGAAATAAAACCAATTTTTAATTCACTCGTGGATTGAAACGATTAAAACAGCTTAAAATCGATTAAAAAGGATTCCGTTTTAATCGGTTTTAATCGTACATTTTTGGCAGGGATTTTTTATTGTACCCGCCAGGAAAAAGTACATATCGTGGTGCCACGCGTTAGTGCATTTTAGTGCACCGCGAATATTGAATTGATGTCAAATCGACAATGAATATTCAACAAAAACAAAGAAAAACATTAAAAATCTTGAAAAATACATTATATTGTATTACTTTTGTTACTAACAAATACAAATATGAGGACAAAATCATCATGAAGTATTTGAGATTTCGATGTTCAACAATCCGGAAAAATGCATCGATGAAATTTAATCAAATCGACATCAATTCGATATTGATTTGATGTATCATTTCTCACTGGGTAATTCAAAAAGAGCTTCTGAAAAATTAAATTTTAAAATTGATGCAATAAACAATAAAATTTAGATATTTATTTTATAGCTTCTATTATACCTTCTTTCATACAAAAAGGAATTAACTGTAAAATAAATTAATAAACTAAATAATAATAACTAATAAATAATATTTTTATATATTAAACAGCAAAGTTTATAAAATTAAAATGTTAGAATTGGACACTTCCACTTAATATGTTTTTATGGAACCTTATTAGTGCATATATGAATCTGTGGCGTTCAAAGCTATTTTTTTATACTGTAAGAAATTAAAAAATATGTAAAAAAATTCAATAAATATGTATCAACATTGCAGTTGAAAAATTCGTTATTATTGTCTACTCTCACGGAAAGAAATCGCTGTATGTTGAATAGCGATTTTAGGTTCTAAGATGCACTACAAAAAAAAATACGAAATAGAAAAATATAAACAAAAACAGTTTAGGAAGTTATAAACATGTAAAATGATCTAATAAATATTATTAATATATTTACTATTATTTAAATTGTGCAGTTTGTAAGATAAAATCGTGCAAATATTTTCGCTTTTCAAGAATTTCTTTTTAGTCAATTTTATATTTAAAAAAATCTATCAATGTATGTATACAATATATATATCCAGAGAGAAATGATAAATTGAATCGACGTCAATGTGACGTCGATGGCGTCTATAACGTTTCCAAGTCGAGACATTGACATCAATTTGACGTCGAGGTTTTCCAAGTTGAATCATAGCAATCAGATCGACATCAATTTGACGTCGATCAGCGACGTCAATCAGATATCAACAGTGTAACGATGCACCCCCCCCCTCGACAAAATAATATGCATCGTCCCCGATCATCAACATCCGGAAAAGAGCCACCGGGCTATAACTGGAGGGTGCCTCGGGCACCCAATTATAAGAACATCACAGGCTACAGGCGGCAAAAACCGTGTCGAGCTATCGCACGCGCACACGAGGGAACGCACGATCGTCCCACTCCGGCGACTCCGCTGTCAAGCGCCAAAAATGACGGAGGCAGACGGAGTCGCCGGGTATAAATAGGGCCGCGTGTTCCGATAAAGTCGCCTTTTCCCGTCAGCCAGCATCACCGTCTGATCCGCTGCGCTTGACATTACGGAAAATCAAGTAGTCGAAGGTTCTTGGCAAAGCTACATCGCGTTTCCGCCTAGCTTCTTCTTCTCCCGCATCCTCGCGAGCAAGAGCGTCCTACTCTCGTCAAGGTTCCTGGCGAGAGGAAAACTCCCGACCCGCTCCCGAGCAGCGGACATCTCCGCTCCGCCGCGGAACGCTAACCAACGGAATTGCCGTTACGGGGTTTTGGTCAAGGTACTTGACGCGTTCCGCGGC
The DNA here is from genome assembly GCF_016802725.1 of Solenopsis invicta. Lineage (NCBI taxonomy): Eukaryota > Metazoa > Arthropoda > Insecta > Hymenoptera > Formicidae > Solenopsis > Solenopsis invicta. The sequence goes on along the minus strand of NC_052666.1, from coordinate 14,368,714 downwards.
TTCCAGACCGCCATCGCTCCCGGCACGTACGTGGCCGCTCGGCTGTCCTGCCAATTCGCGTACCGCAACGTCGCGCCGTGAAGCTCCGCCCACCGCGCTATAATATCCGCGGAAGACCGCGCCCGCGTCAAGACGTCATCCGCATCCCATCGCCTGGCGATGCCTCGATTTTAACGACCGTACTTCGCGCACGGACGGTTGGCGGTGCGGAAACGGGCGCGAAAGGTCGCCTGGAGGAACTAGACGTTGTTTTCGGTTGATATGTAACAAAGAACGTTTATTCAACACTTAAGACGCGGTGAGACTTACATAAGTCCGGTACATTTATTGACGGTAGTACGCAGTACTTTCGGCGGTGAAACAATCCGGAAATCCGGAAACGCGATCGGGCGGAAATCAAGACGCGGAGCTTAACTAGTAATAAAGACGCGCGGACGGATGTGACAAAAAACTTCAGAAATCTATTTACAGGCTATTCATTTAGCGCACCTGCCGCGCGAGACGCGGTTCGCGGAACTGCGTTGGGTTCTTTTCTCGGAACCCCAGCGGCCTTGTTGTTGTGGCCGTGACACTCGTGTGAGACGCGGTGCGCGGTGCGGTAAACGGGGCACGGCGCGTACACTGATCCGTGCGTTGACTTCGGCTTTTCGCGCGGCCCGTCGTGAGGCGGTTAATACCGCGAATGATCGCCGGAAGACACTCCCTCACGCCAAGTGCGCTTGGTGGAAGCACGGAGCACCGTACCCCCGTACGTGAGGTGGCGTCGGACTTGGGAGGCTTAGAGGATGGAAGTCGCCTTTTCGTCAAGTGCCTTGACAGGGCCCAAGTTCTTCTTGAGCTCAGTTCGGCGAGTCGGGAAGCGGAGTCAGGATCGGAGGCGGAAGCGGTTGCGAGCTAAGTGACTTAGCGGAGACCGAGGCGCTCGATCTCAGTGGCAACCTAGGGCTTCTAGTCGGCGGAACGATCAGAAACAGATAAGGTCCCGGCCTCCGACTAACGTCGCCTTATATACCCGAGAATCGAGGCGAGAGAATGTGCGGCGTGTTACGGCGGAGCGGTCCGGCGGCAGCATCCCCGCCACTCGATCTCGGGTCTATCGCTTCGGGCCACGCGCGTAGAGCGTGGCTGCGGACGGCGCGGGAACGAAAGCGCATGCGCGCGAGAGCGATCGCTCGTTCGCTCCGATATCGAGTAATGTTATTAGGCGCCGTGCATCGTTAATTGCCATCCGGCGGGTGTTTGGCCGGACGGCTCGGACGGTTAGGTGGTCCAGGGGGGGGGTTCGGAAGGCGGTTCGTTACATACTTTCATGAAGTGTTTACTATAAAATTTTGAATGCATTTGATACACTTCAATAAAAGTTATGCTCCAAAAATCGAAAGGTAATATAATTTTGGCCGGTACTGTATATAAAATTGTCCCCATGTGTCGCATACCGTCTCTCTCTTTCACTCTCAAGAGCAGAACCTAAGGCTACAGAGGGCCTTGAATGCCTGTGTTAGGTTCATCTACCAAGCAAGGAGGGACGAACATATCACCCCTTATTTCGATAAACTAGGGTGGTTAAAGACTCATTCCAGGCGAAGTTACCTAATAGGGATCCTTACTTTTCGTATAATACGTACAAAAAACCTTCCGCAATCTACAAGGGTTATACTCACAAAAGCGACGTGATAGTCCGCAACACAAGGGCCGCGAGTGACATGTTGACCGTGCCGTACTGTAGAACCGAGTTATATAGGAAGTCTTTTAGGTGCGCTTCCATCGAGTTATGGAACAGCCTCTCATCTGACATTAGATGTGCCAAATCGCTAGACATCTTTAAATCTGGACTTTACAGTTTCCTGTTAGGAACAAACCGTTGATAGGCCGAAGTCCGCTTCGACCCAATCAATCGAAACATCGGTCTCGACACAGCGACTGACTAATTTTCTAGTCCCTATTTATATTTATATTAATTTCTACTTACATTAATTACTAATTTCTAATATTTTTTATTGTATTTTATGTTAATTTCAGATTATATTATAATTGTATATTAGTATTTATATTTCTGCAATTTTTGATCTCTCATGTCAAACTTAAAGATGTAGTTGATCATGCGCTTGAGGGGATTTAATCCCAGAGCGCGTAATAAATGATGATTTTCTCTCTCTCTCTCTCTCTCTCTCTCTCTCTCTCTCTCTCTCTCTCTTTCTCTCTCTCTCTCTCTCTCTCTGCGATGTGAAAAGACGTGTTCATTTCTGCTCCGCCTTTTTTTTAACGTTTTGTTGCTGTTCTTTGCCCCGCGAGGCCGTTTGTCGTGGACTGTCTAATCGTGGACTTCTCGGTTTGTCATCTGCATTCTGGAGCACATCTGGACCATCTTTGCATTATTTTCCTTGGTTTTCTGAAGTGTTATCTCTGTGGCCTAACCTATTTCTGTTGCTGCTGGCTGTTCGGCATCGCTTTGTGCACGTGCTATCCGCCTAACGGGTCCGTTCGTTTGCTGCTCTCGCCTGTGCGCGCCGTCGTCTACTGTCCGTTCGTGTGTCGCTTGCCAATCGGCTTTAAACAATGACTCTTGCCTGTAAACGTTTCATCGCTGTGGCCGATGCGCTGTGCTGTGACCGCAATCCCAAACATATTTTCCATGGGGCCTGCGCTTGCAACCGGCAGGCCTCTTCTCCGGGCTCTCTTAATGCTTCGGGTTCCACTGTGCTATCCTGTCCTACCTGTCGGAAGCAGGGTGTCCACGGAAATCTTTCCGATTCTTGCGGCCTCGCGATCGTTGATGGTAAATCGATTTCAGACGTTTCCTCTCTCGAGCTTGATTCTATCAGGAATCTCTTTGCTGTAGTACTAGTCAAGATTAAAGGCGTCGAGCGCATTTTACAGGATTTTCCCGTGCTGAGGAAACAGCTTCAGGATCTTCCTGCAATCAAAGCGCAGCTGACTTTGTTGGAGCGTAGCATTCATCAATCATTGGGTGTCATTGAGGCCAAAACTGAGGAGCTTGCGGGTGCTGTGCGCCGAGTTAATGCGGGGCAAGCCAGTTTGGATGCTCGCGTCCGCGCTTTGGAGGCACGACCATCCGGCGGATCAGTTGCGTCCACTTCCGCTCTCAAGGAGCGCATCGAGGCGCTTGAGCGCGCCAAGCTTAGCAGCGAGCTCATCATATTCGGCGCAAAGGAGCTCCCTTCTGAGAATACTCGCGCCGTCGTTGCCGACATCGCCTCTGCATTGGGAGTTGCCGCCCCTCTCGACGAGATTTCTACCTGCGTGCGTATTCCTACCAAGGGAAATCGCCCAAGACCGATTATCGTGAAGCTGTCTTCTAGCGAGGCTCGCGACCGATGGATCGACGGGAAGTTTTTGAGGGTGCGGAGGTGTCTGAGGTGTTCTCCGGATCTAGGATTAATCTCAACGAGAGGTTGACATCGTCCTCTAGGATCTTTAATGAGGCGAGGTCTGCGGTTCGCGCGGGCAAACTGCACCGCGTATGGGTTCGCGGCGGCCTCATCTACATCAAACAACACTCGGATACTTCTCCCATTCGAGTCCGTCATCAAGAACATCTGAACTGCCTCACGGCCGCCCCCCGTCGCTGCATCGGGCGTTGTAGCTTCGGCTGCCACCTCTGCAGCATCATTGTCCGCGCGCGAAGGCGTCGCGGTTTCTGCGTTTGACTGAACCGGAGCACCGACAATTTCTCCTCGGCCTTCCACCTTCAACGGGGTCCTGCTGTTAAGCCACGCGCGCTTTTGGCGGCCTCGGGGAATGCGTCTGGGGCTGAGTGCATGGCTGTCGCCGGGCCTTCATTTTCCTCTGCGCTCAATGCCTGATCGGTTGACTGTTCGACAACGTGGCCTTCTTACATCTTCTACTGCAACGGATACACTCAGCCCCAGGACTAGCTCTGCAATTCCTTTTTTCAGTCGCGCTTATACTCGTCAGCCTGTATGCTTACTTTTATACTACTATACTACTCTTATCTTATTTTATCTTCTTTTCTCTGCGCTTATATAGCTTTCTCTGTTTAGTTGAGCGGTCAGTAAAAGTGTAATGCTATTTCGCTTTAGTTGCCATTACCTTTAAGTTTTGCTGTGTATATTTTACTTTTATTTTGCTTACATACCATAATATTATTTATGCTTTTGCTGTCTATCTCTATCTCTCCTCCGTAGGCCTGTCTCAGTTTTATTTTTTATTTTTTTTTTACCTGTACCTCTACTGCGTTATTAGTTTGTAAGACTCCAATTTTCTTTGCTGTTGTCGTATTTTGTTACCTTATTCAGTAATTAGTTATTATGTGAACATTTGTACTTTTTCTTGTTCTGCTTATCTGTTTGTCCTTAGAGGGCTTACCCTAAGACAGAAATAAACGCTCAATCAATCAATCAATTTTTCTCTCTCTCTCTCTCTCTTGACTAACGAGCAACCTAGTGCATTAGATATAAATTTGCGCGTGTACGTGTATGTGCAAGTGTTGTTAATCCGTCCCTCCTTTTGGTGGAATGAAGAGAGTCACAATCCAAGCAGCACGATTTTTCTTACATAATAATGAACTTCATCACTCGCAAATTCATATGTAAGTTTATTTGATAAGCGTAGTATTAACCACGTTTGTTATTTGTATATTGACGATAGACTTATTGTTTTACATGAAATACACAAATTTTTTACCGTAGATAAATTAAAAAGCTTACTTGAAAAGGTATTTGAACAACAATTATGTGAACATTTGCTATCGTCGACGATCTTATTGCCGAGAAAGACAGAGCACAAGCGAGGCAAAATCGTTGAGCAAAAGTCAGTAACGTATACCTGTGTTGTCTTTGAACGAGTCAAGTAAACAAAAATAAGAATCATGAAGAATTTCTGTATTATTCTGTGAGTTTAGTCCGTTTGTTTATTGTTTTATATGTACGAGGGCGGTCCGATAAGTACTTAGCCTCACCGCCCGATGGTGCCAGTATCGCAAGAGAGATTTACTATCGTGTAGTACATTCTCGTAGACAGCTACTGTCAAAATGTTAGCCGAATCGGACTTGTAGTTTTGTTTTGACCGCGTGTGGAAGCGGGCGTGTTCGCGGATTTTAGAAAAACGGAAAAAGAGCAATATCGATCGGTGATTCGATTCTTGTTTTTGAAAGGGAAATCGCGCAGCAAAATCAAAGAACGCTTGGATGCTATGTACGGTGACTCTTCTCCTTTGATGACGACCGTCAAAAATTGGTTTAACGAGTTTCAACGTGGTCGCACGTCGGTTTTTGATGAGCCACGCCCAGGTGCCCCGAAAATGGCTACCATGGAGGATAACGTGACAAAAATCCACGATCTCGTATTGGCAGATCGCCGATTGAAGGTGCGCGAGATAGCTGAAACAGTAGGCATTTCAAAAGACCGCGTGGGTCATATCCTGCATAAAATTTTGGGCATGAGAAAGCTGTCGGCGCGATAAGTGCCGCGTTTGCTCACTCCGGACAACAAGCGCAACCGTGAGACCACTTCAGAGCAGTATTTGACGCTGTTTAAGCGCAGTCCGAAGGAATTTCTGCGTCGTTTCGTGACCATCGACAAAACATGGATTTACTGGTACACACCAGAGACCAAGGAACAGTCAAAACAGTGGACTTCACCCGGCGAACGTGCTCCGAAGAAGGCGAAGACTGTCCTATCGACTGGAAAGGTGATGGCCACCGTTTTCTGGAATTCACAAGGTGTAATCTACATTGACTACCTGGAGAAGGGCAAAACGGTCACAGGGCTCTACTGTGCCGAATTATTGGGCCGATTCGACGCCGAATTGCAAAAAAAACGGCCCCATTTGGCGAAGAAAAAAGTGCTCTTCCACCATTACAACGCACCGGCTCACACCTCCGCCGTCGCCACGGCCAAATTGTTCGAATTACACTGCGAACTGCTGCCCCATCAACCGTATTCTCCAGATTTGGCCCCGTGCGACTTTTTTGTTTCCAAACTTGAAAAAGTCACTCGCCGGGCAGAAATTTGAGTCGAATGAGGAGGTCATCGCCGCCACGGAGGCCTACTTTGCAGACCTCGAGAAAACGTATTTTTCAGATGAGTTAAAGAAGTTGGAGCATTGCTGGGTCAAGTGTATTGAGTTAAAAGGAGATGTAAAAACTATGTTGAGAAATAAATCGCCACTTTTCCCAAATTTTCGTTTTCTTTTTGTAGGCTAAGTACTTATCGGACTGCCCTCGTATCATTTTCGAAATTAATCTTTTATGGTAATTTTCTTCGGTGTCAAGAATTTTTATTTCCATCCAATTAAAGAGTGGTCAAAAAATATTCTATGGTTTGTTATAACTGAGTGTTTTGAAGGGTTGAGTTTAATATTATTAATATGCTCTTTTTTTCTAGTCCTCAACTGTCTCTTCGTTTGCCCTACATATGTAGCATTGCAATTATTGCAAAAAATCTTGTAAACAACATTGTTACTGCAGACACTCTCCGTTTTGTCTTTATGCACTTCGATGAAATTGTTAATTTTGTTTATGCATCTATAGCCAATTATAAATGTGTTTTTATCTACAAAGATGCTGTTCTTTCAGAAATATTTTAAATGTAAGGGACGACAAGAAATTTTTTTGTTCTCATCTTTTTTTGTCTGGTTAGGTCTTGATCATTTTTGTCTTTGATAGCGGTGCAAGTTTTGTATTTAATAGATTTTTTATTCTTATTTTAATATATTTGAAAATAAATTCCAGAGAATATCCATTTGTTTAAAATAGTCCGATAATTAATTCCAAACTTTTTTGTTAGAAAGTAGGGTGAGATAACATTAGCGCTCTATCCATCAAACTATAAACTGTTCCAATTTTGTGGCATATTGGGTGGTGCGAAAAAAATGATAAGTAATGACCAGAAAAAGTTCTACTTTTTTAATGGGATTATTTTTGACTACCAAATGTGTTTCTTTTTCATGGAAGAGTTGTTTCATATTGTTGATATAATCTAATCTGTCCATTGCTACAATGATGTTACCTTTATCTGCACGTGTAAATATAATATTCGGATTTAATTTACAAAATTCTGATGTGGCTGTCTTCATAATAGTTCCTTTTCTACTTCATCTAAACTTGAGTTGTTGTGTAAAAAATTATGTAGCAACGGAATGACTGAATTTCGGATTTCTCCTCTTTCCGTCTGAATATATCGATTGTTCTCAATGCTTTTTATGAACTCAATGTTTGTTTTTTTGTTGGGAGGAAGGCAAAAATTGCCGCCAAGTTGTAACAAATTCAAAACATTAGAGAGAATTTATGTTCAAAATATTGACGAACCATTTATTGTTAGTGGAGATCAATGGATAGTTTCCAAGTCGATAAACTTGGAAAGTAACAATGTTGTTTATAAGATTTTTTGCAATAATTGCGATGCTACGTATGTAGGGCAGACGAAGAGACAGTTGAGGACTAGAACAAAAGAGCATATTAATAATATTAAACTCGACCCTTCAAAACACTAGGTTGACAAACTGTTGATTTGCGAATTCCTCCTTTTTTTTTGTCAATTCGCGCTGTCGGCTAGTACAGCCTTAGTAAAGGCTCGCTTCGAGAGGAATGGAAATAAGTAAAGCACTTCTGATCTTCTTGGACGTATATTATAATAACACGTATATTATAATAACACGTATATTATAATAACATAATGGAATCGCCTCTCTGTCAAAAACGAATCTGAGCCTGTCGCGAAGGGACGCGGCAGCTAGCAGGGAATCCGAGTCCCTCCTTTTCGTAGAATTCGCAGGTGAACGATTGGAATTGGTGGAGAAAGAAAAGCATGATCAAAGACGTTTATATCATGGTCCTTGATGTCGACAGGTAAGAAACAGATTTTTGTTATCGGTCGCTTATATTCAGCAGTCGCCGTCTTTATTGTAACAACGCGGACGAGATGATCAGGGCCCAGATGACACTGTGTAATGCGACCAAGTTTCCATTTGCTCGGAGGCGCGAGAGGATCACGTAACAGTACTAATCGTCTTCGTTTTGCTAGCTGCTGTACGCTACGCCATTTTGGCCGTTGTTGTAGAGTATGAAGATAATTATTTTTCCATGCTCGCCAGATTTCTTCGTTTAATTTCTGTATTAGTTGCCAGCGAGACAAACGTTGCTCTGAGAGATCAAGTACGCTTGCCTCAGGACTCACGGTCAGGCTCGTGCCGATCAAGAAATGTCCGGGGGTGATAGGAGCATAATTATCGATGGAATCGGATGCAGCGGTAATCGGTCGTGAATTTAGAAATAGTTCGATGCGGCATAACAATGTTGTAAGTTCTTTGAACGTCAATGTATGCGATTCGATTGAACACTTAATATGATATTTAATGCTTCTAACCGCCGCTTTCCAAAGACCACCAAAATGTGGTGCGGACGGTGGAAGAAAGTGCCACTTCGCACCTTCACAAACTATATAATTTTGAAAATTTGGATCCCGTGTGGTGGTTTGGAAGGAGGCGGTTAGTTCCCAATCGGCTCCGTGGAACGTCGTGCCGTTGTCTGAATAGAGGGAGTTTGGAGCTCCTCGGCGCGCGATAAAACGTTGATACGCTGCTAAAAAGGTAGCCGCAAAGTAATTGGACACAAGTTCAATATGCAGGGCTTTAGTGGCCATTCAAATAAATACTGCAATATAAGATTTATGAGATTTGTAACCACGACCCCTGGAAGTTCGAACAAGCAACGGCCCCGCGTAGTCGATGCCCGTGTGTATAAAGGGGCGCAATGTTTTATTAACGCGAAAATCCGGTAACTCGCCCATTAGTTGCTTTGAGACACGCGCATTCTGGCGTGTACAAGAAACACATCGGTAGAGCACAGAACGAACAGTGGATCGCGCGCGAAGCAGCCAATACTGTTGTCGTAAAGTCGCAAGAGTTAATTGCGGACCCGAATGGAATGCCTTCGTATGTATATCGTTAATGATTAAGTTTACGAGCAGTGGGCTTTCAAAATAATAGGATGTTTGGCGTCACCGAAAAAATTTGAATTTTCTAGACGTCCTCAAACTCGCAAGAGACCGTTGGAAACAAAATATGGTACAAGCGGCGCTAATGGGTTAAATTTTGACACATATTCATTTCTTCGAAGCCTCGATAATTCGTCAGGAAAAGAATTTGATTGAATGTACTTGAGCCAGAACATTCTCGCGGCGTAAATCTTGTTGGAGCGCAGCGCAATCGAGTCGTGTGATGGTGCGGCGTCGGGGAGAGCACCGCGCGCGGGTTTCGAATTCTGGATAAAGCGTAGTATATACACGGTGACTCGCATCAATCTCGTCCATGACAAAAATTGCGAGTTGAGATTTCAAGGTTTGAGTTGATAAGTTGCGCACACAGTTATGGACGCGCGACGCTCGACATCCTGGCTTTCGGTATTTGGAGCCAGCCCGTCTGGCCAGCTATCGTTTGATTTTTGGAGCCATTCAGGACTGGTTTACCAGAGGAAATGACTTTAGAGATTTCCGGGATCCATACCACGGGAAGCGCAATCTGCGGGATTTTCGTATGTGGGTACGTATGTGTCTCCATTTGACTTCGGGAAATAATTGTTGGATTTTGGACACCCGGTTCGCGAAGAACGTTTTCCACGACGGGGTGTCGCTAAGCCAAGCTAAGACGATCATCTAATCCGTCTAACATCGACAAGTAACCTGTGATAAATGCCGATTGTGTGAACACCACGAGTTGCGAGAACAGGAGCACGGCGCAAAGCTCGAGACGCGGCACACTAATAACCTTGAGAAACTTTCGACTTTGCGATAATTAACGAAGTTATGATCTTTCCGTCAGGCGAAATAACACGTAAATGCAAAGCGGCGGCATTAGCTTTTATTGATGCGTCGGTAAACCTGTGTAGCTCTATATTGCTGCAACTCGAGGGATGATGCGTCCATCGCGGGTGACGATCTTTTCTATCAATGGTAATCGAGTCTGGAATCTCTCCCATTCGGTAGCGAGGTCGAAAGGGACAGCGTTGTGCCAATCACATTTGATTGACCATAATTGTTGTAGAAAAATCTGTGCGGTAATAATTATTGGCGTGACCCAGCCGAGTGGGTCAAAAAGCTTGGAAACAACGGACAAGATTTCTCGTTTCGTAGTGGCTATGGAAGTTGTCGTGGACACTTGGAAGGTAAACACGTCTCGGTCCGGATTCCACGCGATGCCGAGTATTTTAATCGTGTCGTCGTCTTGTAAGCTTTTGTCACAAGCAATTCCATGATTTGACGGATCAAGGTCGCGGAGAAGCTCGGGGCAATTACTCGCCTATTTACGCAAACGAAAACAACCCTTCAACAACAGCGAAATCAATTGATTCCATGTGTTTTTTGCGAGCTCAATCTCATCACCACCAAACGTGCAATCGTCGACGTACGTTTGATGATTGATTACTGGCACGGCAAGCGGAAATTGAGCTCCTTCGTCGTGAGCCAACTGTTGTAACACGCGGATTGCGAGAAAAGGAGCAACAGCAGTACCGTAAGTGACGGTGAAAAGTTGATAGGTGTCGACAGGAGCGGTGGTGGAGGGCCGCCACAGAATGCATTGATATTCAGCATCGCGCGGATCGACTCAAATCTGTCTATACATTTTTGCATCTGTCTATACATTGTTGGCTGAAAGCACATACTTATATTGCCGCCATTGCAAGATTATGTTGGGTAAATCGGTTCGTAGCTTTCAGCCAATCAGAAGGGAATCACTTAATGATTTATTGTTAGCGGTTCAACAAAAGGCATTAAACACAACTCAAAGTCGTGTTGTATTACTGTTTTTGTAAATTACGGCATGGTGTGGAATGTAATATTGAGGAGCGCGTTGTGACAAGTTGGCAAGAGTTTTTCATATGGTTTAAATTCTCGTACTTCGCGGAATGCTCTGCTGCGCTAGAGCGAATCCTACCGGAATCGTCGCTCAAGATGGTGCAGGCTCGCGAGCGCAGAGCGTTTAATATCTCCGAGGTTGCGTGGAGGGCCGTCGCGGAATGGGAGACGAACAATGTATCGGCCATCGTCGTCGCGGTAGTACGTAAAGAGGAAATGTTGTTTGCACTGCTGCTCTTCCTGAGTAGAGAAGTGACCAGACGGAAGGTCTTCGTCATCTTCCAAAATCTGCGGAACGCGGTGTTTAGATTGTTCATAACCGCAACTTGATGTACGTGAACGGTCTTAATTGAACTCGATCTTGTTAGCGGTCCAGCCAGGATCTACCCGAGCGATGTGTTCTGGGCTATCGGTTCGTCGAGAGCGCCCCTCTTTATTACGTCCCGAAGTGTAAATGTCCAAGCCGAGAACAATCTCGATGGGATCGAAATTCAAGAAATTGCTATTGGTTAGCGGAAGGTTTTGAATGTGTGTTAATGGCGCACTTGACGGCACCTTAACGGGAGCATAATGCAACAATGATAGCAAAATAATTGCGTTAATTGAGTACGCGGGCTTGTTGCTTGTACCAGGACTAATCCTCACATTTGCGGTATGATGCGCCGCGGATTTCCTTTTGCTGATGCCCGAAACGTTGACGCGGTCCTTCATTCTTGGAAGACGTAAGAGTTGCGCTAAATTTTCGGACATGTTAACGACCAAACCTGTATCGATTAATGCCCGCGCTACTGCAAACCGACCGTGCGGGGAATGTACGCAAACACGCGCGGTTGTTAGAACAGCGGCTCGTTTAGTCCTAACAGGCATTGCAATGGAAAGAGAAACAGTCTTGTCGACCGTATTTATTTTGGTAGGCCCTGTCGCATTCGCTGTTTCCTCGCACGGTGATTCCGCCGGTTTCGCCAAATAAAGGAGCGTATTATGTTTTTGTTGGCATTCACAACAACGGATTCTTACATTCCTTAAGAGTGTGATTTGAGGCAAGGCAATTATAACATTGTTTGTCTGTTTTTATTAATTCGAATTGACGCTCCGGAGTATAAGACAAAAATTGTGAGCATTGGTACAAGGGATGATCTCCATTGCAAACAAAACATTGAAATTTTACTAAAATCGCATACGAAGATATTGATTTCACGGCTTTTGCTTTTGACACGGCAGCATCGGTTGCACTGCTCGCTTTTCTTAGTACAAGGACTTCAAAGGCGCAAATCCGCGATTCTAAAAACACGTGAAGGTCAGAATATGACAGAGGCTCTTTTGATTGTTCTAATTTGAGTTCCCACCCCTTTCGCGTTGTCTTATCTAACCGTTGCGACACTAGGAACACAAGGATATCATCCCATATATCTACTGGACAACCAAGGTTTTTCAAAGCATGTATTGACATATCCGAGGAGTCGAGTAATGTTTGTAAATCTTTCGAGAATTTGTGCGCGGCTGCGGGCAATGCCCAAAGCGATTCTAAATGTGAATTTACAAGTCGACGTTTATTCTCATATTGCGACGATAAGATGCGCCATTCGACGTCAAAGTTCGCATCGGTAACGGTCAATTGGCTTAAAGCGTTTTCGGCGGATCCGAAGGCTCAAACACAAGTAATGCAATCGCTCGACATTAGTTAAACTCGAATCATTAATAATCATTTATTTGAACCGATCGCGAAATGTTTCCCAGCGCTCGAACAAACCATCGAACGTGGGGAGGTCGATCCTTGGTAAGCGAAAAATCGGACGTGGCGTTGTTGGAATGTCGTTACTTGCGTGAGAGAGATCCATCGTTAAATTGTATGTCATTGGCGTAATCATCTCCATGAAATAATCGAGGGCAACGTCCATCTGAATCTTGCAGCTATCAAATTGCTTATCCTTGAAATAAGTGTGGGTGCTCTGTTGTTCCTCAGTGGCCAGGACATGGAAGCTTGGCGTCGTGGTCTCGAATTTCTCGGAATGCCTCTTTCACTCGTTCAAGTCGGCTTGATGCGGCATCATAGGTCATCTTTGTTTGACCCAGCTTTTTGAAGTTTGTGATGGCGTTCACAATGGAATATTACGTATTAATTTACTTTGCTTCGCAAAGATCTCCTCGTAACTCGCCATCACGCTTCTAGCGCTGAGATCGTTTCTGAGTCTCGATCAGACGTTGGGTAATTATCGTGACTATAAGGCAATGCACGTTATCGGCTTGAATCCTCTTTTGATAACGATCCAGCTCGAAGGACCAAATTTTATGTTGTTTTGCGAATTCCTTCTTTTTTTTGTCACTTTGCACAGCCTTAGTAAAGGCTCGCTTCCAGAGAAATGGAAATAAATAAAGCACTTCTGATCTTCTTGGACGTATATTATAATAACACGTATATTATAATAACACAATGGGATCGCCTCTCTGTCAGAAACAAATCTGAGCCTCTTGCGAAGGGACGCGGCAGCCAACAGGGAACCCGAATCCTTTTCTTTTTCGTAGAATTTTCAGGTGAACAATTGGAATTGGTGAAGAAAGAAAAGAGAGAGGACCGCTTTCGGCGCAAAGCATCCACGAAGAGCATGATCAAAGATGTTTATATCATAGTCCTTGAGTAGAAGGCAATCGAAGCGACCGTTGGTCCTTTCTTTCTATGATTTAAACGGAAACACAAACCATATATTTTTTTACCACTCCTTCAATTGAAAAGAAATAAAAATTCTCGACACCAAAAAAAATTACCATAAAAGATTAATTTTGGAAATGACCCATATAAAACAACAAACAAACGGACTAAACTCATAGAATGATATAAAACTTCTTCATGATTCTTATTTTTATTTATTTGAATCGTTCAAAGATAACACAGATATACGTTACTGACTTTTGCTCAACAGGTCTGCCTCACTTGTGCTCCGTCTGTCTCGACAATAAGACCGTCGACAATGGCGAACGTTTATATAATTATTGTTCGAATACCTTTTCAAGCTTTTTATTTATCTACGGTAAAAAATTTTATAATTTGTGTAAAACAATAACTCTATCGTCAATATACAGATAACAAACGTAACTAATACTACGCTTATCAATTAAACTTACATATGAAGCCGCGAGCGATGAAGTTCATCATCATGTAAGACAAATTGTGCTGCTTGGATTATGGCTCTTTTTATTCCATCAAAAGGAGGGACGGATTAACAACACTTGCACACACGCACGCACGCACGAACGCACGCGCGCGCAAATTTACATCTGATGTACTAGGTTGCTCGTTTGCCATAAAAAAAAAATTACCAACAGTATGCGACACATGGGGACAATTTTACATAGTTGAGGGAAAATTTGTTATCTTTAGATATTTTAAACAGAGGGGAAAAAATTTTTTTTTGTAAAAATAATGAACATTTTAATTGTATTATAATGTGAAACAAATCTTATAAACTGACGAAGGCTAAGGAGAGCCAAAATATTCGTACGTAATTGTTCACTATATTATTGTAGAATTTAAATCTCGTATTAAATCGTTTATTCAATTTGGCTTGTTAATTCGTATTGTATTTTAATACAAATGTGTATTTCTTCAGATTTATCCTTGTTACACTTGTTGTGTGATTATATGTGTCACTCGTACACTTGCTTTTCCGGACAATATAAATCGGTATATATAGGTCGGCGCTTATCTCCGGAATGTGTTACTGACTCGACGTGTAAGTCACGCACGGCAAGTAACACACCGGACAGCTGTTTGTTAGACTCTCCCTCGCTTTCCGATTTAGTCGCTCTATTTATCCACAAATTTTTTACTTGGTTCAACCAATCGTGTTTCTGTAAAATACAGCTTTTACGGTTAGCCGAATACCAGAAAGCAACTCAGCAATAGTTGGTGTAGCGCAATAGTATTTCGGGCCGGAAGCCCGAAAGACCATCAGCGTCTTTCGATTCTTTTGCGTATGCGGAATTTGAATCCGCTGCACATATGCATAGCAACGAGAATCTTAATTGATTTTCTGTTGCTGTGCGGATTATTAGCGTAGTTGTACTGAGTACAATTGCATTAAAAGAAATTAAATTAAGTTAAAAGTTGATTTTTAAAAGTATTGTTATGCTCGACGAGACGAGCACGCAAAAACACTCACACAAACACACAGCACAAAATAATTGAACACTTTCTTTTATAAAAGAACACTGACTTTAATTAATTGGCTATATACAATTAATTGATAGCGGAATTATTTTAAATGTCGCTTGACAGCTCCGCGTCCCAAAAAACCAAAGAACAAAAGCCGGCCGCGCTTCCTTTTTGTCCGATCGATAGATCTTCCTTCGGCCAGCTTCTCAAGCTGGGCCGAACGGGCACAACACTGCCCCCCTTCTTCAAGGTTGTCATCCCGACAACCAAGCTGGAAGGCTTGTTCTCCAGAAAACATGAATCTGCGAAACCTCTTCTTCAAAACGAAACCTTCTTACTTCAATCTCCGCTCATACAAAACTCTTCATCTTAAATTTTGAGCGCTTCCTTCTTGATTCTTCGGACAAGGGGGGGAAAAATTAACTTTCAGGGACCCAACGCCCTAAAGGCTCTCATGTCCCCGCCTCGGCATTTGCCTCCAAGCCCACGAGAAAACCCTGAATCAAAAACCGGAGCGAGGCGGTCTTCTTAAAAAAAGAATTTCGCAGACTTTCCTCTACGCGTCGAAATGGTTCCACCTTGCAAGCCTCTAAACTGAAATAAAATAAAATCCAACGAGTACTCAATTCACAAAACAATAATTTGCCTCCCTCTCTCTCTTCCTCTTTCATATTCCCCCGATTTTGGAAGAAAAACGATCTTCAGAATCCCCCTCCCCCAAGGCGAGGATTTCTAGAGAAGCACGACGACTTCCTACTCTACCCTGGGCCTCCGCCACAGGTTACCGAGCGTCGCTCGCGTTAACCTCACACCAACACCTTTTTGGAAGAAAAAGAAAAGACCGTTACAACTTCCAACAGACTAGAATCTTCAAAACAAAACATAGCACTTCAGACCAAAATCAACGATCTTCTGCTCTACCCTGGGCTTTTGCCACAAGTTACTGAGCATCGTCCTCTCCTGCAAACTAGAAGAAAAAGAATCGAAACTCATTTTTAACTCTTAACAAAAGAACGACTGTTTAGAATTTATTTCTCTCAAGGTGAGGATTTCCAGCGAGGCTTGACGACTTCTACCCTGGGCCCCTGCCGCAAGTTATCGAGCGACGTCAGTGTCACTCCCAAACCAGCACCTTTTTGGAAGAAAAAGAAATCCTAGATTCTCTTCTGTTTTATCCCAGCTTTTGCCACGGGTAACCGAGCGTCGTCCTCCGCGATTCAGACCAAAATGACGACTCACTGCTCTACCCTGGGCTCTTGCCACAGGTTACCAAGCGTCGTCCACTTCTGAAATCAGAATTTACTCGACGACCTCCTGCTCTCTCCCGGGCCTTTGCTACGGGAAGCTAAATACTGCTAACCAAACCTAAACACCGTTCGCTGCAAATTCATTCCCTTAAATTTAACCAAGAAATTCTAAAAAGAATCGAAATTCATTCCCAGTTTCCGAAGAAAGAACGATTCCCCGAACCCGTCCTCCAAGGCGTGGACTTTCAGGGAAGCTCGACGACTTCCTGCTCTACCCCGGACTCCTGCCACGGGTTACCGAGCGCCGCCCGTGTCATTCTCAACTCAATGCCCTCCAGGAAGAAAAAGGAACGATAGAACGTCTCCCTCCGCCCCAAGACGAAATTTCAATTTCGAAAAGAAGAAATCCTAAATCTAAAACCGTAATTCTCTCTCTCTCACTCTCACACTCTCTCTCTCTCTCTCTCTCTCTCTCTCTCTCTCTCTCTCTCATCTTCTATTTAAGAGAATTTTAAGAGGAAACGACACGCCATGCGTCAATTAAAACAATAAAAATCAATAGACGTAAATACAAGCGTAAAATGCGTTTGACAAGAATATCTTCTTCCTCAACCAATGGCATGCCAAAACAATGCGAACGCAACGCGTCCCCTCATTCATCTAACACGAAACTCCTTGCGCAGAGGCAACGCGGACACAACATACCTCCAATATTCGAAGCAAAATCCCCCGCACGTAAACAAATATTTTTAGAAGGACTTAGCTGTGCCTCCCGAAGACGTAGTAGCTCCCCATCGCGTTGACGAAATAACGTCGCTAACTCTTCCCAACGTTGTAGACAAATGGATCGCTCCTTACACTGCCGCTGTCTTTGTCTCTTAGCACGAAGCTGACGCAACTCCACGGCGACCGCCCGAAGAGAATTTGCTTCGGTGGAGAGTCGAGGTTTTGCAGGTGTTCGGGAACGCATTCCCTTACGAAGAGGACGTTTCTCCGCTCTCGCAGGAGACGCTGCCGTAACATCTTCCGAGATGTCCATTACGTGGTTCGAAATCGGACGAGCCCCCAAAATGTTATGCTCGACGAGACGAGCACGCAAAAACACTCACACGAACACACAGCACGAAATAATTGAACACTCTCTTTTATAAAAGAACACTGACTTTAATTAATTGGCTATATACAATTAATTGATAGCGGAATTATTTTAAATGTCGCTTGACAGCTCCGCGTCCCGAAAAACCAAAGAACAAAAGCCGGCCGCGCTTCCTTTTAGTCCGATCGATAGATCTTCCTTCGGCCAGCTTCTCAAGCTCGGCCGAACGGGCACAACAGTATTATTTATATTGTTTTAAATAAAAATGTAATTTTTTAAAATTAGATTTTTAAAATTATTCTAAATAACCAAACAATAAGAAACATATATGAACATATTTTATATATAATTATATATATCTTTACATAAAAATTTTTTACCGGTAATTAAAATTTAAAATTTAATTATGTATAAAACAGAAAATTAAATTATTATATTTAATTGTATGTATAGAAAAACTTATTTACATGTTAACATACTTTAAATTATTTTAATGTTTAACTTTCCGTTATTAGGTGCATAGACGTTGCAAGAAAAAAGCGCTGCAGAAACTAGAATAAAACAATAATGGAATTGATGTCAAATTAACATCAATTTGATGTCGAAATCATTTCGATATTGATTCGATAGATTATTTCTTGTTGTATAGTAATACTGATAAAAAATTATAAGTTTAATAAACATTACAAATTGAATACAAAATAAATTAATTAAAAATTATATTTAGAAATTAAATTAAATTAAACTAACAATTAATGTTTTAAAGTATTATTTGCATTGTTTTAAATAAGAATGTAATGTAATCTATTTGACACCTATACGTATGTAATATATATAAATATATATAAATATAAATATATATATATAAATATAAATATATATATATAAATATAAATATATATATATAAATATATATATATATGTATATATATATATATATATATACGAGGTGTGTTCAAAAAGTATCGCGAATTTTGAATTTTCGCGGGTTACGTATATTCGAATTTCGATCTTTTTGTGGCGTTATGTTGGTACTCATGTCTCTCACTTATGCCGACAAGCTCGGCCATTTTGAATGTTCACTTAATTGTTGACAGCTGCTTTGCTTGCACGTGTTTTGGATCGTCTTCGATTTTTACCTATTCAAAAAAATGGATCAAAGAACCTGTATCAAATTTTGTGTGAAAAACGAAATTAAGTGCGCGGATGCATTCCGAATGTTGACTGTGGCATACGGAGAAGCTACCTTGGACCGAAGCAACGTTTATCGGTGGTACAAAATGTTCTCAGAAGGCCGAGAAGATGTGAACGACGAAGAGCGTGCCGGACGCCCGAGCACTTCAACAACAGACGAAAAAATTAATGAAGTGGAGAAAATGGTATTGGCCAATCGTCGAATCACCGTTAGAGAAGTTGCTGAGGACCTAAACATATCGATTGGCTCGTGCCATTCGATTTTTATCAATGATTTGGGCATGAGACGGGTCGCCGCGAAATTCGTACCAAAATTGCTCAATTGCGACCAAAAACAGCATCGCATGAATATTGCTAATGAGATGTTGGACTCTGTCCGCGACGACCCAAATTTGCTCCAGAGGGTCATAACTGGTGACGAATCGTGGGTTTATGGTTATGACGTGGAAACCAAAGCTCAATCATCTCAATGGAAGCTGCCGCACGAACCAAGACCGAAAAAAGCGCGCCAAGTTCGGTCGAATGTGAAAGTTTTGCTGACAGTTTTCTTCGATTGCAGGGGCGTGGTGCATCATGAGTTCTTGCCACAGGGTAGAACGGTCAATAAGGAATATTACCTGCAAGTTATGCGCAATTTGCGCGAAGCAATCCGCCAGAAACGGCGGATTTGTGGAAGAACAAAAATTGGCTTTTGCACCACGATAACGCCCCTGCTCACACATCGTTGCTTGTGCGCGACTTTTTGGCCAAAAACAACACACTAATGATGCCGCAGCCACCGTATTCTCCAGATCTGGCCCCCTGTGACTTTTTCTTGTTCCCTAAATTGAAGAGGCCCATGAAAGGACGACGTTACGCTACGCTTGACGAGATAAAGACGGCATCGAAGGAGGAGCTGAACAAGATAAAAAAAAATGATTTTTTGAAGTGCTTCGAAGATTGGAAAAACCGTTGGCACAAGTGTATAATATCTCATGGGGATTACTTTGAAGGGGACAAAATAGATATTCATGAATAAATAAATAATTTTTGAAAAAACACAAAATTCGCGATACTTTTTGAACACACCTCGTATATATATATATATATATATATATATATATATATATATATATATATATATAT
Organism: Solenopsis invicta; assembly: GCF_016802725.1. Lineage (NCBI taxonomy): Eukaryota > Metazoa > Arthropoda > Insecta > Hymenoptera > Formicidae > Solenopsis > Solenopsis invicta. The sequence continues at coordinate 14,349,069 of NC_052666.1, read as the reverse complement.
ATATATTGTGACGTGGCAGTTTTATCTGCCTCGCCGCTTCGTCCTCCGCCTAAGCGTAGCGCGAGGAGGCGCGTACGACCGGGCCGGGCACTCGGCGAGAGAGCGAAATCTCCGGCGGGACTGCGTTGCGTGTTATTTTATGTACTCATTCGCGGCTTATTACATGTAACCGCGGGCACCTCGACAAATTTCGCCTAAGGACCACCAGCGGCGAGGGAGACGGACCGCGGCAGGAAAAGGAGAGGGCGATCGTCTAGGGCCGGCGCACGGGAAGCCGCCGACGGAAAGGAGGACGAGACAAGACGTGGCGACAGATAAGCGCCACGCAAAGGAGGTTCACGAGGGGCACAGCTGATGGACAGGCTGGAGCGGACGAACGGCCAGGACGAGGGCCGTCGAATGCCGGCTGTCCATCGAGGAGGGTAGCGGCGAAGAATCGTCGCTGGAAAAATTCTGCTGCTGTCGTCCGCGGGGACGACAAGAACGACGAGGATGTCGGATGCCGATGGGGACCGCACGACACCTGCGGAGACCCGACACTGTGTTGCCGTGACGTCACGGCTAGATAAGGGCGGCCGCTGATAGGCCGCGCCGCTAGGCGCAAAGATATCGTGCACCCTGTGGGAGGGGTAGCGCTCATCGATCGCGCATCGAGCGCGATCCTCTCGGCTTTTGCGTGCGACCCGGCGATCCCTGCGGTGCGAAGCGTGAGCAAGCGTGCTAGATATCGGCTGGAGATATCGGGAGCGGCTATCGTCGAGTGTGCCAGGCCCGGACAAGCCCCGCGGATCGAGGAGCGGAGGAAGAACCGTGCTGAAGTCGAGGTGACCCGTCTAACCGCTGTGTAAAGCCACGAGCTGTCGGTGTCGACCGGCTCGCGTTCTGAGGTGGAGCCATTAGGTTAGTGTGCGAGTGCGTCTGCCGCGTGGCGATTGAACGCACCTTGCTTCTTAGTGTTTGGCTGACTCTCCGCCTCAAGTCCGAGACCTCGTTGAGGCACCCAGCTGTCGGCTGCCGCGTGTGTTTGAGCCGTCCCGCCGTAGAAGCTCGCGGACGACCGGCTTCCCGGGAAGCCGCAAAGCCCTCACGCACGTGCGTGAGTCGTGTTACGGCCGTGATCATACGGCCGCCCGAGATATCGGTGACTTGGTGTATCGCGCGTGTTCTATTACTTTTGTAGTGCGGTTCCGGCGACTGCGTTGTCGTCGACGCGAATCTCTTACTGTACGCACTTGTGTCTCAGAATTACGTGGCTCGCTTTAGCGGAGGCTCTGCGTTCGCGTTCTTGCCGCGCCGGTCAGAGCGCGCGTGATTGGCTGCCGCGCTTCGCGCGGGACCAGTCGTCGTGATCGGCGCGTGTAGCGTAATTATGGTCTGAGTTGAAATAATTCCCGCGTCCGGCTTATTAATTTCTTTTTGTCAACGCCTTATCTCTTTGTCTTTCTTTCTTACGTTAACCACTATTCTTTTTTGTTCTTATTTTATTGTATGCCGTCTCTATTATGCACTGCAATACATGTGTTCTCTATCTGTTATATCGGCCTGACTTTACTTAATTTCTCGCCTGTCGTCTCCCGTAAGAGAGCCGCTTTGTCCCTGTCTCCGCTATCCCGCCCCTCTACCGGTTAGAGGAGCTAGCTGGCCGCGTGCGAGCGACGATTTCGCGTTTCGGCATGACGCATTCTCGCGTATTGTGAATCCGTGTTTAGAGTGGAAAAGTGAACCCGGAGACGCGACCAGTATCATCGCGTCTGGCACTCAATCTCGCGATTTGGTGCGAGCGTTTGGTGTTTCTCGGTTCGCTCGTCGCTCCTGCGCGTGTTTCGCGAGCTATTCCGTTGTTTGATCGCGTATTTCGCCGTTGCTCTCCGGCGTCAGGAAAAATACGTGACAATATATATATATATATATATATATAAATATATATAAATATATATATATATGTATATATATATATGTACATATATATATATATATACATATATATATATATACATATACATATATGTGTGTATATAGGGTGAGTCATTTTAATCTATGGACGCGAATATCTTCCAAATAACGGTATCTACAAAAAAATGATTTAGATAAAAGTTGACCAGGACAGAAGGGGTCATTCAATTGTACCATTGGTTTTGACCTTGAGGTCAATTTTGAAGGTTATTTCAAGGTCACGATGGTTTTTTTAAATGGGACACCCTATTTTTGACTGCGGATTTCGAAAGAGCGGAAAATTTTACATCAAACTTGTCTTATGAAAAAATTGTTTTTGCGACCTTGGAAAGGTAAAAAATGAAGGTGAAATGCCTGAAAAACGATCTGGTGTACTTTTTCTGAAATGACGTGGTTTTTTGGGTAACACAAATGTGCATAATGCTTAAATAAAGTCAATGAATTGTAAAAGTGTTAATCACTTTGACTAGCTTGACCTTGAGGTCAATTTTCAAGGTTGTTTGAGGCTCATAACGCATTTTTTGATTAGTAAACCCTATTTTTGACCGCAGGACCCGTTTCTTGACAATGGGCTCTTAAACAATAGCACTTTTTACATGAGCATAGGGATTGTTTAGTTTTTCGACCTGACCTTTTAAAGGTCATATCAAGGTCATATCAAGGTCAAAAGCACTTTCATCTTACTTTTAGCGTTACCCGGAAACAACGACGTGGACGTAGTAAGTTCTGTTTTCTTTAGGGTGCTTGATTATCGTGAGTCTCCTTACCTCTCACGTCGGGGTGCTTGATTATCGTGAGTCCCCTTGCCTCTCACGTCGGGGTGCTTGATTATCGTGAGTCCCCTCGCCTCTAACTGACACTGTAATTTTAATGAATTACCCACGGAGTAATTGTTCATAATTACCTCCGTTGGCTTTGAGGCATAACTGCAATCTGTTTTGAAAACTATCCACAGTTCTAAGCAGGGTAGCTCTAGGAATGGCTGCACAAGCTCTACGAATGCGGTCCATAAAATCATCTCTTGTGGTTGGTCGTTCAGCAAAAACAACATTTTTCAAGTATCCCCATAAAAAGAAATCAGGCGACGTCAAATCTGGTGAGCAAGGAGGCCATTCAACTGGACCCCTTCGTCCAATCCATCTGTCATTGTAACTGGCATTTAAAAAGGCACGTACAATGAGTGCATAATGCGGTGCAGCACCATCTTGTTGAAGCCACATTCTTGCTCTTGTTGCTAAATCAACATCTTCTAATAAGCCTGGTAAGTGATCTCTTAGCAACGATAAGTAACTGTGTCTATCAACGTTCTCTTCAAAAAAATAAGGTCCAATCAAATAACCATTTACAATGCCGCACCACACCATAATACTCCATCGATTTTGATGATCTATTGGCCTATACCAGTGGGGATTAACATCTGACCAATAATGGCAGTTGTGTCTATTAAGTTGTCCGTCGCTATAAAATTTAGCCTCATCTGAGAAAAGCACATACCTAAAAAAATTAGGATCATCGTGTAACATTTGTAAAGCCCACTGGCAAAAAGCAATACGCATCAGATGATGATTAGACTGTAAAGCCTGCGTAAGAGTGATGTGGAAAGGGTGATAATTTAGAGCTCTTAAAATTCTAACAACAGTTCTTTGTGGTATACCTATTTCTCTTTCAATCTGGCGAGTACTAACATGAGGATTAAGGTGAAGTATTGCTAAAATAGTTACAGCTCGCGCATCATTTTCCTCATATTCATGATGTTGACGTTGACGAACAAGATGTCCATTGCGAGCTCTTTGGACTAAACTACGTATTGTCATATCAGTTGAATGTCGCCTTTCAGAAAAACATTGAGCATAAAGCCTTGATGCTGCATTGTAATTGCTACGACACTCCCCTAAAACTAATATAATATCAACAATCTCATTAGGACTATAATCAGCCATTCTGGAAAGGTAACTTGTGAATGTAATTATCTACATACCCTGTATGTATGTTTGGAATTTTTAAATTTAAGCAACTTTAAATAGTAAATTTTTCAATTATGCAGAAGTGAGTAAGAAAGAAAAGGAATAAAACTCTATTATAACAATAATTATAAATCTTAAATCAAACGTAATTGTTTAGTTTTTTTCAATCGTTGATTATTAGCATTAGGTATCGCAGTGCTGTCAGCTACTTGCAACTTTCGGCCGAATTCTTCGACGCACGCCTATTGCTCCCCTCCCTCCGCTCGCGCCTTAGCAACGGCGCCGCCGGACGGTGTAACTAAGGAGCGCGATACATCGTCTCAGGACTGTGTTACGCCGTCCGGCGGCGCCGTTGCTAAGGCGCGAGCGGTGGGAGGGGAGCAATAGGCGTGCGTCGAAGAATCCGGCCGAAAGTTGCAAGTAGTAATGTTTAAGCATTATGCACATTTGTGTTACCCAGAAAACCACGTCATTTCAGAAAAAGTACACCAGATCGTTTTTCAGGCATTTCACCTTCATTTTTTACCTTTCCAAGGTCGCAAAAACAATTTTTTCATAAGACAAGTTTGATATAAAATTTTCCGCTCTTTCGAAATCCGCAGTCAAAAATAGTGTCCCATTTAAAAAAACCATCGTGACCTTGAAATAACCTTCAAAATTGACCTCAAGGTCAAAACCAATGGTACAATTGAATGACCCCCTCTGTCCTGGTTAACTTTTATCTAAATCATTTTTTTGTAGATACCGTTATTTGGAAGATATTCGGGTTCATAGATTAAAATGACTCACCCTGTATATATATATGTATGTGTGTATATATATATGTATGTATGTATATATATATATATATATATATATATATATATATATATACATACATGTATGTATGTATGTATATATTACTTCTGTGTATATATTTTTTTTTAATTTAATATATTTCTAAGCTGTTAGGAATTTCCAAAAATTCAAGAAAATTCAAAAGATTTTATTTTTCTAATTTTATATATTGTTTAAGTGTAATGCATAATATAAAAATTTTTAAAAATTTTAAATCAATTGCATTAAGAATCCTAAATACTCTCAGCGACTACGTTTAGAAATCCTGACGAGTAGCAAGAAATGATACACTGAGACGTTGAAAATTTTTGCGTGCAATTTTTAAATAAAAAGCTATTTTAATAAAATAACATTGTAAATTATTTTAACTAATTTGTATTATTTGAAATCTATTTTTCTTTCTTGACAATTGTTTATTAACTGCCAAAAAAGCATAGCTTTTGGACAATTTTACAAATTTATTGACATGATTTATAGTGTTGTCATCAAAATATCTCGTTATTTAAAAATGGCACACAAGAATTATCAGCGTCTCAGCGTGTCAGATCATATTAAAATTTGATTTAATTATAATTTATGAAATCCTGTAATTTCGGATTGAAATGGATTTAACAAGTGAGTGCTGGCGCCATCGCTAGGCGGCCACGTCGCAGTGGATCTTTTTGTAAGTCGAATGTGACCATAGCACAGATATCTATACTAAACTAGATCGCTAACCTGTGGCATTAACATATGACAGCATTGAGGCAGGAAGGACATCCGGTTTCAGTCATGTTACCTACAACAAAATGGCCGCTCCAATGCCGCTCTAATGCCACTCTTGCTTGGCATTATGGTATGATATCGAAAAACACACTCGATAATCACAATTAATATGCTCAACGGTGCTTAGCGGTCAACCGGTTCAGTTGTCAAACCTGTCAAACACATACGCACTAACCTAATCTACGCGTAGACGCCATTTTCTTGTTGAGTAAGATGGCCGAATCCGGATATCCTGCCGGACACAGCTATTCAGCCGAAGGTAGCGATCTAGTTGTTAGATAGATATCTGTGGACCACAGGCATTATATCTAGGCGCAACCGCAGCCAACTTCTCAGCTCATATTTCAGTGAGACTTTTAGAAGCTGTTTATTGTAACTTCGAGACAAATACTCGCTTTCGTTCTTTTCATATGTGACGTGTGTATGGAACACACTGTTTTACATTAAATTTTATATGTAAATCACAATTTGTATTGTTATTTAATCTTGTACATGAATTAAATGTTTAATTCAAATTTAATTTTTTTTAATCTTTTAACAAAAAAGATACAAGAAATATTTTTTTGTAAACTAAACATTTATTACGTTTACATTAATGTATTCTGTTTTAATAAATCTATCTGGGTTCCGATCCTATTTTCAATCGATCTTAATACCGTATTTTTGGTGCAGAAATCCCAATCGATTTGGATTACTTTTTTTAAATTGGTTTTAATTGCACATTTTTGGCATATTATATTTTTTAATAAAATGTATTTTTAATCAAATCTTTTAACTTCTGGCATGATTTTTTCCATTCTTCCAGTCCATTAAACAATTCCTGGGAAATGATAATAAAATCGATGTCAAAATGACATCAATTTGACGTCGAAATCATTTCGATATTGATTCGATTTAGGTCATTTCTCGTTGAGTTATAGTACCGAAGAAATGCTTAATATCATTTATTAAATGTTTTATACAGGTTGATATTGACATCCAAATTTCATTAAAAGAACATTTTAACATCGATGTCAATGTCAAATTTGATTTCATTTTGACCGTCAAAATGACGTCAATCCGACCTACCATTTCTCCCTGGGTATGATATGGTGAAGTATTTTGTGCATCCACGATTTTTATTTTTTTAATTACCTAAATAGATCATGTATTTATTGAACGATCAAACAAACTTACCTGTAAGTGAAGTTCGATCGTAATTATACTTCGAAAAGCCTCGTTCGAAGAGATTACACATGTAGTTTCATTTCTTTCAACTATTAGCCACAAATTTAGAGTGAGTTAAAAAAGCGCGCTCGTGGTGGCATCTTTGCTACACCGCCTCGCGCGCCATGTAATATCCTGTTTTATTCTTTAGAGTTTGTATTCTTAAAATTGCTCTTATATAGAGGGATTTGGGTATAAAAAGAAAAAACTTTCTTATCTGGGAGGGAGTGTAATCTCTTCGAACGAGGCTTTTCGTATAATTACGATCGAACTTCACTTACAGGTAAGTTCGTTTGATCGTTCAATTATACTTCAAGCCTCGTTCTCGAGATTACACATGTAGTTGTTTAGAGATAGCAATTTTGAGAAACATTTTACACACACACACACACGCACTCTCACACACACACACACACACACACACACACTCACACACGCACGCACGCACGCACGCACGCACGCACGCACGCACGCACGCACGCACACACGCACGCACGCACACACGCACACACGCACGCACACACGCACGCACGCGCACGCGCACGCGCACGCGCACGCACACACGCACACACGCACACGCACACACATACACACACACACACACACACACATATATATATATATGTGTATACATATATATATATATGTGTATACATATATATATGTGTGTATACATATATATATATGTGTGTATACATATATATATGTGTGTATACATACATACATATATATATATATATATATATATATATATATATATATATATATTGATTGCATTATACATATATTCATACTATGCTAGTACAATATTTCTAGAATTTTTTATAAAATTAAATATAACCGCATTATATATGTTTTTTTCTTTTTTTTTGTTACTCCGTTAACACCGTACTTGAAGAAACATTATCGTCGACTGTAAGTGTACGGTTGTAGAAATTAGCGAAAACCTGAGAACTTTCTGACCAGCTTGCTGTTTTTCTAATTATTGACAAATTTATACCTTTAGAAAACGCTTTTGAAGTGGAAGCATGTCTCGTTGAGTGTGCTGAGAAAATGGAAGTATCTATTTGACTTTCTTTGCGAACGGATTTGATTCACTGGCTGAAAGTCTGTGTATTTATTGCTCTGTAAGGTTTTTTTGTTGTAATAAAGAGCTGTATATTTCCTCTAAGTTGTGCTGTAATTTCTAGGTATCTAAGAATTGATTGCATTAGACATAATGCTGGCTTTTCGTTAAAGGCTGCTATTATAAGTAAAGGAAGCCTCCCAGGTCCTTACGTTTTTATCTGCAATTCTAATTTCTAAACGTTTTGGTAACTTAGTAATATTATCAATAGTAATACTGGTTAGCGTTTGTGCTCTCTGAGCTGTACATAAAGCTGGTAACTTTGCAGTCTTTTGTGATAATTTTTTAAAACTTAGATTTTTTAGGGGATAGAGCGTTTCTAAATGTCTAAGTACTATAGATACATCCCATGTGAACGCATACCTTGGGCGTGCTGGTTTTAAAACTGCTGCTTCTAAAAACTCCTTTCAAAAAATAAGTGATTAGATTAGCTTCTCCTATCTTATTTTCTGAAATCAGAAAAATTGTAGACCTATGAAAATTTAATGTGCCATATGACGCACCGGCTTTAAAGCATTCTGTTAAAAATTGTATTACGTTGTCGCACGACGATTCGAAAAAATTTATATGTTTTCGTTCACAATATATTTTCCATTGGCGTAATGAAGATTCGCATTGTTTAATTGTTGAGTTGGACGTTATCATTATTTCTAAGGATTCGTGAGGTACAACTCTCTTCCGAAAGGCTTTGTTGATAATCTCCCTACAATTAAACGGAGATGTTGCGCTCTGGGGTGTTCTGACAACCTGCTTGGTGATAAGAGCAGGTTAGTGTTTGCATTAAGATGAATGGGATTGGATATTAATAAGCTAGTAAAGAGAGGATACCATGGCTGAGTTGGCCAGTCAGGTGCCACGACAATACCACAGGCCTTATCGTGTTTTATTTTGACTAAAGTTCTTAAGATTAAGGCGAATGGGGGAAAGGCATAAAAATTTAGGTTTGACCACAAAAAGGTAAAAGCATCAATTTGTTCACTATTAAGTTCTGGATACCAGGAGGCAAATCTAGTACATTTTTTATTTAGATTTGTGGCAAACAAATCTATTTCTGGTGTGCCGAATTTTTTAACTATTATGTTAAAAGCAAAAAGTGCTAGCTCCCATTCTCCATCATCGTTTTAAGCGTGATAGAGCGTCTGCTTCTACATTGTCTTTGGAAGCTATACTACTGTGTTCAAAAAGTAAGGTGAATTTTTAATTTAAACTTCCCGCGCTAATCGATTCGAGCAAACTGTTTTATTTTTATATTGGTACTACTGTTAGTGACATCTGTGCCAAATTTCATGTGAATGTCATTATTAGTCATATAGTTACGCTTGTGTTTTCTAAACGACTAAAAGTGATTTTGGCATTTTTTATAATGTCTGAGCAAAAAAGTGCCATTAAATTTTGTTTGCGGAATGAAATTTCGGCTGCGGAAACGTGCAGAATGTTGCAGAGGGCCTTCGGTGAATCGACTATGTCGCAGAAAAATGTTTACAAGTGGTACAAAGACTTCAAAGAAAGCAGAGAACGTGCTGATGACTTGGAATGCTCTGGACCATCAACGTCAACTGATGAGCAACACGTAAAGAAAATCAAGGAATTGGTACTCGAAAATCGTCGATTGATAATTAGAGACCTTGTCGATATGGTTGGCATTTCAATTGGATCATTTCAAACAATTTTGAAGGATCATTTGGGCCTTAGAAAAGGTAAATCTCGTTTGGTGCTAAAAACGGCATTGATTCTTCGTGAGTTTTTCGCCAAAAATTTCACTTATATTGTTCGGCAACTGCCTTATTCACCTGACTTAGCTCCGTGTGACTTTTGGTTATTTCCCAAACTCAAAAGACCCCTCCGGGGACACCGCTTTAAGTCTATTGAAGAGATTCAACGTGAATCGCTGCGCGCTTTGAAGGCTATATCGGGAAACGACTTTTTGGCATGCTTCGAGGAATGGAAAAAACATTGGCATAAGTGCATTGTATCGGAGGGGAAATACTGGGAGAGGATGAAATTGATTTGGATGAATAAATAAAGATTTTTCATTTTATAACAAAATTCACCTTACTTTTTGAACACAGTAGTATAAGACGCAAATAAAAATATATTTCTTTCATCGGCCCATTTCCATATTTTTCTAGCTAGGGCGTTATATTTTGAATATTTAACGCCTCCCATTTTGTTAATGTAAGATATTGCTGTAGTATTGTCTATTCGTAGAAGAATCTGACAATCTCTAACATTTGTTAATAATTTACATAAAGCTAAGTATATGGTCAGAAGCTCTAAATATTTTATATGTCTCTTTTTCTCGGATTTATTCCAAAAACCATGTATCCTCTCATTACCGCTTACAGCTCTTCAGCCAGTTATAGATGCGTCAGTGTAAAGTATTATTTAAAAATCTTCCGATTTAATTGGATTGACCGAATTTTTCAACCTGGCTCTCCACCAATTTAAGTCTGGGATAAGATCTTTGGGGATTATAATAGTTTAGTGTAATCATAATCATTGATAATAAGGGCAAACAATTTTTCTCTTTCTAAGAGTTTTGTGTATAGTAAACCGTATTCTATTGCCGGACAAGCTGCAACTAATTTACCAATCACCTGTGCTAAATCACTGATTAAGCAAGTTTTCTTTAACATAAATTTAGTTAACATGTGACGTAGATATTCTCTTTTTGTTTTTGTCAGTTCTATATGATATTTGATAGAATCGTTGATAAAACCGAAAAATTTACATTTTGTTGACGGTTCAAGTTGACTTTTTCTATCATTTATAATGAAACCTAAACGAGATAATAATTCTCGCGTTTCTAAGACGTTATGTCTACATTCATCTAAAATACTCCCTATGCAGAGGAAATCGTCTAAATATATAACTGGGGATAAGCCTTGACTTCGTAGAAATTTTGTAACCGGTTTCAGTAATTTTGTGAAAATAAAAGGGCTTGTACAAAGTCCGAATGGTAAGCAAACAAATTCAAATATTGTATCTAGAAATTTGAAACGCAAGTACTTTTGACTATCTTTATGTATCGGTACTACATAATATTTATCCTCAAGATCTATTGAAGCCATAAAATCACCGGAAATATTAGTTTTATTGTTGTACGTAAGTCTTCTAATTTGAAATGGGTAGTTGTTATGAACTCATTTAATTTCTTTAGTTTTAAAATAAAGCGGTACGATCCGTTTTGGTTTTTGTACTAAAAAATACGATGACAGAAATTGATTTTTTTTGGAATCTTAGAATCTTTGATCACGCCCTTCTTCCATAAGGATAGAATGGCTTTTCTGCAGTTCTCTCTTTCTGTTTTAGAGTTAAACGTTACTACTGGTTTTTATTCTTGATAAACCTTAGAAGAGAATCTGATTTTGTGACCATGTACACAGCCTAGTACAAATTTATCAGTCGTAAGTTTCTTCCATTCGGACAAGAAAAATTTTAATCGGCTTGCGATACATACATCTATCTAGTTTTCCTCGTAGACCGGCTGGAACTTTGGTGTGTCCGTGTTCTCAAGTTGTACGCCGGATCTTTCGTTCTGAAGGTTAGGCGAGGACGGTTGTAGCCCTAAGTGTTGGAATAGCCTGCACGATTGGGCCTCTTCTTTTGCAGGCTCTTCGCGTTTAAATTCTTCTTAGAATATTGTGACAAATTTTTTGAAAACTGTTGATGTTTGACATTCTGTGTTAATTTTGCAATATTTTTAGATTCTTTAATCTTTTCTGCTAAGTTTTCACCAAACAGAAAAGCATCCAATTTTCTTTCTTTAAAAGTCGTCTTAAATTGTTTATTAATTCCGGGGTAAATAAAAGCTTTGCGCAACTCCGTCTCATTATAGTGGATTGCCATTAATAATTTGGTCGCTTTGTTAAGTCTTTTGATGAACAATAACTTATCTATATCCTTTTTCTCGGTCATAATCATTGTTAGAACCAAGCCAAGTGCTATGAGAGCGAACCCTGCTAATTTTAGATTGTCAATCATAAAATTGTCTCTCTTAATTACTGATTCTGAGAGTATGGCGGTAATTTCTGGGTTTAATTTAGGTGCGTCAAATTCTGTCGAAGGAGCATACTTGACCAACAGCTCTTCTTTGGACTTCTTTTCTATGCCGTGCGTCACTCAGTAATTCCAACAAAGTTTCAAAGAATCATGTAAAGTAACATCTAGGGCTTTTGATTTTTGCAGATCTTTTCCAAGTACTGCTAAGATCATATTGTCAACTGTCATCGCTGTGTTCTGACCCGGATTATTTAGTGCGATGTTTTCTTTGTCTAATTGCTCAGGAAGTTGTGCCTTGTCCTCTTTTTCTGAATCTAGGGAAAGAAAATGTCGTGACATATAAGCAGGAGTGATATTATTTCTATTATGTTTTGCCTCTCATGCAAACTCAATAGATTTTCCTTGTTTTTCCTTTTTTTTGTTTTTTATTATTATTACACTGTTTTGCCTCTCGTGCAAACTCTTTATTTGTGGACGAGCCAGTGTCGCAATCTCGAATGGTTGCGATCGATAACGTCTAACCTGCCTTACCTCCCTGTGCAAGTTCGTTAGCTACTTTATCTTATAAATTGACATGAAGTAAAAAGAAAAGGGTTTTATTATTCTTAATGTCTCAATGTGTTGCCTCTCGTGCAACCTCAATATCTGTGGACTAACCAGTTGTGCATCTTGTGCGAAGTATGGTAGGAAAAAAGAAAAAACCTAACCTGCCTCGTCTCTCGTGCAAGTTCGTTAGGTGTGTTGTATTCGAGTGTTCTAGGAGACTTTGCTACAAAAAATTTCTATTATCCGTAAGTTCTTACCAATTTCTATTACATTAAATTGTTCCGATTCTGTCTCGTCGTCTATTTCTTGATCTTCCTTTTCCTCCTCCTCCTCCATGCTGGAACTTTCGGGAACGGCACGCATGATATCTAATTTCCGTTGTATTTTCCGTACTTTTTTATATAGATCTTTTATAGCTTCGGTTTTACGCTTTCCTGGCATGATTATCCTGTCTATGCACTAAACGCTCAGATTAAGATATCTCGTACTAAATCACATGTGGCTTCTAGCGCACAAAGAAAAGGAATGAAACAGGATATCACATGGCGCGCGAGGCGGTGTAACAGAGACGCCACCACCGGCGCGCTTTTTTAACTCACTCTAAAATTGTGGCTAATAGTTAAAAGAAAGGAAACTACATGTGTAATCTCAAGAACGAGGCTTGAAGTATAATCAGTATTAGCGATTTTCTTCTACTATTTATGGCTTTCTTTATCATCGTTATTTATATTAGATAATAACATTTGAATTGCACAGATAATTCTCTAACTGTTCTTCAAATATTGTTTTCGATAATTCTATGAATTCAGGGATTTATAAAATAATGCAACAATAACATATTAAAAAATTATATGCATCATTTCAGATGGCAAAATGGTAATAATTTACTACAAATTATTAGCATATTAGCAATAAATAAATCAGATTTTGATTGCAGATTTATAGCCATTTGTTTGATCATTTTGCTTGTCGACATTCTATTCACAAAGCCTGCTGACATACTGTGTCTAAAGAATAATGAGAAGAAGAATGGAAGGTTCCATATGAAACAACCATCATTTTAGGCTAAAGTTTAACATCTGAAATGTCAGATGGTTAATAGATTAGCAACCATGTTCTGTGTTAGCAACTTTCATCTCTCATATCTAAGATGGTGGATCAAATAGTTAACATCTAAAATGTTAGATGACGCGTTGTTAAACGGGTCGCAAATCTTCCATTCTTCTTCTCATTATTCTGTGTCATTAAATTGGTTGCAGAAATCGATCAGAAACTGATCATGCTCGATTTCTATCGTCAACCCACGAGGGTGAAACTAGTATCGTGGTTTCCGGTAACACGGAATAAGTGGGGCTCATTTGAAAGTGGGAGTTGAAATGATGAACTAGAAAATGCCTTGATGTAAGTTAGTGAGAATGAGCATCTGCTCACTCAATTTTTATGTGGTAGCATTGGTCTCTTCAACAATACATTGGCAGAACTGGTCTCTTCAACAATACAAAGCAACGGATGGTTTACGCAGGCAATAACAATTAACTTATGCATAATCCGATAAAGTTCAATACTAGAAGGCTACTGTTTCAAGGCTACTGTTTATCGAGACCTCGGTAAACAGAAGCATCGAAATCCTAATAATGAACTTTACCGGTTCTGGCATAAGTTAATGGTTATTGCCTGCATAAATAAGCTTCTCTCTCCTGAAGTTCCCTTTCTACAATTCATTTAATTTCTCACTTCACCACCAGATGGCAGTGTCTTGTTTTTTGTTTCCCATGTTAAGTACAGAGTTTTCATTTTTCATAGTATATGTTCTGTGCGTCAATCTATTAATATTGTTGTGCCTGGTCGATACAATGAGTGCGGAAATCCGTCAGGAAAGAAATTGACACTCGCACAATCACTTACATAATAAATATTTAACTACACTGGCAAAGACTATATTTTATTTGTCAAACCCGCACAATACAGGTCAACATTAAATTACAGCGATTACAGTTGCAAGTTTGCGATTAAGAAAATGCTAAATTACCACGAGTCACAGACATTTACAGCATCTAAATATCTTCGAATTGGTGTTACAAAATCACAAAATTTTTATAGAATTGAAATACGCGTAAAAAGAAGAGGTGCTCAGGTAAATTTTACAAAAAAATCGAATAGAAGCTAATAAATCATTAAGAATTCACTCATATAGCCGTCACCTGAGGTTAACTTTACCTTAACACAGAAGTTATGTAGCACGTACGTACAAAATAATAGTAGAGCACCCTTCAGAAAATACGCACGAATAACACTGACCGTATAAAATTACGACTAATTGCCTAAAAAAAAAGAAATACTAATGTACTTTAACTGCATATATATTTTGCTCAGCGAAGCTAAACTATCATAAACAGAGCAGTAATGGTGTTCAACAGTACCCTGATAGCCAAGCGTGATTTCGCATGTTAAGTAAACTAATGCATTTCACGAATTGTTGTGAAGTTGCGGACACCAAAGTCCTGTGCAAACTGAGTTAACAACATGAGAATAAATAACTATCAATAGTTTATGAAATTTCAAGAGCAAATAGTGAGGATTAATAACGTGTCATGTTGACAGCAAGACGACATCCGATGATCTTGCATTTCATATACAGTATCGTGCCGACAACATAACGGCAAACTGATGGTATATAAGAGAGCGTGCGCATCGCTGCTAGACGGTTCCGCCGTGTGTGTAAGGCCCCACGCGAACAAATAACTTACGCCAGTTGTTAGGCGGTCACGCCGCGGGAAATCTCGTGAGTCAAGTGCGGCCACAGACGTTATATCTAGGCGCCACCGCGGCCGACTCACCAGCTCACACTTCAATGAGATTTTTAGGAGAATCGCTGCTTGTTGTAATCTCGAGACGAGTACTCGCTCTCATTCTTTTCAAACATTACATGTGTGGAACAATGTTCCACATAAAATTTTATATTTTTACGTATAAATAATAATTTGTATTGTTATTTAATCTTATATAATAAATTGAAAGTTTGATTCAAATTCAATTTTTTTAAATCTTTTTTAACAAAAGATGCCGTTAACATGCCGTCAATATGCTGTTAAAGAATATACATATGATAGCAACACGATGGCAACAGTTGCCATCATGTTGCTATCACATGTATATTCTTTAAGTATAATGAAGTAATGCCATCAAAATGCTATCAATTTGTCATCATCAAATGTAAAATTTTTGTAAGGGCAAGATTTCACATATAGTAAGGAAGCACCTTATTCCTAGTTTGTCGATATCAGTTGCTGAAACGGTTAACAGCAACATAACGACATTTTGAACTCACGTGGCTATCTGGGTAGTTGATAGGTCTTTCCACAGATGGAAATATAATTGAAGAACAAAAACAGATCTATGCGTTAGACAAAAAACGATAGCCCGGGCTCTCTCGAAAAATAATCTGCAGTACCGACGTCGAGAAAGTTCTTCTGTTACTTTAACATTCTCTTAACGATTATCTGAGCGACCGCGATTAACGTAACGTGATGCGCGTTTGTGAATCCGTCTCCGCTTCGATCTTCCTCTTTTTATCGTGGTCTTGAACATCCTAACCTTGCAGAATTATCGTTCTTTTTCTGATACTTTGTTCGGACAAAAGTATAATTGTGACTAGAATTAATCAGTAATTAAGAATCAATCGCGTTCGAGTATTTAATATAAATGTTGTAATTCAAATCGAGCAATGTACTACACCGCGTATTATATTTCGTAAATTTGTCGAGTAAGATATTTCATGTGCGAATACGCCTCTTATTCAAATACAGGTGTTTGTGTGCGTACAGTTTTTCTGTACAGCGAGTGTACGCCCGCCACTCGAAAGCTTTGATGCCCGTAGTTTTCGCGCTAGTTGTCTCTCGACAACTGAATAGTTTACTTTTAGACGTCAAAATACGCTCTATTATAAATAGCCTTTCCTTCGCAAAAAGTATCAACGTTACAGCGCTTCAACTCATTTTCCGCCGTTATCGCGTATACATACTCCGTAATTAGATTATTTGATTCGGCGTTCCAGATATCGGTTGTACAACAAGATCGCGGTCACGTGATATAATATTTACATTTCACAAATATTATTATTATTTTTAAATTTAGTCAGTAATGACCTTGTTATTCGTGACAGTACGTCAACAGATTTATCATATAGTTTACCGAATGTATCAGATATTATAGACTTTGTGAACAATTTGTCGTTTCTTTGCCATCAGAAATTAGTAGTATACTCTGCTGAAAATCTTTGCAAGTTTTAATATCTGGAGTGTTTAGAATTCCTAAGAACTTTTTGAATCAATTTGATATATAATATTCTATACGTATACTTTTAAACTATAATAGACTACTTATAATTACCGTCTTCCTTTAAGGCGTTTTTTCATTATTTCATTAGAACATGGATAAAAATCCTATAATGTTGTATGTACCATTTAGTCTATTTTTTACTTATGAGACATAGAATACCACTTTCATTTAGCAACAGTACTGTATATTGCTCGTAAATGAGCAATTTTATAACACAGCAGTGATAATTTAAAGCTAATACATATTTTATATCAGATCGTTACAGAAAAAATAGTACTATAAACAAAACAACTAACAAGGAAGTATCCGCCTCAGATTTAGACGAGCATTTAATATGTTATAATACAAATTAAAATAAGGGACACGTATTTTTTTATACGCGCCCAATTTCACTTTTAGAAGTTTAAACACCCTTTTATAAAAAACTGGTTTTCTTCTTTCGAAGCGTATATCGTCAAAACTATAAGAGATAGAAAATAATGTTCTAATTGGAAGTTAAATGGCTTGAAGAATACTTTAGAACAGTAATAAAAAACTTTTTTTTATTTTTTTTACACTTATCACTCACTTTTTTAAAATTTTTATTTTTTTTATAAACAAAATAAAGCTTATTTTATTATGAATTCAACAATGTATGATAAAGTTATATTCTGACATTCTCATTTTTCAAAAATAATTAAAATTTCCATATGCATTGTACGCGCACCTGTCTGTGTGCTTGATTCTTTACAATAAAACGGATTCGTCTCATACGGTGTTGATTACGCGAGGAAGCATTGATGATAAATCAGTACGGTACAATAAATGTTGAAATAAGACTTTTATAATAATTATAAAGATAGCAATAAAATAATAGAGACTGTTAAATCGCACCTTTTATACTGCATTTATACAATTAGTTAAATCCTTATTTTTTCAATCAAAATGATATGTTAATATTTTCTACAAAATCTCTTATTCAAATCTAAGTGGTATTTACTTAAAATAAATATCTTGAAATTGTGTAATCTAATAAAAATGATATGCGTTTAAAAAAAATGTATGAAATCTTTAAAGTGCGCCTATTATAAAGAGAATATAGTATACTTTTTCTACAATATAAAAAAATTTTATTGAAATAAAAAATGTTTAATGTACAAAAACCTGGCGCTGCTAAATAGGAAAAACAGAAAAAACATAAGAAAGAATGCAATAAACACTTGTAAAATATGCGTTATAAAAGCAATTTGCGAAATGAGCTTTAGTTTCTTTAACATTTAAGTAATATCCTAAGTTAAACTTAAGATACCAACACTTACAAGGGGAGGATCAGGTGAGTCACCCTGGGATTTTGATTCCAATTTTTTTAGTTACTCTGGAGACGAAAAAAAGTTTACGTCTCCCGGCGTTTGATCGAATAGGCCTTAGTTTCAAAATAATAAATTTGTGAAAATTGGCCATACCGCGGCGCGCCATATAAGTCTTCCCGGTAACTGTTTTCCCAATCAGTGCAGTCGGCTCCGTGCGTTAGGTGCTTATTTCATAATCGTAAGATCCCGGTTCGCTCCCGGATGTGTGCAATATTTTTTTTTATTTTTAATAAGTGTATTTATCTTGATGATGTTGATTTAGTATGCAAATGTCTAAAATAGAAAATTTAATTTAATATCACTTTCTAAACATTAATTTAAATTTAATTTGAATTCAAGTAATAATATTTGAAATAATAAATAGGTAATAATAATAATAATATATAAGTTTGAAATAGATAACATACCATATAAAGGCAACGTATCTAAATTTTCAAATTGTTTAATTTAAAATTTAATTGGAAATAATATTAACAGTATTTTAAAATTCCAGTTTTTAAAATAATTAGTCGTAGAAGAAGAATACCAGTGTAAATTTAAACAATTTAAAAATTTAGATACGTTACCTTTATATGTTATCCATTTCAAATAACTTATATATTATTATTATTACTACTTATTTATTATTTCAAATATTATTACTTGAATTCAAATATCCTCCAAATTAAATTTAAATTAATGTTTGGAAAGTAATATTACATTAAATTTTTTATTTTAGAAATTTGCATACTATATCAATATCATCAAGATAAATACGAGGTGTGTTAAAAAAATACCGGGAATTTTCGTTTTTTGAAAAAAATATTTATTTATTCGTCTACATTAATGTTGTCGCCTTCAAAATAGTCACCATTAGATATTATGCACTTATGCCAGCACTTCTTCCAATCCCCGAAACACTTCTCAAACTCGATCTTTGGGATAGCCTTTAGCTCTTTTAGCGATGCGCATTTAATGTCATTTATGCTTGTAAAACGACGGCCCTTTAAGGTTCGCTTTATTTTTGGAAATAGGAAAAAGTCACACGGAGCCATGTCTGGCGAATATGGAGGCTGGGGCATCATTACAGTACTGTTTTTGGCCAAAAATTCACGAACACGCAATGAAGTGTGAGCAGGTGCATTATCGTGGTGCAAAAGCCATGAATTGTTTTTCCATTGATATGCCAATTGATGTGCCAACATCATCAGCGACTTCTCTGATTGTGATTCGGCGATTGTTCATAACCATTTCTTTCACTTTTGCGACGTTTTCATCGGTTCTTGATGTGCTGGGGCGTCCTTGGCGTTCGTCATCTTCAACGTTTTCACGGCCATCTTGGAAACGATTATACCACTCATAAACTCTTGTTTTATTTATAGCAGACTCACCATAGGCCTTTGTTAAAATTTCACACACTTTGTTACACTTTATGTTATTTTTTACACAAAATTTGATACAAATTCTTTGATACATTTTTTTTCAGAAACGAAAATCGCCGAGCTCATAAAAACACGTGTAACCTTAGCGGCTGCCACAGACAAAGTAAACAATGAATACAGCTCAACATTATAGCATACTTCAGGGGCATGTATACCAACATAAACAAAAAAAAATTTGACTGTCGGACTCTCCAAACCCGCGAAATTTAAAAATTCCCGTTACTTTTTGAACACACTTCGTAAATACACTTATTAAAAAAAAATAATAAAAATATTGCACACATCTGGGAGCGAACCCGAATCTTACGATTGTGAAGCAAGCACCTAATGCACGGAGCCGACTACACTGGTTGGGAAAACAGTTACCGGGAAGACTCATATGGCGCACCGCGGTATGGCCAATTTTCACAAATTTATTATTTCGAAACTAAGGCCTATTCGATCAAACGCCGGGAGACGTAAACTTGTTTTTCGTCTCCAGGAAAACTAAAAAAATTGGGATCAAAATCCCAGGGGGACTCACCTGATCTTCCCCTTGTTAGATTTTATTAAAGAAGTAAAGATTATTAAAACTTATTTATTTCAATAAAATTTTCTCATTTCTGTTAAAATATAAATTATTTAGGTTAAATTGGATAACAAAATTTTAATATATTATTTATTTTCAATTAAATAGCACTTAGGTTAATAGATTGTTAATGACAATAGAAAGATAGTAGCAATTAAGTTTTGTATAGAAATTATTCAATTTTTCTCATTGTTTTTCTTATCTAGCAGCGCCATGTTTTTGTACATTAAAAATTTTTTATTTCAATAAAATTTGTTTATTTTGTAGAAAAAATATAATATATTCTCTTTATAATAGGCGCACTTTAAAGATTTCATACATTTTTTTAAACGTATATCATTTTTATTAGATTACACAATTTCAAGATATTTATTTTAAGTAAATACTACTTAGATTTGAATAAGATTAAAAATATACATAACGACATCACTTGGTGCGTGCACTTTGAATTAGGGAAGTCCCAGTTGCACACAGAATGAATCGGACACAGCGAATTGAATATATCGCGAATTTTTGACTTATATAATTAGATTCGGGTTGGGTTAGGTTTAGAAATTCGTATCGCGGTGCATGCCGCCATCGCGGTGCATGCTTAGTTCGATCCCGTGATCCGTCCCGAGCCCAGACGCCGGCAAAAGTTGGGTTTTAGTGAGTATGTCGGCTATTAGTTAGGTCGACAAGTCTCACATACCCCGCGGTTCCTGCCCCCACAGGACCAGGGAAGAATAAAGGCGTTTCCCAACTATTAAAAAAGAAAAAAAAGGTTAGGAATTCGTCCAGCGGGAGAGACTGGGCATACCGTAGGGGTTTGGAGTCGTTTCGGGGCCTCCCGAGGCTGCGGAACGACTCCAGATACAGGAATTGGCGTTCCTGCGATTCCCGAGCTCGCTAGGGGGTCTGCGGTCTCTCGTAGGCCGCAGATTCAGGGATTTCAGCGACCCTGGCGCCCGAGCTGACACACCGTAATCCGTCACGCGCTGAAATTACGTGCGGGACGGACCGGGGGCCTGGGCTTCACCGCCCGGGCAGCAAGGAGTAAACCTCTATAAAAAATCCAAGGATGGTGTCCGTGGCGCGGGTTCTGTGCCGTGTAACAGCGGTGCTGGGCTCCGCGTCGCGGACACCAACTTCTCGAGTTGGTTGGCAGTTTGCTGCCACTTGACGTGGGGGGCCCGTAGGGGTCCAGGGTTGATCCGTGGTCTTCCGAGGTTGCGGACCGACTCCGGATACAGGAAGCGGCGTTCCTGCGGTTTCCAAGCTCGCTAAGGGGTCTGCGGTCTCTCGTAGACCGTAGACTCAGGGACTTCAGCCACCCTGGCGCCCGAGCTGGTATACCGTAATCCGTCACGTGCTGAAATTACGTGCGGGACGGACCGGTGGTCTGGGCCTCACCACCCGGGTCGCGAGAAGTAAACCTCTATAAAAAATCCAAAGGTGGCGTCTGGGGTGCGGGGTGTCGCTCCGTGTAACAGCGGGGCGGTGTCTCGTGTCTCAGACTCCAGCTTCTTTAGTTGGTCGGCAGCGTGCTGTCGGGGTGGGGGTGCCGGTTCGGGGTGGTCCCTGGCGGGTGCTTGCGCTCGTCTGGGGCCTCCCCGGGCTGCCTCCCCCGCCTTGGTGGATCCGTTTGCCCATGGATTGCCTCGGGCCGATGGTCCCCGGACATCGGCCTGAGTAGGCTCCAGAGCG
Organism: Solenopsis invicta; assembly: GCF_016802725.1. Taxonomy (NCBI): domain Eukaryota; kingdom Metazoa; phylum Arthropoda; class Insecta; order Hymenoptera; family Formicidae; genus Solenopsis; species Solenopsis invicta. The sequence continues at coordinate 14,327,308 of NC_052666.1, read as the reverse complement.
AGGGTGGGGTTCCCCTCGATAAATAAGACCCCAATTATGAATGACATTGGCAAAAAGAAGAAAAAGAAGGTACCGCCCAGGGGTGAACGGACACTCCAGGGCCGGCACGGGGGGGCTAGTGTCCCGGGCTCCCCTCTGTCGTCAACAAACGACGGGCGGTGGAGCGGAGTGCCCGCAGGCTCCGCCGACCATAGGGCTACTGTGGAGACGAGGGAGTACGACCCTGAGTACGACCCTCGTATAGCGTACTCGGCGGCGCGCTGGAAGTACCTCCGGAAACTTTTTCGGAGGGAACTCGGGCGCGACTACAGGCCCACTAACAGTGAACTGTGGGACATGCACACGTTCGACGTGGAAGAGTGTGATGCAATGGGGGTGCCGTATTGGAGCTCATCCGAGTCATATACGTGGTCCGGGGATTATTCCTCCTCGGACGATGAGGGGAGTGTCCACTCCTTGAAGAATGAGTGCGGGGTCGAGCCGGTTCAACGAGCCGTGGCCCCCGCCCCGAACGCCGGAGAGGGGACGTTATCGCTGCCCGGCGGGCGGACCGGGGTGGAGCCGGCTGACATGGCCCCCGTGCCTCCCGCTGGGGAGCCTTCGGGCCGGTCACCCGGCGGACGCCGCGAGGCGTTCCGCGGGAGGAGCCCCCTGTCCCCGAGTCCCTCAGCGGCCCCGCGGACTCGCCTGCTCCGACTCCGTCGACGGATGGACCGGAGTGGGCGACCGTGGTTGGCCACAAGGAGAAAGGAGGACTGCAGCGAGGTGGGGGCGCCGGCGAAGAAGCCGGCACCCGCCCCTGCAGCCCCGAAGAGCGGCCGGGGCTGTCCTCTTCCCCGGCCGGGCGTTGCTGGTGCTGGTGCCTCGGCGGGGGCGGGCGCGGCATTGTCGCGCCCTCACTCGCCGGGGTCGCAGCCCAGCAAGAAGAAGAAAAAAAAGGGCCTAAGGGAGGTCAGCCGGGGGATGGGTCGTCACGGGCGGCGACCGCTGCCCCGGCTAAGGTGGGGAGGCGGATCCCGAGGTCCTCCGTGATTGCGATCGCGATGGAGCCGGGGTGTGCCTCCTACACTGACATTATGAAGAAAGCTAGGGCGGCGATCAACCTGGGAGACATACTCCCCCAGGACGCGCTGCTGGGCTTCCGGCTCCGGCAATCCCAGGCCGGGGGTCTCCTCTTGGAGATTCCCAGCAGGGAGAGACGGCCGTATGCGAAGCGGCTCGCGGCCGAAATGACGCGTGTGGCGGGGGGCCCGGGCATCCGGATTACCTGCCCTATGCGTAGGGTGGGAGTCCGGGTGTCAGGATTCCTCGACGCCACTGAGCCGGAGGAGGTGGCGGCGGCGCTGGCAGGCGCCGGAGCCTGCAGCGCCGCCGAGATTAAAGTCGGCAGGGTCACTCGCGGTCGCCGGGGCATGGGCTCTGTGATCGCACAGTGCCCGGTCGCGGCGGCTGCGAGGCTCGCCAAGGTGGGGAGCGTGGCCCTTGGCTGGGTGGCTGCGCGCGTGGAGGCGCTTAAAGCGCCTCCTCAGCGCTGCTATCGCAGCCTGGCCCAGGGCCATATGCAGCACCGGTGCCCCGGTGCTGCTTCAACTGCGGAGGGTCACACTCGGGCTCAGTGCGCTAACCAACCGTTCTGTCCCGAGTGTGCCGGCCGCAACAGGGCAGCCAACCACCGCCCTGGTGGTGCGGGTTGCTCCAAGATACCCCCCATGCCTAGGAGGGCTGGGGGGCCTCCTCCCTCTTGCTCGGATCCGGGGAGGGCGGAGGAGATGGAGGTGGAGCGGCCTCCGTCACCGCCGGACGCCGGCGCTGCTCACGGTGCTCAGGCCGTTGGGGGCGTCGGGCCGGCGGGGGCCGTGGCCACCGAGGGTGCGTCTCTTGCGGGCGGGGTTCCTGTTGATGGGGCCCCATCCGCGGGAGACGCTCGGATACCGGGGTCCACCTCGGACTCGTCTGAGTCTCGACGAACTGGCGCGTCGGGGAGCTCCATGCTCCGATCCCCAGTGGAGGAATGTTGTTGTATGCCTTTGCAATCCCGGTCCCTCCACGCAACGGGGTGAGATGGGCTCGGTGGGTTTTTAGTGGGTAGGCGGGCCGGGCCTCGCCAACTTTCTGCCGCGCAAGCGGTCTGTGCCGGCAAGGGATACCGCGTCCCGAGTCCCACACTCCCGTGGTCTAGCCAACCCGGGGTACAATGAGTATTTTCTCCCCGTAAAAAAAAAAAAGGTTTACTCCGTCGCCCTCTCCTTTCCCACCGTAGCATCGCCAACGTCCCGGTGGCGGCAATAGGTAGTTGCCGGGAAAAACCCGTCGGCGCGGCTCATTGTTCCTGTCATCAAAGGTTTGAGCCGAGTCGAGAAGGAACAGTGGGGAGGAGGGACTCTCACAGCGCCGACTAGATCGGACAGAGGGCCCTACCCTCTCCACTGTTGAGGAGGTACGCCTCGGGCGGAATCAGTGGCGGGGTAGTTGCCCGGTTGACCCGTATGGGGCTTGGAATGCGGGAGTGCGAACCTAGGGCCCTCTTCCACGGGGGCCCGTCGCACCTCCCGATTCGGGCGGCCGGGGCTCGATTTCGGTCAAGTCTCGGTTGCTAACTCCGAAGGGGGGTTCTCGCTTTTAAGCGAGGACCCGTTTGAGCTAGGACGGATCGCAGTGCATACTTAGTTCGATCCCGCGATCTGTTCCGAGCCCAGACGCCGGAAAAAGTTAGGTTTTAGTGAGTATGCCCGCCACGTCTAAGTTGGAGAGTCTCACATATCCCGCGTCCTGTCTCCACAGGCGCGGAAACCCATAAAAACGTTTCCCAATTATATATATATATATATATATATATATATATATATATATATATATATATAAGGTAAGAAATTCATAGAGGCGGGGGGTAGGGGGTCAAAGCTCCTCCCCCTTCCAAGCATTTACTTTCTCAAGACCAATCAAATCCTTTTGATTTCACGCTTCTAATGCGTTTAACATCGTTTCATTTCAAAGCATACATAGTGCGCATATTGAAACAAAACGCAACTAATGCGCTAAACATATGTAATGCGAACGATGCGTGCGATGCGCGAAACAGAACGCAGCCTATGTGAATTACATAGGTATGACAGGTATCCTAACCTCAATAGTCATCAACTTCAATAGTCATCAACTTTAGTGTTTGATATTTTGTTTCGCGGAGCAGTCTAACACTTTCTTTGCCAGATTTGTTCATTTTGTGCAAAAACGCGTCGAATGAGTCTAAGTTCATCAAAATCGGAGGGGTTTTAACTTGCTGTATCCGATTTATTCTGTACGCAACTGGGACTCATTCTTTGGATTATTCATAAACACTTTGGATTCTTAGAATTTAATCTCACTTTTCAGCATAAGTGTTATGTAAACGTTTTCCTCGAAGTGTACGATAAAAACATTTTAATTACACAGACTATCCTCAAATGTCTCCGTTATTTTTTATTATAAAAAGATACAAGTAAAATATATTGCATGAAAAATCGAGCTCACGGATGCACATGGACGGATGCGCGCACCATGCGTATAGAGACATTTTTAATTATTTTTGGAAAATGGAAATGTCCAAACACAACTTTTTTTCGTTGAATTTGTAATAAAATAAGCTTTATTTTGCTTATAAGAAGAAATAAAAATTTTCAAAGAAGGTAAGTTGTGGGAAAAAGTGTAAAAATAATTAGAAAAAATATTATTTTATCACTATTATAAAATATTCTTTAAGCTATAACTTTCAATTAGAACATTTTTTTCTATCTCTTTTACAGTTTTGACGATATACACTTCGAAAGAAGAAAACCGACTTTCTTCAAAGGGACGTTTCATCCTCTAAAAGTGAAATTGGGCACGTATAAAACAATAAGTGTGTCCCTTATTTTGATTTGTACTAAAACATATTAAAAGCTTGTCTAAATCTGAGGCGGACACTTTTGAAAGATTCCTTGTAAGTAAATTAAAAAAAAATTACTAGGTTTTATTATTAATAGACCCATTAACTATATTAGGCTGATAAGTCAGATTGTAACTATGGTCTAACAAATATTAATTAAATTATACATAATCGGCATTGAATTAACAGAATTGTAAGTATTATGTCAAAATCATTTATCAATGTTAAACTCCTAACGGTAGACTAAAATCAGGTATCGTATTTCTGATGTTAGCAATTTCATGGGATATGTTTACCTGTAACATATGAGTACCCGCCTGCTCGACGACGAAAACGAGAGCAACGCAAATTGCTCCTAAAACGACAACCGTGAGCTTCATAAAAATATCAGCGCCTCTACGTGTAAAAGGAGTCTTTGTAAAGGGCTTAACAAAGTCCTCCAGTACCACAGCTGCCATGGAATTTAGACCGGTTGATAATGAACTGAAAGAAAGTAACGTCAAACTGATTTTAATACATACACATGCGTACACGCTAATAATTTTAACGTACACACTAAAAGGAGGAAAGAAGGGGAATTGAAGAAAGGGAGAGAAGAGAAGAAATTATGTATACCTCATAGCACGTAATATAACATTAATGTTGCGTAGAAATATTTTTTTTTTGTATTAGTACTACTGTAAAATATAGCATAAATATTATTAGAATATTACAAAAATATCACAGTATTATCTGCCAAAATGAATAATAATAATAGTACAATATAGTAGTGACTTCTACAATTAACTTCTACAATTCTGCATTAACGTATTTATGCATTACAAGAAGTTAAATGATTTTTATGTTGTTATATTATAAATACTTTATATTACAGATTACATAAATGTATTGAGTTAATATGTAAAATATTTATTTACTTTTAAACTGTATATAATACACTGCTCACAAAAATTAAGGGATTACTTTTTCTTAATATAAATTTTTGCCCATTTTTAAATTGTGATTACTTTGCTAATCATTAACATAAAAATAAATAAAAGAAAGATTCTACAGAGCAAACTCTCTACTATAAGGTACTTTAATTTAATTTTTATTCAGTTTATTACACAAATATCTGATCAACTTTGAACAACAACGTATTTGAAATATCAAAAATCTTGAAATTTGTAGTCCTCCACCGTCTAATAAAAAAATTAACGAACATAATCAATAATACTTTCTCGAAGTTGGGAATTTGATTTTTTGAATAAAAAAAACTATAATTTTAAAGGCTCTAAAAAAACCGTTTTTTTCTATTTTTCTGTGCATTTTTTTATTTTTTATCAGGGGTAGAAAAATTCATTAACAAAATTCAAAGAGTATTATAAAGGAACCAGAGGCATAACGAGCATAGTTATTTTAAACTAAATTTAAACATTTTATAAATAATTTTTTAAAAGAAAAAGGAATTCCAGACTGCTGCCAAAAGTTTGTTTAATAATAATTAAGAATAAAAAAAGTTCAAGAATAAAAATTAAAAGTTGAGAACTTAAACAAATTAAAATAAAAAAATAATAAAAACCAAAAATAAAAAAAAACGATACTTAAAAGAAACAGAACTTAAACATTATTACCAAAACTTAAACAAATTTAAAAAACAAAAAGAAAAACTATTAAAAATTGCTTTAAAATTTTGAAATATGTATTAAACTAAATATTGAATTAAATAAATAAAACTATAAACTAAATCAAATACAAATACTTGACATTAACATTTTTTTTATTTTTTATTATTTAATAATAAATTAGACTTAACTGACAGTTGGGAGATGCCATGCTGAATGACAGATATAATATTATCCTGAATAGTTATAACATTCAGCGTGGCGTGACCCGACTACTAGTTAAATTCACTTTATTATTACATAATAAAAAATTTAAAAATTCAAGTATTTGTATTTGATTTAGTTTATAGTTCTATTTATTTAATTCAATATTTAGTTTAATTCTTATTTCAAACTTTTTAAAGGAATTTTTTAATTTTTATCTTTGCTTTTCAAATTTGTTTAAGTTTTGTTTATTATGTTTAATTTATGTTTCTTTTAAGTATTGTTTTTTTTTGAAATTTTTAGTTTCAGTTATTTCTTTATTTTAATTTGTTTAAGTCTTTAACCTTTAATTTTTATTCTTAAACTTTTTTTCTTCTTAATTATTATTAAACGCACTTTTGGCAGCAATTAAAAGTTCCTTTTTCTTTTAAAAAATTATTTATTTCAAACTTTTAAAAGCTAAATGATTTTGTAATACTGTGTACAAATAGTATATAAGCATACCTAGATAACAAAATACCTGCACAGTGAGTGCACGGTGCACGTACGTATGCCCAATAATCGTCATAGTGTGCTTTCACAGCACCATGCAGATATGTCCTCATTTGAGGCTCATATCACCGCACATGTAAATGCCGCACGCATGCAGACATGAATCTGATTTGAATGCTCCAATTGAGATTTGTCTTGCCTACACAAGTGAGTGCCACACGCATGCAAGCAATATGAATCTTATTTTGTTGTTAAATTATAAAAAATAATAAATAAAAATATTGAAACTATATACAGGGTTATCTTAAGAAATGTACACTAATTGTATGTGTGTGTGTGTGTGTGTGTGTGTGTGTGTGTGTGTGTGTGCGTGTGCATGTGCGTGTGCGTGTGCGTGTGCGTGTGCGTGTGCGTGTGCGTGTGCGTATGCGTGTGCATGTGCGTGTGCGTGTGCGTGTGCGTGTGCGTGTGCGTGTGCGTGTGCGTGTGCGCGCACGCGTGCGTGCGTGCGTGTGTGTGTGTGTGTGTGTGTGTGTGTGTGTGTGTGTGTGTGTGTGTGTGTGTGTGAGTAATTACGATATATAACAAACTTATTAGTATTATTAACTTGAAATTAACAAATTTGAAGAAGTCCGTATCAAGAAAAAGAAGAAAGTGGAAGGTTGGAGGAATAATTAAATTATTTGGAGATATGTATTAGGGCCAGTCAAATAAAAACGAAACAGACTGTATAACTAGCATGGTACGGATGATGGTAACTCTTTACTGTGTGTTTATGGACGTGACTTATATTGGGAATTAGGGGAGAACGGCGCGAATGTTCACCGCTGTGTCATTTGTTTGTTAGACGTGCTCGAAGTGAGGTCAGCGCGTTGGGTGTTCGATATCATTATGGAGGCCGGGAAAGAACAGCGAGATGTAGTCCGATTTTTGACTGCGGAAAGGGTGTCAGAAAGTGTAATTCAAGCCCAAATGTCTGTTGAGTATGGCGAACACAGTATGTCACGTGCGCATGTGTTTGCGTGGAATAAACAAATTCGAGAAAATCGTTTATTTTTCTATAATGCAGAAGACCGTTTATAGAAAGGTCAAACGTATGTTTTGTTTTAATATAGTAGTATCAACAAAAAATTGTGCACATGTTATTATACTTTTTCTACATTTGCTTGACAATTGAATTCAGCATATACTGAATTGACCAAAACATTTTCGTTGTATTAAATAAAAGACAACGTAATAGCAATTAACACACACACACATTAATCATAATTAGTTCCAATCCTGAAGTTCTGAGATGCAAAGGTGAAGGTCAACTGAATAATATAATCCGAATACAATTAACACATTCAAGTGTAACATAAATGTGTAATTTCCTCGAATTGCATTATTGAGGAAAATATTTTCGCGACTAGACATTTCAGTATATTAATAAGATCTGTAATGCCGAGACATATCAATAGTGTAAAAACGTGAAAGATTAAATTCTAAAATATATGATTTAAAGTGACGTAAACTTCTGTTGCATTATATAATTAAGAAGAATACTTTTTGCATCATTTAATATATTATTAAATTGTACAAGATAATACCATGTTCAAAAAGTGGTACGTTTTATCGACCTAAACTTCCAGTAAGTTCTTTTATTATTTACATGAATACCATTAATTATTTGTATTTTTTATTATTATTGTTTTTATTTTGTTATCTACTATAGTGGCCTCTTTCAAAATATGACACTTGTAAAGCAAGTGTCCCGGTGAATAAAGTACGACCGCTCATCAATAAAACAAATTCTTCAAGACTCATCAACTTACAGCTGCCAAAGTCAGACGGCACGGTAACGGAAAAGGAACAATTATACAAGCCATACGGGATATGGAAAGTCATCATCCTAATGTAACAAACCGCCTTCCGCCCCCCCTCTCTCCGGACCTCCTAACCGTCCGAACCGTCCAGCCGAACATCCGCCAGACGGCAATTAGCGGCGCATAGCGCCTAATAAATGTTAGCATAACAGAGCGAACGAGCAATCGCTCCCGCGCTCTCGTCTTTGCGCGCACGCGCTTTCGTTCCCGCGCCGTCCGCAGCCACGCTCTGCGCGCGTGGTCCGAAGCGAGAGACCCGAGACCCCGAGATCGAGTGGCGGGGATGCTGCCGCCGGACCGCTCCGCCGTAACACGCTGCACCCCCTCCCCTCGCCTCGATCCTCGGGTATATAAGGCGACGTTCGTCGGAGGCAGACACCTCATCCGCTTCTGGCCGGTCCGCCAACTAGGAATCCTAGGTTGCCATCAAGATCGAGCGCCTCGGTCTCTGCTAAGCCACTTAGCTAGCAACCGCTTCCGCCTTCGATCCTAGCTCCGTTTCCCGACTCGTCGACCTGGGCTCAAGAAGAACTTGGGCCCTGTCAAGTCACTTGACGTGAAGGCGACTTCCATCCGATAAGCCTCCCGAGTCCGACGCCACCTCACGTACGGGGGTACGGTGCTCCGTGCCTCCACCAAGCGCACTTGGCGTGAGAGGGTGTCCTCAGGCGATCACTCGCGGTATTAACCGCCTTGCGACTGGCCCCGCGACAAACCGACAACAACGCACGGATCCGTGTACGCGCCGCGTTCACCGCACCACACATCGCGTCTCACACGAGCGTCACGGCCACAATAGCAAGGCCGCCGCAATTCGGAGAAAAACACCCGACGTAATTCCGCGAACCGCGTCTCGCGCGACAGGTGCGCTCGCCGAAACCTGTGTAAATAGATTCCCGTAACGCATATGCCCAAGCGTTTGTAAATAGATTCCCATACCGCGTATGCCAAGCTTGTATATATCGATAAGTCCGAATCTCTGTGTCACGTCCGTCCGCGCGTCTAAATGGCTAATTAAAATCCGCGTCTCAATCACTGCCTGATCGCGGATTTCTAGAGCCTCGTACCGCTACTAGTACTGCGTACTAGTAACCGCAACCGTGAATATACCGAATTGATGTGAACCTAACCGCGTGAAATAAACGTATGTGTATCTACCAACTTAAAACACACGTCTAATTCCTCCAGGCGACCTTTCGCGCCCGTTCCCGCACCGCCAACCGTCTGTGCGCGAAGTACGGTCGTTACACTAATATTAGTGGTACACTGTGGGAAAAAGCTGAAGTCAATCGGCACAGAAATCTCGGAAAACAAGCCATAATTTAAGCGGTACGAGAGATGCGAGAAAGGGAAAGTCAACGAGCTTGTAAAAATCGTTGAAAACCTTTGAAAAAAAAGATTAAGAAAAATAAAAAAATAAAAATTTTATCTTGTGAAGAGGAAGGTGTCCTTTATGGCGCTAGAGTAGCTAATTAAAGATAAAAATATCAAAGGACGAGGAAAATAAGAAGAAAGGACAAAAAAAGTTAATATTTACACAAATTTATTCTTTTAAATCAAAATAAACATTATATTAAATCTCTTGTTGTAGCCTCATTAGCTACCTTAATTGTCTTGCATATCCGCTTAGCAACAATCACGCCACGAGCGCCCGTTGCAGCGGAAATGCAAGATTGCAGAATTGGTCAATCGCGCGAGCAGCGTAAGCATCGACGATTGACGCGAGCATGACCATATATGGTCACCGCGAGGGCCTAATGCCCCACCATATCAATAATACAGAAACTATAAGTTAGGCTGCCTAATTATGGGCAGCGGGAGATTCTTAACGCAAAATACGAACGGCACGTGCGCGCTCCGCGATAAGTCGGACACCCGACACTCCGCAAAACATCCAGCGGCCGAGTGCGCGACAACGCGTGATCCGTGCACCGCGATTTGATTGTATTAAGTGGAAAAACGTTTATATTAAAGTTTGGGGAATAAAAGTGTCAGTAAAAAGGTGAAAAGTGTTATTTGCCACCCCGCGCGTCTTCCTCCAAGTATCCTCCTCGTGGGTCCTAACCCTTCAGACGGACCGAATCCCGAAAATTTTATCTTGTTGCACCCGCCGGTACAACACTCTTTAAAAGTTATAAGAGGTAGTTTATTAGTTCCAACATAAATTTTGTAATAATACATTAATGTAATAAAATTATATGAATAAAAGTGAATTTTGTAACAATACATTAATGTAATGAAATTACATAAATAAAGATACATGTTTATACAATTTAGGGTTCATAATTATAACAAAGGTGATGATCGTGAAAAAAATGTTTCAAACATAGACTCTTTCTACACCATGCGCAAGTTATTACAGCAATTCCACCGCAAATATCACATGTTAGTTTTAAATGTGTTTTGAAACAAAAGTCTACTGGAGTCTCAAATTCATCTGGCCTTATATCTATCCATTTTTATACCATGCGTATTTAAACAAATTCCTAAATCTTGGTTATGAAAATTGGAAATGTGTTTAGAGTTTAGAATAGTGATTACAATTTTAAAATAGAATTTTGTGAATGTAGTTTAACTTCTAAATCCAGAAGCATGACAATAAAAATGTTTTACAAAGTTCTTCCATAAGCGAAAACCATATACGTCTAATGATTGTCTCTGACCTGTTGTTCCCGTTGATATTGTTAGAAAAACAATATCCTCAGTATTTTCTGGCCTATTTCTTGCAATTACATTGGGACAATGGCCACAAATCGAATAATAAAACCGACTTTGAACCAACATTGGGAAAATAAACTTCTCTTAACCATATGAAAATGATGTGATATTAACTTGCCAGATTTAGAAGCCAAAACAAAAATATAATTCTGTCTAAACATTGTTTCCTGTACTCTAGGATCAAATGTTCCGGTTGGTTCTTTTAAAACTGTAAAAAGAGGAGATAATACCATCGCCTGAAATTATTGGCTGAATTGTACAACTATGCGTTGTTGCAGACACCGATTGTACTACGCGTTTAACCATTTTTGTACCTTCAACTGCCAATAAACGACCGGCCTGCAATTCTAATTGGAATCTGTTTTGGTCCAAATTGTAAATATTTTTGAATCCGTAACGCGTAATATAATATTTAACGTTTTCAATAAATCTATTATCTTTTGCCTCTAGATTATCTTTTGATTGTAGAGTTCTCTTTGTTATAAATTTTGTAACTTTTCGGGATACAATACGATGTGCTATCTTAAATCTATATACTCATTGAAGTGTTGCTGTAAATCCTTGACAGTTAATTTCCTGTTGTCCTTTCAGCGCGTATCAACTAATATCAGTGTCATGAATAATAATGCCGTTCTGTACTGCTTCCTCGAATTTATTTAACGTATACGATGAAATTTCTTTCAGCTTCTCCAGTCTAGTATCACTTTTGTTCACTTGTTCCTGCCATCGTCGTAATTCGCGCGATAAGGTGAGTTTGTGAAATTTATATTTTACATTCTCAAATGGTTTTGGCCTAACTGAATCATCAGGTCTTCAATACTCAACAGCTCTTTTTTTAAATTCTATTAGAATCATGTCATTTTCACATGTCATTTCCTTTACATCGTATGTAGGTTGTTCTGCTTTATTTCATTCTTTGTCTGTTATTATAAATTTGTTTCCAAAATGTCAAATGATTTTTCAAAATCCAGAGACTCTTCTTCTATTTCTAATTCATTTTCATAAATATTTTGTAACAAATTTTCTATTTTCTATTTTACTTCCATTTCTGTTTTGGTAATAGGAGTTTGAGGCATATTTAAAAATAAAGCACTCATTAGCAGCATTATTACGTTTCTTGGATTGAACTGCATTTTACTTAAAAATGATAAACAGATATGTGACAGAAAAGAAAAATTCTGTTAGATTAAAGAGTTCCACAAGGTATTTCTCTGCAAAGCTATAACAAAAATATATCAAATAAGGATAAGGTGAATATCCCAATTAATGACAAAGTAAGGTTTACATGATGTAATAAAAGTAATAGATGATATTTAAATATATAAAATAATTATTTAATTTTTAAAAATTAAAAATAATAAAAATATTATACTTACAAATTTGTAGCGATTAATACACAACAAAATCATCAACCATACTAAACTGACGCTGGCAAAGCGACAGCATTTTATACTACTATTCTAACGATATATATAGTAACCTTACTTCAAACATTCTTCATATCTTCTTATCTTTACCTCTGACATTTAATTTCTTTGCAATTATATTTCTCTTGGTTACTTTAAAATAAAATGACACCACACTAAAGAATAACAACAATTACGGTGTTGTAAGACATTAATTTTTTGTGTACAAAATAATATGTAATTAATTTAAGTTAAACATTTATTTATTTATTGATCTACATGATTCGACTAGAATATTTGTTCTTTTCAACATTTTACAGACAAGGAGACTTGGATTACAAAAAATTATTATTCACACATTCCATTACAATTTAACGCTAGCTCATCAACTAACAAAAAGAGAACTAACATAAAACTAATTTAAAAATTAGCTAGAAATTTCACTTTTTATACTGCATTTATACAATTCAATTAATGTGTTTATTAAAATTGATTAGTGTGGAAATATGCATAACCACGCCACTGGGCGCGTGCACTTTGGATCATTTATATTTTGAAATTTAATTTTTACGTCTTGGCAGCTTGTTATTACAGATTCAAGAGTTACATAAATGTTTTTCTCGATGTCTGCGTTTTTATGATATTTATGCAATTGTCCTCGAAATAGTTTTGTTATCTTTTATGCGAGAAAAACATGCAATCAACTTTCAATTAGAACATTTTTCTCTATTTCTTATAGTTTCGACGATACACGCTTCGAGAGAAAAAAACCGATTTTCTTCAAAGGGGTGTTTCATCGTTAAAAGTGCATTAGGGTACATATAAAAAAATACGTGTTTCTTATTTTTATCTGTACAACCTATTAAAAGCACGTCGAAATTGGAGGGAGACACTTCCGTAGTGCACAAACGCATGGACGGGTGCGCGTACCGTACGTATAGAGAGGTTTTTAATTATTTTTTGAAAATGGAAATGTCGCATCGTAACTTTATAATATACCGTTGAATTTGTAATAATATAAGCTTTATTTTGCTTATAAAAAGAAATAAAAATTTTGAAAAAAATAGATAAGTGATGGGGAAAAGTATAAAAAATAAATTTAAAAAAATATATTTTTTTGCTGTTATAAAGTAATCTTCGAATCATTCAACTTTTATTAAAAAACATTTTTTTCTATCTCTATAATTTTGACGATATATGCTTTGAAGGAAAAAAACCGATTTTCTTTAGAGGTGTTTCACCCTTTAAAAGTGCAAACGGACACGTATAAAAAAATACGTTTCCCTTATTTTTATCTGTACTATAAAATATTAAAAGCTCCTTTTAACCCTTAAACAAATAAGAGAGACCCCATATGAAGTTTCGAACGCTTGCTGTGTAAAGACGGAATGAGATAGGAGGTTTGGACGTAAAAAAAGTTTGAAATCTCCTCTTTTAATTGATATGATTGATCAACTTTTTTGATCAACTAGAAATCGAACGGCACGGCAGCAAAGTTTTGTTAGGGTCAATGCGATCCATATAATGTGGGGATGAAACTTTTGTGAGTAATCTCATGTTAAAAAACTGGACAAAAAAACGTTCAAACAAGTCCGTTCACGTATGTTACTCTGTCTAAAATACTATAGTGCCGTGAAAGAAAGGATTTTTGTATAGGACCTGAAATATATTACAAAACATATCAATTTTCAATTTTAGACACCTTGAGTTTATGAAAAATACCTCATATTTGCCTTGTTACGTAAGTATATGTTTTAATAGAAATGACAGTGACATAATTTTTTTTGAAAGTATGACTCTTTAGCTTTAAAACGCCATATAAAGTCTTTAAAAGTTTTTTGATGAAAAGGTATAATTTTTTTTTTAAATGGATTTTTAGACACCCAAAAATACCTCATATTCTCCTGGTTATATATATTTCTACTTTTTAAAAGGAATGACAATAACATAATTTTTTTTAAGTATGACTTTTTAGCTTTAAAATGCCGTATTTAAAAGTCTTTAAAAATTTTTTATTGCGGAGATATGATTTTTTAAAGGAAAAGTAGATTTTTGGACAATTTCTAATTTTTGCGTAACGGTTTTTCTTTTATAACATAACAATAAATCATTTTTCGGCAATATCGATTGCAGTCACATTTCTGAGATTCTGAACTTTCATGTGAAAAAAAAGATTGTTGAGAAATGTTGATTAGAACCAAAGGTATAACTTCTCAAAGTTAAAAAAGTCTCCCAGACCCGACAATGTGTTTACGTATTTTACGGGATTGGTGTGTTTAAGGGTTAATCTGAGGCGGACACTTCCGTTAGTTTCCTTGTTAGATAAATTCCAATTTTCAAAATTCAAAGCGCCAGAACTTTTTTGTTTTTGACTTTAGCGATACGATCCTTAAGGATAAAAGATAGCACTTTTGGGGGGTGGGAGGTTCCCAGAACTCCCGAGAAATTGGCAAAATTTGCAAAGAAATTTTTTGATCAACAGGAAAAATTCCAATTGTCAAATTTCAAAGCGCTAGAACTTTTTTGTTTTTGACTTTAGCGATTTGATCCTTAATGATTAAAGATATAATTCTTAGGGGGGCTACCAGAACTCCCAAGAAATTAGCGAAATTCGTGAAATTTTTAACTTAGAAAAAGCTCTGGTGCTTTGAATTTTGAAAAGCGGAATTTTTCTAAATCCTGTTGGTCGAAAATTTTTTTAGCAAATTTTGCTAATTTTTCGGGACTTCTGGTAACTCCCCCCAAAAAGAGTTCTATCTTTTATTAAGACTCGAATCGCTAAAGTCGAAAACAAAAAAATTCAAACGCTTTGCATATTGAAGATTGTTAATTTTCTAAGTCCTGTTGGTCGAACATTTTTTTGCGAATTTCGACTTTCTGGTGTACTCCCAAAACTTGTGGCAAAAAACCAAATTTCCGGAAAAAAGTTAAAAAAAATTTTTTTTAAAACAAAGTATTCAAAGACTCTCAAGATTTAACACAAATTAAACAGCTAAAACAGGCTAGTGAGAGTCAGCGCGGGTATAAGAGCGCAAAACACAATCAGTGTTCAAATAGTTATTTATTCATAATGAATTAGAAGTATCGAACGTTTCGGCTCTCTTTGGAGCCCTCTTCAGCGAAATTACAAAAGGAAAAAAATTATTTTAATCGTCATCTTCAACGCAATTACAAGTGGAAGCTATTCTAATCGTCATCAGTCCGTTACCGGGAATCAAATGAGTCACCAACGGTTTGTCAAATCCGCCGTGGAAGCATTGCCCGTTGTCATGTCAGTGAAATTGACAATTTTCTAAACAACAATCGTGTTCTTAGATAGCTGACATTACTATAATTAATGCTTTCTATTTAAAAAAATTTTTTTTTTAAGTATGTGACTCACCCATTGGCACTGATGACAGCCAGTGAAGCGTTGGATAACTTTGTCCATAGGAAGCGAAATTCGCCTGTCAAAGTATACGCTTGAATTTTCTGTAATGTCGCGTGCTTACTATCTCACGCAATAACGTATACTGACCAAATCTTCGTTCGAACATCCTACCATCGCCGAGGAAGTCAAATAAACGAGAGAGAGCAAACAATAATAGATACATAGATACGTAAATATGAACGGAGAAATCATTTGATACAAAACAAAATAAATTAGCGGACAACAATTAACAATGTCAGAATTATCAAATTAAAAATAAAATTACAGATTTAACGTGAATTGGAGGCAAAGAGATTAATATAATTAAAATCAACGTAGTGAATTAGCGGTGAGACAACTGTTGCTAGTAAATAAAACTTAACTGTTACAGTCTTTTTAATAGTGAGAGGTATGCGTGATGTAGAAATTCAGTATCCCTTTGTAAATTGAGGCTATTTGTTTGTAATTGGATGTGTAGCATTTCCGATGTTAACCGCCTGTCCAAAACTCACTCATTATCCAAGATTTTAATATTCTCCCAGTCAAAGTCGTGATTAAGATTAATTCTGTATTCCGTGATGACCGAATGGTTGTTCGCATTACGTCTAATATCATTGCAATGTTTTATGGCTCTTGTTTTTAATCTCCTGCTAGTTTGTCCTACGTAGGACGCATCGCAGTCTTTGCACATGATCTTATACACTACATTTTTCTTAAGATTACTCGGGAGAACGTCTTTTTGAACTTTAATAAATCTGCTCAATTTATTGAGAAAAAAGCCAGATTTATATTGAATTTGTTCGTGAAATATTTGAACTTGTCAGAAATTGTAGGAACGTATGGCAATAAGAACCATGGAGATTTTTTATTTTTGGTGTCGGTATCATTGTTAGTGTCTGTATGTTTGCTTAGATTAATTAAATGTTTAATGCGGCTATTAATTGTCTCAAAAATAAATTCAGCAGGATAGTCATTCATAAAAAGGGTATTTACGATAAGCTCAAAATTCTTTCTGTGGAATTTATCTGACAATAAAAATGCTCTGTCAACTATGCCCAAAATTGGTCCTCTTTTCTGTGATAAAGGATGGGCTGATAAAAAATTCAGGTATCTCCCTGAAAATGTGGATTTATGATACCAATCAAAAATTAAGGAATCTTCCTTTTTTATCATAGTGATTTCTAAAAAGTTTATTTTATCACTCCCTATTTCCAATGTAAATTGTATCCGCGGGTGAAAGGAATTGAACGTACTTAAAGTAAGATCAATTAAATTATCTGGGACTGCCATCACTATGTCATCCACATATCTAAAATAAAGAAGTAAATGTATTCCAATTTTGTTTAAAGCCCAGTGTTCAAGGTCCTGTATGACGAGGTCTGCTATAACGGGTGACAACGGAGAACCCATGGGGGTACCAAATTTCTGTTTATAAAATTCATTTCCAAAACTAAAATAAGTTGAATCTAAAACAAATTTTACCGCTGTTAAAAATTCTTGTTCAGGAATGTTACAAGATTCACTAAGAAACATCCACCTATTAGAGATGCTTGTTAAAGCTAAGTCTATAGGGATGTTCGTGAATAATGATATAACATCCAATGAAATCAACCTGTAATCAGGACCTAGATGTCTGCCCTTCAATTTTTTAACTAATTGGTAACTGTTGTTAATCTTACTTGAAGGCTCTCGAATGTTTTTTGAAATAATCTCATGTAGCAAAGTGGCTAAACCATATAGAGGGCTATCAATTGACGACACTATTATTCTATATGGAATTCCGGGTTTGTGAACCTTCGGGAGACCGTATGCCCTTGGGAGATTGCCGTCGCTGCAATGAGCTTTCTTATAAGCAGACTCCGTGATGTATTTATTTTTCTTCCACCTCATCAACAACTCATGAGCGCCTCTGGTCAAGGAGCAAGTCGGATCTTTTTTAATATTTTGATATGTGTCCTGATCTTGGAGCATTAGTAACATTTTTTGTTTATAACTTTCCCTATCGAGAGCGACGGTAATGTTTCCCTTGTCCGCCTTAGTAAAAAATTAAATCTGGGTTATCCTGTATAAATTTTTTAGTAATTTTTGTTAAAAAACTAAAGGTGTTAGTGGTTGCATTATTTAGTTGTGGTGGGGAAAAAATATTGTTAATAAGTGGAATCGATAAATTTCTGATGTTTAGGCGCTGATCAGGACTCATCTTGTGTAAATTATTTTCAATATTTTTTATATGTTCAGGGATAGCGTTTTTTCTGTCGTACACCGGTAAAGAAAAGTTTTCACCGAATTGTAAGAGAGTCTGTATTTCTTTTGGAATGTTGATAGATAGGTTCAACATCCATTTGTCTCTAATGTTTGCGAGAGAGGAATTGTTTACTTGGTCAATAAACTTTTTTGGATCAACGAAAACTTCTATACTCCGCAATTGAGAAGTATTAGTACTCGGTTGTATTGAGAACTCCGTTTTGCATGAAGTATCTTCCCCACTAGTGTACGAACAGTAATAATTGATCGGTTTAATTTTTTTCAGCCCGCGCTGACTCTCACTAGCCTATTTTAGCTGTTTAATTTGTGTTAATTTTTTTTTAATTTCTACAATTTTGTTAGAGTTCTGAGCCCCTCAAAGAGTTCTATTGATTATCTTTAGTAAAAAAATGTGCTAAAGTTAATAAGAACAAAGTTACAGCCCTTTGAAGTTGGAGATTTGTGAAGTTGGCCCCCCAAAATCTTCAAATGATGTTTGATCGCTTTAATCAACGGAACTCTTTTTTTAATCGATCGAAAACTGTAGAACTCTTTGGGGGGCAACCAAAACTGTTTATTTTTTTCAAATTTTGAAAAAGTGGGTCAACTTTACAGAGGTGTATAATTATTATCGATTACTAACTTTTGCCAATAAAACTTAAATGTATTTACTGTAATTTAGATATGGTAAAATTAGGTGTTAATGCTATAAATTAACTAAATTACAAACCTTTAAAAAAAAGTATCTCATAATAAACAACTTTGTATGAAAAGTAATTCCTCATTGCAGAAATTTTGAAAAAAGAGAACTATTATACGCTCCACAGCAAAATTAAAGGATTACCTATTTAGACTCCAAAAAATAGGCATAATTCAAGAGAGTGTAATTTTGTTAAAAAAATTTTTAAAAAAGCGTTTTAAAGCTTGAATTTTCTATAAGAATAGTTTCAAGATTGATAAGTAGTTAAACGATTTACAGATTATTTACGAAGTTATGCAAATTCAAATAGGGATGCGTCAAATCTTAAGATTTTTAACAAACTTTGCAAAGCTTCACGACACTTGCTGGCATGTACATCGAGAAGTTGTGTGCATTACCACTGTTACACAACTTCTCGATGTACATGTCGGCAAGTGAGACGCCATATTGCCATTTTGTAACTAGTTTACGGACAAAATTTATTAACATACAATTTTGTTAAATTGTTTGTCTTGTTAAAACAGTTTTATTTTCGAGCATACATGTGTAGTGAAAAAATTTTTCAATGCCTCGAAGACCGATTAGAGAAATACAAGCCGCGTTATTTTTGTTATTATAATTGTTATTCTTCTCCAAGAAGGTAACACTCAGCGGTATGTGGCGAGATTCCTGGGTATAATCCAATCTAGCGTAAGTCGCACACGGACTCGATACCAGGAAACACAAAATTTTTGTAGACGACAAAGACAAGGTCGTAAGCGAGTAACATCGAGGGCAGATGATTGTGCGGTTTACATTGCGTAATCCTAGAGTAATTGCTGAAAAGTATGCGATGATATTCGTGATATTCTTGAGAATGATGTGAGTATCGACACAATCCGCCGAAGAATTTACGAGTCCAGTCTCCAGTCAAGAAATCGTGCAAGAGTTCTAGCATTAACATTTCTAGCATTAACATTGAACCATTGTCGCCAGCGTTTAATTTACGCACAGACGCACGTAAACTGGACCGAAGAGCAATGGAGTTGCGTGTTATGCACGGACTAACCACGATTTTGTCTCTATGGAAATGATCGTCGTCATCGAATTTGGCGTTGTTGCAATACTTGATACCATCAACAAAATGTAGCTCGAGTAAGAGCTTTACATGGTGGCTCAGTGATCGTATGGGCGGAAATCTCTTTTTTCCACCATACCAAATTAGTAGTAATACCACAGCCAGAATTAAATTCCAGATGATCCACCAAAGAAGTCTTACGTCCGCATGTGCTTTTAATAAGTGATAGAATTAGAAGAAGATTTTTATTGATGTAGGACAACGTTTGTCCTCATACGGCACAAAATATTTGCCATTTCCTGAGAGTCAAAAAACATCTTGACTCTTGGTCATTCACCAATGAGTCCAGATCTTAATTCCATCAAATATCTGGGATATTCTTGGACGACAACTCTGAAATTTGGAAAGACCACCTGTAACATTGGCATTATTGGCACATAAACTTTGATAATTATGGAACGACATTTCCCAAGAATTGATGCGTTATTGTATTAATATGCAAGATTGATGCAAAGAAGTTATAAGGCAACAAGAAGGCAATACACGTTTTTAAACGTACACATATATGTATACACGCATGTACGTATATACGCACGCACGCACGCACGCACAAAGTACAAGTCGAACCGTGCAACTTCTTTATGGTGTAGGCACCGGTAGAAATGGTGTCTCACTGTGCTAACGCTTGTCTGCCGCACACACGCGAGCTACGCGAGGCGCACACGTATGTGTTTTGTGGTTGCGCGGCGGAGGTCGGGGTGCCGGCAGAAAGTAGTGGGGAGCGTTTCGATACCGCATCTTCCTCGCTCGACGCTGAATCGAGAGAAAAGACACGGAATCGAGGCGCTCAAGAAACTGACAGAAATGATATCCCTTGCGCCTATACGGCCGGTATACGGGATATCGCGGTTCTTCGCGCGCTGTTGTAATTTTTTATTGCATAAAGAAGTTTACTCAGATACGAATATTTGTTGAAAAATAATGTAAATAGAATTACGATTTTCAATAATAAATTAAAGTTATGTCATCACGGCAATACAGCACTTACACAAAAAAAAAATTTTCTTTATCTAAGCAAATTATGTCTGTTTAAGATCATAAATTCTTCCAAGAAGATTTTATATTGTTGTTTATATATAAAACAATGAATTGTTGAGTTGACATTTAATTTTTTTCTGTACAGTAATAAATTAAAATTATCAGGCAATATATTTTAGCTTTAATTTGTGGGACTATTACTTTACATAGAGACATAATTTTAATTAATTAATGAATGTAAATCTCTTTAATTATTTATTAAAATAATTTGTATTAGAAAATAATTTTAATTCGATTAATTTATAGATATGTTAACATTATTGGGCAAACCAGTTTACTTTGTAATTGAAGTAAAACAATACTCGGAGAAGTGACAGACCTCTCCATATTTTGACGTTACAAATTACTGTACAAAATTTAAGAAAAATCAGAATCAGACGTTCATTTGGGTCCTCTCATAGTATTGTTTTACGCCAATTACACTGGCTTGCCCGGTAATGTTAACATATCTATCAAACATATCAAAACTTTTTAAATTTTTGAGAAAAATTAACTCAGATAATCGAAAGTTTTTGCTCTTTAAAATAAGCCCAGGAAGATCGTTTTACTATTCTTTTTTACGAAGTTTATTTGAACAATTTCAGTAAAAGTTGAGTGAGCATGGAACAGCAAAATTAAAGGGTAACTTACAGTTACTCTCCAAAAGAGTAACATGATGAATCAACAAAAATGATAAATTAAATGTTTTAAAACGCATTTTATACTTTAATGTTTCTACATACACTTTAAATATCGACTTTGAAAACATATATTAATTTTTTAAGTAGCTGTACAAATAAAAATAAAGATGCGGCAAAATTTATTACGAGTTTTGCGAGTTTATTTGACGTGAATTAAAAAACGCACGCAAATGCAGTTTACAGCGTTCGAAAGCGTGAATTTTTGTCTTTAATTGGCGTACTTGTTGATCGTTGTACGATAATTATTTATCGATTCATTCAACATTAAAAAGAGGAACCATTATTGCTTCAATGCTGAATAACTCAGTGAAAAAAATCGTACAAAGCTCAACAAAAACGCAAATTAAGATAAAGATTCACGCTTTCAAATACTGCAAACTGTATTTGTGGGAAATTTTTATTTTGCGTTATACAACTTGGCAAAGTTTTTATAAGATTTTGACCTTTGCCGGTTTTTTTTTACGAACTTTGCAAAGCTCCACGGCGTGAAATAAAAATTCTACAAAATTGCGGTTTACAGCATTCAAAAGCGTGAATCTTTACCTTTAATTTTCGTTTTTGTTGAGCGTTGCATGCTTTTTATTCATTGAATTATTTGACATTAAAGCAAAAGAGGCCATTTTTGTTTCAAAGTTGCTTAACTCAGTGAAAAAAAATTGTACAACACTCATGAAAAACGCAAATTAAAGATGAAGATCTGCGCTTCTGAATGCTGTCAACCACATTTGCGTGTAATTTTTATTTCGCGTCGTGGAGCTTTGCAAAATTTGTAAAAAATTTTAAGATTTGACCCATCCTCATTTGAATTCGCGTAA
Organism: Solenopsis invicta; assembly: GCF_016802725.1. Classification (NCBI taxonomy): domain Eukaryota; kingdom Metazoa; phylum Arthropoda; class Insecta; order Hymenoptera; family Formicidae; genus Solenopsis; species Solenopsis invicta. Next base: position 14,305,115 of record NC_052666.1, on the reverse strand, counting down.
CTTTGGAGATAATCTGTAAATCGTTTAACTACTTATCAATCTTGAAATTAGAGATTTCAAACTTTAAAATGCATTTTTAAAATTTTTTACAATCATTTTTGACAAAGTTACACTCTCTTGAATTACGCCTATTTTTCAGAGTCAGAATAGATGATTTCTTAATTTTGTTGTCGAGTGTATTATCTTTTTATATAAACAAAATTTAAGTTATCAAAGTAAACAATTAATAATTAGACACATAAAATAGAATATTAGAAAGTTCATAGATTAAATATTAAATTAATGTTTTATGTAAAACTTGAAAAATAATATTTTCAATATTTTAACATTGACGTTTATTTTTAAAAAATCTAAAAAAACTTGAAGTAAATGTTGGGAAGATGTTGTAACAAAAAAAATGAAGTCAGTCGCTCAATAAGTTTACTTAAAAATTGACAATTTTTAATTTCTTAAATTTTTTAAAATTTAAACTTTTATCTTAAAAATCTCCAAAAATTTCTGGATATGTATCTTGATAAGTAAAACATCACTGATTTTTTTCAGAATTTTTTGTGAATAAGAAAAATAGGAAAAAAATAAAATTGAATAATTGTGTTTTTATTTGTCACTATCGCAAAAGCAAGAATAGCGAGTTAAAACTTGATGAAAATTGTTCTTTCCTAGAGGGTTAAAGATTGAAGTATGGTAAATTTATTTTGGGATCTGGGAAGATTTTGTATACAAATTCGGCTATACCCTTGAATGCAATATAAAAATGTAACAGTTAATTATGAAATATTATTTACCATAATTGATTGCAAAGTATAATACTATATGTACAGCTCTTTCTAATGAAACTTGTTGCGTAACCTGTTCGAAACTTAGCAAAATGAACTAAATAGACAATCTATTTAATAAAAATGTAAATATGTCTATGTATAATTTCGGTATTTCTGCATGCTAAGATTCGTTACATGGAACTTTTACTTCATATTTCGTATAACATGTCCTTCAAGAAATGGTCAGTACCTGATCAAGAAACAACACAAAAAGAGCAGAAGACAAGAAAAAAACATCCAGGAAGATTTCAAAAAAGAATTGGGATTATTAATTAATGTTGTAAAATATGGAATTATCTCATAAATTACCTCATGACATAAATACGGCTAGACGATTTTTTTCCGAAGTGGATAGAATAGCGAAAATCACTGATTTAAATAAGGAATAAATCCAAAAAATTGCAGTTTTGTTGCAAGCTATTTCATGTGGAGAGACAATAGATGTTAAGAAATTCGGCAAATACGCCTTAGAAACAGCAAGACTGTCTGTTGCTAATTACAATTGGTACTACATGCCTGCATCGGTACATAAACTTTTCATACATGGAGAGAAGATAATAGCAAATTTTTATTAAAAAGGAATTGTCTTATAGATCAACTCTCCGAAGAGACAAGTGAAGCTTAGAGAGTTTAGAAAATACAGATAAATGCATTCACGTAAAATTAATAGAATAGCCACAAATGAAGATATTTTACATCATCTTTTAGTTACTTTTGATCCCGTTATTCCGAACCTATGACTTGATCTAACAAGGGCACCACACATAACCCGGGTCACCGATTTTGATGAAACTTTACAGTTATGTAGTATTAGTATAGAAATACTAAATGCTAAACGGAGACGATGCACTACTCAACCGTTGACGTGAAATCGTTGTTTGAATTTCACCATATAGCTTTAATACCGTAACATTGAAGGAGTTTGGCAAGTAGCAGCGTGGTGTGGCGGACAGCGCGAGCGCCTATAGTTTTGCAGGTCGCGGCCGTCGCGGGTTCGAGTCCACAATTTTTTTTTTTTTTTTTTTACCCAGTACTCTTATTGTTACAATATACATATATATATATATATAATAAAATATATAATAAATAATACACAGATATAGATATAATAATACGCAAAAAATCTTCTCTGCATTCGAACTTTTGTTAGTTTACTTTATATACATTTAAATATATATATATATATATATATATATATATATATACACACACACATAGATTTATATGGATGGCGAGATATTTATATGATATATTTGATTGTGAGAGTTAATATGCATATTTATTTATGTGTAAGTACAAAAACAATTACAAATGAATTTATTCGTCGTCTTGCTCTGTAATTTTGCACACTTTCGGGTGATAATAATCATAAAAACAAGTAAAACATAAAACTGATTTACACCACGAACATTTTATAAATCCAATTTTTTCGCAAGCACATTTTTTTTCAATAATGTAAGGGAAAAACATATCTCATTAACATTAAGAAAAATCGGTCGGTCGCTAGTTAGTTTTGATGCAAACCATGCGTATTTTATCATTGGTATAAATACCGGAGCACTTAACTGATGCAATATTAACGAATGAATTTTTAAAGCATCTTCACGAGATGCTATTTCTCTCTGTTCCTGCAGCAATGTGGGAGCATTCTGCAGACGCTTAAGAATATTTTTTACCTGGCGATAGAAATACACGTCGCAGGGCTGGCACAATGGTGTGCATTTCGGCGGTATTACTTTTAATGTGCATGTTACTTCCCTCTCTTCCCCTTCAAAAATTTCATCGTACAAAACAGGATTGATTTGGCCCCCCCAAGAATCAATAATAAGTAAAAATTTATTTTTCTTTACATACGGTAATATTGTACTAGTTAAAAATTGTTTGTATAAATTGGTTGTGAGTTTTCCGGATTTTGAACAGGTTACAATAATATTTTTATATTCATCAGTAAATTTATCAATATTTTTCTGAACTGTAGGACCAAAAATTCCCGAAGGCTCTTGCATGCACAGAAATACAAATGGTATAATCTTTCCTGATGCCGACAATGTGTACTGTGCAGTATATGAGTGAGAAATTTTATTTAAAGACTTTTTCTTTACAAAAACTGTCTTTGCACCTTTATGTTCATAGGTTCTATTATAAGTACTGCTGTACTGGCATCCTGTCTGATCAGTATTTATAACAAAATCTTCATGGAACTGTGAAATTTATTACTTGTTTTTGTAATTATTATGACCCGAAAGTGTGCAAAATTACAGAGCAAGACGACGAATAAATTCATTTGTAATTGTTTTTGTACTTACACATAAATAAATATGCATATTAACTCTCACAATCAAATATATCATATAAATATCTCGCCATCCATATAAATCTATGTGTGTGATATATATATATATATATATATATATATATATATATATATATATATATATATTTAAATGTATATAAAGTAAACTAACAAAAGTTCGAATGCAGAGAAGATTTTTTGCGTATTATTATATCTATATCTGTGTATTATTTATTATATATTTTATTATATATATATATATATATATATATATATATATGTATATTGTAACAATAAGAGTACTGGGTAAAAAAAAAAAAAAAAAATTGTGGACTCGAACCCGCGACGGCCGCGACCTGCAAAACTATAGGCGCTCGCGCTGTCCGCCACACCACGCTGCTACTTGCCAAACTCCTTCAATGTTACGGTATTAAAGCTATATGGTGAAATTCAAACAACGATTTCACGTCAACGGTTGAGTAGTGCATCGTCTCCGTTTAGCATTTAGTATTTCTATACTAATACTACATAACTGTAAAGTTTCATCAAAATCGGTGACCCGGGTTATGTGTGGTGCCCTTGTAAGCCAAAAAAAATGAAAGACAAAATCTATTTCTGGAAACGCTAAAACTTCTAATGTAATTTTGTTACATTGCTTACACATATGCCCATTCACGCACGCACGCACGCACGCACACACACACAAGATGCAACCTCCACGTGATGCATCTTGGGTAGGTACAAAGTACTTAGCAAATGCCAACAGTAAATCTTTACAGTAATTGTATGTGTTAGTTTTTTTCTCTACAATAATTTAATTAATATACGAAATTATGCTCTTTATGTCTCGTCTGGATGGAAACTATGTAGTCGTGCTTTTGCACGCGCCTGGACAACAGTATTTAAAGAAACCTCAAAAATAAAATAGGAAGTTGTCACGCGTGGCGCGCTCTCAGCGCCACCCGCGAGTCGCTATTTTATTGTGTTCTGTTTGCTTGTCAAAGACAACAGTTTCCGTGTGTTTCTTTAATTTTCTAATAATAAAAGTAGGAAAAGAAGCTCGGGACATCTCCGAGATGGAAGTTGGTCTCAGGAACATCATCCAAGTTTGAAACAATCCCAAGATCGCTCATGGAATCGCGGGCGAGATAACTTGCAAAACCAGCAACAAAGGTTGAAGATCGCGTGTGTTCCAGATTATCAGAAGATGGGCAGTCGTCGAGGGAATTTCCTGCTCATGGATCTCGCTCTGCAGAGAGGGTAATGGCGTTTCTTGATTGGATTTGCGAGTTCTTTACTCGCTGAGAAGGTGAGCGTAGCCCGCATTTTCGTGATCGAACTTTTGAGGTTGAATCGTCGGCTGAAGAGGCTTTGCAATCAATTGAAGATTTGGCAGCGGTCGTAGTGGCTGCGCCTTTTGCCTTAGCATTGCAATGAAGAACTCACGGTCGCACAAGCGACCGGAGCGTCGCGTCGTGCCAGGTATGTCCTCTTGTTGACTCAGATTTCTAGGCAATCTCTGGCAAAGAAAGGACATAACCGACCGGTTTTCTTCCGCTTTTTATTTGGGATTTCTTAGTGAGAATTCCGGCTACTAGCAGTATGCTGGGTGCGGAGTCGCCCTTCAAGTCGGCCTTTTGAAAGCGCAAAATGCTAGTCTAGCTTCCGAATCGCATTCTTTAGCCAGCAAATTATTTGCGAAGGTCTAAGCTCCTACGGCATTATCCTCCTGGAACCTAATTGTTCTGAATTCAATCGACATGGAAGCTTGAAAAGATTTAAGCGAGGACTCCCTCGCTTAAATCTTTTCTATTCGTACTATTCTCTTAACCAAAAATGAGGCAAAGGAGACCTGCGGCACTGGTCCCACCTACGCTCAACAGGGAATTGGCGACGGCATTAGCCCCTTCAGTCCTTAAACATGACGAGTACTAGGCGCTATCTCAAGCGCAATTAGGTGCCGGCTTCAATGCCTTCGACATTGAAGCCATGCTATTCCTTTTGAAACTAGAGGTCATTTGAGACTTTAGCAACGAGGCGAAATCAGCGCTAATGCCCTTCTCAGAGAACGTTTATCTGCTCTCTGATTATCTTTATCGCCTCTCTTTAGCCAGATAAGCTTTTGCTAATCCCTTTCTAGGAATTGTTGGCGGAAGCGCGGCGGATGCAGCGACGCTCAACAAATTCCTATTTGGCCAGAGTTTTGTCGTAACGCTTAGAGCGGCACGGACCTGTCAAAGGACACGTCGAGAAGTGGCAAAATCCGCATCGTAAATGGGAAGAGGTATTCTGCAACCGACTCAACAGGTGCCTCAGCGGCGAAACCAGCCCTTTCTTCAGCCGGACTTCTTCCCCCGAAAAACAGACAGACTCTTGTTCATTGTCATCGACTTTTCAAGCAAGAGCTCCTTATTACGGGAACCGCCACAACTGAATAACGTAAGAATGGACGGCCACTTGTCTAGTCCCTATGCTCAATAGTCGAAAATTAAAATGCAATACGGGACTATTGTATTCTTTTACCTCCCTGCCGCTAGTAAGAACCCAATTTTCGCAACCAAAGTTTCTTCAATTTAATATCATTTCTTGGCGATGAGAAAGTAGAGCGTCTGCGGCTTCACAGAGCGTTTGTTACAATGGAGTTTTACAAAACACAATTTTTATCATCTCCTTTCCTTACAGAAAAGTTATGTAAATGGTGTATTTTAAATCTACGAGATTTAAATGAGCACATAAAATCATTACATTTTAATTGAAGGATTGGCATACTGTATTTTGCCATATGCTCCCGGGAATGCAAAGGGCCACCATTGATCTCGAAGAAACTTGCTTAATGATCTCAATTTACAAGAAACATAGGAAATTGCTTCGTTTTCAGTGACGCGGAGCAACTCGCAAGTTCACTGCGCTGCCCTTTGGTCTTTCTGTAGCTCCCTGCGTTTTTACCAGTGTCGCCGACCGATTTGCATAGAGCCGGCGGCAGTAAATGACACCGAAGCGCAACAATCCTCACTTGCGCTCGACAATCTTGCGGCCGCTCGTTCGTCCTCCGGACGACGACGAGCGCGTGCTCGCACAACTCATGTGCTTGCACCAAGAAAGGTTCTTCGCCCGGTGATCTCATTTTGGCGTGATATGAACTATCAGCCTGTCATCTGTTTGGGCGATTTTCTCCTTTTAGGTCCATCCAGCAAGTATCGGTCTAACGTTATCTATCGCTTTTTTTTAATCTTGTTTGGAACCATCTTCTGGAGGCAAGTATTTAGGCTTTATGTTTGACTTCAACGAGCAATCTATTTCGATTCTCACAGAGCGTCGAATGCGACTGTCATGCCTAACGAAAGGCCTGGCTTGCAAAATAAAATGCTCTATAACAAATTTTAGTAGTTTAATTGGCTCACTTATCCCGGTTTGTTCAGCAATCCAATATGGTTTTCTACATACAAGGGCGTCGGAGAGAATAAAATGTTTGGCCCTCAACAAGAGTGGAGATGACTCAGCAATCATGAAAATTCCTTCATTTCTTCAGGAGGACTTTGTTTGTTGGAATATTTTTTTTAACCCGAACTAGTTTAGTGAGATTCGTTCAGGTAGATTCAACCGCTAAATCTTCTCGGATGCTTCTATGAACGGTTGGGGCGCATCCTAAAAGACGTACGCGCAAATGACAGTCCGACTCGGACAGGGCTCTGCACATTGACACTTTGGAGCCTCAGAGCAGCTTTTAACGACCTGCGATGCTTTGCAGCTAATCTCCGTAATTACGATATTTTACTTAGAATCGACAATACAACTGCCTTAGCCTATAACAATAAATTCGGATTCATTCAATTTCTTCACCTTTCAGCTATATCAAGACAAATATGGCGCTGGTGTGAGAACGAAATATCTCTATTTTTGCCTTTTACATAGTGTTACGTCCGTCGGTGGCACAGGACACTCACGCGCACTCTCACACAAAAAGGCACTCGCGTATAATAAATGATTGAGCAGACTTTAAAGAAACTCAGATGAAACACTTCCGTTATCAATCGAGGCTTCAAACAAAAGCAGCATAACAACAAGCGTCGCTAACAAGCAACCGTCAACTCATTAATATCAATTACAAAAACTACGGTAACACATTACAAATATCGCATGGCCGTAACACTATGCACTCAAGAAAATTTTAAGAGGAAACAATACACCATGCGTCAATCCTTATCCTCATTTTTTTTTTATCATTTTTCTCTCCTACGAAATTAAATTTTCCTTTATAATTAATACCATTTTTCTGAATAAAACTATTTTTTTGAATAACTTTAATCGCGATTCCTCTTTGTACTGCTAATTTTAAAAAATTTATTCCTTCTAACTGTAAAGTTTGTTTTACAAATCCGTCAGACAACGCTAAAATAAATTGCCCGCACGCGATCTTATCTTGTACTTCATGAGAACATTCAAGATAGGCCAAACGCGCTAATCGCTCTAAATCTGAACTTAAAGCAGATAATTCCTCTCCGTACTTCTGTTTTCGATTAGTTAATTAATAAAAACGTCAAAGATTCTATCTCCGCAATTCCATCAAGAACAGAACGCGCCTTTCCCCGTAAACTCGACGCAAGAGCCACGGTTTTTACCGAATGAGACCAATTATTAGAGTTCCTTATTAAGTTAAATTGATTCAAATACTCGCGTAAAGGAACACTTCCATCATAAACGTCAGGCTTCAATTTGTAACCTAACTCATAACGCGGATTTTCCAAAAGAGAGACGCCGTTAGCGAGAGGAATATTATTAGAACGACTTAGCTGTGGTAATTGTTTAAAGAGAAGTAACGCATTATCTCTTTGTTGCAAACGAGTAAAAAGCTCTACCTCTCGTACCTGCTGTAACCTTCTGTCCTCCTGAAGTGTAACGTTTCATTTTCGTTGAGTTGTGCCGACGTTGCAAGACGAGGTTCTGAGCTGAATTTTTTCTGTGCACGATGAGGTTGCCGAAGTCATCATCTTAACAATTTGTCCGTCAACGATCGGACAAGCCCCCAAAATGTTACGTCCGTCGGTGGCACAGGACACTCACGCGCACTCTCGTACAATAAATGATTGAGCAAATTTTAAAGAAACTCAAACGTTTATTGAAATACGTCCGTTACCAAACGAAGCTTCAGACAAAAGCAGCATAACAATAAGCGTCGCTAACAAGCAACCGTCAACTCATTAATATCAATTACAAAAACTACACGGTAACACATTACAAATATTGTACGGCCGTAACAATAGCGACCTCAGATAATTTTGTTGCAGATGCTGAATTCCGAACCACAAACCCGGAAACAGTGTGGTCTCTGTCCGATATGACGTTCCGCTGCGTCTCTAAGACCTTTGGGTCTTTTTATATGGATCTTTTTGCGTCCTCAATCAAGAATAAGAGCGACGTTTATATATACTGTTTTCCAGATCTCGGATCGATCGCCATAGATACATTTATTCTCTCATAGGAGGGATTAAACTTGCGTTCCAACCTTTTATTTTGCTGCTACGAGTTCTAAGGAAAATAGTAAGCAACGAAGCAGCGGGCACCATGGTACTGTCCTGGTGGCCTTTGCAGGTCTAGTTCCCGCTGTTTCGTTGTCGACTAACATCAGACCCATTGATTCTTTTTCCTAATCACTCTCTACTCTCATCTTCCTTCAAGGATTATCATCCAGCGTGAAATACGCTTTTTCTGGGAGTCAAATCTAGGTTATCTGGGAAGCATCCAAGAATTGACCAGTAGCTCCAACAACATTTCAAGCTCTACTTGCTTCCTTACCGAACGCGACAATTAAGCTATATTCTTATTCTCTTCGTTCCTGATGGAATTTCTGCCAGCGTCATCAATTACCGCTATACTCTCCATCTGTTTCACAAATGATAGATTTTTGGAGATTTAAGAATTGCCTAAGGTTTTGTCTTATTCAAGCCTAAATACCATAAGGTCTGCAGTCTCATTGATTTCTAACAATGAAATCGGAAAATATCCCAAGATTAAACGCTTTTGCAAAGGGGTTGCAGCACTCAGACCGCCGCGACCACTGTACAATTTTGTATGGGATTCAACCCCATAACTAGACGGGCTGCCATTTATTCTTACAACTCAGCTTCTCTAAAGGATATTTTTAAGATGTGACGCTATCTTTAAGAAACTGGTACTTTTTCATTAGCCCTCGCGGCGGGCCACAGAGTTCAGACTCTCTCTTCCCTAAGAACGTCACAAATTTCTGTGAAAGAAAAATGAATAATACCTCAGATTGGACTAAGGGGATTTGATCGCTGTCAGCCACTTCTTTGATTCTCTCTATTCAACGATCTTGAAAATCTCTACATAGTTTGGCTTATAGACCTTTATAGGGATAGAACTAAACAATTACGATCATTTTCATACGATTCTTTGTTTATCACTTTAACAATTTGCTTCAGGGCAATTACAAACGACAAAGCGCTAGATTAAACAGGGTCTAGAGGAATGTGGTATTGACACCTCAGTATTCTCAGCTTATAACACCAGACATGCTTCAACGTCACGAAAAAAAAATTATCTCTAGATTTAATAAAGCGTCCCTCAGACTGGACCAGTGAATCCCGAGTATTTGCTAATTGTTATAAGAGACCCATTGTAAACTCCGAAGCGTTTAGTAACGTAGTCCTTTCACTAGAAAAGGAATTTATTTACAGGGTTACAGTGCATTCTCTCTATATGCTTTGTATACCTCTTATCATTCTTTATACGTATTAACGTTATCTTGGGTAGTTAATCTCATATTCTTAACATTGTTCTTTTTTTAAGTATTAGTTCAGACTGCGTTTATGATACAGTCTTCTTGTACTTTCTCCTTGTTTAATTCTTACGTTACATGATAAATTCTTTCTGAAGCAAATCACCGTTCTAAACAACTACATAGTTTCCATCCGGACGAGACATAAAGGCCATAATTGTTAGACTGAACAAATTTACTTGTGAAGTTTTTCTAATTATGCCTGTTGTCTCGTCCGGACGGACTTCCCACCCTTACCTTTGGTCTTCCCTCCCTAAGTTTAGTAATTTGCTTCATATTATTTGAACTCATGAGATAGCGACGCGCGGGCGGCGCTGAGGGCGCGCTACGCGTGCCAACCTCCTATTTTATTTTTGAGGTTTCTTTAAATACTGTTGTCCAGGCGTGTGCAGGAGCACAATTACATAGTTTCCATCCGAACGAGACAATGGGCATAATTAGGATCAAAATTTATAGGTAAGTTCGTTCAATCTAACAATTATCATGAGAGAGATTATTGTTAAAAAAATATATACAAATATTATATATTTATTACACAAGACCGATATCTAATATGTTTCATTGTTTGGATATTTTTGTTCTAAATCTAGATGTAGTATTTCGCCTAGAACATTTTATATGTAATAGAGAGAAACATTTTGACCGTTACTGTATCAATACAAATTGAACAAGAATGTTTTCTACGGTCGCAGCTAGGTCTTCGTGCTTGTATTGTTTGTGTGATTTTATATACTTTTCTCAAGTTCAATGAACTGCGTGCCAAATTAATTTTCAGTCATAACACAATTCTAAATTAAACAAGATTAAGTAATATGATGTATTATTAAATATTAACTCTTCTTCCCCCCTGAAAAAACTGTAAAGAAATTATTGCGAAAAATATCACCTCAGCCAAGGTTTGAACCTGGGACTTCCCGAATCTCCGGTACGGGTCTTAGCCAATTCGACAGAGGCTGTGATGATATTTCTTGCAATAATTGACTATGAATTAGAACACTTTCCAGGGTAGCGTGACTTTAAAGTAATAAAGAGAAATATTTTGATCGATGAGGATCAAATACCACTCTACTCCATATGTGGTGCACGCTATAATACGATGTTCCTGGTGCAAGAAATATTTTTGTATGCTGCATTTTTTTTTAAATATCATAATTACCAACATTTTGTTATATAATCATTACGTTAGTATTAAAAGCAAAATATACAATTAGTTATAAAATAATCAATATAATAAATACATTCATTACTGTTTATAATAAAAAAAATGTGCTTATATATTACAGGAAATATATGGTACGGTAATTCATCTTGATATCATGAAAATATCGAAATTCGAGCAGATTTAAAATAAAAAACTTTATTATTTTATAGCATTATAACATAAAAGATATTTTGTTATATAAGTTTGGGTAAATTTTTATATAATAATAATATATCTTTTAAAAGAGTGAAGACAACATTTAAAATTCATGCGTTAAAAAATAGAAAATGGAATAAAGTGTGGATTAGGCCTACGCGGAAAATTATTATAAAAAAAGCGTGCCATGCTATTCTATCTCAAAGGTGATAAGGAAATGATAGCAGTTTAACATTTTGTTAATAATTAATACTTTTTTAAAAAGTTCTAAAAGTTTTATTGTTAAAAAATAAAGTGTTATAACCCAATTTTAATGAAATTTTACATACATTTAGGTAACATAATTAAATGATTTTAGAAGATATCAGTTGCCAATATACTGTTTTAAGGGATAAAATCAGTCCTCATGTGTAAAACAATTTTTTAGTTTTTCCCTCTATGTCTCGATAACCATTCAAAATATAAAAAAATGTTTCATACAAAAGTTTTACAATAAAATTATCTGTATTTATTCACGTCAATAATATTTTTTATAACAATTTTTTAAACAATTATTAAACAAATTTTTTTTAATAATTATTATTTTTTTAATTTTATTAACGTGACTGAATAGAGATAATTTTATTGTGAATTTTTTGTATAAAACATTTTTTAATATCTCGAATAGTTTCCGAGATATAACGAAAAAAGCTGAAAACCGCTATACACATAAGGAATGATTTCATTCCTTGAAATCTAATTTAGGCAGCAACTAATAGCTTCTAAAATCATCTAATTATGTTACCTAAATGTGTGTAAAATTTTATTAAAATCGGGGTGTGACACTTCGAGAAGTTCTCTTGTGAGTATTTCTGTCGATTAAAAAATTTTTGATAAGTTCTTTGCATAAGATAAATAATATATTATTGCGGCAATATGTAAGCAACAACTAATAGTTTGTCTACCATTAGCACACATGCATATTGGATTACATCGAAAACACCAATATTATTTGGTTTGAGCTTCAAGAAACACTCGTATGTTGTATGAAAAATATGTCGGGACGGAATTTTTAATTTAAGGACATTTTTTGTCCTTAATATACTCTAGTTTAATTTATCATTTTTATCTACCATCTCTGTCAAATATGACACGACTTGAGAAAGTTGATATGGTAAACAAAATTTTCTTCTCTCTTTCGGCCACTTCCGGAAAATCCAAAAAATCATCAGACGTAATACTTTGGAAAAAAAGTTTTCAGCGAAACCATTCTTTTCTTCGACTTCAATAGTTAAAATATTTTTCATATTTGTTTGATCATGCATCCTCTGTACAATTTCATCTGTAATTTCTAAATCGGATTGTAATTTTCTCTATAAAGTATTGTTCAGAAATAATGCAATCCTAAAATAAACTCCAACTTTTGGTATTAACTAATCGCTAACGCATTTCCTAGGCGTGAGACGCTACCGTGCCTCTTGATTATCAATTTTGTGATCTAAAAGACGAGATTTTTGTTTCAGTACTCTATGGACAGATTCAGCTGCGATTTTTAATAACAAATCGAGACTGATCGATTAGATTCCTTTGTTGATTGTTGTTTTCATTTTCTTTTCAATGAAAGCATTAAACTTTTTCTAAATCATTTACTATATCTAGGAAATCACGATACAAAAATATTACCTTCTGTTAACAATTTACATAAAACATTTCGATCTTGAATAATTTTCTTCTTTACTCATCATTACTCAAGATACGGTCCGAGCATGTCAACTATGCATCCGTCAGTTGTACAAATAGTGAAAAGATTATAGAAAGGGAACTTTTTTCTGCCCTGAGAAAGATTTCCGTTGTTAGTATTTTCTTGATGTTGGACGTACGTACCATTGCAAATAAAAAATAAATTGTCACGAACATAAAACAATCTTTTTGTTATTTCCGTTTTATAATTTTGAATAAGATCGTTCCTATTAACAGCAAGCCAAAATAAAACGGTAAAATGTCATTTTTAAAAGACTTAATTATGATCACAGAATAATCTGAAACTAATTGTTTATTTTCCAATTGCAAGATGGAAGCTATTATTTTATTAGAGTATTCCGTATGTAATTTTAAAAGAAACACAACCAGAGCACAATTACTGAATGGGACTATTTTTCAATGAAATCATCGTATTTTTTATTTTAATAAGATTATCACAAGTTAATCCTGTAAAGATATCAAGCTGTTTTTCTGAGAGAGTGAAGTTCACTCAACTTTGTCAAGTAATGTTAAATCACATTTGTTAGAAAGAGTTCCTATCATTTTGTATTACTCTAATCCAGTAAGATTCGTTGTATTAGAATGTATCTTCACAAGATTAAAATCTTGTGAAGATACATTCTAACAAAATTTTGATTTTTTATTATAGGACTTTGACAACATCGGTTACTAACTGGTATATATGTATATACTTTTTTTAATGCATGATTGAATTTGAGCTTTTTCCGGAATTACCGTAAAATTTTTTTGTAGAAGAACAAATGCAACAATAACAAAAAGATCTGCTCGTTTATGTAAATAACAAAATAAAAATGAATTTAAGGCCGAATTAAAAACTTTTTTTAAAAACAAATGACTCGAAATGACAACGGTGACGGCTATTATTACGTCCACCAGTTTAGAAACTGGCGGTGTAATATTTTTGCGTGGTTTATTTGAATGACCGCTGTCACCAGCCGTTGCAAAAAAGGTGGCGTGCCCGTTATTGCAGCGACAAATATAATGGGTTGTAAGAAATCAATCAAACTGCGTGCCATTACTTTTGGTTATATAACACAGTTATAATCGAATAAGAGTTACTAATATCACTTTTATTAAATTAAAATTAATTTAATAATACTTGATGCTCACTAGCATCTATATTAACCCTTTCCTCCTTGAAAAAACTTGTTTCTCAGACCAAAAGCAGTTTATTTAGATTTGTATGTTACATGTATTGGTCGAATATCTTTCTAGTTTGGAAATTTTATAGTTTTTCCAGAAAAGAATGTGAAGGAAATGAATTATTAGAGGAGTAGACTCTAGTTATTGTAAATAGATTTCTTTTTGAAAAGAGGAACATGATTGAGAAATCATAATTCTGATACAATTATTTTTAAAGAGAAAGAAAATTGATTCAAGAAATCGGATATCTAAAGAAGAAATAGAATTTAATTTGAAAGAAGTTTCGGTGAAACTCCATGATTAAGAGAAGGACTTTAAATTTTCCCGCCCGTGATCTTGCTGGCGATCTTAACGATGGTGTGTGGCCAATGGTGAGCGCCTTTTCGATTGCTCAACCTGATCGTTTGACTGATTCCAAAAAAATGAATTTTACTCCGATTTCGCGCTGTATTTAAACCCTCAGGTGGTAGATGAGGTGTATCCCCCCCCCCCCTCGCTCCGGGTAGTTTCTTGATTTCTGTTAGTTTTTCATTACAGGTAAGGCTCTTTAAATATCACTCACCTTTCGCGTGTCGCGCTGCTTGTGTAGAGATTCGCGCTTGCGGAAACTTGTAGGCGCAGGAGATGCAAGACGCGATGCGACGCGTGCAATCTTAAAGTAAAATTTTGAGACTTTCAACTTTAATATAAAATACAATTTATAAAGGATTTTAAATTTAAATATGCAAAACTGTAGTATTAATTTTTCTGAATCACTACATAGTCAAAAAGTTAGAATTTTTTAATGCAAACTATTTTTTTATCGGTCCTGAATCTTTAGATGATTTTAGGGGCTTTAATTTTTATGGAATCTTAATATGGTAAGCACAGCGCGATAGCTAAGCGCACGAGCAATAAGTTATCAGGTCAAAACTTGTAATTTTGTTGTTGCAACTATTTTTAATTGTCCTGTGAAGATAGAGGAAATTGACATACATGAGAACTACGAGGAGCGCGCGCGTATACAGGTGCCACGACAAAATTTATTTCAGAGATTTTTAAATATTTTTGTAGGCTACAGTTTTTGAGTTATCAAAGTTTAATTTTGACAGGACAATGGTGTCGCGTACCCGCTAAAGATATCTGGTTCAAGATTCGCTTTCTCGTTATTATTTTGGTTTATTTTAATTTTGTTGCAAAATTTTATATGATTTTTAATAACTACATTTTTTGAGGTATCAAGTTACAACGGGCATGGTATGATTGCAGAGTGCACGAGCTACACATTTCCAGGTTCAAACTTATGATTTTATTACTTTTATTGTGAGAAAATTATTTTTCTTTATTTTTGAAACATATTAAATGAACTTGCGCGTAAGCGCTTCGTGGTGCTAGCGGAAGCCGCGAGGCAAGGGGAGGGTGCGTGCGAGCAACGAGTTGCATTCCTCAAGTTCCGCATCTTACATCTGATTTAAAACAATTTATATTTTATAGGTTATCTTAGTTTGGGACGTACGGCGCGACAGTAGCCGGTGCACCCAATCATCATACGATCTTAATTATTTTTATTTTTCCTTTTAATTATAATAGAAAATTATGAACATGCGCTACGATTTTGAGTACTTTAATTTGGAAAATTTTGTTAAATTTGTTGTTAGACATTAATTTTTAATTTTAATTGATCTTAATTTTACCTCTGAAAAATTTATTTTAACGGATGGTGCGAAAAAAAAGAAAATTTTTTTTTCTGGCGCTAGACGTAACACTACATAAAAAAAAAAATGTGCAAGGAGATTTGAACAAGACTAAAGGATCTGATTAACGCTACCGACAATGCTTTGCGTAAGTATTACATGACGAAAATTGCGGACTCTAGCATGGATCATTTATATACAAGATGTTCAAAAAGTTTTGGAACGGTGGAATAGTTCGAAAAATAAGCATTTTAGGAAAAAATGTTTCAAATCAAAGTTGTAGAGTTTCAAAAGATCTATTTACTGATCTTGTCAATTTGACCTTGGATGACCAAGATCACATCGAAATCACATTAATTTTTTTAAATAAAACGTTTTAATGTGATTTCAGAATCTAATAGTGTCAAAAGCTTTCCAAAACTCTACAAGAAAGTTTATTTTCGTTGAGTATTTTCCGAGTTATGAGGCTTGAAAGTTACAGTGTACTGTAACTTTCAAGCGTCATAACTCGAAAAATATTTAACAAAAGTAAACTCATTTATAGTGTTTTAAAAAGTTTTCGAAATCAACTACAAGAAAATGCAATAAAAGATATAATGTTAGAGTTATCGATACTTCCCTAACATTCTACATTTTTAGTGCATTTTTGTAGTCAATTTCGAGAACTTTTCAAAACACTATAAATAGGCTTATTTTCGTTAAGTACTTTTTAAGTTATGATGCTTGAAAGTTATAGTACACTGTAGCTTTCAAACTTCACAACTCGAAAGTACTCAACAAAAATGAACTTTCTTGTAAAGTTTTGGAAAGATTTTAACATCAGCTATTAAATTCTGGAATCCAAAATAGGATGTTATATTTAAAAAAGTTAATGTATTTTTAAGCTGACCTTGGCGACGTCATCCAAGGTCAAACTGATAAGATCAGTAAATAGATCTTTTAAAACCCTACAACTTTTATCTAAAACACTTTTTTCTAAAATGTTTAGTTTTCGAGATATTCCGCCGTCCCAAAACTTTTTAAACACCCTGTATATATTTAATGTAATCAGAACACTATTAACGTTTAATATACCGTGTAAAGGATTTTTTAGTTTAACCCTTACGGCAGTGTCGTCCGCCAAAGTACCGTCACTGAACGAAAGCTCACGCCAGAAATATGCACAGTGCGTGTTGTTTCTGTATGTACAGTTTTCTAAATTTTAAATAACTGTGCTGAATAAAACAATCATTGCTTTAATGGAACAAGTATATTTACATTTTTAATATGAAAGAACCTACAAAATTATTAAAATACAAAATTATAGGTAATATAGGTACAATATTTATATAATTTCAAAACCTTAAGATTAAATGTTGAATATAATATATAATATAACACAAATTAGTTCATATATTAATATGTAAAGTAGTAGTAATATAATTCTGTATGATATATTTTGAAACAAGGATCTATACATAGGCCAACATTACAATCTTTGCACTCATATCGTGAATCAGACCTTTTCTTATTTTTACTACAAATTACACATCTTCGTCTTCGGTTTCTTGGCTTGCAGAATGTGGGAAAATGCCTCTCTGTTAACCTCATGAGATTATCAGCGGAAAATGCAGTCATCAACTACAGATGATTATACACACATATGTATATACACATTCGACACTTATATACACATCATTTGGATGCCACATACATACTGCGCTCGGAGTGAAAGTGTTAATGACTTTGAAGAGGAGCAAGTAAGGTCGAAACATGTCAGGAATATTTATACATATACATATATATATATATATATATATATATATATATACATATATACTACTCAATATACACTACTCAAAAAAAAAATAGGGAACAATTTCCAGACACCAAAAATTAGGCTATTTTCAAATGACTGTAACTCGGTGAAAAATCATCGTAGGTAAAAAATAAATAAAGCATTTTGAAGCTTGAAGATCGAGCTTTAAGGTTCTACTAGCAGATTTTCAAAATTCTTTTAACTTCCTTGTCTTACGCAATAAAAAAGCACACTTTGTTTTGTTCGTTAAAATTTTGTATTTTTGACACTTTGCAGATCGACCAACAAATTTTTTTCGAATAATTCAAGTAAAATTTCATAAACTACAACATTTTACCTACAAAATGCTTTTTTAAAAATTTCTCTACGATTTTTTTGACCGAATTACGCAACTTTGAAGCTAAACCTGCATTTTTTACAAATGATATCCGTACTCCGTGAAAAATCATCGTAGATAAAAAATCAAAAAACCATTTTAAAGCTCGAAGTTTCAGTTTTAACATTAATAGTTTTCAAAAATTTTCTCAATTTCTTAGTACTATGCCCCAAAAAAGATAAACTGTTTTTTCCTTAAAATAACGTATTTTTAATAGCCTGTAGCTCAATAAAAAAATTTTTCTCGACAAATCCAATGCAAGTGCCATAAAGTATGACATTTTCTCTACAAAATGGTTTTTTTAAAGTTTTTTCTACGATTTTTTTTTGACCGAGTTACAAGACTTTGAAGATATACATTTTTTACAGTACATTTTTCCGAAAAATGACGTCTACCGCCGACATTAGCATTACCCAATGTGCACCACGTGGAGGTTGTCGGTCGGATTTTTGCACATCGTGTGTGTGTGTGAGTGTGTGTGCGTGTGTGTGTGTGTGTGTGTGAGTGTGTGTGCGTGTGTGTGTGTATCACAACAGAGATAAGGACCCCGCAGTTCGTCACTTCTGCAGTATTTAATGACTCCAAACACTCTCTGCTGTGTGTGTGTGTGTGTGTGTGTGTGTGTGTGTGTGTGTGTGTGTATGCGTGCGCGCGCATGAGTGTTCAATAGTGTGTATTTCCTCCTCTCTGATCAATTACTGCTTGCAAACGTTCTCGCATATTTATACATCTTGCAATACGATCTTGCGGAATGTTGTGCCAAATTTCCGTTAAAATTTCTCGCAATTCTTCTAAATTTCGCGGCTGTTCCTCGCGACGCCTTAATCGTCGTTCCATTTCATTTCAAATGTACTCGATTGGATTTAAGTCCGGGCTATTGGCGGGATGATTTAACAGTCTAATTGCGTGTCGTTGAAAAAAACGTCGCGTTATATTCGCCGTATGAGGTCGAGCGTTGTCCTGCATAAAAATAAAGTTCCGACAGATTTAATAGCAAAACGTGTGGTCGTAGAATATCGTTGATATAACGAACACCCGTCATTGCCGGAGGTGGCAGGATCACTAGATCACTTCGACTTGTAAGTGATATACACCCCCACACCATCACGGAACCGCCGTTGTAGGATCGTATTGGCATAACGCAACGTCGATCATAGCGTTCATTTCGTCGACGCCAAGTACGTATACGAGCATCATTGCCATAAAGGCAAAAACGTGATTTGTCGGAGAAATATACATTTCTCCAATCCCTAGCGGTCCAATTTATGTGATCGCGCGCAAATTGATAACGTACTTGACGATGTACGAGTGTGAGTCTTGGTACTCGTGCACGAACACGAGAACGAAGACCGGCTTCTCTCAAACGGTTGCGAATTGTTTGTTCGCACACATGGCGCAAATGAATGTCATCGCGAATGTTTCTTGCGGTAATTATTCGTCTTTCTAATGCATAACGAACAATGGCTCGATCTTCTCTATTTGTCGTTAATCGAGAACGACCTTCACGTCTCGTGTAATTTCCCGTTTCTTGATATCGTAATCAAGCTCTACTCACTACGGACACGGATGCACCAATATCTTGCGCCACATAACGCATACTAAAACCTTGTTGCAAAAGCGCAATTATGCGTGCAACTTCTACCTTCCGATAAATGTCTACGCGGCATTTTGAAAATTCCGTGTCGCTTATCACACTGCGAGAATCGCCGGCGTACTAAACAAAATTTTATTGTATTGAGCATGCAATGTTTACATATGGTCATCTTTGTCTAAAAAGAGATTTTCTTTAGACTAAGACGACTGTAAACATATAGTCGTCTTAGTCTAAAAAAATCTCTTTTTAGACAAAAATGACCATATGTAAACATTGCATGCTCAATACAATAAAATTTTGTTTAGTACGCCGGCGATTCTCGCAGTGTGATAAGCGACACGGAATTTTCAAAATGCTGCGTAGACATTTATCGGCCGTAGAAGTTGCACGCATAATTGCGCTTTTGCAACAAGGTTTTAGTATGTGTTATGTGGCGCAAGATATTGGTGCATCCGTGTCCGTAGTGAGTAGAGCTTGGTTACGATATCAAGACACGGGAAATTACACAAGACGTGAAGGTAGTGGTCGTTCTCGATTAACGACAAATAGACAAGATCGAGCCATTGTTCGTTATGCATTAGAAAGACGACTAATTACCGCAAGAAACATTCGCGATGACATTCATTTGCGCCATGTGTGCGAACAAACAATTCGCAACCGTTTGAGAGAAGCCGGTCTTCGTTCTCGTGTTCGTGCACAAGTACCAAGACTCACACTCGTACATCGCCAAGTACGTTATCAATTTGCGCGCGATCACATAAATTGGACCGCTAGGGATTGGAGAAATGTATATTTCTCCGACGAATCACGTTTTTGCCTTTATGGCAATGATGCTCGTATACGTACTTGGCGTCGACGAAATGAACGCTATGATCGACGTTGCGTTATGCCAATACGATCCTACAACGGCGGTTCCGTGATGGTGTGGGGGTGTATATCACTTACAAGACGAAGTGATCTAGTGATCCTGCCACCTCCGGCAATGACAGGTGTTCGTTATATCAACGATATTCTACGACCACACGTTTTGCTATTAAATCGAACCTGTCGGAACTTTATTTTTATGCAGGACAACGCTCGACCTCATACGGCGAATATAACGCGACGTTTTTTTCAACGATACGCAATTAGACTGTTAAATCATCCCGCCAATAGCCCGGACTTAAATCCAATCGAGCACATTTGAAATGAAATGGAACGACGATTAAGGCGTCGCGAGGAACAGCCGCGAAATTTAGAAGAATTGGGAGAAAGTTTAACGGAAATTTGGCACAACATTCCGCAAGATCGTATTGCAAGATGTATAAATATGCGAGAACGCTTGCAAGCAGTAATTGATCAGAGAGGAGGAAATACACACTATTGAACACTCATGCGCGCGCATGCACACACACACACACACACACATACAGCAGAGAGGGTTTGGAGTCATTAAATACTGCAGAAGTGACGAACTGCGGGGTCCTTATCTCTGCTGTGATACATACACACACACACACACACACACACACACACACACACACACACACACATCACACACACACGATGTGCAAAAATCCGACCGACAACCTCCACGTGGTGCACATTGGGTAATGCTAATGTCGGCGGTGACGTCATTTTTCGGAAAAATGTACTGTAAAAAATGTATATCTTCAAAGTCTTGTAACTCGGTCAAAAAAATCGTAGAAAAAACTATAAAAAAAGCATTTTGTAGAGAAAATGTCATACTTTATGGCACTTGCATTGGATTTGTCGAGAAAAATTTTTTTATTGAGCTACAGGCTGTTAAAAATACGTTATTTTAAGGAAAAAACAGTGTATCTTTTTTGGGGCATAGTACTAAAAAATTGAGAAAATTTTTGAAAACCATTAATAGCATGTTAAAACTGAAACTTCGAGCTTTAAAATGGTTTTTTGATTTTTTATCTACGATGATTTTTCACGGAGTACGGATATCATTTGTAAAAAATGCAGGTTTAGCTTCAAAGTTGCGTAATTCGGTCAAAAAAAATCGTAGAGAAATTTTTAACAAAGCATTTTGTAGGTAAAATGTTGTAGTTTATGAAATTTTGCTTGAATTATTCGAAAAAAATTTGTTGGTCGATCTGCAAAGTGTCAAAAATACAAAATTTTAACGAACAAAACAAGGTGTGCCTTTTTACTGCGTAAGACAAGGAAGTTAAAAGAATTTTGAAAATCTGCTAGTAGAACGTTAAAGCTCGATCTTCAAGCTTCAAAATGCTTTTTTTATTTTTTACCTACGATGATTTTTCACCGAGTTACAGTCATTTGAAGATAGCCTAATTTTTGGTGTCTGGAAAGTGTTCCCTATTTTTTTTTTTAGTAGTGTATATATATATATATATATATATATATATATATATATATATATATATATATATATATATATATATATATACAGGATGTTTATTAAGGAATGTCCCCACTATTTACCAGGAGCATGATTTACTGACGGATACGTGTTTCTAACATATTACTATATTAGAAATTACAAATGCGTGCTCCTATGGTAAAAAGTGGAAACATTCATTAATAATCATCCTGTTTATATATACAGGGTGATTCAGAATGACCCATGTGTCCGGTAAAAACGTGTTCTTGAATAAATTCTAAGACGATTTTTCCTGTACGAAAATTTTGTCCGACGCTTACTTTTTGAATAATAAGAGGATAAAGTTAGCGAATCACGGGCCGTGTACACATGGTAGACAAAGGCGCCGCAACTCACCGTCCGACGCGGGCGCTTACTCGTGTCGGACGGTGAGTTGCGGTGCCTTTGTCTACAATGTGTACACGGCCCGTGATTCGCTAACTTTATCCTCTTATTATTCAAAAAGTAAGCGTCGGACAAAATTTTCGTACAGGAAAAATCGTCTCAGAATTTATTCAAGATCACGTTTTTACCGGACACATGGGTCGTTCTGAATCACCCTGTATATATAGCAAAGCAAAGCAAAATTTCAAAAACTGCTTACGTGAATATAATTAATCTCAGCTCCATCCACAATAAATAATATGTCTCTTGTATAGACAAGGTCATACATTATGCTCTTACGAGTGCCATACATCAAATTTTTCTAGTGTTATATCATATGATTTACAAAGTGCATATGAATATGGTAATAAAACGAAGTTAATTAAACGGCTCCTTATTAAATCTATTTTTATCTTTCTATTTTCCTCTAATACATGTCTTACTTTCCTCAACAAAAATGTGGTTCGCTTTCTCAAATCTGCCTCTAAGTCATAATTTTTTAACTCTAGCGTTAATGTAAATACATATTTTGAATGAATTGATGTTTGAAACAAGTGTCAACTGATTGAATGAACGTATAATAATAATAATAAATAAAATTAATAATAATAAATTATAACATTTTTTTCATTTTACAAGTTGAGTTTTGGAGGTTTCAACGCTGCATGTTCACGCTGGTTTCAGAAATTTGTTAAATTAATTAATAAGTATAGCAAGTAGATTTTGAATCCTGTTTATTATAGTTAATAAAGTTAAATGTAGCTTTTACAATGTATGTAGAATTCACTGAACTAGTTAAAATAATACATGACATTAAATATGCTCGCTGTGTTACAAAGTGAATGTTAATTCCAAAATTAATAATATGTGTATTAATCTCGCTATGTTATTGATATTTAGAAATGTTTCTGAGCATCTTATGAAAGGTATTCCCTCTTATAAGAGATAATTTATTTTGTAACACGAATGATCATATTTAATTAATACCATATATTATTTTAATTAGTTCAGTAAACTCTATATACATTGTAAGAGTTATACTTACTTTATTAATTTTAATAAACAGGATTCAAAATGTACTTACCATATTTATTAATCCAGTTACAAATTTCAAAAAACCAGAGAGAACACGCAACGTTGAGACCTCTACCATTCAACTTGTCAAATTACACATACAGCAGGCATTAGAATCATTTCTATATCTTCATTCAATCATTTGACACTTGTTTCAAACGTCAATTTATTCAAAATATACATTTACATTAAAAGAATACTAAAGTAACAGAAGAACTTCTTTGACGTCGGTCCTACAGATTACTGCAGATTATTATTCGAGCGAGACTAGGCTATCGCTCTTTGTCCATCGCATAAATGTGTCTTTGTTTTTCGATTATTTTGCCATCTGCAAAAAGACTTATCAACTACTGCTGAGGACCATATTGTTCTGTTTATGACAATTCAGCTTCGCTGAGCGGAATATGCATGTGGTAAAAGCATATTAGCATATCTTTTTTGTTAGGCGTTTAGTCGTAATTTCACACGGTCAATGTTATTTGTGCATGTTTTCTGAAATGCGCTCTACTATCATTTTAAACGTATGAACTACACAACTTCTGTATTAAGGTAAAATTAACCTCAGGTGACGACTATACGAATGAATTTTTAATGATTTATTTTTTTTTTTTGTTCGATTTTCTTGTAAAATTGACCAGAGCGCATCTTCTTTTCACGCGTATTTCAATTCTAAAAAAAGTTTTTGTGATTCTGTACCGCCAATTCGAAGATATTTAGTGCACTATAAATGTCGATAATTCATGGTACTTTAACATCTTCTTAACGCTAGAGTTAAAAAATTACAAAGACTAGAGAGATATTCGACCGATACATGTAACATACAATTTCAAATAAGAAGGCCTATTCGGTCATAGCTAGATCTTAGTGCTTTATATATACGTGTGATTTTATATACTTTCTCAGACTCAACCAAACTGCGCGCCGTTACTTTCGGTCATATAACACAATTATGATCAAATAAGAGTTAGTAATATCACTTTTATTAAATTAAAATTAATTTAATAATACTTGATGCTTACTAGCATCTATATTAACCCTTTCCTATTATTAAATTAATTTTAATTTAATAAAAGTGATATTACTAACTCTTATTCGATCATAACTGTGTTATACTATATGACCGAAAGTAACGGCGCGCAGTTTGGTTGAGTCTGAGAAAGTATATAAAATCACACGTATATATAAAGCACTAAGATCTAGCTATGACCGAATAGGCTTCTTATTTGAAATTGTATGTTAAAAAATTACATTGGAGGAAGGTAGAAAGACAAAACCAGATTTAATAATGTGCATTCGATCTAATTAGTTCTGTTTCGTTATTACATTCATATGCACTTTGTTAATCATGTATTATAACACTTGGAAAATTTAATGCATAGCACTCGTAAAAGTCACTTATAATATTGACTCTACAGTTGACTCTAATGCAAAGTGTATATTTTTAACTGCACGTATTGATTATTAACTGCATATATTATAGCCCAGACAGCACAGTGACGTTTTAAAAACATACTTAAAACGTACTTATTGGACGTTTTGGCCATATTAAAAATATCCAGTTTAGATCCACGGATATCTTAAAGATGTTTATAAAACATCCAGTGTTACCATTATGGACATCTTGAAAACGTCCACTTTAGGACGAAATGGATTAAAACTGGATTAAATTAATACATTAAACAAATTTTAGATACAATCCAAACAAAATGATTTCATACAGTATATTTTTTGTTGCTGAAAATAATTCTGTAAATAAAATTGCTCTATCATGTCACATTCCTCAGAATAGTTTTTTTTACAAAAAAAATTTATTTATAAATATTTATTTTAATATTGCAAAAAAACCGTTTTTTTAATGTTAATTAAAATAAAAATGTTACTTAAAGTAAAAAAAATCGGCAATATTTCTCAAGTATTTTTTTCGGAATTTTTGAAACGGTCACCCATTCAAATTGTAACCTTGCCCAACGTTGTTTGACCTGTAAGAGCGCTGCGAACTGATGCCTGGTGGTGATCTATGAACATTTTGTGTTAACATCTGAATATCAAGTGAATATATGTTATTGAAAAGATGAAACATATAGTTAAAGTATGTTATTTATATAGATAACTTGAATGAGTGACTGCTTAAAAATTTCCAGAAAAAATTTTTAAGAAAGATTCTTGATTCTTTTAACTTTGAAAAAACATTTTTATTTTATTTAACGTTAGGAAAACAGTTTTTTAGCATTCTAAAATAAATATCTTTTTTGTAAGGGTTTGGGAAATTGTTCCTGTCCGAACTTATGTTATAGACGGATCTCTTATACCAAAAAAAAGATGTTCAATGTTCAAAAATACACGTCCGAAGGACATCCATTGGACGTTCATGTGCAATTTGAGCTTGACGCTTGCCGTTTATTGCGTGCAGTCTGAACTAAGCTTTAAAATCAGATTGAGAGTATATTTCACACGAAATGCTTCGTAATGAAAGTAAAACCCCAACTGCAATTTTTAAAAAATTGTTAAAAAAGCGAAAGCAACACTATGCAAACAAACTTAGAAAAATTTTTGAATAAAATGGTCATTTTTAAAATGTTCAAACGTAAACATACTTTGTACGTTGTATAACGTACGTTCGTATTAAATTCATAGACGTTTTGACCAAACTGAAACCAAAACTGAACGTCCAATGGATGTTCTGTGTTGTCTGGGAGCTTTATTTAATCAACGTGGTTTTACACGAACAAATTCGGCAGAAAAAAGTGTCGTCTGCTCCGTGAACTGAGATATTATTGACGATTTAAGTTACAAAGGTTAGGAAATCTGTCGCGGTTCCGTGAACTGAGATATTATTGACGATTTAAGTTACAAAGGTTAGGAAATCTGTCGCGGTTACGTGGTGCATTACATGATTGCATGCGGGCTGATAATGTAATAGCGAGTGCCACTCTGCAATAAACATGTAAAAGGAAGAATTGAGACGACGAGAACGACGTATCTGAATGTAAGAACGTCAAGACTGGACTTTGCGTCACGATATCTCCTCTCGTAGGGCACGGAGAGAAGAAATAAGAACACTTTTATGCAATTTTCCCCAAGCTATTGATTGAGACTACTCAGAACTTGATCGGTTCAGCCGTTACTAAGATCTGATAATCTCGTTATGCTTGAACTTGCTGACTCGCGTAAAAAAGGTCTTTCTTGCTTTCCTGCATTGGCGCGAAACGCGACCGCGCCTCGTGATAATCACATAAGGTACGTCATACCCATGGAGAGGGGAGCTAAAGTTTAGAAAATAACATACACTGATCGTTGTACAGAATATAAAATACCATAAAATTTTTGCATAAAGCATTTTTTCATATACTTTATAGTTTTAAAAGTATTTGCTGAAAACAATAAAATCCTTAAAAAAAATTTCAATCCCTAAATCTTGAGATACTCGAATAAAAAAATATGTTGTTACGTCCAGCTTTCAAGGAAAGATGGTTAGAAAAAGCCATCTGGAATTTAGGGAAGGTAAGGAAGGACGCAACAGAATCTTTAAACTCGTAGTCGTACTTTTATGACTCTGGAAATTGGGTCACCGTGCTACGACACGTTTTGACGCCTTTCCAAGAGTCGTGCAATAGTCGGTCCTTATTTGAGTCAGAGAATTGAATCTCTTTAACTCGGGATTGGATCTCGCGTGATCTTTTACTAAGAGGAGGCATTCAACGAAACAGGTTAATTTGAGGAGAAAATGTAATAAATTTTAACAATTAAATTTCTTTATAAAAACTAGCATAACTTACCTATATTTTAAAACTAACGTACGTAATAGTATAATTATTATATATCAATAAAAAAGAAAAAAAGATTTTACATTTGACAATTTGATTTACCGCATTTATTTATTATTAGGGATGTATTGGTTTAATGTTAACTTTTTTTTTTCATTAAGTCGTAAATAAAATAGATGATTAATTGCGAACGTTACATATTTGACGGTTCATAATCCAAGCATATAATCTAAATACATATAAATAATATTATTTGATTATTACAACATTACACAAATAATTATAATTTATAGATTATTAAACAATTGTTACAAAATATATATAAGTAAGCATATGTATAATTATGGCACATTTTCGAGGGCGATTTGGCTAGATTATTAATAATTTCATATATCGGAAAGAAACGGGATATTAACTTCTGTGATTATTCTTTAGAATCGATTTTTAGTTAATAGAAAAAAAAGGGGGAAGAAGAAAGAAAGAAAGAATAAATGAATGGTGAATTACTATCTTTTGTGTAGCGGGCAAATCTTGTCCAATAAATAAATATTAGCAATAAGGAACCGTTGCTCTCTGGTCGTTCAGATAAAACAGTATAGTTAAAATTTTAAGGTATACCCGAAAAGGGAAAGGAGTGGAAAAATTCGTTTGAATTGGATCAAAATAATTTGATTTAATCCGTAAAAGAGAAGAAGTAAAAAAAAGAAATTTTTTAGAATCGAATTGAAGTATTCAATTCAATCCGGATAAGAGAAGGAGTAGAAAAGGAAACACTTTAGAATTGAATTGAAATATTCAATTCAATCCGGATGAGAGAAAAAATAAGGAAAGAAAATAATAAAGGAAGTGAGCTAAGGGGAGAGAGTACTAATTCTTAATATTTATAAATGTACTATATGGAAGAAAAACCTTTGCGAGAGAGAAAAGGTAGGTGCCCCCTTATATAAGAGGGTAAATGAAGAGAAGAAGCGGAGTGTAGACTTACTGCTTGGTGATAGTGATCAACGAGTTGCTGGTTGCCCATCGCGTGAAGGATATCTAGCCCCATGATACTTGCGAGAAGAGGTTACTTGTAAAAATTTCAACTAAATGTTTTGGCACTTAGCACTGGCAGAACTTGTTGCCAACCAAATAACTGACAATGAGTGTTAATGAGGATCCAGTCGCACAGACTCGAGTATATAAGATGCCACGGACTGTGCGACGGACTAGAGTTGATGAGATGGAAGGAAAAAATGAATCCGAGCGTCATAGACTCGAGCATACAAGATGCCACGGACTGTGCGACGGATGAAATGGAAAGAAAGAATGCCCCCCCTGCTTAGGGAGGCTGCTTATTTATACTAGTTTTGGCCAATGATTCTTGGGGTCGTGCGCACCGATTTTATTTATTGTAACGCCTACGCGTTCTTCCACGAGTTTTGGTTTAATAACGCTCTTTATTTCTAACGCTTCGTCGACCGGACACGCGTCAAAAAGCGTCGTCTACTTAAGGAACCTCATAATTTCTTTTCGACAGTTTAGGCTTCTCGATAAAGAGCGTAGGTGACTCATTAGCGAACAGCAGAGAATGACAGTTTTTAGAGCGATTTATTGTGGTGTTGGCGCTGAGTTTCTGGAAACCGAAAAAGCTGCGTACTCGTGTTTATCGACTTCTTGGCTTTAGTGTTTGGTGAAAGAGCTTATGCGTATCTTTCTGTCAAACAACGGTGTACCCGCTCGAAAGAAAAGAATTGTTACTACGCGGGTCGTAACAATGTATTTAATATTTTTTGATGTTCTACGGTGTATCCAAAGTAAAATTGGTGACAGACAGTTCCGACGGTTCCTTTGTAAGAAATTATGACTTACTTATGTTTTTAGGAAAAAGTAAAAAAATCTGAAAAATTTTTCATAATTTGTTAAAGAACCGTTCTAACGATGAGATATTATGAGCTTGGATATTTTTCATTGTTGCGTATCCGCCCTGAGAAAGCGACTATTATCAATTCGCGCAAGACGATCGATGTGGGCGACAAGAGAAGATTGTTCCCTGTCGACGGTTGTTGTTGTCGTCGTCGTCGTCTTGATCTTTTTTAAGAACTGTCACGTTCTTATATTAAAATTATCTTTTTAAAAGTCTGTCTTCTTATTTCGGGAGTGCGCGTGTTATTGTCACAGCGTAAGTGTATGAGAACGAGACGACTTTCCTGATCGCAACAATATTTTGGGGAAAATATTTAAAAATTTGAAAAATTTGTCATAATTTTACACAATTATTTACAAATTATTGATATAAAAATTATGAGAAATTTTATGAAAAATTAATATAAAAAAAATTTTTAAGGGATTTTATTGCAATTTATGATATTACTGCATTATCGTAATATTACGTGCTACGTGGAACATTACATATCCAGATAACAATTCTTACATGTAACTTTTGCGCATGTAAATTTTGTAAAAGCTTTGTCTAATGTATGTATATTCATATAATATACGAGTATGCAAGTGGTGACTCACAACAAAACGCGGTCAGAACTTTTTTCGTCGATTTTGATGAGCTTTGGATACGTTGCAAAACATGAAAAAATATTTGACTCATATTTTTATTTTGAGTTATAGAAGTTAACATCCCCTAAAAAATAATGTTTTTTTGTATTTAGCAAATATCTTTGAAACTACGAAATATATGAAAAATATTTCATACAAAGCTTTAGTTTTTCGGGGGGATGTTTTAACCTCTAAATCTCGAGATGGGCAGTTCAAAGTAATATAGAGTATTACATGATAAAGTGAGCCACCCATTTTAAAAAATGTTCCGGATTTTGGTCAAACTTACCAGGATTGAAGATTTTAGAAATATAATTCTTTGCGCAAAATCTTTGCTCTCCTAATTCACCCGGTTGAGTAGTTACAAAGACAATTTTTGGGATTTGTCATTGTTTGTTTATCTTTATGTCTTTTCTTCGGCTAGAAAGCAGAGTTAATGAAATAATATTCTTTTTCCATCAAAAAAATCTGCCCTTTTACATTGTAATATCAATTTTTAAATAACTCTTTGTTATCATTTCCATTCAAGCTTTTGAAATCTTTGGAACCGTATCATAATGAAGGGCTATTATCGATTTTTAGCTTTAATAATTCAAAATAAAAAATTATATGTTATACTTTAATTGTGCAAAGTCGCATTATGGAAAACCCAATCATTTTCAAAATATAATTTAAAAAAAAAACAATGTAAAACGTGTATCCAATTTGCGGTACCGCACCGAAATCCAGAAATGGACTTTGGATGAAGCTGCCAAGATCAAACTAATGGTACTTTCTTGAGGCCTCCTTCAAACTCTACTACTTTTCTTAGACACATTTTCTTATATCTTTTATACTTTACGAGATATCTCGATGCTAAAGTTAAAATGAGATAATTTATACACAAGGTGTCAGCCAAAGTTCATCCGTGATTCCGTTGGTTGGTAGAATAAGTCAAACTGATAAAAAAAGTCCTGTATCTTTTTCCAAAATTCGTAATAGTTACCGAAAAAAAAATTAGTAAAGTCGGCGAATGAGCACATACTTTCCTACCGCGCGCGAAGACCGTCTAGAGGTTGCTTACTATTAGTCAAGAACAGGCGGCGCGGCCTACAGGAAACGAGGAAACGAGCAGCTCGAGCAAGAATCTTACGCTGCTGCCCAGCTCTCTCTCTCTTTCTTTCTCTATCACTCTCTCTCCCCTTCTCTCTGGGTCGCGTGAGTATTAATTGACGTGTTCTTCTGCTGCTCCATATTTCGATCGCATTTTCTGCCGCTTTGTGCTCTTTGAGGCAAATTTCTTTCAGGATTCCTGTCAAGGGCTTTATAGCTTGAAGCTGCGCTGCTTGGGCGAGGGCACACGCCGTCCCTTTGAGGTACTTATTGTAATTTCTGCTATCAAATTTGATAGAATCTTCTCAAAAGACAAACAGCCGTCGACCCGCGCGCACGCGCAATTAGCCGTTACCAAACGCGCGTTCCCGAATCCCAGCGGCTATCGCCTTGCTGCTGATTCGGCGCCATGCGTTCCTGGCGTACCCGTCGCATGTTTTCTCTCTTTATTGGACATCCTGATCCGAGCTATAACGCTTTCGTGTTGGATTTGTAAGCGCTTTATCTTGGCTATCGATAGGCTGCAGTGCGACGGGACCATTAGGCACTATTTTCACGAGGAGTACGTCTCCGTTCACGCCCGCTTGACCGGCAGCTTTTAACCCGGTGCCTTGCACTGTGTGATGTGCAAAGGAACCGCCTTCCTGAGGCGGGCGGCTGGCGCGGTTCCTCCGAGGGAAACAGCGGCGCCTCTAACGTCTGAGGCAGAATCCGTTAAGGAAATGGTGGCTTACTGGGGAAAATGTCCTCCATTGAGGCTCAACTGCGGGATCTTCCCACAATTAAAACGCAACTACAGGATCTCTTGGTGTTTCTTCCGCAACTGGGTTCGCATTTGAGTCCGAGCTAATTGCTACATTGGAGGCGCTCACCTCGTCCCTGACTGAGCTGAGAAGACAACACGACGCACTTGACAGGCGTGTCGCTGCCCTTGAGTCGGGAATGCGGAACTTAAATCTGGAAATGTGGAAATCGAGCTGAGTAAACTCGCGTCCCGCCTCGAGGCTCTAAAGCGCGATAAGTGCAGCTCGGAATTAATTTTATTTGAAATAAAGGAGAGTCCCACCAAAAACTTGAAAAACATTATTATAAAGATAGCGCGTGCTCTAGGTGTCGAGGTCGGACTCGATCATATAGTTGTGTGCTTTTGAATACCGGCCAAGGGAGACCGTCCCCGCTCTTTAATAGTCAAGTTCTCCTTGATTGAGTTCAGGAATCGCCTATTGGGGGGAAAGCGCGCGAACGGTGTGCTCAACGGATTGTGAGTTCTGGGTTTGCAGCCCGGAA
This sequence comes from Solenopsis invicta, assembly GCF_016802725.1. Classification (NCBI taxonomy): domain Eukaryota; kingdom Metazoa; phylum Arthropoda; class Insecta; order Hymenoptera; family Formicidae; genus Solenopsis; species Solenopsis invicta. The sequence continues at coordinate 14,272,981 of NC_052666.1, read as the reverse complement.
CCATAAACATTAATGAACATCTGCCGTCTTTTACCCGCGGAGTTTTTGCGGCGGCGAGGGGTGCAGTTAGAGAGGGACGTCTGAGCCGGGCCTGGGTTTGGAGCGGACATGTCTTCGTCAGAAGACACCCCGACACCACTCATTCGACTTTGCGGTAACGAGCATCTCTCTACCCTGACCGCTCCTCCCCCACGCCCGGCAGTCTCTTTTGGACGATCGTCCGTTCACGCGCAGAAAACATTGCATAACACCCCGCAAACCGTAGTCCTCTTGCGGTCGAGGGGTGACCAGGCTGCTGGGGGCACCGCTTTCGTCACGAATTTGATTGATAGCTGTTCAACCGAAGATCGCCCGGTCAACCGTGGGGCCATCCTCAAGGTTTCCTCAAAGCGTCACAAGTGAGGTTTGGCCGTCGCTCCCTCCTATTCCAACCAAGCTTTTTGCATGGGACACGCCAATTGCCAGTCTCTCCTTCCCCACCTCTCTGAATTCGTTAACTTTTTTGGTCGCGAAACTTTTGATATTATTGCACTATCCGAAATATGGCTCAAGCCTCACTTTCCCGATATTATGGTTCAACTTCTAGAATATCGGATTATTAGAAGGAACAGAGAGGGGAAAGAGGGAGGTGGCGTGGGCGTGTTCGTGCGTCACGGGATCGGAGTCGTGATTTTCGCGTCGTCTCCAGCTGGGTACTGCGGTCAGCCAAAGTACTTATTATTAAAAATCTCTCCGAAAAGGTGCAGTCTTTTTTTTCTCGCAGTAGTCTATCGGCCTCCTAAACTAGGCCACCTCTCGATAGTTAGAATCGAATTCGAAAGACTGCACCCATCCTTCGCAGCTGCCACCATACTCGGCAGTCTCAATATCAATCTCAACCAGTCCACGCATGATATCAACTTCTTGCTTGATTTTATTGCCACTAATCACCTCCACTTAGTACTTTATGCAGAAACGTATCACATCCCCTTATCACATTTTAAGGTCGACCACTGCTTTGTCAGTGATGCAGATCTCGTCAAATCTTGGCATCAGCAGGCAGTTCCGTTTCTTTCAAACCACGACCTGATAGAGGTGACTCTCGATTTTCTTGTCAATAGAGTCCCACTCCGCACTATCCGTATTAAAGACAAGTCTAACTTTGATTAGGACGGTTTCTTTTCTTCTCTGCTAGCTCACGACTGGCCTGCTTTGGATTGCATGAATGACCTTAATCATAAAGTTGATCTTTCCTACCTCTTTTTAAATTTATCCATTGAATCTTTCCTACCGTTTAAAGTCTTTATCGCTAACAAGCGATGCCCTCTGGCTTAACCATTCTATCAAAGCCCTGTTATGTCGTAAGGGATGCCGCAAGAACAGCTTTTCTTCGGCGTCCTTCTCCCGAACGAAGGGGGGTTTTTCGGGTGTTAAGAAACGAGGCAAAGTCGCGCATCGAGGTTAGCAGAAGTTTCTACTTACAAAACCGGCTAGGTGGCAGGATGAGCCCTACTAGACTCTGGTCGGAGCTTCGCTCACTCGGCCTGGTCAAGCAGAGATCCACCGATCCGCTCTTCATTTCTCTAGACGAACTTAACGCAATCTTTATCTCTATTCATCCTCCTCCTCCTCTGGATTTCACGATCCATCCTGAATCCCCCTCCCGTCTTTTCACAGCTTCCTCTCCCTCGTCTCTCTCCGCTGGTGCAAGTCCTGCCTCTACACTGTTTTACTTTCCGTACATTTTACCGGAAATGCTGCTGAAATGCTTTGAGATTAAGCACATCAAACTCTATCAGTCCAGATGGTCTGAACCGTCGTCTCATCAATCTGTGTCTCCCTGTGATTTTCCTGATAGTCTTAAATCTTTTCAACACCTCCTTTAGCTCCTCCACCTCATCCTGGAAACGGTCTCACGTTCTTCCCTTTCTGAAAACTAACAATCCTACTTCCCGTCCTGATTTCTGTCCTATCTCTATGCTTTGTGTCCTGTCCAAGATTCTTGAGCGAATCACTTTTGATCATCTGTCTGAACATGTTTTTCTATACAATCTCTTTGACTCTTTTCAAACAGGCTTTAGGAGAAATCACAGCACGCAAACCGCTCTCTTAAAACTGGTAGATGACATTTGACTAGATATCGACAAGCGAAAGGTTACTCTTCTTGTCATGTTTGTCCTTACCAAGGCCTTCGACTCGGTCTCACATGCTCTCTTGTTGCACAAAACGCGCGATTTTTACATTTCGCCATCTGTATAAGCTTGGTTCGGCTCCTACTTATTGGCGAGATTCCAACGTGTGTGAGGGTCCGACGGGACGTTCTTCTCATGGTCGCGCATCCGGGCTGGGGTACCTCAGGGTTCTGTTTTTGGTCCTCTACTGTTTTCGATGTTCATCAACGATCTTAAGCGCTCGCTTCGGCGTTGCAACCATCTGCTATATGAAAATGATCTACAAATCTACATTTAATTTTTCCCTCACGATCTCGAGAGGGCAATCGGAATAATCAAGGAAGATATCGCTGCGATTAAGCGGTGGGCAGCCTTGAACCACCTTCGGCTTAATACAAAGAAAACCAAGGCCATGCTTCTTGGCAGTGCCAGATACGTTAACGCCATTCCAACCGCAAATATATACTCCACTTACACAACATGCAAATTGAATTTGCGGATTCTGTTCGCAACTTAGGGTTGAACATCACCAGCAGTCTCAACTGGACCGACCAAGTCCGCTCTAGCTCTTGCAGTGTAAACAGGGTTCTCTGGCGCCTAAAGTATTACAAGAATATTCTTTCACGTCTTCTAAGAGTACGGCTCATCACATCGCTCGCTTTCCTTCTCTTTGATTATTGCCCCGCCGTGTTAACTGATCTTACCGTACAACAAAAACTTAAACTCAAGCGCCTAATGAATGCGTGTGTTTGTTTCATTTTTGACCTCTGCTGGGACGAGCATGTGTCCCCGTTCTACGAGCGTCTTGGATGGCTTACCGCTAATGACCGGAGAGAATATTTAACTTGTATTTTAGTTTACACCATCATCCACTCGGGATCTCCTCCTTTCCTCCCCAGCACTTTCCAACCCCTCCCTCCGTTCCTTTTCCCACCTTCGCTCTACCTCTCACATGGATTTCGCTTTACCTTCACTTTTCAACATTCATTTATTTACACCAGCTGTAAGTAGTGGAACTCTCTTCCACCTAGTGTGAGGGAGGCAAACTCACTAAAATCATTCAGGCTCTTTCTCTTTGATCATCTGCGGAGGAGGGGCGCGGGCCAACCTCAAACCTAAATGCAGCTTAATTAAGTAAAGATGCGGTTACTTTTAGGCATGTGGCATTAAAAATGCTGCTTACAATTTTCTTCTCAACGTTACGTTGTCTCAAATCTTTATTTTGTATATTATTAATATTCTCTTCAATAACGTCATCTCGTTTAATTTTGTATTATTCTCTATTCTTTTATTCTGTATTCTGTTTTTTTCAATTATTGCTTATATTATTGTTTTGTTTTGTTTTATTTTTATTCAAGTTTATTAATTGCGTTATAGTTAAAAATTTATTTTCTATGCATTTACACTATTGTTTTATACCATTCTATTCGGTTAGTATTTTGAGTTTAGTTTTTCTGTTATTTTTTTGTATATCTCGATTTTGCTTTACTGTACATATTCTTAAAGGACAGGTCTTCAAAATGTTAATAAAACCAAGTCAGTCAGTCAGTCAATCTCTCTCTCTCTCTCTCTCTCCCCTCTCCCCCCTCCCCTCACTCATGTTTGCGTATCGCACTTTGCGCTTTTTATTTGTATTAGGAATTACGCTGTGATTTGTTTTGTTTTTGTTAACGGCTACATTTTCTTTAAGAGAATAAACCATTTCATATTTCTTTACCAACTACACACACTGGATATAATTATTTCAAACATCTGACCAACCGACGAGCCTTATTCGGACCAACCCCAAATTCCCGCACTGTTACACCGAAATCGCGTACTGTTACAAAGTGTTTATTTCATTATTTTTTCTTATTGTACTAAAGTTACTTACTATATATTTTTTGTATCTTGTATTTTTATATCTTGTATAAATATCATAGATTTACTTTTTGGAAATAAAAAATTGTTTTTGGCATTAGAAAATTTTTTTAATAAAAATCATTTTTTGCCTAGTAGAACAAAAGAAGTGACATTTTGTGTCAATAGCACTACTTTAGCTTTTGAGAATCTGTCTAAAAAAGTATTCTTTACAGATTTATATTTATTTTTTGAAAAGAAGGAGACACTTGATTAATCTTTGAATAATATGTACTTGAATAATAAACTTTGAATAAAATGAATCATCGAAAACATTAAAACTATTTGTCCGCCACATAAAATAATTTACGTACCAAGCGCAAAGCCACTTCTTATTAAAAAAATTTTTAATGCAAAAGATAATTTATTGTTTACAAAAAATACATTTATAACAAGATTAAAAAATACGGAAAATGTATAGTATGTAACTTTAGCAATAAAAAAGTAATAAAATAAATATTTGTTTTAAAAAAGATCATTTTTCCTTATACAGGGTGTTTGGTAAAGTTCATTTACCCTCTCCTCCCCCCCTCCCTCCCTTGTCCGGATAGAAGGACCATCATAGGGTTTTAGACGGTAGGAGTCCGGCTAAAACTCCATCCCCTCTACTCCGAGAAAGAGGGGGGGTATCCATGAGAATTTTCCCATGTAAAAAAAAAGAAAGCAAGTAAACTGAGAGGAAAAGTTCTTTACCATTTTTCAAAATTCGTACTAGTTACCGAGTAAAAAATTAGTAAAGTTGGCAAATACGCCCATTTTTTTTTACCCATTGCGCGCGGAGACCGCTTAGCAGTCGCCTAGTCAGAAACATGCAGCGCAACCAGAAAACAAGCAGTTCAGAGCGGAAATCTTACACCGCTGGCCGCTAGATATGGCTGCCTTTCTCTTCTCATCGTACCGCTTGCTGCGACTGTCACCGGCTTGGAGACCGACGGACAATCCTCACGTGCGGTGGGTAGGAAAAATACGCGCTCATTCAACGACTTCACTGATTTTTATTTCGGTAATTATTGCAAATTTTGAAAAATGGTGAAGAACTTTTTTTCTCAGTTTGACTTGTTTTAACAACCCACGAGAGTATATAAGTAAGCTTTACCATACACTTTGTATTTTTTGTATAATATTTTAAGAGGGCAGTACCTTTGGGAGGGTCAAAATAATCGATTTTTTTTAAATTGAATTTTATGAAAATACATACTTTTAAGAATCAACCCCAAAATTTTTATCAAAGAATATGAAAAATTACGGAAGTTATAAAATTTTATTCGAAACGATAAAAATTTTTATATATACGAGGTGTGTTCAAAAAGTATCGCGAATTTTGAATTTTCGCGGGTTACGTATATTCGAATTTCGATCTTTTTGTGGCGTTATGTTGGTACTCATGTCTCTCACTTATGCCGACAAGCTCGGCCATTTTGAATGTTCACTTAATTGTTGACAGCTGCTTTGCTTGCACGTGTTTTGGATCGTCTTCGATTTTTACCTATTCAAAAAAATGGATCAAAGAACCTGTATCAAATTTTGTGTGAAAAATGAAATTAAGTGCGCGGATGCATTCCGAATGTTGACTGTGGCATACGGAGAAGCTACCTTGGACCGAAGCAACGTTTATCGGTGGTACAAAATGTTCTCAGAAGGCCGAGAAGATGTGAACGACGAAGAGCGTGCCGGACGCCCGAGCACTTCAACAACAGACGAAAAAATTAATGAAGTGGAGAAAATGGTATTGGCCAATCGTCGAATCACCGTTAGAGAAGTTGCTGAGGACCTAAACATATCGATTGGCTCGTGCCATTCGATTTTTATCAATGATTTGGGCATGAGACGGGTCGCCGCGAAATTCGTACCAAACGCCCCTGCTCACACATCGTTGCTTGTGCGCGACTTTTTGGCCAAAAACAACACACTAATGATGCCGCAGCCACCGTATTCCCCAGATCTGGCCCCCTGTGACTTTTTCTTGTTCCCTAAACTGAAGAGGCCCATGAAAGGACGACGTTACGCTACGCTTGACGAGATAAAGACGGCATCGAAGGAGGAGCTGAACAAGATAAAAAAAATGATTTTTTGAAGTGCTTCGAAGATTGGAAAAACCGTTGGCACAAGTGTATAATATCTCATGGGGATTACTTTGAAGGGGACAAAATAGATATTCATGAATAAATAAATAATTTTTGAAAAAACACAAAATTCGCGATACTTTTTGAACACACCTCGTAGTATTTCTTTTTAATTTAATTTTATTATTTTTCATTATAATAAATACACTTTACTTCAAAGTATATGATTACCGTTGCTTTTATCCAGAAATTACAGAAGACTAATTTGTAGAATAATTTCTCCACTTTCCTAAAACATAAATAACTTAAGTGAGCAGGATTCTTTGGAAGTTTAAAAAAAAGCCTACTTTTATAAATTGTTTTACAAAAATTATATGAGCAATTGATTTGAAATTTTGCAAACATATTTATCTATATTTTATTGTTATTAAAGAATTTTTTCAAGTAAAAATAATAAAAATTGTATAATAATAATTACAATATTGTTTGTGCGACGTGCCCGAGCACGCATCGTCTCATGGTGATCACAAAATCTTGACACACTTATCTTAGATAACAAATAGAAAAAGATTCTTAATCTACAGATGTTTAATTATTGTCGGAACTAGAATTAATTAAATTAAACTATTTTTTAAAATAATTATTGTGCATGCATGTAAAGATAAATTTTAAAAACAGTTCGATTTTAATAATTCTGGTCCCGACGATAACAAAATATCTGTAGATTAAGAATCTTTTTAAATTTCTTGTTTTAGATAACAGAGTGTCGAGATTTTATGATTACCGTAAGATGATGCGCGCTCGGACACGTTGCGCAAAAAATGTTATAATTATTACAATTTTTGTTATTTTTGCTAGGAAAAATTCGTGATTAACAACAAAACATAGATAAATATATGTGCGAAATTTCTAATCAGTCATTCATATAATTTCCGTAAAAAAAATTTATAAAAATAGGCTTTTTTTGACCTTCCAAAGGGTTCTGCCCCTTAACATAAAAATTCGTTAAATCCTCCTAAAATAGATTTAAATTTTCCTCTCAAATGCGACATTATTTGTTAATAAAACACGCATGGAGTTTCTGGAATTCTCATACCGCAAATCAGATACACGCTCCGTTCTGTATGGTTTTTTGTTTTAAATTATATCACAAAAACGGCTGTGTCTTCCATAATGCAACAATTAAAGTAGGATATGTGGTATTTTATTTTGAATTAAAGATAAAAATCGATAGTGGCTCTTGGTTACAGTATGGTTTCAAAGGTTTCAAAAGCTTGAACGGGAATGATAATGAAGAGTTACTTAAAATCTGACATTACAACATGAAAAAACAGATACTTTTTTATTGGAAAAAGAACTAACTTTATTTAACTCTGCTTTCCACCAGAAAAAGAAAATAGGTGAAGACAAATGGATAATGACAAATCTCAAAAATTGTTGTTCTTGCAACTATTCAACTAACTGGATTAAAAACCTAAGATTTTGTACAAAGAATTATTGCTTTAAACGCTTCAATCTTGGTTTGATTAAAATCTGAAACAGTTTTCAAAATAAATAGCTCACTTTGTCATGGAATGTTTCTTACGAGTCTAATATTTTTTAATGTTCTTCAATATCTCCAAAGCTTATCAAAATCGATGAGAAACAGTTTCGACCGTTTTCTTGTCAAAAATTTTGCGCATTATATTCAGCAAATCATGCACAAAAACAGTTCATATTATTGAAGTAAACTATTGTCCCAATACGTCGTCATACGTGTAGTAAACAAGTTGTCAGCAAAATGTTTTTCTAGGCATTTTCTTTGCGCATACACGTATCACAAAACCAAATTATAGAGCTTTTTAATGTGGTTTATATGCATACAATATGATAAGTCTTTTATTCTACCTTATTTTTATTATTAAACATAAATATAGCTACCTAAGTGCAGCGCTAAATACACCAGCCACAAAGAGACCAGGAAGTCCTGGAAATTCTCCTAAAACGTTCATAACTAACAACGGTAATAGTTGATCCTTAGCACGTGCCAGCTGTGTTATACATAAATACAATCAATTGATCTCAGCTTTAATATCAAATGTGTCAGAGCAGAGATTGGGTTTCAAAGTGTGAATCACGACCCATTAATAGATGGCGAGTCGATTTTTGATGAATCCCGAAAAATTTTTCAGCAATAATCAAAATTAAAATCCGAAATAAAGTATAGTTATTAAACTTTTTGCAAATCAAAATGACTTGAGATTGATATCAAAACTGCCAACGACAAAATAGGAAATAAACACATTCTTTACATCTTTATAACTTATTATGTATTAGAAAAATATATTTCTAAAATTATATTCAATAAATGTAAAAAGGTAGAAAAAGTAAAATGGAATAAATGAAATGTTATAAATAAATAATCAATTCTCTTTGTTTTTTATGGGTATTAAAGCTAAATGAATCATAGAAATTTGTCGTTTTAAAAAATGGGTCGCAGTCCACACAAGTTTAAAAAACCCTGTGTTAGAAATTGAACAAATACCTTGGTCGTAAGTGGATCGCATTCATGATACCAAGCATAAATCAGCATACCAGCATATCCACATAGACAAATCAACAGTGTAACACCGACCATAAAAATCCAGAGTGCTCTAAAAAACATAATTTATGAAATCATTGATAATCATTAATACCGATTATTTGATAAAAATTACATACTTATAATATAATAACTCTAATAATTATATGACATAATAATTATAATAATTATAAACTTTAAGTATTATTGCATTCACAAAATATTTAATTTTTTGGATATAAAATTATATTTCTGGTTTACTATTAATACAAAAAAATCAATATCAAAAAAAGCCAAGGAAACATTTCTGTTTCTTTATTAAAATATTAAAAATATTTTGATATAGTTCAAATATAAATTGCAAAATTGATTGCAGAATTAATATAACTAATATTCTTATTTTTATTTATATTAACAATATATTTGATATGTTACAATTATTATAGTATTATCAAATATTCCTTTTGTAAATAATTGAAATAAAATAAAAATTCAGATGAAATAAACTTGCCGCAGATCGTATGATTTTATCTTTGAGTATATAGACATGGAGGAGAAATTGCACTGTTTCCCGTTTAGGCCGTAAGTGTGTCCCATTTGTGTAAGAGGGAAATATACAAGCCATATCCATCATCTCTGCGCATGTGTTGACTTCATTGCGTTTGTACCACAAGTTTGACACTATTCGACACTTTGACAGATGTGTATTGTGTTTTGTGCGGCAATCGCAAGAAATCGATTTCCTATCATACGTAAGTAAATATAAGCATCTATTACGTTAAGCGTAAAATATGGTAAAATATAGATTAGGTTTTGTGTAAGCAACGCACAGAGAGAACGTACATAGGTTGTATATCTTCCTCTCTCGCACAGATTTTGGATACACTTTCAGTGCTATCATTTCCTCTCCATGTCTATATACTTAAAGGATTTTACACAAATGATTTGGGTTGCCCTATATAGCATGTAACGTTGCAATAATATTATAGTAACATTATAATATTTCAGTAATATTAAAAATTATAATAAAATATTACAGAAATATCACTGATACAATACAATGTATCACAACATAATATTCTGTAATATTTGTATTATATTTTAGTATGACATATAGCTTTGAACAAATATAGATATAATTTATTGCATTTTCTTAGGGTTACATCTCCATACAATTATTCCTTACCAACTAACTTACTTAAGCTTACAAACTAGGACGCCGCGATCTACACTTAAATCTATCCTATCCTCTCCTACTGTACACATCCACACATACGCCGCAATCCTACTTAACCTATCGGGACCTCCGTTTCCGGTGTTTTTTGTGAGCCCCATTCAATTATCCTTTCTTTCACTTGCTCATTCATATCTTCACTTACCCATTCTCCCCCCTTCCCCCTTTTACATCCATTCTCCCCCCTTCCCCCCTTCACATCCATTCTACCCCCTCAATACTTCTAACTTCCTTAACCATTCTTCTCCTTCCCCATCTTCTCCCAGCACAATCCCCCTCAACACCTGCCACCCTTTCTCATGCTTCCAACTTACACATTTTTCCCACACTGCACGTTTTGTTCATACGTTCACACATCCTGCACCTCTTACACTCTTCCCCCTCCCAGTGCCTGTTACCCCTCATCCCGTTCCCTAGTCTAAATCTCGCCACACTTTGCTACCTGCCCTCTCCCCACTTTTTTTTAAATACCCCGGAATTCCCTCCTCTTTAATCCATTCATATTCCCTATTACCCTTTGTCTTCATTATTCTCTTCCTTCTTTCCTCCCTTTGCATTTCTCTCTCCTTCTTAAACAGGTCCTCCATATCACTCCCTACTATACCCCTCTCACCCACCCCCACTCCTCTCATCCCAAAAAATTCCCTTCTTTCCTCTTCCTATTCTGACAAACTTTTCTTTCCTCTAGTTCTTGTTTTCACTTACTCCCAACACCTCTTTGCTAGTTCGCTTCCTCTTCCTTTCTCCAACCTTTTTTCAAACCCTATTGCCCTTAATCCCGCCCTTTTCCTTAACTTTCCTCTCTGTAGTTCTTTCATCACCATATACCCGGGTGTCCCCCAATTTACCCCCAACACCCATTTCAGGAATCTTTCATGTATTCTTTCCAATGCTTCCCTTTCCTTCCATCCCCATATTTCAATCCCATAACCTATCACCGGCCAAACCAATACGTCAAATAACCAGCACAATCTTTCCCAGTCCCCCTTAGACCTTCTTTTCCCAATTCCCCATATTTTTCCCATTACTGCTGCTCCTCTCCTTAATCTTTCCCTCACCTGTGCCCCTTGCCCTCCATTGCTTTGCACTACGTAACCCAGATAGGAAAACTCTTTTACTTCCTCTATTACCTTTCCCTTCCACCTCCAATTCACTTTCCTTTTCCTCCCCCCCCCCACCTCTTTCTTGAACCTCAATCCTTGTCTTGCCCACATTGAGTTCCAGTCTTTTACCATCTAAGTACTTCTCCAACCTAACCAGTATGCTTCTCATATCCTCCTCCTCCTCCGCCAACAGCAGCATATCATCTGCATACGACAAGAAGTAGACATTTTCTTTTCCCAGTTTAACTCCCCCTCTCCCCTTCCACCTTTTCTCACTTGTAACTTTAAACAAATATTAAAAATATTATAACAAAGAATATTGCATTGCAATATTACCGCATTACAATATAAATATTACAGTACGGTGTGCTACACTCAGTAAAAAATTCTAAAAAAATTAATTCTATAGTAATTACAGAACATAGATATACGCAAGGTGACAAAAAAGCCTAGTAAAATATTTTAAGGACAATGTATTACTAAGAAAAATGCTTCATACAAAAATTATAGAGTTTTAAGTTGTATATTATACAGTAATGTTAATATAACATTACTGTATTTATATGCCTAAGATGGCATGTAAAAATAACAGGGATACTGGTGGAAAGCCTCCAGAACCTTTTTGGGAAATGTTTGAAGGCCGGACGGTTTCACGTCGTATGGGAGGAGGCGCAGATAGTATTCTTGCCAAAAGAGGGCAAACTTGCTGGGTCTGCCTTAGCATCCTGCCCCATCTGCCTGCTCGAGTGGGCAAAATGTTAGAAAGTTTTCTGGCAACCTGCCTCCAAGAACACTTGTCCTAGGAGGACCCCGACCTAGTAGAATGCCAGTTCAAATTTCGGGTGGACCAGTCCATGGTCGGTGCAATTCGGCGTGTGCGGCCCCTCTCGGATGAGATTGTTTCTCACGGGAAAGTGGTGTTGGCGGTGTTACTGGACATCGCCAACGCTTTTAACTCCCTTCCGTGGGAATGTATACGTCAGGCACTCCGGTTTCATCGGGTGTCAGCGTATATGCAGAAGGAGGTCGGGACTACCTTTGGGACAAGGGCATCTCTCCGGTGCGGTACGGGGAGATCCATAAGGAGAAGATCCATCGTGGGGTTAGGTTCCCGCAGGGCTCGGTCCTGGAACCGCTTCTGTGGGATCTGGGCTACGATTGAGTCCTTCGAGGTGCTCTTCTCTACGGTGTATTACGCGGATAACATCCTGTTCCTGGTTTTGGAGGACGTTTGGAGGAGCACCATTTGTCTTGCTGAGGTAAAAGTGGCACACTTAGTGAGAAGAGTAGATCTGGAAATGGCCCTAGTAAAAATTGCTGGGTCTGGAAATAGCCCTCCAAAAAATGAAGGCCATCTGGTTTGCCGGGCCTCGGGTGAGAAAGCCGCCTCGAGCTTAACGTGGAGGAGGTCCGAGTCAAAATTGGGAAATATCTGGGTCTTAATAAAGTCGGCAAATAAGCACGTACTTATCTTACCCACTTGACGCGGGGACCATATGTCGGTCGCCAAACCATAGGCAGCTGCGGCAGGCGGCACGGTGAGACGGGTAAGGCAGTCATTGCTGCTTTTCCCTTCTCACCGCGCCGCCTACCGCGGTTGCCTATGGTTTGACGACCGACAGGCGGCCGCCGTGGTGGGTAGGGAAAGTACGTGCTCATTTGCCAACTTTATTAATTTTTATCTTGGTAACTCTTGCAAATTTTGAAAAATGGTAAAGGACTTTTTTTTTAGTTTTAGCTGCTCTGTCAACCTATGAAAGCATAAGTAGTATTTACCCTGTATATATGTATGTGCGTGCGTTCGTGCGCGCGCGCGTTTCAGCAGAGACACAAGATAAAACTTTCTAAAAGGCACACATCCGATTTTATTTAAATAAAATGCTTTCTCTTTTACTTATTGTATTTTTATGTGAATATAACCTTACCAGCTGGCGGCAAGGTCATTTTTAAAGTCAAAACTCAAAAATTGTCTTTTGTTACATTATTTTGATGAATATTTAACTAAAGAAAAAAATGTTTTAAATAAAAGTTATAGTGTTTAATAATATTACGCCCAATATTAGCAGTATCGGCGTGTGATATTAGCAGTAACGGCGTCATGGTTGCAGATCTTCTGCCAATGTGTTATGGTGTCCGTATTGTTAATTTCTTCTTGCCCTGTTCTTAAATAAAGCTGTGTTATTAGAAAGCTCTTTTGTATTAAAGAAAGCTGTTTTATTTCCTGAATGCGAGTGTAAGAACAAGTGCGCGAGTGAGAATAGAAAACGAGCTGATCTTTCCAAACGTAACATTTTGAGGACTCGTCTGACTGTTCTTGCATCATTATCTGAAATGTAAAACGTGCTATGACGGAACCAAGGAAGCGGATTTGCACACGTTCGGTGGAGATGTCTGAGTCCTCGCATGGTGACGACGAGAGCTTGTTTGCAGAGGCTGTCCTTCGTTCAACTTTAGAGGAGCTGAAGAAGATGCGTGAGAAGCGAGCCGTTTATCTACGTCAAGAGGAGTTAGCAACATTATTGCGTCAATGCGATGAGGAGCTGCAACGTCTTCGGGAGACACAGCTCAGTCTTTTCAATAATATTCCTCTCTCTAACGGTGTTTCTCTTACGAAAAATCCACGTTTTGAATTGGGACCACAAATTGAACTCGAACATTTATGATGGAAACGTTTCTTTGTGCAAATTTTCTAATCAGTTTAATTTAATTTCGCGTTCTAATAGCTAGTCTGATTTGGCCAAGACCATGGCTTTCGCTTTGTGTTTGCGGGGAAAAGCGCATACCGTTCTTGACGGAATCGCAGAAATGGAATCATCGTTTTTTTCGGAGTTAAGGGCGAAATTAGATTATATTTTGGAGAGGAGCTTTTGACTCAATCGTACTATTTACAGTTTATTAATCCTAAACGGAAGTTCGGAGAGGAGTTAACCGTTTCAGGTTCAGATATAGAGCGTTTGGCGCGTTTGGCTTACCCTGAATGTTCCCACAAAGTACGTGATAAGATTGCTTGTGCGCAATTTATTTTGGCACTGATGGACGATTTTGTAAAACGAATCTTACAGTTAGAGGAGATAAATTCTTTGCAATTGGCAGCACAAAGAAATATCGCTATTAAAGTAATCCAGAAAAATAACTTTACTCAAAAATTTGGTAACAATTATAGGGGATTTAATTTCATAAAGAAAAGAAAGATAAAGGACGAAAGCAAAAATGAAAATAGAGAACAAAAAAAGACATTTTAGAATTTTCAATCAAAGTCTAGTAAGAATGTAGAATGTTGACAATGCGGAAAAATGGGACACTACTGTTTAGACTGACCTTTTTTTAAAAGTGAAGAACGGGGAAACTAAGCTTAGTCGAGGCAAGTTCGACTGAAAAGCGTGGCCCGAAAATTGTTGATAATCAGGATTTTAGAATTAGGAAGATTATTTTTTAAAAAATTCTTTTTGTTATGAAGAAACAATGGATAGCCAAATGTGTTTTCTTAAAGTGGACACGGTTTCCAATATCTCAATATTAAATAGGAAATTGATCGGTTCCTCAAAACTACGTTTGCTATTAGGAAATTGTAGTTTGAAATATCCGACTGGGGAAGAGGGTGCTGTTGAATTCAAAGTGATTGCTAAAATTGTTATAGGAAAATTCTGTTTAAAATTTCCATTTTTAGTTGCACAAATTTCGGACGATTGTATTTTAAAGGTGGATTTCCTCAAAAAAGTATAATAAATTGGGCTAAAATTTTTAATTTGGAATTTAATAGTAAGAATAAACTGAATAATGAAATTTTGTTCTCGCGTGATTTTGGATGAAAAAATTTCTGAATTTCTGGATGAGCTTTTTCATCAAAGCTTGGTTGAGCTCAGCAAGGTGCAAAAGAAAAGCGTCGCTTTTTTTATCAGAAGGATGTTTTCTCAAAGGACGTTTTTGCAGGAAATTGTAAAGTTTTAAAGCATTGTATCAATGTTTCAGACTTAAGGCCGAACAAACAGGCTCCGAGGCGGATTCCTATTCATTCACCGTCAGGAAGTGGAATCTATTAATATGGATATGAAGTATCAAAGAGTTATTAAAGAGTCATAAAGTTCTAGGTTGTCACCTGCAATTATAGTTAAGAAAAAAAGATGGATCACTAAGATTCTGTGTGGATTACATAAAGTTGAATGCGGTGACTGTTAAAGATAGTTATCCCTTACCAAGAATAGACGTTATCTTGGATTATTTATCTGGAAATTCCTGGTTTACGACTTTAAATCTTAACAGTGGTTATTGGCAAATGGGAATTTGTGCAGAGGATAGGAAAAAAAACTGCGTTTTCCATTGAAAATGGGCTCTCGCAATTTAAAGTTATGCCTTTTGGTTTGTGTAATACGCTAGCTACGAGCGGTTGACGGAAAAAGTTTTAGGTGAGACTTTACATAAAATCTGTTTGGTTTATTTAGATCACGTTTTCATTTATAGCAGGGCTTTTAGCTACTTGCAACTTTCGGCCAGATTTTTTGATGCATGTCTATTGTTCCTCTTTCACCGCTCGCGCGTTAGCAATGCGCCACCAAACATTTGTAAGGAGCGCGACACTTCGTCTCAGGATCGTGCGTAACACAAAAATTAAAAGATCACAAGTTATAAGACAATTTAATTGTTTAATGTCTAATAATCCTGCAAAAATTATTGAAATTGTTTCTTGATACTTTAATAATTGCATTTAAGCAATGTTTTATTACTATATAATAATTAAATAATTATTATATAATAATAAAATATTACTTAAATGCAATTATTAAAGTATCAAGAAAAAATTTCAATAACTTTTTCAGTACTATTAGGCATTAAACAATTAGATTGTCTTATGACTTGTAATATTTTAATTTTTGTATTACGCACGGTTCTGAGACAAAGTGTTGCGCTTCTTAGTTACAAATGTCCGGCGGCGCGTTGCTAACGCGCGAGCGGCGGGAGGGGAACAATAGTGTATCAAAAAATCCGGCCAAAATTTCCAACAGCACTAATTTACAATAAAACTTTCGAGGGAATGTTGGATAATTTACAAAAAGTTCTTCTTCGTCTAAGGTCAGCCAATTTAAAATTAAATCCAAAAAAGTGTTCTCTATTTAGTAAAAAATTTAGATATCTTGGTCATATCGTTTCTGAGAAGGGATGCACTACGGACGCTGAAAAGACTTCGGCCATTGAAAGTTGGCCAGTTACCAAAAATAAGAAACAAGTACGTAGTTTCTTAAGATTTTGTTCCTATTACCGAAGGTTCGTTAAATTTCTTCTTTTGCTAAACTTTTATTTGAATTAACAGAGAATTACATTAGATTTATCTAGATCAAATCTTGTCAAAAGGCTTTCACTACTCTTAAGCGGGCTTTGATATCTTCCTCTTTTCCTCCTTTGAGGAAGGGGAGTTTATTCTTCTTTATATATAGATGCATCAAATCATGGAATCGGCGCAGTTTTGTTTCAGAGACAGAATGAAAAAGAGAAAATCATCGCGTATTTTAGTCGAATATTGAATAAGTCCAAACGCAATTATTGTGTGACTCGACGGGAGTTGTTTACTATTGTTAGCTCAATGAAATTTTTCCATCATTCTTTGTACGTCCGTAAGTTTTTGATTCGTACTGATCACGTTTCTCTTTGTTGGTTAATGTTTTTTAAGGAATTGGAAGGACAATTGGCACGTTGTTTGGAAGGTTTCCAACAGCATGATTTTGAAGTCGTCCATCGGAAGGGAGTTGCACACAAAAATGCAGACGGTCTATCTAGAAGATCTGACAAAAAGAATAGATGCAATTATTGCTCTAAAGTGGAATTTAAGGAAAATAGAGATTCTTCTGACGTAATTCGCCGCATAGTTTTTGAAGGAAATGATTTAAGTAAATTTTGTGAATTAAATAATCAGGCTATTGCGATTATTTTACAAAGAACAGAGAGCGAAAGACGTTCTACTAAACAGGAAATTTCTTCTTTAGAAGTTTTAGCAAAAATTTACGGGTCTCAATGGGATGTCTTTATTATTGAAAATGAAGATAAAAGATGAGTGGCTCTAAATTTAAAAACTCATGTTTTTTAAATCGTTGTCTCTCGTGGAAAAATAAATCAGATTTTAGAAGAGGCTCATGATTCTGCTTCTGGGGAACATTTTGGCGTCAATAAGACTTTTGAGAAAATTAGGAAGAGATTCTATTGGTCTACTAGTAAGGGTGATGTAAAAAATTGGTGTAGATTTTGTAAAATATATGTAAAATATTATGTTTTATTCAAATTTCCTGCATTACATATCTCTGTGGCACTCGCCGCTAGTTTCTTACTAGACACCTTTGCTACAAATCGGATGCATTCGTGTTGCTTTGCGTCACTTTGTTAACTCGATCGTGCTTTGCGCCCGAATCGCTTTCTTCCTCGCCGAACTACGCTACGCTGCACATCGTTCTCATTGTAAAGTCGGCCTCACGCAATAAATATAATTTGTGATAACGTGAATCCATATTAATTACAACACCTCGCAGTTTGGACCAAATAAATAAGCAAAACTTTATATAAATTGGATTCCCGAAGCCGTTTTAACTGGTACGGCCAACATATTCAATGTAATCTGTGTGGCTAAAAAGGGTTTTTTTGATAAAGATAAATCTCTTTTACAGATTTACAATATTGGAGTTCCTTTTGAAAGAATTCAGATGGATATTCTTGGACCACTTACACTTTCTCTTTCAGGGAACAAATATTTGTGGGTGGTAGTAGATTGTTTCTCGAAGCGGCCAGAGGCCATTCCTCTTAGGAATAAGACAGCTTCTTCTGTTGCAAAAACTTTTGTAGAACAAGTAACATCTAGACATAGTGTTCCTCAGGAGATTCATACTGATCAGGGAAAGAATTTTGAATTTTGGCTGTTTAAAGAAATCCTTCTTCTTTTGGGAGCTAAGAAAACTAGAACAATTCCTTTACATCCGCAGTCTGATGATCAAATAGAGTAGCAACATTTAACTATTTTAAATTATATAGCTAAGGCCTAGCAGAATTAGTATGATGAAAGTGCCCTCACGGCTTTCGATTTGGTTTTGTTTCTAATAAGTAAATCTACGGAAGTGTCACTCTACGATTTTTCTGAAATTTGGATATGTTATAATACAAAAGCTAAGTGACACGTATTTTTTTTAGCGACGGAAAAACATATTTAGGGGGTAAAACAACTCCCCCAAAATAGGGGGTAAAATGGAAAAATTGCAATATCTTTGAGATCAGTGAAGCGATCTTAATGATTTTTGGTATGAAAGTATCTTTTGATAGAAGACGAAAATCGGCTTAGGTATGTTGGAGGAGGAGTGAAAATTAGGAGGCCAACTACCCCTAAAGTAACTAATTTTTTGCTGCAAAAAATCAGTTTTGATCTAATCAGAGTGAAATCTATTAAAACTTTAAAAAGAAAACTAATTAAAAAACATGTATTTTATGTTTTTCTTTTATATAAATATTTGGGGAGTAAATAACCTCTGTATTGTCGCGCTTGTTTGACATTGTTTTACCCCCTAAATATGTTTTTCCGTCGCTAAAAAAAATACGTGTCACTTAGCTTTTCATGTATTATAACATATCCAAATTTCAGAAAAATCGGAGAGTAACACTTCCGTAGGTTTACTTGTAAGATAGCTTATAAGAAAAGACATTTATGTATCAAATTTTAGATTTCTATATAAATACGTGACCAAAATAGAGCAAAAAAACGATTTTTTTTACATTTTAACGATTTTCACTTACAAGGAAAGTGACCGTAGTGTCCGTCTTAGATTTAAACAACCTTTTAATATATTGTAGTACAAATAAAAATAAAGAACACGTTTTCTTATACGTACCTCTTTACACTTTTAGGGGGTAAAAAGAGAAAATGTTTTTTTCTTTCAAAGCGTATATTGTCGAAACTATTAAAGATAGAGAAAAATGTTCTAAATAAAAGTTGAATAGCTTGAAGAGTACTTCATAACAGCAAAAAAAAATTTTTTATGGTTTTCCTCACCACTTACTTATTTTTTTAAAACTTTTATTTCTCTTTATAAGCAAAATAAAGCTTATTTTATTACAAATTCAACGGTAAATGATAAAGTTGCGACATTCCCATTTTCCAAAAATAATTAAAAATCTAAACGCATGGTACGCACACCAGTCCGCGAGTTTGTGCGCTACGGAAGTAATTCCTTCAGATTTTGACGTGCCTTTAATATGTTGTACAGATAAAAATAACGGACACGTATTTTTTTATACATGTCCTAATGCATTTTTAAGAGCGAAACACCCCTTTGAAGAAAATCGGTTTTTTTCTTTCGAAGCGTGTAACGTCGAAACTATAAGAGATAGAGAAAAATGTTCTAATTAAAAGTTAAATGGCTCAAAAAGTACCTTATAACAATGATAAAAAAATATAAAAAAATTTTTTTAAATACTTTCTCTCACCACCTACCTATTTTTTTCAAAATTTTTATTAATTTTTATAAGCAAAATAAAGCTTATTTTATTACAAATTTAATAGTATATGACAAAGTTACGATGCGACGTTTTCATTTTCCAAAAATAATTGAAAACCACTCCATAACGCATGGTATCGCCTATCCATCCGTGCGTTCGATATTACTTCACAATAAGACAAATTTGTCTTATATTGCGTTGACTACGCAAAAGAACACAAAGACAAATCAATACCATACAATAAATGTTGAAATAATAGTTTTATAGTAATAATAATAGTAAATATAAAATGACAGTGGCTTTTTTAAATTACTAAAATTAGTCAAATTTTTTTGATAAAATTTTTTATAATATTTTTGATAATTTTTTTGATAATTGTTATTTTTCAGTTTGATTATTTTGAAGTAACCAAGAGAAATATTAATAATTAAAAACAAATTATTGTGGCTTAGTTTGTTACATCAGAAGGTTCCACAAATAAGCACACGCTCTAAATTTAACGTGTTCTTTAATAAAATTACTTTTCAATACAGTTGTAATTAAGTAAATGTGTAATCTGCATTGTCTTTGGTTTTGACTTACAGGAAACATAAGGAAATGTCCGCCTCAGATTAAAACGAGCTTTTAATATGTTGTAGTACAAATAAAAATAAGGGACACGTATTTTTTTATACGTGCCCATACGCACTTTAAGGGGGTGAAACATCCCTTTGAAAAAAATCGATTTTTTTCTTTTAAAGCGTATACCATCGAAACTATAAAAAGTAGAAAAAAATGTTTTAAATGAAAGTTGAATGGCTTGAACAGTAATTTATAACAGCAAAAAAAATTTTTTTTAATTTTTTTTTAATACTTTCCCTCACCACTTACCTATTTTTTTTTCAAAATTTTTATTTTTTTTATAAGTAAAATAAAGCTTATTTTATTACAAATTCAACGGTATATAATAAAGTTACGCAATGCAACATTCCCATTTTCCAAAAATAATTAAAGCCCCTCTATACGCACGGTACGCGCACCCGTCCGCGCGTTCGTGCGCTACGGAAGTGACTCCCTCCGATTTCAACGTGCCTTTAATATTGTAACAACCGTACTTCGCGCACGGACGATGAGCGGTGCGGAAACGGGCGCAAAAGGTCGCCTGAAAGAACTAGACTTCGTTTTGGATGTTTGTAAACTGAGAGTATTTATTTGATATTGAATAAACGTGATGAGATCAACATAAGTCTCATGAACATACGTCTGATGGTGCGGAATAGAGTTGGTAATGTAATTACAATAATATGGAGATAAAGTCGGATGGTAATTAACGCGGAACTTATAATATAATAGTAAACGAAAGCGCGCGAACAGACGTGATAATATACTCGGGAATGAAATACGGCTATCTATTTACAGGTATATTTACAAAGGCACCTGTTTTGCGAGACGCGTTTCTCGGAACGGCGTCGAGTTCTTTTTCCGGAACTCGGGCGGCCTTGTTATTGTGGCCGTGAAAAACGTGTTGCGAGACGCGACGCGTGATGCGGTACGGCGCGGCGGGGCGCGGCGCGTACACGGATCCGTGTTTTCGTGTTTACTTTTGCGCGGCCCGTCGCGATGCGGTTAATACCGCTTAATGCAATTCGCCGGGTGGCACTACTCCACGTCAAGTGCGCTTGGTGGAGACATGGAGCACAGTACCCCTTACGCGTGGTAACGTCGGACTCGGGATGCGTTTAGAGTCGCCCTGCGTTAAATAGCTTGACAAGGCTCAAGTTTACTTGAGCCTGTTGCGGCGAGTAAGAAAGCGGAGTTGGAATTGTATCGGGAACGATCGCGGGTCAAGTGCCTTGACGGAGACCGAGGCGCTCGATCTCTTCTTCGACCTGGGCAGTTTCTGTACGGCGGAAGCAGAAGCTTCTGTATCGGCCAGAAGTGGACAAAGTATCTTTCGTCCGAACGCCGCCTTATATACCCGAGAATCGAGGTGAGGAAATGTGCGACGTGTTGCAGCGGAACGGTCCGGAAGCAGCATCTCCGCTATTCGATTTTGAGTCTCTCGCTTCGGGCGCGTAGAGCGTAGCTTCGGACGGCGACGGAATAAGAGCACGTGCGCCTGGAGATGCGAAGCACGCGGAAGCGTTCGCTCGCTTGCTCGGTCTCTGATTATATTAAGCATTATGCGCCGATAATTGCCATCCGGCGGTTGTTCGGCCGAACGGCTCGGACAGTTAGGCGGTCCGGAAGAGGGAGGGGCGTCGAAAAGTAGTTTGTTACAAAAAAAAGACAAAGGTTTTCAAGAAACTGAGAACTTTTGTTCAAGGACAGCTCCCATCGAAAAGTTCGAAGCATCCGTAACTAAGCGTGTTTTCAAATAAATCAATGGACGGGTGTGCCAATAAGGCTGCGTTAGCTAGGCTAGATTTGGCTGAAACAAACGCGGCTTCGGCATCGAGTGTCCACGCAATTTCGCGCTTATTGTTTTTCCGCAAATCTTTCAAGTAGACGTACATTTTGTGCCAGGTATGCCTGGGGTCCGATTC
Source organism: Solenopsis invicta (assembly GCF_016802725.1). Lineage (NCBI taxonomy): Eukaryota > Metazoa > Arthropoda > Insecta > Hymenoptera > Formicidae > Solenopsis > Solenopsis invicta. The sequence continues at coordinate 14,250,984 of NC_052666.1, read as the reverse complement.
TAGGGTCCACGTTTTGTTCTTAGTTGTTTTTACGTTTATGACTATTATAAGTGGATGCTGCGTTAGCGATCATGAATGTATCGTAGTGTTAGTAAATTATGTTTTGACAGCCTGCCGATGTAACCTCAGTTTTAATTAGTGAAATCTCAGAAATATTCCAAAGCTTAATTAAAAAGAAGCGGATCAAAGCCTTTGATAATTATCGTTACAAACACTGTTGACTATCCTTACATTTATTAAAGAATACGGTAATGTCTCACACCAAGTCTTATTATTACCTGTAATCGTCAGAAAAACAGCTCACAAAGTATATTTTCTTATTGTCAAATAATAACATTTTTTATTTTCAAAACTACAACTTATCTGATATATCAAAGGCTTCGATCCGTTTCTTTTCAATTAAGCTTTGGAATATTTCGGAGATTTCACCGATCAAAACTGAGGTTACATCGGCCAGCTGTCAAAACATAATTTACTAACACTACGATACATTCATGATCGTTGACGCAGCATCCACTTATAATAGTCATGAACGTAAAAACAACTAAGAACAAAACATGGACCCTAGAATCGGACCCCAGGCATACCTGGCACGAACTGTACAGCGGAGTTTGTACGCGCACTGCCTGGAAAAGGCTGCGCCTATAAAAATTTAAGACGCCTAAGAATCGTCGGAGATCGGCGATAATACGAGGTTTTGGCCAATCTTGGATGGAGACGACTCGTTCGGGGATGATACCGGTTTGATACCGTTCCGGTTAACTAAGTGACCTAAAAAGGCAACTTCTTACACCCCTAGAGTGCATTTAACTGGGTTAATAAATAACCCAAATTTTTTAAGTCTTTGAAACACTGTATCCAAATGATTCTTATGCTCCTCATCTGAAGAGGACGCAATAAGAATGTCATCGATGTAGACAAATACAAAATCTAGATCCTGAAGAGCGCAATGTATGTAACGCTGAAACGATTGAGTCACGTTACGTAATCCGAAGTCATGTAGACGTATTCAAACAATCCGAATGGGGTGATGACGGCCGTTATTGGCACGTCTTTTTTTCTACTTTTTTGGAATCTGTTGTTACGCTTTGTAGAGATCTAGGACAAAAAAAATGGTTTTTCCTGTTAAATTAGCAGTAAAATCATGCAGGTAAGGAATCGGATACTTATCTGGTATAGTTATCGCATTTAATCTGCGATAATCACCGCAAACACGCCAATCACCTTTTTTTTTTTTTTTTTTTTTTTTTTTAACTAGATGGATAGAACCAGGCGCTGTTAGAAGGCCTACAAATACCTAAGCTCATGAGCTGTTTGAATTCGGCTTTGGTCGCTGCTAATTTATCCAGCGCTAAATGTCGAGGACGTTCTGCTACAGGCGGGTCTGAGGTTGCAATGTGATGCTCAACATCACGTGTTTCTGAAAGAGCCATTTGATCCACTCTCGTTATTTCAAGAAACTCAGAGAGAATGTCCGCAAATTTAGACTTGCGATTTATTGTTGAAACCTTTGTATTAGCTATGACTCGAATTTTGCCGACGGCAAAAAGTTTAGTTTGAGAATCAATAAGCCTATGCTTATGTAAGTCAACCAAAAGTTAGTGAAACCTTAAGAAATCTGCAACAATAAATGCGTGAAGTACAACAGCTACCTGAAAATTCCAGGTTAAGGGTCGCCGGAGACCGAGGTCTAACGTAAGGCAACCAAAGGTATTAATAACGGTATTATTAGCTGCAAGTAATTTAAGTTTGGACGGCTGATTTTTATCGCAAAGCTGTACGGGAAGAATAGAAATCTCCGTGCCCGTATCTAAGAGGAATTGACGACCGGTAGCACGATCGTAAACATGATGGCCCCGTTTCCCCCGACCGTCTCTGTACGAGGAAGGAGTTTTAGTTTTTCGAGTCGTTTGACTTTTCTTGCCACGAGCCTTTTTTCCGTATTTACGATTGATGAAACATAAGCCTAAATGTTTGTCAGCTTTTTTGTTGTCGCGTGACGGACCGGGAGATTGGTCTCAAGAGAAAAAACGTTTACGTCGCGACTTGAACACTTTTTTATTTAACGCGGCGAGCTGTTTCATGATTTTAATTTTTTGTCAATACTAGACGGGGATAACGCGTTTTTTTGTTTAGTTACCGGAGCAATGTATGGTACCATAGAAGTACTGGGGGTATTGGTTTCGATAATTCTATCTGCAATCTCTGCTAATTTTTACAGATCCTGCTCATTTATTGCAGCTAGGATAGCTTTGTGTGAGTCAGGTAATTGCTTGATAAATAGTGATCAAAGAACCTAAGAACTACATTGTCCATTGTTAAGATTCTTCATTCGATTTAACAAATGAGAGGGCTTTTGATAAGGTGCTTGATGGGTGCGTCCACTTGACCTTTTAATAAGGTGCGCAAGCGAGACTCAGGACAAATCGCATACACATATAGGATTCGCTCTTTAAGACGGTCAAATAAGTTGTCGATTGGAGGATCAGCTTTAAGTAAATTACGATATGCGCGATTACTTCGTTACCGAGTGAGGAGATAATCTTAGTACGATCTACGGTAATCCCTGCGACACGTAATGACGCCTCGACCTGCAATATCCACGCTTCAAGCTCGCTTTTCCAGAACGGCGAGATTTTCAAAACGCGATAAGTTTCCACGCGCGACGGATCATCAGGCATGGTGCCGGCGGTATATATAGAGTAGAAAAAATGACTGTTATTACCTGGGCGCAAAAACAAACGCCAAACTGCACAGACGCTTAATGACGTCAGCGTCAAAATAAGAATGTACCGACAGAGCGTAAACAACAAAATTGTGAACGATTGTTAGATTCACGAATTCCGTTATCGTATAAAAAATACGTTGTGTTGCAAGCAATAATGCGATGTTGCTATTTGAAATATTTAAATAAGCATCGACGCGAAATTTCGGTCTAAGATGCAGAAACGTCGGAACGCAAGAACGACGTATGGTTGCACAAAATAACGAGTTTGACGTCACACTAGAAATGCACGTTTTGTGTGCGAAAATTACTGCGGCGTTGCTAGAAGCTTAAAGAGAAATCGGTTTCCAATAACTATGTATTTGCACTTAATATAGGCATGCAATCGCTAGAGATTCCGTACTCGACGTTACATTAATTGCACACGTTAAATGTACAACTGGTAACGCGAAGAGACGATGACAATCCGTTGAGCCAATTAATACGATGTACGCTGTTTTATACGTGCACGTTGCATGTGCGAATGATACAGTGCTGTTGCCATGCAAGTGAATCCCTAATTTGAAATGCTGGGTTAAATCCGATGCGCGGACGCGTACATTGACAAGAGAAAAAAGAAAAGATAGTACGTTACGAGAACGAAGGTCTCGATGATCCTGAAGATACGGATTATACCGTAAAGATCTGCAAAGCATTGCAAAGATCTGCGATGTTCTGCACTGCGCCGCAATAAACGACGATGCGTCGTAAAAAACTGCGATGCTCTGCAAATGGCGGCAATGCGCCGTGAAGAACGGCAAGTGGCTCGCTGACAGGTCGGAAACACCTTTGCCTGGGATAGTTTCCTGATGGACAAGATATTCCGGCGACGAAATGGCAAAAATAGCCTCCAAAAGTGTCGCCTTCAACGCTCTCATCTAATGGCGCGTCGTTTCCTGCACTCTCGTCCTATGGCGCGTGGCGCGCTGTTGCGAAGGACAAAAATCTCGACGACTACAATGAGCTGCAATGGGCTGCAATGAGTCGCGGAACAAAATGAGGTCAATCGATGCGTTAGAAACCTCGCCAGGAATATGAAAATTCGTTGAACGAGTCGCCCATTAAATCGCTATGGCTGTAACGGCCGCTTCCAAAATGCATCGATCCCTAATTTATCCGATTACGTGCAACTACGTGAATGTTTTGGTTTTTCGCAATGTGCGTAGCTTGCCTTGACTCTGAGCGAGTTAGCCTGGAACAAATAAAATTGCTGTCGCGTGTCCTCCGGAAAGGCCGGATAACACCGCACGATCCTTGTCGAAAAACTTCTCGAAATGAGCACTACACGACTATCACGTCGGGGTCACCAATTATGGGCATGTGCGCCAACAGAATTAATGTTTAGGTTGTTATTAATAGATGCACGTTAATTACTGTTTAGTAGACAAATTTATTTAAACACTACTAAATAGACTGAGAAGGATTACAATAGTTATTATGACGCAATATAATGTACGGCGGCAACTTGTACATAGGGTGTACCAGTGTGTGTGTGTGTGTGTGTGTGTGTGTGTAGGCACACGAACAAACGAATACTAACTCGCTGCGAAGCCAGAGCTTGAATATTCTCGAAGAGCTGCTAGCGTTGCATGAACGTGCCCGGCTTCCTTCAACCACAGACTACGCGATTGCGTAGAAAGGAAACTCGCCGGTCGCCACACAAAAAATCTAATACCATTTTGCGATATTTGCAATAACTTTTGAGTAATATAATATTAGTGTCGGCCAAATAAGAACGCGCGAAAAGAAAAGCAATTGCTCGCCTGAGCCGTAGGACCGCCCACCGCGGCCCGACTGTAGGTGACGCCGCGACGGTAAGTGGCGCGCGGAGAGGGGAAAGATAGCTTGGCACCGCACGGTTCCCTCATGTCTCCGCATCACGCCGTGGTACGCGTCAACGCTATACACTCGCGATTACGATTATTAAGTATTTTTGTTCTTTGTAACATTTATAGCATTTTTTATAGCAAAAAACCAAAAGTTAAATAATATAACTTCGCGAATATAGCATGTTGACACCTCACATTCTAAAGTACAAGAATACAGTAAATATTACAAGTTTTAACAACAATACGAATTAATCACATTTGAGTCCCACTATTATATGTAATTTCAAAAATAAGTATAAATTGTTACTTTTTTCATACTTGTAAATACAGCACGATATTCAGAGAAAGTGTGCTGCTGATTATTTATCGCAGGTCTAATAGAATATTTTGCTCTACGATCATCAATTTAAGCACAGTTACAGCAGCAACATATTTTTTAATGTTAGATTTTATATTTTTTTCTTACAATGTATTAAATTACATTTAATCACATTACTTATATTTACAGTAACAATGTGCTATATTATTACGTAAATATTTCTGATGAAAACTGTCGCTAGAACTAGGATAAATTATAATTAGCATGATACTATTTATCCGAGTGTCTTACCGTGCTTAATATGAAAAGTGTAAAGAAATGATGATAGTTTAATTTTTTTATTTGAAATTACACATAATTGAGAGATTCAAGTATTATTAATTAGAACTGTTGTTTAAGGAGATAATATTTACTGTGTTCTTGTACTTTAAAGAGAGATGTAATGCTATTAGGTGTTGGAATTAATTCGTAGCGTTTTTTTAGAGAGAAACAACGATTTATTCTAAGTTTAAATATAAAAATACATTACTAAAAATATTTTCCATCGCTTGCCACAACTTTTTCCCATCTTTCGGGTAAGAGACGGATACCCCGTCGAAAAAACGCTTCGTCATTAGAGGCGATCCATGAATCAATCCAAGTTTTGCATTCTTCATAAGAAGTAAATTTCTCCGCGGACAAACCATGGGCCATCGACCGGAACAAGTGATAATCCGAAGGAGCAATATCTGGAGAATACGGCGGGTGGGTTAGGACTTCCCATTTCAGTGTTTGCAGGTACGTTTGCACTGGCTTTGCGACGTGCGGTCTAGCATTGTCGTGCAGCAAAATAATTTTGTCGTGCCTTTCGCTCCATTCCGGCCGTTTCTCCTTCAATGCCCGACTCAAGCGCATCAATTGCAGTCGGTAACAATCCCCGTGATGGTTTCATTCGGATTCAGCAGTTCGTAGTAAACCACACCCCGTTGATCCCACCAAATGCAAAGAAGAAGCTTAGATCCATGAATATTACGTTTTGGTACTGATGATGATGGTTGTCCAGGCTTAACCCATGATTTTTTGCGCTTGGGGTTATCGTAATATATCCACTTTTCATCACCCGTAACAATCCGATGTAAAAAACTTTTTCTTTTGTACCGTTGAAGCAGTAACTCGCAAGTCAAGAAACGCCTTTCAACGTCCCTCGGCTTTAATTCGTATGGGATCCAATGTCCTTCCTTTTGGATCATCCTTAACGCTTTAAGTCGTTTTCCCACTGTTGAAAAGTCAACCCCCAACGATGTGGACAACTCTTCGAGCGTTTGAGTTGAGTTCTCCTCAAGTAATGTCTCCAATTCTTTGTCTTCAAACTTTTTTGGCTGTCCAGGTCGTTCCTTGTCTTCTAAGTCGAAATCACCGCTCTTAAATCGCGCAAACCACTTCCGACACGTTTGTTCAGCTAAAGCTTGCTCACCGTAAACTTCTTCTAAAATCCTATGGCTTTCCGCAGCAGTTTTATTCATATGAAAGTAATGTAATAAAACTTCCCGCAAAAACACTTTATTTGGTATAAATTTAGACGTATTTAAATAATTATAACTTGATGTTATTAACAAGTGAAAGTAAGATGTCGTAAAAATAACACCTAACCTAACAACTGATTTAAGATAAATTTGCTTCTGACGGTAAAAACAGAAAACTGTAGTATCCCCGCCATCTCTCGTAAAACGCTACGAATTAATTCCAACACCTAATATATTTGCGAAGTTACATTATTTAACTTTTGGTTTTTTGCTATAAAAAATGCTGTGAATATTACAAAGAACAAACACTTAATAATCGTAATCGCAAGTGTATAGCGTTGAAGCATACCACGGCATGGTGCGGAGACATAAGAGAGCGGTGCGGTGCCAAGCTATCCTACCCCTTGCCGTGCGCCACTTACCGTTGCGGCGTCGCCAACAGTCGGGTCGCGGCGGGCGGTCCTACGACTCAAGCAAGCGACTGAAGCGACCGCTTGTCTCTTCGCGCGCTCTTATTTGGCCGACTTTAATATTTTATTACTCAAAAGTTATTGCAAATATCGCAAAAGTGTATTAGACTTTTTGATTTGTCTCGATCCCTTCTACTTCATCGTGATAATCTGTATACATTGCTCTGAAACACCCTGTATACATCTTTACACACTTTAAATATTTCACCTTTTACATTTTTGACAATCGTATAATGATTACAGAAAATTATGTGCAATTATTATAGTCCCAATATAAGTGACCATCCTCCCCCCTTATTTTGTAAACAAGCAGAGATAGACCCAATAAATGTAATATCAAATTAAATGGTTTGAACTAAACTTTATTTTGAGCGCAGTGGTTACTTAAAGAAATTATCTATGTTAAAGAACGAAGTGACTTGCATAACTTTTGCATGATAAAGTGAATATTTTTACATGTTACAAGTTGTAGTGTTTTTCTAATGAATACAATGATGTATGATTAAAATTATTTTACAAATTATACAAGTTATGTCAGTTTAAAGTTTTGCGGGCGATTAATACCATTTCAGTTTTGCCCCTGCGGTATGGCTAATTTCCGACTCCCGCTTTGGCGATTAACATGTTGACGTGTAACATGTTGACATCTGATTATAATATTTGGTGTACGTAAAATATAAGTAATAAAAATACAAAAATCTACAACTTTATAAAATTTTTAAAATATTTAACAAAATTATTTAGCATTTTGTGTATAATAAAAATAATAATTCATATTACTAATACACTCACAATCAGAGAAAAATTATGTCTACATTGATAAAATTGTTTATTCTTATAGTACATAGTTTATTTTTATAATACTTCTTTGGTTTTGAATTTTTATAATCTTAATATTTAAATAATAAATAACATTAACAATAATAATAACATTAATATTATAATAACATTATAAATAAAGTTAATTATAAAATTATTTTAACAAATTGATTTAGTGTTCCAAATGTCCAGCGTTCTTATTTACGCACATATCAAGTCTATTAATTATTGATGCTTATACGTTACACAGTTCTTCTACGTTAATAGAAGCACATGCATCAATAATTCTTTGACGCATGTTCTCTCGTATAGTAAGGCATCGTAGTGAGCTTCTCGTGGAGCTGAGGCATATACCTTATCTTTTATTCTGCCCCATAAAAAAATCTAATGGCAATAGATCTGGAGATCTTGCAGACTATTCAATTGGTCCATCTAGCCTTATCTATTTAAGTGGATACTTATAATTTATTAAATTGACACAATTTCTATGGTTCTATGAGCTGGTGCGCCATCCTGTTGATACCATAAATTCATATGTATTTCTAAAGGAATATTTTCCAACAGAGTTAGTAAGATATTTCTTAAGAATTCTGCATAAATGACTCCAGTTAGAGTAGCTTCAAAAAAGTATGGACCAATTATATGATCACCCAGTTCCACACCATACATTTAATTTTCACTGATATTGATAAGGAATGGTTTCGTGAAGCCATTGGGGATTTGCTGTAGCCTAGTAACGATAATTACGTTTATTTATGCCTCTTGTATTAAAAAATGTTGCTTCGTCTGTGTAGTAATAGTACTTTTTTGAAAAAATTTGGATCTTCTTCGTTATTTTGGCTATAATCTATGTACAAAATATTCTGCGTCTTTCTAGATTTTGAAAATACAATTGTTGGTGTTTTCCTACACGATATGGATATAATTGCAAGCGTTTCATTGCTCTATGTACAGTAAATTTTAAGTTTCCTATAAAGAAAAAACATAATAAGTTATTTAATATTGTTTTTTAAATTAATTTAAAAATAATGCGAAAATTAAAAAATCAATTTTTTAAAACAACAATTTATATATTATTTACTTATTTGTCAAACTATCTGTCTATCTGTCGTGCATTTTGAAAAGGATTTTCATGAATAATAAGCCTAATATTTTCTATCATATCATCGTCGTTACGTCTTATATTGCGACGACGCACAGTGGGGCTACAGCGGAAAAAATTATTTTTTGATATTTTGTCAAAATAATTATAAAAATAATGTTTCAGAATCTATACATATTAATATTAAATGTTTCTTATATTTTTTATTTTATTTTCATAATATTAAAAATCTAATAAGCTTTAGTCGCAAAATATATAATAAAAAGTAATATTTAATTAAATATTATATACTTTTTTATGTTTTGATCTGTATATGGCACCTGTATTAAGTATAATAATTTAAACTAATTCCGAATCGACCTCATAAGATAATAAATAAATAATCATTAAACATATTTTTGTTTTAACATTACTCTGAAAGCACATCAACCTTAATGTTAAATAAGTGTGAGTTAGATAAAATTTTTCATTGTTATTCAAACCTCTCCAAAATGACTTCTTTGGCTATAATGAAAGATAATCCTTTTAATTAGAAGTAATAACAAACAGCTGCGCTACAATAAGAATTTTAAGTTTTTATTCCAAAATATACATGTTTTAAATGCATATGGCTGGAATGTACACATCTTCCTGAATGTGCGTGTGTGCGTGAATGATGTGTATATATGTGTGTGTTGCAAAAGTATAACAAAAATATTTTATTAAAATATAAATAATTACACAAAATTTGTAATAATTAAAGTTCTATTTTATAATTAATTTGTACATTTTTTAAAAGTGTTTTAGCATCTTCACTTAACGGTAAAGCATTTTTTGGAATGTCTTTTTGTAAAATAAATATGGATTAGATGAAATCAATAATTGATGAAACACATCTTCATTTGTAGCTGTGCGACTAATTTTTCTTGAATGGTGTATTCGATATCTTCTGTAATCTTTGTTCCGTCCTTCCTGTGCTTCTTCGGATAGCAAGCCAATGGGGAATACTGCTGCATTAATAATTTCTTCGCTATGAAGTAGTACTTTATGAACAGTTACTGGCATATAGTACCAGTCATATAAGTCGACAAACAGTTTTGCAGTATCATAAGCATATTTGCCAAACTTTTGAGAACCAATATCGGCAGTGCATGTAATGATTTTTAATATCACCGAGAAACGTTTAATTAAATCCTCATTGATTCCTGTGATCTCTGCTGCTAATTTTGGTTGAGAAAAGAAACGACGTAAAGTGTTACCATCATTGGTATTTCCATAACCTTGGCACACTATATCTATCCTAAGACTTGTACGGGATTGAAATTCCTTCTGAATTCTCTTTTTATTTTGTTCTTTTTTAAATTTTGTTTCTTTTGTAGTTGACCATTTTTTAAACAATAAATTATAAGCAATATGAAGTATGCATTCAATAAATTTAATACGCGCGTGTAGAGAAGATAAACCGACTTTTAAAGTATTATTATTATAAGATTTTTATTTAATTTGATTAAGATCATTCATTTCTCGAGGAGTTGCTGTACAAATATAACAAGTTGATAATAATTTTGTGTTAGAGAGTGACTGAGCTGTCTTTTCATCAATTATTGTGCACAATAAATTATGTTTCACTTTAAATGTACGTCCGAATACAGTTACTATCGTTTTATGTAAGTTAGAAATTTTATCTTCTATGTATCACACGGTTTTTGTTATCAGTTCAGGTGTTTCTTTCGCAAATTCTAATTGAATGGGTTTACAAATCTTTAGAGATGACGGACGTGAATTTTGCCAAAACTGTTTTTCAAAATTGTCATTTGAAATTAATCGGATTGACACTGTAGACATCAAGTATAAAAATGCATCAGACATTTCTTTTGAATTCATTGAGAAATTCTGCTCACTTTGATTATAAGTTCCGTCACATCTCTATTTCCATATCAGAATCAATTCTTTTTCAGTAATATCAGAAATAGTTTTTTTCATTAAAAGTTTTGAAAATCCTGTTATCGGTATGGTCTAATAAATTTTGGAGATCTATCGTATTTTAACTTTTGTTTCAGTGATTCTAATTTCATCGGGGTAACATTCCTTCTTAACTTCTGATACTTCCTTATAAGGAGGCAATATGTCAAAACCGCTTCTTTTTAATGTTTCTCGAATAACTTCATATTGATGTTTGCTTAAATCCGCATTTGTTATCATTACTAATGCTTCATGATTATCAATATATTTTTGTGGTATATTTGTATCTAATACTTTTTTAATAGCCATTTTAATTCCTGAACAAGAAAAGTAAGGTATTTTGCCTTATATCGTTTGACTCGATCGCAACATTGTTCAAACGATTTTTGAGGTCTTCTTAATTTTTTCTTTGTAGGAAGTTCAGTACAAAGAGTAGAGTTTTGCAAATTAGATTCAATTTTTTCAAAATGTACAGTCATGAGCTAAAAGGTTGCAACATATTTTCTTTGATGGTTTTTGGAATGTAGACTTGCTTTTCGAACGGCGACCATAATTGGTTCTTACCTGTGGAGCCAATCACACGTTCGCCGATCGATGAGCAAGTCTACATTCCAAAAACCATCAAAGAAAATGTGTTGCAATTTTTTAGCTCACGACTGTACCATGAACATTTTATTTATCCAATCTTTAATTTTTGATATAAATTTTTCAGTTTTTCTCTGACTTGCCATTTTTTTTTTTTTTTTAATTAGTAAAGAAAATGTCTCTAGATCTCTCCAATTATTTTCTCTAGATCATTTAGTGTTTGCAAACATATATTTTAATAATATTTTTGTCTTATTCATAATCATAGTTATTAGTTAAAATTAATTTTGATAAATGTTCACGAGAAATCGAAAACGTTGTCATCGTTAAGTGATAAGTAAACTTTGACAATACCTGATCAATTCTGGAATATAAATAATAAAGTGATAACATGAAATATGTCGAGATATTTTGATCTTTATACAAAAACATGAAATATTAAATTGCTTTAAGATAAACATAGTAAAATTTTTAAAATACGTACCAAAATAATCCACTTAATACGTCTTGCGATGAAAAGAATACTGATTCTGGAATACAAGTAATTACAAGTAATAAAAGTGATAACTAGGGCCCGGGCATTCAGGATATTTGTGTCGAGATATTTTGATTTTTATGCAATAAAGAGTACATAAAAATATTTAAAAAAGTGCTTCATGATTAACATATTAAAAATTTTGAAATACATACCTAAAGAAAAATAATTCGTTTTTAGAGAAATTCTATTTAGAAGAGCGTAATATGTTGTATAAAACAGATCTTATTTAATTTTATCTATGACGCATGCCACCATTTAATTTACACATAGCAACACATGTTCTACAATAAAAAGACAAACACTGATTTTGAACAACAATAACATAAAATGGTGAGCTGGCCAGGAAAAAATAATTGAATAACTTTTTCCTAGATTGTCAATTTACATTACCGTCTAAACGTATCGTCTGACATAAGACATGTGTTGTTTCAACAGTGTGTCAGATTGGACAAGAGTTATATTTTATATAATACATATATTTTACATATATTGCATTCAAATTTTTATAAACAAAATTTTTTTAAAAGCAGATTATTTTTGTTTTGGTATGTATTTCAAAACTTTTTAATGTTTATTATCAAGCAGTTCAACATTAAAATATTTTACTGCATAAAGGTGCAAAATATTTCGACAAAATATATCTCATTCTATATCACTTATCTTACTTGTATTCCAAACTTCATCAGATATTCTTAACGATGGTAACTTTTTGGATTTTCTATGAACATTTGTTAAAACTAATTTTAGATAGTAGCTATAACATAGATAAGGTAAAGATATTATTAAAGGGTATGCTCGTAAACTTAAACCAAACAATTTCGATAAAATTATTATTATATTTTTATAACATAAATATAATTTTTAATAATAATTCAAAACTTAATGTATATTATGTTAATGAAGCGTTATCTTTAAGTTAAAAAAAAATTAAAAATCTATTATTTATAATAAAGAAGTTATGTAATTTTTTCCGCCAACATGCATCCTGACCCCACTGTGCGACGTCGTGCAACGTTACCCTCACGTTCTAATCTTTCAGGTAATCTATTGAATCAGAATGAACTAAAATAGTAATATCATAATATTGAATTGTTTATCATTTTAATAGTATTGATGCTAATAAGCATATTCTCCCATAGCGCTACATTGTAAAGAATTTGTTTCGAAAAATATTACTTCAGCCAAGATCTAAATAATCTAATATATCTTTAAAATGACTATCTAGATGCAGATATACAGGGTGTCAGGTAACGATCGCCCGTGGTTTCGTGGATTGATAAATCAAGTAAAACTGAGTAGAAAAGTCCTTTACCACTTTTTAATATTTGCCATAGTTAACGAAATAAAAATTAATAAAGTCTGCGAATAAGCTCGTATCACCGCGCGCAAGGACCGCCCGCCGGTCGCCGAGACGTAGGCAGCCGCGGCTGTAGGCGCGGCGCTGTGCGGTGAGGAAGGAAAAGCAGTAGCTGTTTTCCCTCCTCACCGCACAGCGCCGCGCCTACAGCCGCGGCTGCCTACGTCTCGGCGACCGGCGGGCGTCCTTGCGCGCGGTGATACGCGCTTATTCGCAGACTTTATTAATTTTTATTTCGTTAACTATGGCAAATATTAAAAAATGGTAAAGGACTTTTCTGCTCAGTTTTACTTAATCTATCAATCCACGAAACCACGGGCGATCGTTACCTGACACCCTGTATTGTCAGGATACGTTTCTTGATATAGTCGTACTGCAGCTGTACGATTAAAATTGGTTTGAAATATTATTCTTCGCATTTTCTCTAATTTTTCCGCTTCTAGTGTAAAAAATTCAACCAACGAAAATTAGTGATGCTATATTTTATTTATTATTTCATTGCTTATTTATTTTGGCACTGCCAGACAACGATGTCGCAATGTAAGACGTAACAGCAATAAAACGATAAAAAATATTAGGCCTATCATTCATGAAAATTTTCGTTACTGACAAGCAAATCTACTCAAGTTGTTGTCAGTTACACTCCGATCTTGAGCTTTGAATATGTTGTATTCTAGGTCAAAATAAGAGACACGTATTTTTCTATACGAGCCCATACGCACTTTTAGGGTGTAAAACAACCCTTTGAATAAAATCGGTTTTTTTCTCTTTTGAAGCGTATATCGTCGAAACTATAGGAGATAGAGAAAAATATTCTAATTGAAAGTTGAATGGCTTAAAAAGTACTTTATAAAAGTAATAAAAAAATTTTTTTTAATTATTCTTATACTTTTTTCACCACTTATCTATTTTTTTTTAATTTTTATTTTTTATACGCAAAATAAAACTTATTTTATTACGAATTCAATGATGTAATTTACCTACTTTCCGCGCACGGATCAGCTTGTCGGATCTCGGCACGAGGCCGCGAAAATGGTTCGTCGCGAGAGAAGGGAAGGCGATTGGTACGGACAAAATATCACATGCGTGGATTTTTAAGAGGATACTATAGTGACGGAAATTAACGACACATTACAGTGTTCATTAATTTTCGAATTGGCTCTACAGATCACAAAATCCTTTCGCAGAATAAAAATACGCATCAAAAGAAAGGGCGGGCTGGTCAATTTTACGAGAAAATCGGACAAAAAGTTAAAAATTTATTTATTTTCGGCTCGTGAATCTGTCAACCGAGATTAACCTTTGTCATTTACTAACGTTCTGTAGCTCGTATGTATAAAATGAGACCAGGCCGCACTTCAGAAAATTCTAACAAACAACACTGACTGTGTATCATTCCAGTCAAAAATCTAACAAAAAAGTTTAACATGTAAACAGTTGTACGTGTACAAATTTTGCTTAGGGCACGTAAACAATGGCAAGCAGAGCAGTAGTTGATAGGTCTTTCGCAGATGGCGAAATAATCGAAAAACAAAGACAGATCTATGCGTTGGACAAAAAGCGATAACCTGGTCTCCCTCGAAAAATAATCTGCATTATCGACGTCAAGGAAGTTCTTCGGTCACTATAGCATCCTCTTAACAAGAGCACATATATTCTTTTAATCGTGGGACGGACAATATGTATTACAATTTATCTTACAACGATATATATAAAAGCGCGGTAGTGCGATTGCGGGCGCGGTCTATGGTCCGCGTGTCGTTTTGTTCGCGACGCGGTGGGCGTGGCCCACCGTACGATCCGCTGGCTAGCCCGGTTTTGTAGGTCTCGCGGGCGGGACGATTTCCCGTGCGCTATGGTGGAAGCGACAGAATCGTCGCCAGTAGGGCTGGAAGCGCGACACCCTGTCAAGAACCTTGACTCGAGACCCCGAACATGGCGATCGCGGTGATGTGAATGTCGCGAAGTGTATAAGGAGGTTAGCCTTCGTTAGCTGGGAAGCCCGACTACCGGCCAAGACTTTTGGCTGCGTGTGGGTTCTTGATCTTCGAGCGGCTGTGAATTCAGAGAAAGTAGGCGACAGAAGCGGAGTACTCTCTCACCGCAGCCAAGCACGCTTTGACTTCAGGAACGGAATGTCACTACCACAGCGGAGAGGTTAGAGATGCTGGCTGGTGACAGAGTCAACGTTTCTCTGAAAAACGGCCCTATTTATACCTGGCGACTCCGCACGCTTCCGTTATTTTTCGGCGCTTGACGGCGGAGTCGTCGGAGTAGGGAAGACCGCGTGTCTTTCGAGTGCGCATGCGCGCCGACTCAGCGCGTGCAATGGCTCGGCGCGTCTCTTCTGGCGGTGATTGCCGCCAAGTGGTATTTTTGCTAGAAACGATTAAATAAGTAAATAAGAAAATAAGTAAATTTTGACGTTGTAGATTTTGGAAGGTGACCAGTAATTAAACAGTTTACTTGTAAAAATGTTTATTAGACATCCGACACCTACGACTTCTCTTCACATAATGAATGTGTGTCATTGTGTCTCATAGCGCTAGCGATGTAAGCGCCAGAAATAAAGAAAGCCAATCGAGCCATTACGTAACGGGAGCGTTCTTGGCGCTATCATTTAAATTCAACACTCCCTCCCGAGGTTGCACTTATCCTGTTTTCTCATTCATAGTTTACAGTTATAGCTGACGCACAATTATATATTGTCAATTAAATTCTCATTTTATTATCTAATTCTTTGATAAAATACTGCAAAAAGCTACTACAATACATTTTTGTCTTAGTGACAATAGAGATTTATGATAATTAACTTGAATACTTTTAAGAATAAAATATAATAGACTAAATTTCTTAACTTTTACATCTGATTTGGTATGTAATTTACTTCTTTGGAAAATTCTTTGGTCGAATTCCTTTAGACTGTATGTTGATGAATTCAAACGTACTTATTATTGTACATCTGTAACTTATAAAAAGAATGTTAAAGTTGGCTTATTGCCTACATAATTTGAATATCGCCAAAAAAATTACAAAGCAATTATTAAGGTAATCAATCTGCAAATTTAGAAAATAGAGCAATCGTAATTCAGTATTTTGTCATGTAATTTCGTATAAGACTCAAAACTCAATAGCTTTGTCATTATATCAGCCTATTGCTCTTTAATTGATACCTAATTGATTACAATTCTTTTATAATTTATACATTCTTTAACGTAATCTTTATGTATCTCTGTCATATATCTTAATTTGTTTCCACCACTTGTTTTAGCACAAAAGATTGCTGCCCTATTATCGCAATATAAAGTCGCTGAAAGAAAACTATTATTCAAAATTCTTTGAATTGATTTATCTATTGAGATCGTCTCTTGATATACTTGACTCATTGCCACATATTCAGCCTGACAGATAGAAAGAGCTACATAGCTTTGTTTTGTTGTTCTCCATGAAATTACCAAACAGTCGTATTACATAACCGCAAGCAGAGATTGAGTTCTTATAGTCTACGAAACTCGCATCCGAGAATGCAACCAAATCATCTCGTGTGCCAAGATAATTTAATCCCAATGATTTAGTGCCTTTCAAGTATTGAAACATTCTTTTAACCATCTTTCATTCAACTCAGTTGGATTTTATTGGTGTCTACTCAGAACATTTACCGCGTATGCAATATCTGGTCTAGTTGTACCGGCAAAACTTCTTACAACAGACTTTCTACAGCTTCACGATAAGGAAAACTTTCTTCTGTCAAGTTTACCTCGGAACCAACATCTTCCGAATTTTCTTCTCTTTGTTTGCGCTCTCGATTTGCGACTTGACGTGTAACCATGGGAGTAATTTTGGGGTATTTATCGTTAAATCCAAATTTGTTTAAGATTTTATTTATATATTCTTCTTGCGTGATTAGCATTGTCTTTGTTTCTCGATTTTTTTGAATGTTCAAGCTTAGAAAGTTCTTTGGTTTACTCAGGTCCGTCATCTCAAAGGCCCTCATGAGTTTAACTTTCACTTTACTCAGTTTTCTTGTATTATTATTTGCTAGCAGCATGTCGTCAACGTAGATAATAAGAATTACTAACGAATTTTCTGAACTCCAGGTGAATAAACATGGATCATTATTATTGTTTTTAAGTCCTCCGGAGTTTGCAACTTCGGTGAACTTTTTATTTCATCTTTTTGGACTTATACGCAGACCACATAATGCTCTTTTTAATTTGCAAACCTTCGTTTTTCTCATTTGATCAGAGACTTGCACACCTTCTGGAATTTCCATAAAGATGTCTTCTTCGCTCATTCCATTTAAAAAAGCTGCTTTTACATCCAGCTGAAATCGTTCTTACAAGAGTCAGTCCTGATTCTGAAGCGTATGTCTCTTTCAGGTAAGAATTAGTATCTTTGAATCCTCTTATTATAAGTGCTTTGAATTTCTTTTTTCCATCAGTATTGCTCTTTCTTTTGAAAATCCATTTAGAATTGATGATATTGGGTCTTTCCCTATCCTTTCCGTAAGTTGGTCTATCAACCAGTGTCCATACCTCATTCTTGTTCATCGAGTCGAGTTCTTCTTAAACTGCCTTTGACCATTCATTTGTCTCGCTCGTTTTCATAACCTCTCCATAGATTTACGGATCATTTTTTAATTTTGCAAAAAGGCAGTACATTAATTCATCTTCTGCATGATTTTTTATTTGATCAAATTCATCTTTAATTGAGGATACTTTATAATTTTCTATGTCTATTGCTGTGTGAATAAATTGAGCAAAACTTATATCCTTTATCTTCTTGCTTCTGGTGTTATAGGCTCTCATGTTGTGTTTGATTGAGTTTTATTTTTCTTCTTCTGTATGGCCATTTCTTCTCCCTCCGTTTCTAGTAATTGTTTGAGGGTCGTCCTCTTTTCTTTTTTGGTTCTCCCTCCGTTTTTGAGATGTTTTCTTTGTCTTTTTCGTTATTTTTCTTGTCCCTTTTTGTTTTATTTTCTTCAAATTCTGAGAATCAATTACTTAAATTAATTTTCTCATTTGGCATTGGCCAGCATTGTATAGAGACTTTCTTGTATTTATTCCCATAAACGAGTTTCTTATTAAAACGTACATTTCTTCGGATTTAAAGAATTTTTCTGTCTCAGGATTTAAGAACAAATATCCATTTGGCATGTATTCTACCAAAACATCACGGATTGCTCGAGGTGAAAATTTCGTCTCCGGTTTTCTGTCAATCGACCAGTAAACCATACATCCAAACCTTTTTACTTGATTAAGATTGTAATGAAAATCTGGTCCGAATTTTTTCAGTTTCATAATTGATTGAGCTGTAGGATGTGTGATTGTATACATATATACTTGCTCTAAGAGCCAAGTCCCACATATTCAATGGTAATTTTGAGTCAAGCATGTAAGCTCGTATTTTCTTTTGTATCGTCTGATTAAATTGCTCAAAAACACCATTGTGTTGGGACGTATCAGGAGAGGCAGTTTGGTACTCAAGCCTTCTCTCTTTAAAACTTTGTTTATATGACCTCCCATGTATTTTGTGTCTTGATTGCTTTGAAGATAACAGACTTTCTTGTTTCTACCCAAAAGATTCTGATTGCTTTTAAAAAATTTTTTCAAGTAATGGCTAGTTTGGTCTTTACTTTTCATTTGATATGCCAATACTAAACGCGAGTAGTCATCAATAAGAAATATATAGATATCCTGCGGAATGTATAGGTGGAAATATTTTACCCATTACATCTGAATGTATAATTTATAAGGGTCTTGTTGAAGTTGTTACAATCTTAGGTCCTTACATCCTTTTTGGTATCCTCTTCCTTGGTAACTATCTCGTTTTGCGTATCGGTTATTGCGATGGCTCTGGTTTTCTCAATTTTGGCTGTTGTGTTTGTTTGTGTACCGACTTCTATCACCGATAAATTGTTTAAATCCTTGTACCTTAAGTGACTTTTTATTGTTTGCATGTAATCGTTTATTAAATCGTTCAGATCTATTGTTATTATATTGTCTTTCCCAATATCCGCCTTGTCTCCGTTGATTTCTCTGTCCTAATGAACGACTCGGGCAATCAGCTTTGTGAGTTGAAAATTTGCCACATTTGTAGCACTTTCGTAAGCCCTTACCTCTTCTTGGGCATTTATTTTGCATATGACCAAGACCGTCACATTCAAAACAACGGACTTTACTTCTGGATCTCGTGTAAGCTACTGATGTAATCGTATTCGGTTTCGAACTTGGATATTTGTTGCTGTCGGTCCGCAATTAGCTTCGGCTTGGATCATAAATTTCAATGCGTTATAAGTGAGACCTTTTCATGTTTGACTTCTTATCATAAACTCTATGGATTGTACTTCTGGTTCCGAGTTTATGGTGGCTGCATAAAATGCGTCGCGTTTTTCTTGTTCGGTTACGGGAGCAATCTGAAAGATTTTCATAATTACGTATGATCTCTTTGAATTTATCCCAGAACTGTAGAGCGGTTTCTCTGTTGCGTTCATATTTAATGGAGTAAAGTTGCTATCGGATACTGTTTGTTACGTTTACTTTGCACCGTTTTAATTCTTTTAGTTTTTCTAATATTTCAACAAGATCTTGAATATGGAAGACTTTAGAATGACAAGTTTGTTCCATTCTATTAATTAAGATATCTCTGACTTTAAATTTTTGTTTTTCTTTTAGTTGCTTGTTCAAATTTTGCAATGGTTTAGTAGTTTTATCTATTATATATAGCAAGTCATTGGTGCGTAGTTCGCAAGAAAAGAATTCATACAAGTGTTCAAATTTAGTTCGCAGGCCTAATTTATAATCGCGTTTAGTACCGCTATCTTTGCTTAACAGTTCGATTTTTATTGTATCTTTGATTTGATTGGCTAGACTTTCGTTAGAGTTCCTTTCGCAAATCAGATTGTAAGCGTCTCTAACACTATTTAAAACATTGCTTCGAGCTGACAAAACAGTTTGATTGTTCGTAGTGTCACTCAAAAGGCGAGTACCGGAAGATAAAACCTCGACAGATGTAATTCTTGGTTTCTTAGCCGCCCCCTGAGTCTCGACTTTCCTTTGCTTTAGATGACTCTGAACCTCTAAATCTTCACGCACCTTTTGATTCATATTCATTATTTTTTTCATTAATATTTGCAAAGTTTTACATTTTTTATTCAAGTCTTCATAACTGACAGCTGTGTGCCTTCCCTCGTTTGCTTTCTCCATTTTGTTGCTGGGATTTATGTTTTCTGTAATAGTAAATGTAATGTAAATATAATCAGTACAAAATTACCTTTTCAAAAAAAGGTAAAAAAAAGGTGCCAATTTATGTGTGTGCGCGCGCACCTTATCTATAATTTTTTTTAAAAACTCAAGTGGTACTATTTTTTAATTCAACCTAAATGTATTTTTTCCAAAAAATGTATGAAATCTTTAAATTGCGCCAATTATAAAGAGAATATATTGCTGTTTGAAATAACTGTTGTACTACTTTTAACAAATAAAATGCAAGTGATAGTATATTTATTTTTTAAGTAAAACCCAAGTAGCGGTATCTTTAATTCCTTTTTAAATAAAATTCAAGTGATACTGTCTGTGTATTTTTATTGAAACATTTTTCTGTTCTAACCTAAGTGGATGTACTTAATTTAAAAAAGTTTCAATGAAATATGTAACATTTAATCTCAAAGAATTAAACAGAAATGAGAATGTTTTATTAAAATAAAAAATTTTTAAACTACAAAAATTGGCGCTGCTGTTTTACAAAATTTTATTTAGATTATCGTTAGACATTTAGCAGCGCCAATTTTTTGTAGTTTAAAAATTTTTTATTTTAATAAAATATTCTCATTTCTGTTTAATTCTTTGAGATTAAATATTACATATTTCATTGAAACTTTTTTAAATTAAGTACATCCACTTAGGTTAGAACAGAAAAATGTTTCAATAAAAATACACAGACAGTATCATTTGAATTTTATTTAAAAAGGAATTAAAAATACCGCTACTTGGGTTTTACTTAAAAAATAAATATACTATCACTTGCATTTTATTCGTTAAAAGTAGTACAACAGTTATTTCAAACAGCAATATATTCTCTTTATAATTGGCGCAATTTAAAGATTTCATACATTTTTTGGAAAAAATACATTTAGGTTGAATTAAAAAATAGTATCACTTGAGTTTTTAAAAAAAATTATAGATAAGGTGCGCGCGCACACACATAAATTGGCACCTTTTTTTTACCTTTTTTCGAAAAGGTAATTTTGTACTGATATCACGCGTTTTTGTAGTGTTAAGCAATATATTTATTTTTTGTAATGTCATGATTTCAACTTACAAGTAAGATTATAATGTGTGTGTGTGTGTGTGTGTGTGTGTGTGTGTGTATATACATTGTAAGATTTATGCTACGTATTAGTTATTAACTACTTAATTTATTGAATACCTTTTAAGTTATCTGTCAAATGTCTTACATTGTCATGACAACTAAGAATAACATTGATTCGTTGAAGTGTATCAGCTGATGACGGACGTTTTATTGTAATCCTAATTTCATAATAAAGCCTGACAATTATCCAATATCTACGATATTAATTATCTCTGCCTCTTACAATATATATATATATGGGTCATTCCATGTGAAATCGAACACCGCAGGTCCAGAACAATTCTTCACCTAACAACTTCTATCTGGACGCAAAAAATAGGTATTGATATAGACTTCTAAATGCCGTGTGGCCCGTTCCCGGATTCAAAATGGTTGATCCAATATGGCGGCTGAAAGCAGTAAAATTGCGAAAAAATGTAAATAATTGATTGTTAAACCTTTGTGAAAATGTTGTTCATGTCTCTAGGGGCTTTTTTGGCACGATAGAGATATGATATGCCTTGATGTTCAAAAAACAAGATGGCGGATGCAATATGGCGGACAGAAGCAGTGAAATTGCGAAAATGCAACGACCAACTTGGCGTAGTAGATTTGAAAAATGCTTGACATATTCCCACAGCCTCTTACGGGCACGATAGGGATATTACATGCCTTAAATAATTATAAAAATCAAGATGACGGATTCAACATAGCGGTCAGAAAAAGTCAAAGGTACATCAAAATTAGTTTTATATAAAAGTTCGTTACTCAAAAGGATAGAAAATCTATTTTTGAGACCTTACTAATTTTTAGTAATTTGTTTAAATAAGCATTGTTCTAATAATATTAATCATTGTCGTATTATTATTTTAATTATATAAGTTTTATCATAATTAATTAATTCTTATTGTAATAATATAATCATGCTCTCACACATTGTGTTGTGTAGTTACGTTCGCGTCCGCTAGGAGGCGAGCATAGGTAGCGGCGCACTCGCAAGAGAAATTGCGACCCTGCGTTCTTAAGTATGACTGGCTGTGGAGCTCGCAGCTACGGATATATTTGACAAATTTTCCATGTCAGTACTTTCTACATTTGCAAACAGTTCTTCTTAGGACTACTTTTTCAATCACTTTTTTTGAGAAATACTTTTTAAATCAGTTCTTTCTTGTGACTACCCTTCAGAACAGTTTTTTCAAGATTACTCTTTGAATTAGTCCTTTTAAGGACTATGTGTAACGATGAGCACTATTTCTCAAAAATTGAGGCATGGTGATAGGTGTGTTAATCTTTTTATGACCAACGACGCTGATAATCATATCGGAAAAAACTTACGTTCCATTACTTCGTCATTGCTCAAAAAATTCCCTTCATTAGATCCGAAATCAAAAATTTGCCTTTCATGTAGAAAGAGAGCATATGCATTGAATACATCCGATCTTGATGTCAGTGATGAAAACCTCAACACCACTAATCTTAGTACTGAACAATCAGAAGGGAAACGTTATCAAAAAACGATTTCAAGAGAAGAAGAGTTGGAAGAGATATTGAATGCTTTGAAAGATAAGTTCTCCAGCTTACCATACAATGACCTTGATCGAATGCGCATATTAACTATCGCTCCTCTAAGTTGGTCCATTCGAAAGATTGCGTCAAAGTTCGGTACCACAATACACATGGCTAAAAAAGCGAAAGATCTCAGATCTTCAAAAAGGATTCTACCAAAAATAACATCTAAAGTTGGTCAGAGCTTACCCGACGAGACAGTTGAGAAAGTGAAACAATTTTACGTCAATGACTCAAATAGTAGAATCATGTCCGGAAAAAAAGAAGTAGTTTCTTTAAAAAGTGATGGGAAAAAAACTATAGAACAAAAACGTCTTGTACTTTATAATCTGAAAGAGCTTCATGCTAAGTACAAGGAAGAAAATATTGATCATCCTGTTGGTTTTTCCAAATTTTGCCAATTGCGTCCAAAATATTGTGTTCTTGCTGGTGCATGCGGTACTCATTCCGTGTGCGTTTGTGTTACGCATCAGAACTCTAAGCTGATGCTTGATGCGATCAATGTAGCTTATTTAACGAAGAACTTGGAAGAACCAATTAAAGATTACAAAGACTGTCTCAAGGCTATTGTGTGCCAGAAACCGAAACCGGAATGCCATTTGAATAATTGTGTATCCTGTCCTGGAACAGATAAACTTTATAACCTCTTTACTCGCCTTCTCGATGAAGCTGAGGTTACTGAAGTTCTTTTTAGCGTTTGGGAGTCAACAGATAGAGCCACTCTACAGACTGATAATTTTCCTGTGGAAGATTTCATGCAAGAATTGTGTGAAAAACTGATCAACTTAAAGACTCATCACTTTATCGCAAAAGAACAGTCATCTTATTTGGAAAATCTAAGGACTAATCTAAAAAATGGGGAAGTACTCGTTCAGTGCGACTTTTCCGAAAATTATGCATTTATCGTGCAAAATGCAGCGCAGGCATTCCACTACAATAACGACCAGTGCACTGTGCATCCAATTGTTTATTATTACCGGAAGGAAAGTGAAGTCAAACATCGCAGCATTCTCATCTTATCAGACTGTCTTTCCCACGACACGGCAGCTGTTTACGTTAGCCAGAAGATTATAATGCAGCAAATAAGAAAAGATTGTAATGTACAAAAATTAATATATTTCACAGATGGAGCGAAACAGCATTATAAGAATCGTTTTAATATGGCGAATTTAATACATCATGAAGATGACTTCGGTGTGAGGGCGGAATGGCATTTCCATGCTACAGCACACGGAAAAGGAGCATGCGATGGCGTGGGTGCTGCCCTGAAAAGAGGAACAACACGAGCAAGTCTTCAAGTTTCTGCCACACATGCTATAGTAACCCCAAAGGCTCTCTTCACATGGGCCAAGAAAAATTTGACAAATATAAAAATATATTTCTATACGAAAGATGAATATGAACAAGTAAAGCAGTCTCTTGAGAAAAGATTCAGCATAGCTAAATCGATTCCGAATATACAGAAAAGTCATTCTTTCATACCAACGTCTGACAAGCAGATTGTCATCAAAAGATTTTCTAATTCTGCTACAGAAGTTATATTTCCCAAACATGATACAAAAAAACGAAAGACAATGTAAACATGATTTTCTTGAATTTGAAATTTGAAGTTAAAGAATATTATCGAAAAAAAAACAGAAACGGTTAGGAAGAGATAAAAAACCGAACGAGATTGAGTGAGAATGCTCATACTCTCACGCACACACGCGCGCGCGCGCACACACACACACACACGCACACGCGCACGCACACGCACACATACACACACACACACACACACGTACATGCACACACAAACAAAGGGATCAGATATCCGCCACGTCCTCGTCGTTGATCCTGGATAAAGCTAAGAGCGGGAATCTGATGAATAAGCGTAAATGATCAATGGAGACACTGAAAATACTTTCTCCTCTTTTGATTCTCGGATCCTTATCATTTGTCACTATTCTCTAACTTTTTCATTTAGTCCTGACGGATCATATTTGTTGTGCTATTTCGAAATCCGAAATTTCGATATCAAAATCGTAATTAGCGACCCCGACAACCACCACGAATCAAGTTTGAAGGTGATCAGTATAGTGGCGTAAAATATCGCCATTTTCAATTCATTATGTTGACCATTACAACGTGGACGACAGCCGATATGGTTTTATCTCGGAAAAAATTGATCAATTGATGTAATGAACACTATTTTCCTATAATTTTCGTTACGTTTTTCAGTTTTGATGTACCTTTGACTTTTTCTGACCGCCATGTTGGATCCGTCATCTTGATTTTTATAATTATTTAAGGCATGTAATATCCCTATCGTGCCCGTAAGAGGCTGTGGGAATATGTCAAGCATTTTTCAAATCTACTACGCCAAGTTGGTCGTTGCATTTTCGCAATTTCACTGCTTCTGTCCGCCATATTGCATCCGCCATCTTGTTTTTTGAACATCAAGGCATATCATATCTCTATCGTGCCAAAAAAACCCCTAGAGACATGAACAACATTTTCACAAAGGTTTAACAATCAATTATTTACATTTTTTCGCAATTTTACTGCTTTCAGCCGCCATATTGGATCAACCATTTTGAATCCGGGAACGGGCCACACGGCATTTAAAAGTCTATATCAATACCTATTTTTTGCGCCCAGATAGAAGTTGTTAGGTGAAGAATTGTTTTGGACCTGCGGTGTTCGATTTCACATGGAATGACCCATATATATATATACATACACCAAGCAAATCAAAAACTGCTTACGTGAATATAATTAACCTCAACTCCCATCCACAATAAATAATATGTCTCTTGTATAGACAAGATTATATATTATGCACTTTTTTCAGCCGAATTTGTTTGTCTCGTACAAAAACGTGTTGAATAAGTGTATTATTAATAAATATATGCAGTTAAAAATATATATTTGGCATTAACTACAGTCAATATTATATTATACTCCTACGAATGCTACGTATAAAATTTTTCAAGTGTCATAAGATATGATTGACAAAGTGCATATGAATATGATAATGAAATATAGCTAATTAGATTGCGTGAGCCTTATTAACTTTATTTTTATCTTTCTATCTTTCTCCACTGCATATTTTTTCCAGCAAAATGTGATTTGCTTTTTCTCAGGTCTACCTCTAAGTCATACTTTTTTAACTCTAGCATATTGTAAATGTATATTTTGAATGAATTGACGTTTGAAACAAGTGTCAAATGATTGAATAAAGATATAAAAATATGTGTAATTTTACAAGTTGAGTCTCAGAGGTTTCAACGCTGCGTATTCTCTCTGGTTTTAGAAATTTGTAATTGGATTAATTAATAAGTAAGGTAAGTACATTTTGAATCCTGTTTATTAAAAAAGTTAACAAAGTTTTGTGTAGCTCTTACAATATATATTGAGTTCACTAAACTAGTTAAAATAATACATGATATTAAATATGCTCGCTGTGTTACAAAATAAATGTTAATTGTAAATAAATAATATGTGTTAATCTCGCTGTTACCTAATATTTAATAATATTTCTGAGCGTTTTATAAAAGATATTTTTTCTTATAAAAGATAATTCATTTTGTAACACAGCGAGCATATTTAATATCATATATTATTTTAACTAGTTTTCAGTAAACTTTATATACATTGTGAAAGTTACACTTACTTTATTAACTTTTTTAATAAACAGGATTCAAAATGTACTTAGCTTACTTATTAATTAATCCAATTACAAATTTCTGAAACCAGAAAGTACACGCAGCGTTGAGGCCTCTGAGACTCAACTTGTAAAATTACACGTACAGGCATTGGAATCATTTTTATATCTTTATTCAATTATTTGATACTTGTTTCAAACGTCAATTCATTAAAAATATACATTTACATTAACGCTAGAATTAAAAAAGCATGACTTAGAGGCAGACCTGAGAAAGCAAACTACATTTTTGCTGAGAAAGGTAAATATGCATTGGAGAAAGATAGGAAGATAAAAATAGATTTAATAAGGTGCATCCGATCTAATTAACCTCGTTTCATTACCATATTCATGTGCACTTTGTAAATCATATCTTCTTATGACACTCGAAAAATTTTATACGTAGCACTCGTAGGAGTATAATATATAATAATATTGACTCTAGTTAATGCAAAATATATATTTTTAACTGCACATATTCATTAATAATAAGCTTATTCAACGCATTTTTGCACCACGCGAAAGAATTCGGCAGAAAAATGTGTCGTTTGCCCCGCAAACCGAGATATTATTGACGATTCAGGTTACAGGTTAGGAAACCTGTCATACGCGCAATCATCACGCGCATGCACATCACATGGTGCATCACGTGACCGCATAGATGCTGATAGTGTAGTAGCGAGCGCCACACTGTGTCGAAAATGTGAAAGGGAGAATTCCTGAGGGCGATGACCAAGGAGACGTATCTTACAGAAAAATGTAGAGATTAAAATTTGCATCGCGATATCTCCGCTCGTATGGCACGGAGAGAAAAAATAAAAACACTTTTATATATGCAATTTTTCCCAAGCTATTGAATGAGACGACTTTGAACTTGATCGGTTTAGCCGTTGCTGAGATCTAATAATCTCGTTATGCTTGAACTCGCTGACTCGCGTAAAAGAGGCGTCGGTCTTTCTCGCTTTTTTTTTTTTGAATTGGCACGAGACGCGACCGCGCCTCTTGATATAATAATTACTTTATAAACAGTCATTACATATCTTTTACCGTCTTTACAGATCTTTTACTGTCTTTACAGATTTTTCACCGTTTTTACAGATCTTTTAGCGTTTTTACAGATCTTTTACCGTCTTTATAGATCTTTTACCGTCGTAATAAACTGGGTCAGCAACAGTGTGCTCTTTACTGGTAAACCTGATTTAACTGTCATTATTTACCTTTTTCTAAGTTCCGTACAAGTTTATCAGTTCCGGAGAATGGAGCCCAAACCGTTTGTTTAACTGTCTTTACCGCAGTCTGATCCGAGTCGTCATTTGTAATACCGTCCTCACTATTATTCCCTCGGATCTCGTTAACCTCTACCTGCTCCTTCTCCTCAATTAAATCTTTGTGACTGTTTTTACCTGAACCGTCGCTTGAATCCTGGTTTCTTTCGAGACTTGCTATCTCTGTTTTCAAATCATACCATTTATTTTTTAATTTTTTTTTATCTAAAAATAACGGAGTCAAATAAAGATATGTGCTAATGTATAAACTGTCGTATTTGCAACAAACTCAAAGTTATTTGCTTCTCGATTGTCTTCGTCAAACACAGAGTCCAACAATTCGGAAACGAATTGTTCGTTCACGAACGTTACTGCTGTTTGTTTCAGAAACAATTCTAGTTACTTTAGCCTTTTCACGATGAACACAACCGCGTACGGGCCAAGCAACCCAGGATTCTCGTATTTTATTCAGATTCTTCGTTAATTCGTATTACAAATCGGCGAATTGTTTGGTCTATGCAACGACGGTTGAGAGTATGAATGACTTTTACTCTCATAACGAATCGTTAGAAAAAATTTATTTTATTTTGCACAATATGTACCACACTCTCTCCGCCCGCAAACTGCACTGTGAAAAAGTGTTCATCAAATTTTACCGTGGCCTGAATGTTTTCATCAATGGACAATGCTTGTTTGCATTTGTCCACGATTTCTTTCAAAATCGACATTTCAGCCAATTATTTCGATCTATCGACAAGTTAATAAATCGGATTTTTGAAAAATTCATGTAACTTATAATATTGTTTCTCTTAATTTCTTTCAACGATGCTTGCAAATATTCTCCCAATTTCTTTTAACAATGCTTGCAAATATTTTCCCAAATTCTTTCAACATTGCTTGCAAATATTTTCCCAATTTCTCTTAACGATGCATGCAAATATTTATTTTTTTTTTCCTACTTCTTTTATCGTTGCATGCAATTATTTTTTCAACTTTTCCTCAACATTGCATACAGTCATAATTCTAATTTCACAAGCGACCTTCTCAGCATTATTGCTATATTCCCATTCAGGTACGCTGCAACGGCGTCACCCTTTACAAAGGTGGCCTCGCTGTCGCCACGCGGTCACCTCGCGTCGCATCATCACGCGATCTGTCCACTATGTTGGACATTATCCATTTTCCCAAATTCCTTGATATTTGTTGCATCTTTCTCGATAAACATGCATGCACATCTTAATACTCGATTTTACATAGGCACAATACTTTCGATTTTCCGTAAAAAAGATACAAAAAAGCTGATACAAGCGTTTTCAGTTTCCGCCTATTGTTCTCCTGTTGCGTTCCCGCTGTGCAATTTGTCTTGCTATTGTTTCTTAATATTGGGCCCTTTCTTGATTTTCCTTTACTCAACAAATTCAGACGCGTGGATGCGTGTCCTGGGCCCATAACCTTTTGACGTTGTGGATTTTGGAAGGTGACCAGTAATTACACAGTTTACTTGTAAGAATGAGGGGAGTATTCGGGAGACCTCTTCCTCCTCAGAAGGTAAACGGGAGGGTTGCGCCTCCTTCAGCGAATTGGGACCGGAGGAGATGGCCCGTTGGACCGGGATCCTCGCCTCGTCCGCGGGAGACAATTCGATCCTGCTGACCGACGGTTGTCGCAAGACGGATGGCGGATGGCAGGACAGCAACGCGACCCGCTTTTTTGAAACGGTGGTGTACCCGACGCCGGCGCAAATCAAGGAAGAGACGACGCCGATCCGCGTCCGTGGAGGAGGTTCGAACGGGGAGGACCTCAGCGACCCGCCTCGTCCGAGGCGGCAGGGTCTATCCCAGTACCGTGCCGACCCCATGGATGTTGATCGGCGCGAGGAGGAGGAGGTGACCGGGAATTCTCTAGAGCCGGTCATCGATTTGGAAGAGCTGGAGGGCCGTATCCAAATCCCGGACGGATCCAGCCTCCCGACTCATGTTAGAAGTAGGCGCGCCCGCAGCCGCCCCCGTTTGGACGGAAGTCGCTTCAGGTTCCCTTCCCCGTTGTCCGACACGGCGGACACAGAAGATCGGCTCCACGAGGTTCCCTTAGAGCAGGGTCCGCCGACTTTGAGCTAAAGTTATTCCTAGCTTGGAGTCGGAGGGAGAGGGGACGGGGATGAGCGATGCGGACACGGCTCTCCGGCTCTTCCAAATCGATGACCGGCTCCAGAGAATTCCCGGTCACCTTCTCCTCCTCGCACCGATCAACATCCATGGGCTCAGCAGCGCATCAGGATTCTCCCGACCCTTTTCACGCCGGATCAGCGCCGGTACATAGACCGCCAACTGGGAGTGATTTCCCGGAGTACGACAACCGATTTGGCCGGTTTGGCCGACGGGTGGCTCCGGGAGATCGAAAACGCGCAAAACAAGGCGTCCACAGGTTGCCCACTGTCGGGCAACCTGTCGGGGCGCATAAAGTTGAACAACCACCTCGCCCGGGAGGCGCTCATGACGTTGGCGTACCGCACCATGGGCCGTCTCGGGCGAGATGATAGGGAGGAGGAAACGGCGGCCGCGGCCCGGGAGGAGGAGGTTTGCTCTCTCCGGGCTGAGGTTGTGGAGCTGAGGGGGCAGCTGGGGGTGGCAAAGCGCGCCCTCATGCTGCAAAATGGGCCCTCCTTGTCCGCGGCTGCTTCACAGTCGTCGACGGAGAGAAGATCTCCTCCCCCTCCGCCGCCCCCGGAAGCCGCTTCTGCCCCCGGCTTTTCTCTTTTCAAGGAGCGAGTGCTGGGGACGCTGGAGCGGCTGGCGGCGACGGTGGAGGGGCTAGAGAGGCGCCTGGCGCGGGTGAAAACGGGGGCTATTCCAGCAAGAAAAGGAAGAGGAAAAAAGGGAGTGCAGGAGCTCTGCGGGAAGAGCTTCCTGCGCCTCCCACCGTGCTGGCGGCAACTCCTGGCCCCGATGCGCCTTCGAGCGATAGGAGCTGGGTCGAGGTTATCGGCACCAGAAAGAGGAGGAAGGTGGACAAGAGGGGCCAAAAAGCGCCCCCTATTCGTTCTACTGGGGATAGCGGCTAAGGGTGTTCTCCCCGTTGCACAGAGAAGACATGACTCGGCCATCGGGGGCGGCGGCGCTTGTCGTCCCCCCGGCGGCCGAGCCGAAAAAGAAAAAAAAACAAAAAGCAGGGAGGTCCGCCGTGAAGCAAAACCTCGCGGCAAAAAAAATTAAGAGGCGTGTCCCCAAGTCATCGGCGGTGCT
The DNA here is from genome assembly GCF_016802725.1 of Solenopsis invicta. NCBI lineage: Eukaryota > Metazoa > Arthropoda > Insecta > Hymenoptera > Formicidae > Solenopsis > Solenopsis invicta. The sequence goes on along the minus strand of NC_052666.1, from coordinate 14,219,651 downwards.
GATTACGGTGACGGGGGACGACGTCTCGTATTCAGCGGTGATACGGCGAATCAATGTTCTCGGAGACATTCTGCCGCAAGGGGGAAATGGGCCCCGGGTCTGCCGAGCCCAGACCGGAGATCTCCTTCTGGAGATCCCTGGTAAGGATAGCAGACCGGCAGCGGAGAGGCTGGCCTCTGAGATGCGGCGCGTCGTGGGTGGTCAGGACGTGCTAATCTCATGCCTTCTACGTAGGGTGGGAATCCGCATTTCCGGGTTCGACGAGTCAGTCTCCTCGGAGGAAGTGGCCACGGCGGTCGCCGACTCTGAGGGCTGCTTCGCGGCAGACGTAAAGATGGGCCAGGTGACGCGGAACCGGTGGGGGCTGAGTTCTGTGATAGTGCAGTGCCCGGTCGCCGCGGCCGCCCGATCACCCGGTCGAGTAATTTGGCTCTGGGCTGGGTAGCGGCTTGCGTGGAGGTGCTCAAGGCGCCTCCACAGCGATGCTTCCACTGCCTGGCTCAGGGCCATACGCTGCACCGGTGCCCTGGGGTACCGACAGGGCCCGGTGCGGCTTCAATTGCAGGGGGGGGGGAGAGGCATACTCAGGCAGTATGCGCAAATAGGCCGTTCTGCCCAGAGTGTGCCTCCAAAGGAAAATCGCACAATCACCGCCCCGGCGGTGAAAAGTGCCCCAGGGTTCCCTCTACTCGACAGGGGAAGAGACCTCCCCCTCCTCCGCAGTCAGAGGAAAGAGAAGATCTAGAGAAAAATTGGCCGCCGTCCTCGCCGCCTCCCACCCCGCCCGGCGCTTAAGCCGTGGATGGTGGGGTGTCGGTGGGGCCGGTGGCCGATATCAACATAAAGAAGACCTCCCCCCCGTGACAGAGGCCTCTGTCGGTGAAGCCTTTGTCACGGGGGTGATCGAGCTGTTGTTGAAGTCAAGCCTTTCGGCTTTGGGCGAGGCCACCGACCAAAAAGAGGTGCGAGGCACTTGACAGTCCGAGTGCCCCACACCTCCCAGGCAAAAGTAGTGCTCGAGCTTCTCCCTTTCCCACAACGGGAGAGGCGAGTGGGATTCGACTTGCGCATCGCTGCCAAATCGGCGACTAAACTCCGGGCGGAGAAGGTGTTGACGTCTTCTTCCTCAGGGTCGCCTATCTTTTGAGGTGATGGGGCTGCGGGGTGTTCCTCTGGAGGGGAGGGGGCACCCTGCGATCCTGGGCCTCGTTTCTGGCTGCCCCTACGCTCGAGAATGCTCAGGAGGCGAGAACCCTGACTATGGGCCGCCCGATGAATCGGGGTCTCCGCTCATCCGGCGGGTCGGCCACTCGTGGATAGTAGGTAGACCTGGACAGTCCCTCGAGACCTCTGGATCTTGGGCAGGGGGTTGGCGCAGAACGGCTAAGTTCGGCGCTTGCCTTCTGCCTTAAAGGAGGCGCCCCGGGGGGGGGGGAGCGTGCGGTGCTTGCACGGCGCTATCCTGGGGTGGACAGATGGCAGCTGACGTATCTCGGTTCGCCACCCTGGCAGGTCCACTCCCAACCTGACGAACTGGCGTGTCGGGGGGCTCACGCTCCGACCCTGGAGGAAGGTTTTCGAAGGAATGGCGTATTGCTGGCCGGAGCCTTCCTTCTCTGGGGCAAGGTGGCTCATCGAGGTTTTTAGTTGGTAGAGGGGGGGGACAAACCCGGTCGCTGAAACTATGTGGCCGGGATTGCACCGTTTTGACTCGAGTCAAACACTACGGGTGGGTGCCGATAGCGCACATCCCGATAGCCCACCAACCAATCATATTGACTTATCTAACCCAACCTACGGAAAATCTCTAGGCATCTGCCATTGTGAGTGGTTTGTGTGCTATCGGGATGTGCGCTATCGGGACCCACCCAAACACTACCAGGTCTAGCCAGCCTGGTGTGCCATAAGCATTTCCCTCATCGTACCAAAAAAAAGTGGATATCGATGGGCCTCGCGTATAGCGATATCGATATTTTTAGTTTATTTTTGAAACATGTCTTTGGACTATAACTTTATCATACATGTTTGAATTTCTTGTTAAATATGATATAAGTTTTGATACAAGGTAATTTTTAAATTTTTCAAAAATTTAGAAGAAGGGGGGGATTTTGAGAAACATGACATTTTCAAAAAATTTGTGCAAACTGTTATAAAGTACATAACCAACTATAAAATTTTTACTTGAAACTTTTTTTTATATTTTTTGCCATTTCGACGGTATTACCTCAGAAATTAAAAAATCGATTTATTTCGAGAGCATGTTTCACCCTTTTAACAGTCATATGGTATGTAAAAATACGTGTTCCATATTTTTATCTGTATTACAGCATATTAAAGGCTCGTCAAAATCGGAGGGGGACACTTTCGTAGTATACGAACAGGTGTGCGTATCATGCGTAGATGAGAGGTTTTTAATTATTTTTGGACCATGAAAGTGTCAAAACGTAACTTTATCACATATTCTTGAATAATAAAATAAGCTTTATTTTGCGTATAAAAAAATTAAAAATTTTGAAAAAAATGGGTAAGTGCTGAGAAAAAATATAAAAAAGAAATTTTTTTATTTTTTTTAATACTTTTATAACGTGCTTTTCAAGCCATTCAACTTTCAATTAAAACATTTTTCTTTATCTCCTATAGTTTCAACGATATACGCTTCGAAAGAAAAAAACTGATTTTTTTCAAAGAGGTTTTTCACCTTCTAAAAGTGCGTATAGATCCATATAAAAATATACGCTTATTTTGACCTAGAATACAATATATTCAAAGCTCATCAAAATCGGTGTGTAATACTTGGGTAGGTTTGCTGTGAGTAATAAATAAACTCGATAAACACAAACAGAAAACTTAAACATAAATTGTAGTTTTAAAAAATTGATTTTTTAATGTTCACATAATTTTTCTATCAAATCAATTAAAAAAAATAGGATTAAATAACTTATTATGTCTTACTTTATAATAGAACACTCAAAATCTACTGTACATAGAGCAATAAAATGCTTGCAATTATATCCGTATTGTGTAAAAGAGCACCAACAATTGTATTTTCAATCTAGTAAGACGCAGAATTTTGTACATTTTCGATCTAGTAAGACGCAGAATTTTGTACATGGGCTATAGCCTGAATAATGGAAGATCCAAATTTTTTCAAAAACGTACTATTCACAGAAGCAACATGTTCTAATACAGGTGGCATAAATAAATATCATTATCGTTACTGGGCTACAGCAAATCTCCACTGGCTTTGCAAAATTCCTCGTTAATATTAATGGAAATTAAATGTAGGTTAAAATTGGTATATACGTCGTAACTATCGAAAATTTAATTTATCAAGTATTATTTTCTATGTTTAAGAAAGATAAATTATAACAATGAAAACTTCATATTGTTTACTATTATAAAAAAAGTTCAAATATAGAATATTTATTTTCTTATACTTAAAAAAGAAACTTAAAAAAACTTGCATTTTTGTCATACAAAAAAAGTGGTGGGACTTAAAGTGATACAACTACTCATGTGTAAAATATGCAGCGCATTGATAAATTACAAAAAACATTTACAAATATGATATGAAATAATATAATAACTTACTAAATGTGTTTACAAAGTTTATTAGAGAATAAAAACAGTTAATATGTATACAAAGTAATAATAATGCATTATTGAAGAAATTAATATGTACAGACACAAGTGCAGATATATGCACATTGTGTCCTCAACAACGCAAGAGCTGCTTTCCAATCACGCAACGTCTGTATTACGGCATAAATCCCGTTTGCTGAAAAGGCCGTATATCCTAAACGAGTGAAATATACATATCAATCTAAATAAAAAATACAAGAGCTATGCACTTGTATCTTGCTTGTATTCTATCTTACATTATCGCTCTACATATACATACTATGAAATAATCGTTATGCCTTTTACATTTTCTACAGTAATCATTTTACGTAGATGGTAATACACGATCACGCTACTTCTACATGAAAAAATCAATTCAATTCACGATATTTTTGTTAATATTAACAATAAAGAATTGTAATTACAACACAAAACTAATATAGCGTAAAGGCACATAACAAAGTGGTTGTGACCAAACTATCTTTATTCTTTCTATTTTTTTTTTTACATCTGCGGTGTAAATCGTCCAGCGGCACAAATACCGACTTTACTCTATGTTGTGGAATTATGGATGTTCATACAATTGGTCCACACTTTTTTGAAGCTACTCTAACTGGAATAATTTATGCAGATTTCTTAAGAAATATCTTACCAACTCTGTTGGAAAATATTTCTTTAAAAATACGAATGAATTTATGGAATCAATTTAAAAAAGAATTAAATAACTTATGTCTTTTCTTTATAGGAAACTTAAAATCTACTGTACATAGAGCAATGAAACGCTTGCAATTATATCCGTATCGTGTAGAAGAACACCAACAATTGTATTTTCAAGATCTAGAAGGACACAGAACATGTACATAGGCTATAGCCAGAATAACGGAAGATCCAAATTTTTTCAAAAAAGTATTATTACTACACAGACGAAACAACATTTTCTAATACAGGTGGCATAAATAAACATAATTATCGTTACTGGGCTACAACAAATCCCCAATGGCTTCGCAAAATTTCTCATCAATATCAGTGGAAATTAAATGTATGGTGTGGAACTGTGTGTGATCATATAATTGATCCACAATTTGAAGCTACTCTAATTGGATCATTTATGCAAAATTCTTAGGAAATATTTTACCAACTCTGTTGGAAAATATTTCTTTAGAAATACAAACGAATTTATGGGATCAACAAAATGGCGCACCAGCTCATAGAACCAGAAATTGTGTCAATTTAATAAATTATAAGTATCCACTTAAATAGATAAGGCTAAGTGGACCAAATGGCTTGCAAGATTTCCAGATCTATCGCCATTAGATTTTTTTTATGGGGCAGAATAAAAGATAAGGTATGTGCTTCAGCTCCCACTACACAAGAGAACACGCGTCAAAAAATTATTGAAGCATGTGCTTCTATTGACGAAAAACTTAAATCTTAAACTTAAATCTGCATTTTGTACTAAATGACTCTGGAAAGATACGATACAAATAAATAAATAGAAAATGAAAATATTGATTACTAGGGAAGAACTAAATATTCGATGAATTTTATATTTTTTTATTTATAAAAGACATCACAAAAATTGATTATGAAACGTATGAAAAGAAGTATGGAGATCTTTATATAAATTTAAGAAAAACAAAACTTCAATTTTAAGAGTTGGTAACAAGGGTAACTTGATCCCAAAAGAGAGACACATTGTGCAAAGGCGGTCTTGCGCGTAGTTAAGGCATATCGCACCGTCTCACACATGGCGGTCACGGTTTTGGCGGGGGTTCCCCCTGCGAAATATACGGCCCACGCCATAACGAAAGTGTACGTCAGGGTCAAGGTCATCTGTTTGAGGGGGGAGTCACGACCCCCCCTGGGTCATGACTCGCCTTAGGGAAGAAAAGCGCCAGCGGCGCCAGATGGCGTAAAAACTTGGTAAACAACACGTTGGTGACTGACACCCGGATCTTAAAGGCCGTCCTCCTCCACCTAAAGGAATGGATAGACCGTCCTTGTGGCGATCTATGTTATACAATAGATTTGCACAGGTGCAATTTTATTGTATAACATAGATCGGGCATAGATGCTTTGTAGAGTACCTGTGTCGAATCAGGAAAGAGCAGACGACGCACTGCCATTACTGCAACGAATTCCGGGACTTTGCGCAACACACGCTGGAGCACTGTCCAGCGTGGATGAAAGAGCGCGGAGTTCTGGTTCAAAAAGTAAGAAGAAACCTCTCCCTAGGGGCCGTGATAAGGGCCATGGTCTTCAGAGAGAGCGCGTAGAAGCCGGTTTCCTCTTTCTGCAAACAGGTCATGTCGCGGAAGGAGAAGATCGAAGGAGAGAGAGAGAGAAAGAGGCAGTCAGGGAAGCATAGTGGTAGAGAAAGAAGAAGGAAAAGAGGCTCGCTTGGCGGAGAAGAGGACGGCGACGACGATGATGAGTGGCTCCCCGCGAATATCGGCGGAGGGGGGGGGAGGATATAGCAGAGTTGCCCGCCGTTGAGAAGAAAAACTGGATAGTGGAATGCCACTCCTCACCATACGTGAAGTAAAGAGCAGCGAGAACGCGGAGAAATCCTCCCCCCCCCCCTTGCAGACGGTTTTACGTCTGGGACGAGGAGCAAAAGGGAGGTTGAACAGCCCGGCCCCAATCGGAGTCAAGGAGAAAGACTGGGGAGGCCCAACGGTCTCTGCCGGGATCGGTTGGGTGCTCGGGGTGGGGTCATCAAAAGATTCCGCCTTCGCTGCTACACTGAGGATGGCCGGGGTAGCCGACGGGATTGGGGACTTCCAAGGGAGTCCCTCAAAAACATTTAGTTAAACCTGATGATACTAAGGAAAGGGGGGGGGGGCACTATGAGCACTTAGAATCTCTCAGTCTGCTTCTCCTTACCTCTCCATCGGCGGGGGGGGAGTGCCTTGAAGCGCACATTTAGATTCTGCCAAAGCTCGGAGAAGCAAGACCCTTTCCTCTCCTTGCATTTCTCCATTGGATTAATCTTTCTGGCGAGAGGAAGTGTGGATGTGTTCAACGGGAGCTGGTCCTCCGCACTTTATCCCTTTACAACAAGGAAAAGAGACGATAGGGGACAGTGTCCCTCTTCCCAGTCTAAGGGCATACGCTGCCCAGCAGGGCCGGAAAATCACTTTTTTCCGGCGAGCTCGAGCTGGGGGGTCCAGGGGAGCTTCGGAAGTATGCTGCACACGTTTCCGGAGCCTTCCTAAGTCAGGACCAACGATGAACACCTGGAAGGGTTTTAGTGGTGTTTTAGTTATGCTCAGTTTTAGTTATGCTCCCGCCAATACTATCGGCAGCGGTGAGTTCCACATAATCCCGGGCTCTCTCCCGAAGCCCAACGCATGCGTAAAGCATTTTTCCTCCGTAAACAAAAAAGAGGGGGGGGGGATAACTTGACAACTTGACCTTAACTGAACAATACGAATATTTTGATTTTTATCTATATACAGTTGCATAGAGTAAAAAAACGAGATGCAACTTCCGTTTAAATCTTTTTTTATATGTCATCATTTTCGGTAGTTAATTCGCCAAAAATAAATTGTATATTTTCTTCAAAAAGTGATTTCATTCCCTAAAGCTGTCATTTGATACAAGCAAAAAATAATTTTGTAAACTATTCTATTTGCACATAATATTTATATGTTTAAAATTAGGGAATTAAGAGTTCAAGAGCCACGTAGGATGTCAGACGCAAATAAATAAATCAACGCATAACTCCTGAAGAAGACCATCATTAAAGGTCAAAACGTTTACCTGACATTGGAGTTATGCGTTGATTTATTTATTTGCGTCTGACATCCTGCATGGCTCTTGAGCTCATTATTCCCTAATTTTAATTTGTTTATAAGAGCCTTAACCTTTGTTTTATTTTGTTTATTTATAAGTTTAATAAATTTATAAGTTTACTAAATTTTTGAGTTGCCTGACATTCGTAAATAAAATACATTGACCATTACAATCAGCTATTCTACAGTCAAAATTAAATAAATGATATTTTGCAAAAATAATAATTTCTCTATTCATAACTTGTTTTTAATTCGCACGTATGCGACGGAAGCGGAAGTGCGGCACGACACAGAGAAAGAGGCGTTAGAATTAGGTAGGCTTAGGAATGCGTATTTTTGCGTAGCAAAGGTTAAACATTTGTGTACGCGGGACTGTTAAAAACTGTTACTTTAATATTCATTGTGTAACGTTACGTCCCTCCGCCGCACCGCCACTCCGGTCCAAACGCCGAACACAACGCGTAAGACCGAGCACGTGCACGCGCTCGGCTAAGCTTGCCGCGCTACCGTGCGTGCCGTGCGTCGCATTCGGTAAGCGTTCCTACTCCGGCCGGCCCAACCGCGCGCGCTGATTGGTACATGCGACCGCGCGGACCGCTATATAAGCCGGTAGCGGGCCGAAATCAGATCGCTCTGAGCCACCGATCTCGCACCTACTCCGCTCCTGCGCCGGGTATCCTCGATGCTCCTTAGCTTGGATATTCTCAAGCACTTCCTCGGGAACGGGCATTCTCGTTCTAACTTCCTTGCGACGGGCATACTTGTCGGTCCTAACGGCTGGGAATACTCGGCCGAACCGTCAATCCCGCAATTCCGTTCTCGGGGATTCCCGAGACCAACACCGTCGTCGGGAATACTCGACGCCGTCCTCCGGCTCAATCCGCAAACCTGTTCCCCACGGGGTGGCAACACCCCGCGCGATGAGACCATTTAGGTCTCTAACGTCGACCACTCTCGCGTATCGCGGAACCGTCCGCTGCACCGCGCCCCGCCGATTCTCGCGATCGCGACCGTCCGTCGCGCGGGCCAATCACGGCCTGTTTAACCGCACGTTAAGTTAGCCCTTCACGGCGACTCCGATCATTACCTCCGAGCGCCTAGCGCATAATGCCATTCCGTCTGTTTCTTTAATTATACGAGTCCATTCTTTTGTATTAAGTTACGCCGCGAATTATATTTGGTCCGTTAATTTATTTTTGCGCGGGACCGATTATTATTTAACCGAGCAACTCCGATTGCTACCTCCGAGCGCATAGCGCATAACACGCGTCCGTCCGTTTCTCTAGTTACTTGAATCCGTTTCTTTTTGTTTAAATATTAAGTATGCCGCGAATATATTTTGTCCGTTCTTTTATTTTGCGCGGGTCCGACTATTGCGTAACTGAGTACTCCGGTGCCGTAACAGTACTTGTGTATTTCAATCCTATCCGATAAAGATATCGGGACATTATTATTTTGTACGAAACTCACGTTTCAAAATACATTTAAGCTGTTTTATTTTTACCTCCAAACCACGGCGTTATCATTTACACGAACCTGGAAATCCGGGCGAGCACATCCGAGCAACCGATCCTGAACACAATCCCGTAACAGCACCAAGAAAGTACCAGCGTTACAATTGTACTATACTTATTTGACTTTAATGCTCTTTCGCATAATACACAATTAGCAATACGTATCGTGAGACAAATCCATTCCAGCGCGGAAAATCGAGCGCAAATATACAGGGTGTTCAAAAAGTCCCGGACCGGCAAAATATCTCGAAAACTAAGCATTTTAGAAAAAAATGTTTTAGATAAAAGTTGTAAGGTTTCAAAAGATCTATTTACTGATCTTATCAGTTTGACCTTGGATGGCGTCGCCAAGGTCAGATCGAAATCACATTAACTTTTTTAAATGGAATTGCCTACATTTTATTGCATATTCTTGTAGCTTATCTCAAGACCTTTCCAAAACACTATAAATAAATGTATTTTCGTTAAGTATTTTTCAAGTTGTGAAACTTGAAAGTTACAGTACATTACAGCTTTCAAGCCTCACAACTCGGAAAATACTCAACGAAAATAAACTTTCTTGTAGTGTTTTGGAAAGGTCTCGAAATCGATTACAAGAAAATGTAATAAAAAATATGCAGGGTTTTCAAAAAGTCCCGGACCGGTTAAATGTCCCGGACTTTTTGAACACCCTGCATATTTTTTATTGCATTTTCTTGTAATCGATTTCGAGACCTTTCCAAAACACTACAAGAAAGTTTATTTTCGTTAAATATTTTCCGAGTTGTGAGGCTTGAAAACTGTAATGTACTGTAACTTTCAAGTTTCACAACTTGAAAAATACTTAACGAAAATACATTTGTTTATAGTGTTTTGGAAAGTCTTGAGATAAGCTACAAGAATATGCAATAAAAAGTAGGCAGTTCCATTTAAAAAAGTTAATGTGATTTCGATCTGAGCTTGACGACGCCATCCAAGGTCAAACTGGTAAGATCAGTAAATAGATCTTTTGAAACCCTACAACTTTTATCTAAAACATTTTTTTCTAAAATGCTTAGTTTTCGAGATATTTTGCCGGTCCGGGACTTTTTAAACACCTTGTATATAGCGTGCATGTATAAAGAGTTCGTTATTATTTTTCAAGAATGCTACATCGGAAAGAGATTTTATTATATATGCTTGAATTCGTATAAAAATAAGCTTTAATTTCGTCATTAAAATATTTGAAAAACTTTAAAAAAAAATGTAAAGTGGTGGGTGAAATATAAAATGTAATTACAAATTTTTTTTTTAAATTATTGTTGCAAAGTACTCTTTAAGCTATTCAACTTTTATTCCGAACATTTTTTTCTTTATAGTTTTGACAATTTTTGCTTAAAAAGAAAAAAACCGATTTTTTTCTAAAGGATGTTTCACACCCTAAAGCTGAAATTGGGCGCAAACAAAAATATTTTTGTGTTACGAATGAACTCCTCTGTATACAAAATTTCAGAATTTTTAAAAATTTCGAATTCGCAAATATTCCTTGTAAGTTATACAAACACTTGCTTGTAATAATCGAGGGTTTTTCAAAGTTTGTATGAATTTATTCGATTAAAACCAACTAATACTATTAATACTACTAATATCAAAGAGTTGACGACAACTCAGGGAGAAATAATAAATCGGTTCAACATCAAATTGATATCATTTTGACGGTTGAAATAAGATTAAATTTGACGTCTACTTCGATAAAATGTTCGAATTTCGATGCTATTTGAATATTAATATCGACATTGAATTAATATCGATTCGACATTAATTTAATTATTTCTTGGTAGTCGTTTAATAGACTGAAAGGACAAAGAAATCATACCAGAAAACATTTAATTAAAACAATTAATATAGAGAATACCTTAAAAAAAATTTTAATTTAATTTAATTTAATCTTTTAGTGCAACTTTTAATTAATTTAGCTTTTTGTGCAACTTTTAAAGTTTGTATCGCGGTTTATTTATCACACCTATCAAAGATTGTAAATGCTATCGACGTCTGATCGACGTCGATCTGATTGATATTTTTTGACGTGGAAAAGTTATTGACGTCGAATCAATGTCGATCTGACTTATCATTTCTCCCTGAGAATGTAGTAGATTTTTGACAATCCTCAACGCATTGTTACTGATAAAGTTCCTGCGTTTACGTCGTCTCAGTTCAGCGATTACTGTTCCACGGATAATATAAAGCATGTAATAATAACCACCGGAGTATCTCGTAGTAACGTACGGGTGGAGCGTATAAACAAAATTATTATTCTTGTTCTTTACCAAACTTGCAGTAAACCGCCCCGATTGCTGATATCGTCACGTACCAAAATTGCAGATATACAAGATGTCCCAATATAAGTGGCCACCCCCCTTTATTTCGTAAACTAGCAGAGATACACCCAATAAATATAATATCAAATTAAATAGTTTGAACTAAACTTTATTGTGAGCACAGTGGTTACTTACAGAAATTATCTATGTTAAAGAACGAAGAGACATGCACAACTTTTGCATGGTAAAATGAATATTTTTATACGATAAAAGTTGTAGCGTTTTTTCTAATGAATACAATGATGTGTGATTTATCAAAATTATTTTACAAATTATAGAAGTTATGTCGGTTTAAATTTTCGCGGGCAACTAAAACCATTTCAGTTTTGCCCCTGCGATGTGGCTAACTTCCGACTCCTGTTTTGACGATTGACGTGTAACGTGTTGACATCTGATTATAATATTTGATGTACGTAAAATGTAAGTAATAAGAATACGAAAATCTACAAGTTTATAAAATTATTACACCAAATATTATAATCAGATATCAACATGTTACACGTTAATCGCCAAAACGGAAGTCAGAAGTTAGCCACACCGCAGGGGCGAAACTAAAATGGTATTAGTCGCCCGCAAAACTTTAAACTGACATAATTTCTATAATATGTAAAATAATTTTGATAAATCATATATCATTGTATTCATTAAAAAAAAAAAACGCTACAATTTTTATCACATAAAAATATTTACTTTACCATGCAAAAATTGTGCATGTCTTTTTGTTCTTTAATATAGATAATTTCTTTTAATAACCATTGTGCTAACAATAAAGTTTAGTTCAAACCATTTAATTTGATATTATATTTATTGGGTCTATCTCTGCTTGTTTACGAAATAAAGGGGGGTGGCCATTTATATAGAGACACTTTGTATATTAATAGTACTTACCAAAAAAGCGTAGAATGAATCCGTTTGAAGTCTTATTCAAAGTTAAAATGATACAGCAGGAAGATATTTGTTTGTTAAATATACTAGAGCAAGAATATGCGCAATTGTTCAATCAAGAGTGTGATTGTTTGGCTAAGTATGGCTAAGCATAAAATTTTAAAAAGGAGAAAAATCAGTATTCATATAGTAAGAGTCGCAAAAAAACGCTTATTTATAAGAAAGACAACATAGTTGCCATTCGTAGAATTCGTAGAACCCAGTTTGCGCTAGGTCTTAAAATTAGGACGTCGTACCTAGGTCAGTATATAATCTCTCAGATCAAGGGAAATAAAAAACACGAGGTTGTAAAAGTTAATACCAGAGAAGGGCCCATAATCACTATCTTCTGCAATTGATTACATTTAGGCTTATAAGTTTCCTTCAGGGACCGAAGGAGAGGCAAGAATGGCCAAATATAAGGATGGCGATCTAAACTTATGCGCAGCTAGGAATCATCCGGCAGCGGCATTGACGGGGGGAACGGCGATCCACGACCAAGGGCGCGCCAGTCGCGTGCAAAAACAGTTAATAACAACCAATGTAGCAGGTAGCGAAATAGCACGTGTGAGCGATTCTGATAACATATTTCTATTTAATATATTATAATTTCTTGCATGTACTGGGTTCCCCCCCCCCCCTTACATCAGGGTGTCGAATTTTAATCTATCACCCCAAATATTTCCGTCCCCTTGCATCTTACAAGAAAATGTTTCAGACAAAAGTTGTATGATTTTAAGGAGGCCATAAAATGGTTACAATGGTTTGACTTTGCATAGTCGTTTAAAGGATACATAAAAGTCACCTTCAATTTCTTAAATTGAAACTACTTATTTTCATTACATATTCTTGTAGTTTATTTTAAGAAATTTCCAAAACAGTATAAGCAAGTTAATTTCTGATAAATACTTTCCGAGTTATAAGGCTTGAAAGTTAAGATACTGCCGGCATCAGCGTTATCCGAGATATCATGTGGAGGTCAGATTTATATCTCTTGTGCGTGCGTGCGTGCGTGCGTGCGTGCGTGCGTGCGTGCGTGCGTGCGTGCGTGTATACATAGAATGTGTGGCGGATAATCTGCCATATTACAAAACTGATAAAAAATACTGTCTACGTACTGAGGAAATGCTATGGTATCAAGAGAAATCAATGTAACCTTTTTGTGCTCAAACTTTTTTAGAGGTCACAGACGTGATTTGACTTAAGAAATATTTTTCCAAACTACTAGTAAAGTTGTTTTGTGTGATCAAATTTTTTTAGAGGTTACTTTGATTTCTTTTGATACCATAGCAAATACCAAACCTCTAAAAAGGTTTAATCACACAAAAAAATGAAACAACTTCACTAGTAGTTTGGAAAAAATATTCTTTAAGTCTGTAACGATACGCCCCTCCATCGTCCGCGCTTCTCCGTTCCGTCCACCGAACACTGAGCACCGAGCGTAGCAAAAAGCTATGTGCGCGCATAGTCTAACCTCGCGGCGCAACCACGCGGCGACACGCGCGCTGACCGTGGCGTTCCACAACGCTCCCACTCCGGCTTGGCCGATCAAGCGCGCGGATTGGCTCGCCCAATCGCGTGTTCGGATATATAAGCCGGCAGTGGGAACGCAGAAATCAGATCCGTCCGACTCTCCGACCTGAGGATGCGACCAAGCATCCTCAATCGCTCCCGAAGACGAGCATACTCGACGATCTCCAGTTCCTCGACGGGCATTCCTGTCGTTATCCTTGGCCGAGTATTCTCGACCAGTCAACTTCGATATCCTCGACAAGCATTCTCGTCACTATCACCGGCCGAGCATTCTCGACCAATCACCATCGTCCTTGAGTACCATAATCGCCACGTGGACACCGAATTCAAATTCTGTAACCTAGTCATCGGCAGGGCATCCGCGTCCTGTCGATCGAGCGCCCCATTTGTACGGGGCGCGCTTGGGCGAATCGCGGAAGCAAACGCGCCGGCAACGGCCCGCATTCGCGGTGCTTCACACGCACGCGCTCACACGACTGCGCTAGCCAATCCCGTCACGCTCCGCGACTCCCCGACCGTACGGGCAAGCAGCCCGCGTAATCTACCGATCAGTATTTTACCGCGAATTATTCTAGTCTAGGCATTTGAGTAAGTTCTTTTTTTTTATTTTATATGTGAAGTATTGTTTCCGATTGTGCACGCGTTTTTAGTTTCCGTTCGCGCGTTATCTCTAAGTAACTCCGTTGCGCATCACTCCGCTTGTGATCGGATTAGTAATCATTGTTTGGATACCTGCAAACCGCTCTCTCTTTTTCTGTTAACATATCGAACTCTCTTATATCGCTTTATTACTTTGTCAACGACTACCATTTATTTACTGAATAAATTATCTTCTTTTTTCTACTATAAACTCTGAGTATGATCATTACGGACACCTGACCAACCGACGAGCCTTATCCGGACCGATCCCGGAATTCCCGCACTGCACCGTCACACACCGAAACCGCGTACCGTTACAAGTCAAACCACGTTTGTAACCACTAAAAAGGTTTGATCAGACAAAAGAACGAAATAACTTGACTAGCAGTTTAGAAAAATATTATTTAAGTCAACGTCTGTGATATCTAAAAAGGTTTGATCACAAAAAGGTCACATTGATTTCTTTTGATACCATAGCATTTTTCTCAGTATGTAGACAGTTTTTTTTATGAGTTCTGTAATATGGCAGACTATCCGCCACACAAAATCGTTGATGTGATACGTATCATAAGTGAGACTAGAGGCAATTATAAGGCTGTGGAAAGATTACATAATGAGAGATTCCCTCATAGACGACATCCGACGCGAGTGACAATAAAACACGTAATTGATAGGGATAAAAAAAGTAATTTCAAAAGAATACGTAAAAAGACTGGAGCTGGCAAAGTGGAAACGATGGTAACTGTTTCTGCTATTCAAATGGATCCGCATACTTCCACGAGAAAAATTCAATATCAGCATGGTGTACCAAAATCAACTGCGAATCGCATTTTGCAAAATTATAAATTACATCCGTATCATATTACTTTGATCCGAGCATTGAAAAACGAGGATTTCATGTGTTGCGCAAGATTTTGTAATTGGGCTGAAAACCATATAATGCGAGATCCGTTATTCTTTTGTTATATGTTTTTTACTGATAAAGTCATATTTAGTAAAAGTGGAGACGTTAACAGACATAACTGCCACTATTATTCTGAAGGAAATCCGCATTGGCAATGAAATGAAGAATTACAATGGCAATGGTCTATTAATGTGTGGGCTGGTATAGTAGGAGATTACATTATTAGTCCGTATTTCTTTCAAGCAAACTTTAATACGCAAAATTATTTAATTTTTTTTGCAAAATCAATTACTGATCCTTTTAGAAACTGTTGATCTTCAGACCCGTAATCGAATGTAGTTTATACAGGACGGGGCGCCCTCACAGAGAACGCGACACTATTTAAATAATTTCTTGAATTACTTTCTCTGGGAATTAGTTAAAGAAAAAGTGTACAAGACTGAGCCGGCAACTATTGAAAGTATGCAACAACATATTCGCAACGTATTCAAAAGCATAACACCAACTGTTCTTAATAGAGTGCGTAACAATTTTCATAACAGATTGCGTTTATGTATTCAAGAAGTTCTTCGAACACCTTTAATAGAATACGTAATTATTTTTAAATACCTCCCCCCCTTCACACACACACACACACACACACACACACACACACACACATGCGCGCGCACAGCAGAGAAGGTTTGGAGTCATTAAATACCACGGTAGTGATGAACTGCGAGGTTCTTATCTCTGTTGACACACACACACACACACACGCACGCACGCACACGCACACGCACACGCATACGCACACGCACACGCGCACGCGCACACACACACACACACACACACATACACACACACACACACACAAAGTAAATTTGACAGTGTAACCTTCACATAGTATATTTCGGATAACGCTAATACCGGCAGTATCATAACTTTCAAGCCTTATAACTCAGAAAGTATTTATCGAAAAGTAACTTATTTATACTGTTTTGGAAAGCTCTTAGAATAAGCTACAAAAATATGCGATAAAAAATAATAATTTCAATTTAAGAAATTGAAGATAACCTTTATGTTACCTTCAAACGACTAAACAAGATTAAACCATTGGGACTGTTTTATGGCCTCCTTGAAACCATACAACTTTTGTCTGAAACATTTTCTTGTAAAATGCAAGGGAATGGAAATATTTAGAGTGATATATTAAAAATGGGACACCCTGTGTGTGTGTGCGTGTGCGTGTGCGTGTGCGTGCGAGTGCGTGTGCGTGTGTGTGTGCGCGTGTGTGTGTATGTGTGTGTGCGCGCGCGCGCGCGTGTGTGTGTGTGTGTGTGCGCGCGTGTGTGTGCGTGTATACATAGGTATTCAAAAAGTTCCAGGACGGCGGAATATCTAAAAAAGTAAGCATTTCAGGAAAAAATGTCTTACAAAAGTTGTAGGATTTTAAAAGGTCTATTTACTGATCTTATCAGTTTGACTTTGGATGGTATCGCCAAGGTCACATTGAAATCATATTAACTTTTTTAAATGAAACACCCTATTTTTGATTTCAGAATCTAATAGCCGATGTCAAGAGCTTTCCAAAACCCTACAAGAAAATTTATTTTCGTTGAACACTTTCTGAGTTGTGAGATTTGAAAGCTACAGTGTACTGTAACTTTCAAGCGTCATAACTCGGAAAGTACTTAAAGAAAATAAATTTATTTATACTGAATGTAAGACGTAGGACTCGTGAAAATATAAATTAAGCAATGTATAAACGGCAAATACGAGTCAGGCACGGTAAACAGTGCACGTAAGAAAATCTCAAATAATAGAGTAATCATATGTATAAGTTTAATACAGAACGTTTCGGCTCTTGCTTTGAGCCATTTTCAGCTTACAGAATTCTTGAAAAATATATATAACAGCGCTACAGATGGGACGTAATGGTCGCCGGTAATGAAATAGTGGGCTTCCTCGTAGGGAAATGACAAAAATGCGACTTGTTTGGCTCAAATAATATGTACATGGCTTATACTGAAGTAAAAAGAGCCTCAATTTGATAAAACTAATAACACTTTAAAGTTAAAAGAGAGGAAGAAACTCACTTCAAAAACGGCGGTAGTAAAAATTTTCAAATAATTAATGCAAAGAAAGTTGATGTATCAAAAAGCGCTCACAATTTATTTATTACAATAAGACGTCGCTGTAACAATTCTTATTTGTACTATCATGAACGGCGGTCGAGGAGAGCTAGAACACTAAGCAAAAACACAGATGTCGTAGATCAAATTGAATATGACGATGTAAATATACACAAAAATAGAACAGATAAAGCAGATCATAAATTATTAACTATAGATAAATACTCGTGGTGCAAGCATTCTGTGACAGATTGTAAATTAAGGCCTTCTCGTTGTCGATTAATATATGTATAACATTTCAGAAATAAGTCACTTGTGATAAAATCTCTCATGGTTAAAAATTTGAACATCCCAGTCGAAATCGTGACCCAAATGTAATTTGTGATCTGTGATGACAGAGTGAGAGAAAGTGCCTCTGCGAATGTGATTTTGATGTTCGGAAATCCTTGTTTTTAATTGTCTACTGGTCTGTCCGACATACAACGCATCGCACAGGAAATTTTGTAGACTACATTTTTACAAGAAAAAATCTCCCCCTCGGGAGGATTTTGTAATGCTTACAAGAAGAATTATTCTCGGAAGGGGATCTTTTGAACTTTAATAAATTTTCAAAGTTTGTTCAAACTATAGAAGGTTGTCTTTATATCTTTATGTCAAAGTTTTTAAAAATGCTTCTGAATCGGTCAGAGATTAGCGCGTAATAAAGAACAGTGAACCACGTGATTTTTCCTCCTCCTCAACCGTGTTATCAGAGATTTGCTTTTTAGATTTCTTTGGAAAAAAAAAACATCTAAGTCGTTCTCAAGTAGTGTTAAATATAAAATTCAAAGAATAGTCATTGTTTAAAAAAATATTAACTGTGAGTTCCAAGTTCTTGTGAAACTTTGGATGCAATATGAGAAACGCACAATCGACAAGGCCCATAATGACTGCACTTCTATGAGACAGGGTGCCAAGAATAAAAATTCAGGAACTGTTCTAAGATTGTCAGTTTATGATACTAATCGAACTCAATGCAACCATTGTTAAGAATTATGGTGGTATAGAAAGTTAAGTTTTTTGTTGCCTATTTCGATGGTGAATTGTAACCGAGGATGATATGAGTTAAAAGAGTCTAAAATAAAATTTACCTCGTTAGAAGAAATCGCCAAGGCAATATCATCTACGTATCTAAAAAAGAAAGATACGTGAAAATCTTTAAGAACCCTTGTCTTCAAATCCTGCAGTACCAAATCGGCAATAACGGGGACAAGGGAGCGCCCATAGGAGTACTGAAATTCTGCTTATATATAGTGTTGTTAAATTTGAAAAAAGTAGACTTTGGCACAAAGCGAACCGCGTTAATAAAATCATTTCTGGGGATATTGCATTTTTGAGATATATGTTCCCATCTATTGGAAATGCTGTTGATGGCTAAATCGATGGATATGTTGGTAAATAAAGACACCACGTCCAAAAAAACAAGAATGTAATTATCATCTAAATGTGTGTCTCTGAGTTTTTCAACTAGCTGGAAACTATTTTTAATGTTACTATTAGAGATTGGTATGCTACTTGAAATAATTGTGTGCAAAAAACCAGCCAGTGAATGTAAGGGGCTGTAAATAGAGGAGACTATAATTCAAAGAGGATGACCCTTGCTATGTAATTTTAGTAAAACTTGACAGAACTCCGTCACTGCAATAGAGAGATTTGTATACGCCATGAGAAATATACTCGGAGTTTTTTCATCCTGCGAGTAGAACTTTAGCTTTACTTGTAATTTGTCGAGTAGGATCCTTAGTAATTATAGTATAAGGATCCTCATCCAAAAGCGTTGAAATAATCTTGTTCTCATAATCTCGACGGTTCATGGCTACTGTGATATTGCCCTTGTCTGCTTTGGTAAAAATTAAATCAGGATTGTTGTTAAGAAAAGTTTTTGTTTTTCTGATAAATTTGGAAATTACTTTCCGGGGTGGGCTTGGAGTAAGGAGAAACAAATTGCAAATCGTTAATGATAGGAATGATGTGGTTTCTAATGTTCAAGTGTGAAGAAGCAGATAATTTTTGTATATTACTCTCAATGTTTTTTTATGAATTTGAACGTAATTTGTTCCCGGTTGTGGCAGGGAAAAGAAAAATTGTCACCTAATTGTAGAAGGCAACAAACATCCGTAGGAATTTCGGTAGAAGAAATATTTGAGAGTTATTTTTCTCTTGCAAAGGTGAGGGAAAAAAATGGTAAATTCTTGATGAAGAGCTGTAGATTCAAACTAACTGTATGTAGTAGAGAGCTCTGAGAGCAAGAATTGAAAGAATTAAAGAAAAAATAAACATATTGTCAATACTGGGAGAAGAAATGAAGATCGTGTTTGAGTGCTTAGTGTCTCCTTGGCCGCCGTTGACGGAACAAAGAAAAATTGTTATAACATCTTATTGTAGTAAGTAAATTGTGAGCGCTTTTTGATACATCGACTTTCTTTGCACCAATTATTTGAAAATTTTGACTACCGCCGTTTTTTAGGTGAGTTTCTTCCTCTCTTTTAATTTCAAAATGCTATTAGTTTTATCAAATTAGGGTTTTCTTTTCAATATAAACCATATACATATTATTCAAGTCAAACAACTGCATTTTTGTCACTTTCCTACGAGAAAGGCCTCTACTTCATTACCGACGGCCATTAACGTCTCATCTTTAGCGTTGTTATATATATTTGTCAAGAATTCTGTAAGCTGAAGATGGCTCAAAGCAAGAGCCAAAACGTTCTGTATTAAAATTATACATGTAATTACTCAATTATTTGAGATTTTCTTATGCGCACCGTTTACCGCGCTTGACTCGTATTTACCGTTTATACATTGCTTAATATATATTTATAGTGTTTTTAAAAGTTCTCGAAATCGACTACAAGAAAATGCAATAAAAGATATAATGTTAGAGTATCGGTAGTTCCCTAATTAAAGGGTGTCTGTTCCCTAACATTCTATATTTTTGATTGCATTTTCTTGTAGTTGGTTTCAAGAACGTTTCAAAACACTATAAATAAGTTTATTTTTGTTAAATATTTTCCGTGTTATGACGCTTGAAAGTTAGAGTACACTGTAGCTGTCAAACCTTACAACTCGGATAGTATTTAACGAAAATAAACTTTCTCGTAGGGTTTTGAAAAACTTTTGACACCAGCTATTAAATTCTGCAATCAAAAGTAGGGTGTTCCATTTAAAAAAATGTGATGTCTTTCTCTCTCTCTCTTTCTCTCTCTCACTCTCTCTCTCTCTGTTTACCTTGTTTAAAAAAAATTTTAAAGATCCTAAGGTGCATAATAAAAATAAACGTTTTGGTGTTTTTGTAATAATTTATCAATTTAATGTAAATCAATTATTTATTTTCTTATAATTATAATAAATGTTCGAAGTGTGCTCCTTCTACTTCGATACACGTTCTTGTTCTTTTCTGTACATTTTGCGTAGCTCTTCGAACCTGAACATTATCAATTCCTTCAATAGTGCGGAAGACACTAATGTCGTCATCTCGTCAGCTCTCTCGATCTTGGTGTGCATAAATATTTTTGTTTTTGTTGCTCCCAAAAGAAAAAAATCACACGAATTGTAATCCGGAGATTGAGCTGCACGGAGTTATTGAACCTTTTTCAAACTATGTTGGGGGAAAGTTTCATCGAGATAACGGCGAACTATACCTTTAAATAAGATTTATTGAAGTTGATATTAAAAGTAGTTTAATGGATAATTACACTTGAATCACATACAAACAATATGTTTTTAATACTAATTCCATTTAATCTAAATAACGAGAAATCATTGTATAAAAACAAATTATTCTATGTACAGCCATTGACAAAATTATTAGCCACCCTTGCTTTTTCTAAATTTCTTATAACTGAATGTGAGCTAAGAAATAAGTTATAAAAAATAATGGTGGACCAAGCAAATATTAGTTTATGTAGTTACTTAAGAAATAAATGATAACATTTATAAAAATAATGTTATGTATTTCTTTATAAATTGAAGAAATTGTTAAATAAATAGGGTGCCTAATAATTTTGTCAATGGCTCCATGTACACTGTGAAAAAAATTTTCGAGGTTCAAGTATAAATATGTTATTATGACCATTCAAGCAAATTATTTATTTTATACAAATAAATATCACTTCTTTGTAGAAAATATTATTTCTTTGAAGTATTATTTATTTTTTTGAAGTAATATTTATTTGTGTGAAGTAAATAATTTGCTTGAATGGTCCTAATAACGTATTTACTTGAATCATGAGAATTTTTTCATAGTATATATACGTAGAATAATTTACTTTTATACAATAACTTCTCGTTAATTAAATTAATTGGAATTAGTATTAAAAACATATCGTTTGTTTCAGATAAACCTTATATTCAAGTGTAATTATAGATTAAACTACTTTTAATATTGACTTCAATAAATCTTATGTAAAGGTATAGTTTGTCGTTATCTCGATGAAACTTTCCCTTAAGGGTTCGGAAAAGGTTCAATAACCGTTTGATTTTTTTCTTTGGAGAGCACCAAAAGAAAAAATATTTATGCACACCAACATTGAGACAGCTGACGAGATGACGGAATTAGTATTCCACATTATTAAGGGAATTGATAATGTTTAGTAGGTCTATTTTGTAACTCTTTAGCAATAATTCAGTATTATTACAGCGTCGTTGCGCAGATATTATACATGGTAGAAAATCTACGCAATGACAAGTAACGATAACCTTCGCTGTCGTTAAAAGTTACAGAATACGCCTACAGGTTCAAAGAGCTACACAAAATGTACAGAAAAAAACAAGAACGTGTATCGAAGTAGGAGAACACTTCAAACATTTATTATAATTATAAAAAAATAAATAATTAATTTACGTTAAATAGATAAATTATTACAAAAACACCGAAACGTTTATTTTAGTTGTGCACCTTAAGATCTTAAAGATTTTTTTAAATAAGAT
Source organism: Solenopsis invicta (assembly GCF_016802725.1). Classification (NCBI taxonomy): domain Eukaryota; kingdom Metazoa; phylum Arthropoda; class Insecta; order Hymenoptera; family Formicidae; genus Solenopsis; species Solenopsis invicta. The sequence continues at coordinate 14,197,301 of NC_052666.1, read as the reverse complement.
GGAAAGAGAAAAAGAGAGAGAGAGAGAGAGAGAGAGAGAGAGTGTGTGTGTGTGTGTGTGTGTGTATGTGTGCGCGTGCGCGTGCGTACGTGCGGGCGCGCGTGTGTCAGAAAACAATTATTTTTGCTCTCCTGGGTTGATAGAGCAAGTCAAACTGAAAAGAAAAGTCCTTTACCATTTTTCATTATTTGCCAATAGTTAAGGATTTAAAAATTATTAAAGTTTGGCAAATGAGCGCGTATTTTCCCTACCAACCGCACACGGGGTCCGTCCATCGGTTGCCAGACTAGGAGCAGTCGCGGCGCGGTAAGGATAGAGAAGCAGCAATGGCTACCGGTTAGCGCGCTGGCCGGCAAAATTTGTTAGTCTTTTTAAACAATTTTTTAATTTTTAAAATAATCTATATTAGAAAATAATTTTAATTCGATAAATTAATAGAAACGTTAATTATCTGGCAAACAAGTTTGTAATTGGCGTAAAACAATACTTTGAGAGTGAATGATTATTGCTGTATTATTGCCAATCTAAAAAAATCACAGAAAATAGCAGATTCTATGTGTGATTTTTTATCTGTAATTTTTTCAGCAGTAATACTTTTTCATAAAAATCGGGGCTCACTCTTAAAGTATTGTGTTCTACGCTAATTACAATGTAAACTGGCTTGCCAGATAATGTTAACATTTCTATAAATTTATCGAATTAAAATTATTTTTTAATACAAATTATTTTAAAAAGTAATTGTTTAAAAAGATTTACTAGTTTGGCCGCCCAGCATGCTGGCCGGTAGTCATTGCTGCTTCTGTATCCTTACCGCGCCGCCACTTGCGACTGTTCTATCAACCCACGAGAGCAAAAACGATTGTTTTGTGACACCCTATAAATATACACGATGTTTCAAAAATACCTAACATTGAATGCGCTACGAGATTCTTACACAAAAATAAGACAAAAATCCTAATACGAATATGTCGAGGCTATAATACTTTTTAAATGGGAAGTATTTACATTAAGCGAATCATGTAGTCTAAAGATTACGCGCTCAGTGACGCTACAATAACAATGGGTGCTCTTGCACTTTTGTAAACTTATTATTGCATTGAAGTAATTACGATTGATATTGAAATGCTTTATTGATTAAATCATATCTAAATATAAATTAGTATATGCATTATATGTGTCGTGATCATACAAAAATATTACATAATATTAAACATAATTATATTAAATTGTTGAAATTTACGAGATGTCAATGATTCACAAGACAGTCAACTTCAAAGAAGAGATACATGTATATATGTCATACAATATTTAATAAAAAAATCTGTTGATAAAAACGCAAAATTCTTTGACACATAATTACATTTTTATTTATATGAAATGATGTTTTATACCATTATATTATACTACGATATTTATATTTCTCAATAGGCACATTGTGAGAATATTATTTTGTATAATGGTATTACAAATTAACAAAAATTTTGAATTGCAGTAAAATGTTATAACGTAGCAGTTTTATCGAAATAAAGTTTTTAAATAACGTTAAAAATCAAATAAAGGATTATATAACTTTTCAAGGATTTTGTCACCATTCGGTGATTGTTCCATTTCTACATTTTCTTGTGTATTTTTTTTGTAAAAACCAAAAATTATGCATTATTACTCATTTTAATCCAATTTTGAATTAATTTCTAAATTATTAAAGCATAATTGACGATTTCATGACGATGCAAATAATTCACTTTATTTGAATGTAACAATTTTTTATTAGTTGTGGCGTTATTCTAACTATAATTTTCGGTTTCTACAAAGAAAAATACACAAAAAAAATATAGAAATGGAACGATCATTGAATGGGACAAAATCCTTGAAAATTTTTTTGATGAATGTTGTTTAAAAACTCTATTTCGACAAAACTTCTGTGTTATAACGTATCATCTTAACGCAATTATTTAAAATTTTCGTTAATTCTTGATACCATTATACAAAATAATATTCGCACAATGTACTTATTGAGAAATATAAATATCGTAGTATAATGTAATAGTATAAAACATTATTTCATATAAATGGAAATATAATTATGTGTCAAGGAATTTCGCGTTCTTATCAACACATTTTTAATTAAATATTGTATGACATACATGTATCTCTTCTCTGAAGTTGACTGTCTTGTGAATCATTGACATCTCGTAAATTTCAACAATTTATTATAATTATTTTTAATATCATGTAATATTTTTGTATGATCACATATAATGCACATGACACATATAATGCATATACTAATTTTTATTTAGATATGATTCAATCAATAAAGCATTTCAATATCAATCGTAATTACTTTAATGCAATAATAAGTTTACAAAAGTGCAAGAGCATCCATTGTTATTGTAGCGTCACTGAGCGCGTAATCTTTAGACTACATGATTTGCTTAATGTAAATACTTCCCGTTTAAAAAGTATTATAGCCTCGACATTTTTGTATTAAGATTTTTGTCTTATTTTTATGTATAAAGAATCTGGTAGCGTATTCAGTGTTAAGTATTTTTGAAATACCCTGTATGTATTGTCACGTGTTTTCTTTACGCCGGAGAGCGACGGCGAAATAAACGATAGCGCGATCAAACAAGGTAGCCGAGATCATACGCGAAACACGCGCGAGAGCGACGAAAGTACCAATAGTTACGTGCACGCCAAATCGCGAAATTGGGCGCCAAACGCGATTATACCGGTCGCGTCATCGAGTTCACTCTTCACTGTTAAACGCTAATTCATACCGCGCGATAGCTTGTCATAACGAAAACGCGAAATCGTCGCTTGCACGCGGCCAGCTAGCTTCTCTAAGCGGTAGAGGGGCGGGGCAGCGGAGACAGGGCCGAAGCAGCTCTTTTACGGGAAGAGACGGGTAGGCGAGAAATCAAGCAAAGTGAAGCCGATATAACGAGCAGAATATAATACAAGGTGTGATCAAAAAGTAAGGTGACTTTTCATTTTTATAAAAAAATATTCATTTATTCATCCAAAATTATGTTATCCCCTTCAAAATAATCCCCCTCTGATACAATGCATTTGTGCCAGCGCTTTTTCCAGTCGTCAAAACATTTCTGAAATGCACTTTTGGGTATTGCCTTGAGCTCCTCCAGCGATGCAGCTTTAATCTCCTCAATCGTCGCAAATCGTCGTCCTTTCATAGGCCTTTTCAATTTTTGGGAGGAGGAAAAAGTCGCAGGGGGCCAAGTCTGGTGAATACGGTAGCTGAGGCATGATGATAGTATTGTTTTTGGCCAAAAAAGTACTCACTAGTAACGACGTGTGAGCAGGTGCATTATCATGGTGCAGAATCCATGAATTTTCTTTCCACACTTCCGGACGTTTTTTTTTTATTGATTCACGCAAACGCCGCATAACCTCAAGGTAATACTCCTTGTTTACCGTACGACCTTGTGGTAAGAATTCTTGATGCACAACGCCATGGTAATCAAAGAAAACTGTGAGCAAAACCTTCACATTCGAACGAGCTTGGCGTGCCTTTTTTGGTCCTGGCTCTCCTGGGCTCTTCCACTGGGATGATTGGGCTTTGGTTTCGACGTCATAACCATATACCCATGTTTCGTCACCAGTTATAACCCCTTTGAGCAGATCAGGATCATCATTGACGTCGTTCAACATGTCTTGGGCGATGTTCATGCGACGCTGCTTCTGATCAAAATTAAGCAGTTTTGGAACGAATTTCGCTGACACACGTGTCATACCCAAAACATCCGTTAAAATTGATTGGCATGAGCCAAACGATATGTTAAGATCATCAGCTATTTCTCTAATTGTGATTCGACGATTTTTCAACACAATTTCTTTCATTTCCTGAAGATTTTCGTCGGTTTTTGACGTGCTGGGGCGTCCAGAGCGAGGTTCATCGTTAACATTTTCTCGGCCCTTTTGGAATAACTTATACCATTTATAAACATTTTTTTTGCTCAAAGTTGACTCACCGTACGCCACTGTCAACATTTCAAGAGTTTTTGAACACTTAATACCATTTTTTACACAAAAATTGAGACAAACTCTCTGCTCCATTATTTTCAACAGCAAAAATCGCCGAGCACGCAAACACGAGTCTAACCTTTATGCCTCTCACATAAAAACAACACATGCTATATAATCAAAACTGTGAACATATGATCGTGACGAGTGTACCAACACAAAAAAAAAAATTTTGAAGAGTGTACAGAGCGCGCAAAATTCAAAAAGTCACTTTACTTTTTGATCACACCTCGTATATTGCGAGGAATAACAGACATGACATACAGCAAAAATTATGCAAACGCAAAAAAAGTAAGACAATAAAAACAGCAGCAACTGAAATAGCTAAGCAGTTGACGGAAACATAGGCGGGATGCTAGAATCAATTTCACTTCTACAGCAATGGCGCTAAAGGCGAGGACTACGGTGGCTGTTCGCGCGCGGAACACGACAGCCAATCGCGCGCGTTTTGCCCGGCGCGGCGAGAACACGATAATCAAACTTTTGCTAGAATGCGCCAATTAATTCAAAACGATGCACAACAAAAGATACGCGCTGATGACAACGCCGTCGTCGCGACCAAGCTACAAAATTATCCCGAAATGCAGTCTACGACAACGCACCAACATCTCGAGCGGCCGTACGATTACGGCCGTGACACGACTCGTGCACGTGCGCGAGGGCTTTGCGGCTTCCCGGGAAGCCGATCGTCCGCGAGCTTTTACGGCGGGACAGCTAAAACACACGCGGCAGCCGATAGCTGGGTGCCTCGTAAGTGTTAAGTACAAACGTACATTCATACAGGCGCGTCGTGAACGACACCCACATACACATATGCGAACATAATTATAATAAAGCAAGACACGCACTCGCACACACACACGTGTGCGAATGTATGCATATGTCAACGAGAGCGGACGACGGACGGGTAGCACAGCGCAATTAAAACAAAAGAGGAGTCCCGGTCAAATCAAGGGATTTTGCACCTCGGGATTGCCTGTTACCACGCGGACGTGCGTCGCGGGATTCCTTGTCCCAAGCGCACGTCTTTTCATTAAAAATAATTGCAATTCAATATCAGTTTCTTTTGTCCCGAATCCGCGTCTCGACTTCATTACGTCCTCGACCGCAGAGCTGAGCAGACGAGTAATTACGTATTCTTGAATTATCGCGAGTGCAATATCACGCAAGTCATTTGCCGTTCCTTTTAAAGTCAAGATCAATTACGAATCAAGACGCAGGGTAGTCGCGTAGTCGCGTCGCATCGATTCACGGTATCGTCCTCGTGGACTCAGCGCGGTTGCCCCTTAATACTGCCGAGACGGAGAAAATGCGTTGTTATAAAGACGTACACGCGAGGAATCCTCCGCGGTCGAGAAAGGGACATGCTCACAAGGTTATTGTATTCACAATTCCGCGACTTAAGGCAGCGGTCTCACGGCGATGTCCTCACGGACTCACGGCTACTGCCGGCTCTTGGCGTTGTCCTAGTGAATACGCCCTTCTGGACACACGCGTGCTCCTCCAATCGTTTCGCAGTACGTGGTGAATACGCGTGTGAATTAAAATAAAAACTGTAATAACTTGTTTGAACTGTGCAATTGTATCTTGTATCAATTGTAACTGTGCAATCCGCCAACCACCGGGATATTTTTTTTGCACTTGATGTCGCAACTCAGAGTCCGCGAGACCTCACAGGAGGCACCAAAATTGTTCAATGGAAAACACTTAAACTTTACGCACTGAATTTCTTGAACGTTTTATTTTTAAAAATAAAACGTTCAAGAAATTCAGTACGTAAAGTTTAAGTGTTTTCACTGAACAATTTTGGTGCCTCCTGTGAGGTCTCGCGGACTCTGAGTTGCGAACCTGAGTTTGCACCAAGTGCAAACAAGATATCCAGGTGGTTGGCGGATTCATACGGCGAGTTGCAGCGTCCTCAGAGAAGTCAATTCGACAGACGAGTACGACATTGGATGGCTGGCTCACACTAGCGGAGGAGTCCGAGCCGGGAGCAGAGAGCATTGAGTATTTACACGTAAAGTAAGTCATTCGATTTCAATTTATTTCGGCCGCAACAATGCCTGATAGAATTAAATTTCTCTTGCAAAAATGGACTTTATTGAAGTCTCAGATTACAAATCTATCGAGTATCCTCGACAAAAGTGCATTTGACAATGCTGCATTAAAGCTCCGAATCGCCCGTTTAACAAACTTGTTTCACGCGTTTGAAGAATATAATGACGAGCTTGCGATGTTGGATACGAGTGATATTCATCAAGACGAGTATTTAAATATTCAAGATTGGTATTATGATGGATCTTGCGGCTAGAGTCGGAAACATCGTGAACGTTGCGAATATTTCGGATGCCGGTACATCGAGTCATGAATCTTAAAGCGCGGATTCCATAGCCACTACAAAAAAACGGCGAATCAAATTGCCTCAGGCGCCTCTGCTTACTTTCAATTGTGAATTTAAAGGTTGGCTGTTATTCAAAAATGCGTTTTGTAGCATGATTAGTGGTCAAACAGATTTGACAGATATCGACAAATTACATTATTTAAGATCAGTACTAACGGGAGAAACTGCTAATAAAGTACAAATATTCAAGATAGACGGAATAAGTCACGCAAAGGCATGGGAGTTATTGGAGCGGTCGTATGAAGTTAAACAAATTTTAGTTCAACAGCATTTATCACTCATTGTAAACTTACCAGTATTAGACAAAGAAACTACGATCGGCTTATCTAAATTGGCGGATGAAACTCAACAACATCTCGCTTCGTTATCTGCGTTAGGCGTATCGGTCGGATCCAAAATGATCGTATACTTGCTTGAGAGTAAAGGTTGCCGAAAGGTACGTTGAATAAGTGGTAGACGACGCTAGACCGAGACGAACTCCCAACTTTAGATCAATTGTACGAGTTTATATATAAAACCGCGGTCTGTGCGTCAAGGCGCGAAAGAACTAAATGCATAATGCGAGTCAGATGAAAGCACGGCCGAGCCCCCGATAAAAAGAAAACCCGTCAAATCGAGCGTTCGTAGTCAACTCGGCACGTAATTGTGTGGCATGCAAAACTAAACGACACCCGCTATACATGTGCAATGCGTTCAAACAATTGCTTGTGCCAAAGCGCATAGAAACAGTGAAGAATGCGAAGTTGTGTTACAATTGCCTTCGATCCCATCGCGACAGTCCGTACAAATTTTTTAACTGCACAATCTGTCAAAAACGACTCGCTTCTCTACCTTGATAAATTATCAAAGCCAGTCAAAACAATCGCATCCAGTACCGAGACGTCTAATGACAAGACCGATTGACTAACCGATACGACAAACAATAGAGTCACGAGTTTAGCCACGATTTCTCGTGCAATTGTACCGCAATTATTAACGGGTGCTGTAGTTTATATCTGCGGCCGCGAAAACAATTTAATTAAATGTCGAGCTCTTTTAGACACGTATGCCACTGCAAATTTTATATCTGAGTTTTTTGTTAAATACTTGGGCATGCCGGTGATGGCACATTCTTTATCCATCGGTGCAATAGATAGCTTGAATACGGAATCAAAGAGCCTCGTGCATGTGACTATATGATCAATGCAAAACAGTTTTTCCAAAAAATTGACATATTTAACGATACCAGCTATCGTGGATTTAATTCCCTCGGAGGTCTTTCCGCGAGATTTGATAAAGATTCCTCCCAATATCAAATTAGCAGATCCTGATTTTCATATACCACGTACGGTCGATTTGTTGATCGGCTCGGGCGCGACTTTGTCTATGCTTTCCGTCGGTCAAATTAATTTGTCACCCAAAGGGGACGATTTATATTTGCAAAAGACGCGTCTCGGATAGGTGGTCGCCGGGGGCGCGTCCTGGCAAGCCCCTTCGAAATTTGCATGTTACTTAACAAATTTAGAAACCCAATTAACAAAATTTTGGACAATCGAAAAAATCGCGGAGGATAAATTAAACTCTGAGGAGGAAATCGAATGTAAAGCACATTTTGTAAAGACTGTTTCTCGCGATAATACAGGACGGTACACAGTTAATTTACCGTTTTGCAGGACAAATCAACGTATTGGCAAATCGCGAACATTGGCACTTAATCGTTTAGCATCATTAGAGCGCAAATTCAACGCAAACTCGGCATTCCAAGAGGAATATACGCGGGTAATTGAAGAACACGTGAAGTTAGGGCATATCTCGTTAACGAAAGAGTTCAGCAATGACGGATACTATATGCCTCACCATGCCGTAATTAAAGATACCAGCAACACTACTAAATTACGAGTAGTGTTTGACGCATCGGCGAAATCAAAGAACGGCGTGTCGTTAAATGACGTATTAATGGTCAAATCAACAATTCAAAATAAATTATTTTTGCACTTAATTCGATTCCGTACATACAAATACGTCATTACCGTCGACATCGAAAAAATGTATTTGCAAGTATTGTTACATGAAAATGATCGGCGTTATCAACGGATTCTTTGGCGTAAAAACGACAACGTGGAAACGTATTAAATTAATAAAATTGCATTTGATGTATCGTCTTCGCCATTTCTTGCTATTTGTGTCCTTCAAAAACTCGCTGACGATGAAGCGTACGCATTCCCTACCGCCGCGCAAGTGATTAAATCTCATTTATACGTGGATGATTTGTTATGCAGAGCCGATAGCATCGAGGAAGCGCGAACAATTAGAGACGAAGTAATTGCGTTGCTTGCTCGAGGCAGGTTTTCTATTCGGCAATGGGCTGCGAATGATAAGCGTATTATCGATGATCTGGCGACCAGTGTATTACACGCAAGGTTTACGTTCGATGAAGGTCGATTTTTTAAAACATTGGGAATAGCTTGGAGTACAGATGGCGATAAATTACTCAATAAATTCAGTTAAAATTAGAAAAAATTAGAAAAAATAACTAAACAAAACATACTTTCAGAAATCGCAAAAATATACGATCCATTAAGTTTATTAGGCCCCGTGATATTATATGCAAAAAAACTTATGCAGGATGTATGGCGGTGCAAATTACATTGAGACGAGTTCGTCCCACAGCACATCTATACCGAGTGGACAGAATTTGCTAGACAACTAGAATTAATCAATAAAATATCATTTAAACACAAATTATTTAGAGAAGACTGTAAGGAAATGCAAATACACGGATTTTGCGATGCGAGTAACGTCCGTTATGGGGTGTGTTTGTATGTATGGACGCGCGGAAAAAACAAAAACATAATTACAAGATTATTATGCGCCAAGTCCCGGGTCGCGCCGGTAAAAACCGTTACGATACCGCAGCTCGAATTATGCGGCGCATTGTTATTAGCGCGATTATATCGTGAAGTAAGGCATTGAACACTGTCCCTGCCAAAATGATTTGTTGGTGCGATTTAACGATTGTGTTGCATTGGATAGGAACACAGCCTTACCTATTCAAAACGTATGTGGCAAATCAAGTCGCAGAAATACAGGAACTCGTCGGTTCTCACGTATGGCGGCACGTTTGGTCCGAGGACAATCCCGCGGACGCGATTTCGAGAGGTCAATTACCGCGTGCGTTTATACAAAATAAAATGTGGTCTTTTGGGCCTTCGTGGTTAGTCAAGAATGAAAACAAGTGGCCAAACAAAGTCACACAAACAATCAAAATACCGGAACTGAAAAGAATATCTGTTTAACAACAAGTTAAACAATTTCGGTTTGATAAATAAATAATCCTCCTACTACAGATTATGTAGAATTGTAGCGTATTGCCTTTGTTTTCGGATTACTAAGGAATATTCCGATTCACTACACGCAAAAGATTTAGACAAGGCCAAAATTCAAATATTAAAAAGCCTACAAATTAGCCGGTTTGCTGACAAAATCGCAAAATCAAAAAATAAAAATTTAAGTCATACAAGTAGAATTGCTAGCTTGAATTCATTTCTAGACGACGCCGGTCTAATCAGAGTCGGAGGACGACTTCAAGCTTCAAATATGTCCTAACCCAGGGCGGAGCCAACTCCTGAGCGTCGGCTAAAATGGCTAAGATCAAGCCGCCGACTACGGCGCCGACCCGGGAGCATATGCGCAGGTCCTCAAAATCGCGAGTGAAAAAGTTGATCTTTCTACCCTTGGGATTGAGGACCTGCGCCCACGTCGTGCGATAACGGATGCCCTGATACTAGAGATCAGGGGCAACGGCACCAAGGCCGACGCCCTGGTTGATGGTATCAGGGCGACCTTAAATGACCGGGACGACGTCAAGGTAGCTCGATCGTGCAAGACGGATAATTCGGTCACCTCCTGCGAGGTGGCCGAGGTCCTGGGAGCTATCGGAGGATGCTCTCCCCACGATGTCAAAGTGGGGGAGATCCGTATGGCTCCCAACAGGCTGGGCACTTGTTGGGTGCGCTACCCCGCGAAGGCGGGCAAGACAGTTTTGGCCGCCCCCCGAATAAGGGTGGGCTGGTCAAGCTGTCGTGCAACACTGCTCCCTTCGCGGGGGCTGCAGTGTCACAAGTGCCTGACCACTGGACACGTCCAGGCCAAGTGCAGTAGCCGGATCGACAGATCCGGCTGCTGCTACTGATGTGGCAGCATAGGCCACTTGGCCAAAGATTTCCAAGGGAAGGCGGGCTGCCCGGTCTGCAAAGACGCGGGTAAGCCCGCCGAACACCAAATCGGCGCAAAGGGGTGCCTTGTCAACAAAGTGCAAAGGGCACCCCCGAGCGCCGGGGGCCAAAAGGAGGGAGGGTCGACAATAACGTCGACCCCACCCCAGACCGCGGCCCCCGTAACAGAGGCAGAGGCGGAACCTCTTCTTCCGCAAAGGGAGAGGAGAGAAAGAGAGACAACCGCAGTAAACTGCGTCGAGATGAGAGAGGTGGAGGAGCCTCGAGAGCAATCAAATAATGCTTCGTAGGCTCCTCCAAGCCAACCTTAACCACGCCAGGGCTGCACAAGACATGCTTGGAGGTGGATGGCGGGCTGGCCATCGTCGCCGATCCGTACAGGATCCCCGAGGACAACCCCAATTGGGTCGGGGACTCCTCGGGAAAGGTGGCGATGGTCAGCCAACATGTTAAAGGCGCTCCGCCGATGCTCCTGGTGTCGGCTGGAGAGGGCTTCGTAATAGTCGAGTACGGACCCATCGATGTCCTGGGCTATTACTTCCCCTCTAGCATGAGCAGGGGGGGAGTTGGAGGCGGCTCTGTATGGCATGGAGAGCGACATACTCAGTCGCTCTCTCAGGCCAGTCGTTGTGGGGGGAGACCTCAATGCACACGCTGTGGATTGGGGCTGCCCCCGCACCAACACCAGAGGCCGCCTGACCCGGGACTTTGCGGCGGGGCTTGGCCTGGTTCTCTTAAACCGAGGCCGGGTCAGCACCTACGTAGGGGCCGGGGGAGAATCCATTGTCGATGTGACATGGGCCTCCCCCGGGGCCCTTAACATGGTCAAAGGATGGACAGTGGAGACCGGCTCCTTGGGTGAGTTGTCTGATCACAGACTCATCTCCATGGAGCTGGTCTCCCCCCCCGCGGAGGTGCGCGAGCAACGCCGCCGCAGAAGAGCCGAAAAACGATGGGTCCTGAGGAAACTCGATCCCGACCCCTCGAGGTCAGTCTCCTCGCCTCCACTTGGCCGGAGGGAGGGGCTGACCTTGGAGCCAAGGAGGAGGCGAAGCGCCTGTGCGAGACGATGTCGCGCGCTTGCGACGCCTCCATGTCCCGCAGCAAACCAATGGCGAGTCGTGCCGCCTATTGGTGGTCCGCGGAGTTCGCCGAACTGAGGCGGGCTACCGTGGCCGCCAGGCGGGCACACACGCGCGCCAAACAGCGGGGCATGGAGGATGCGGTTAACAGCACCGCGGCGGTCTCAGGGAAGCCAAAAAGGCCCTGAGGACCGCCATAGCGCGGGCAAAGGCCGCGGCCTGGGACGAGCTGCTCTCCGAGCTGGACCGCGACCCATGGGGGAGACCTTACAAAATTGTGACGAAAAGGCTCCGCCCGTGGGCGCCTCCAGTCTCGGAGACGCTGGACCCCCAGTTCCTCGGAACAGTGGTGGACTCATTGTTCCTCACCAGGGGGAGGGACATTCCGGAGAAGACCGGCCCTCCCCTAGGATGGACCGAGGAACTGGAAGTGTTCACGAAATGGTCGCGGTCTTCGCCCGCATAACAGGAAGGAAAGCGAAAGCGCCCGGGCCAGACGGAATACACGCCAAGGTCTGGGCCCGGGCGTCTTCGATAATAGGCACTTCGTGCCACATACACGAAGTGCCTCCGTGAAGGAACTTTCCCCAGGAGGTGGAAGAGGGCCCGGCTTATCCTCCTTAAAAAGGAGGGCAAGCCAGCGGAGAGTCTCTCCGCGTATAGGCCCCTTTGTATGCTGGATGATGCGGGCAAGATCTTCGAACGTGTTATCGCTAACCGCATCATCCAGCATATGTCCCGGAATGGTCCCGATTTGTCCCCCGGACAATATGGATTCCAAGAGGCGCGATCGACTGTCGATGCGATCAGACAGGTTCGGTCCCTCTCGGAGTCTATCACGGGGGACGGCGAGGTGGCGTTGGCGATATCCTAGGATATCGCCAACGCCTTCAATAGTATCCCGTGGGGCGAAGTAGTGGCGGCGCTCAGCAAGCATTATCGCCTGCCGCCCTACCTTGTCGCCATCGTTCGGGACTACTTCCGGGACAGTGTACTGGAGTTCCGGGACAAGACCGGACTCCAGCAGCGGAGGGACATGTCATGTAGCGTTCCGCAGGGGTCCGTGCTGGGCCCCCTGCTGTGGAACGCCACATACGACAAAGTGCTCCGTGTGGCCCTTCCTCCTGCCTGCCACGTCATCGGATACGCGGATGACACGTTCGTGGTAGCCAGGGGAGCCTCCTGGAGAAAGGGAGTTGCGATAGGCAACTGGGCAGTAGCCTGTGTCGTCGGATCCATAACGAGCCTGGGTCTCGCGGTGGTCCCGGAGAAGACGGAAGCCATCTTTTTCCATGATGGCTTCTCGGGGATATCGCCCGAGGCCTTCGTCCGGGTGGACAACACCCGTGTCCGAGTGGGGGCAACCCTTAAATACCTGGGATTGCTATTGGACGGTTGTTGGGCCTTCGTTGAGCACTTCGACAAATTGGCCCAGCGATTGGGCAATATGACGAACGCCCTCCTGGGATTGATGTCCAACCTCCGAGGTCCGGGAGTCGGTGCGAGGCGCGCGTACGCCTACGCGGCTATGGCTGGGGTCCTGTATGGAGCTTCAGTCTGGTTTCGCGAGGCGCTGGCCAGCCGCCGCATACCAGATGTGCTGCATGCAGTGTAGCGGCGGCTGGCGCAAAGGATAGTGCGCGCGTACCGCAACGCCCCTAGCGCGGCGACCATGGTACTGGCGGGTCTCCCCCCGGCGGAATTCACGACCGACGCTCTGGCATGGTCAAACGCCAGAGCGAAGGCCGTCCGCCTGCCGGGGGAGTGGTTACCCCTAGGGTCGCCGCGCTACTACGTGAGAGGGCACGCCGGCGGGACGCATGGCGAGACAGCCTCGCCAACGACCCGCCGGCGGCAAGATCTCAGATCTTGGAGGCCATCCTACCCCACTTGGACGAATGAATGGGCCGCCCTTGGGGCGGCTTGTCCTACCGAACGACACAGGTGCTCACCGGACATGGCTGCTTCGGTGAGTACCTGTGCAGGATACGCAAGAAGGCGACGACGCAGTGCCACCACTGCGAGGCGGACCGGAACTCCGCGCAGCACACGCTGGAATACTGTCCACAGCATGGGAGGAGCTGCACGGAGTCCTGCGCGAAGAAATCGGCGACGACCTCTCCCTGCGGGCCATCATTAGTCAGATAGTCAGCAGGGACAGGGCATGGGTCGCGGTCTCCTCCTTCTGCGAGCAAGTAATGCGGCAGAAAGAGGAGGCCGAAACAAAAAGAGAGAGGAGGCCGGGGGGGACGCATGCCCCCCGGCGAAGGTAACAATAGAAGGGGCGGCGGGGACCATGACCAACCTTGGCTCCCTCCCCGGCTGCCCCGAAGAAGAAGGCCTGCCCCCCGCCCTCCGGGCCCACGCGGCCCGTCTGCCAAAAGGCGGCGGGGGGCCAGTAGAACAGCCGCTGTTGCCCCCTCCCTCCCCACAATTGAGGAGGAGGGAAGCGACAGCGCAAACATGGAGAGGAGGCGACCCTCCTTCCCTGCGGCTGCCGGCTTTGGGACACGCAGTCGCGGGAGGAGGGCTCCTCACATCAGTGAGCCCGTCGAGGTAGATCCAACCTGACGGTCCGGGGGAAGCGACCCTGCGGCATAACGCGGAGCCGCTCCCCCCGCTGCCTCGCCAAGGTGGGGGAAAGGGAAGGGTCTTCTCTCTCTCCCCCAGGGGTAGAAAAGAGGGCCGCGCCGCCGTCAGCGTGGCGCGAAGAGGCCCGGGAACCATCCGGCGGGGGCCGGACACCCAGGTCTGTACCCCCAACATCAACAGGGGAAGAGGTGGGGGAGGGACGGTGTCCCTCTCCCCCGACCTAGGGCAGACTAGGCTCTTAAGCCCTGCCAGGGGCGCCTATTGCTAAGGCGCCCCTGGCAAGACAAGTCGGCCGCCAACTGGCCGACTGGGTCCGGGGGGCTCCGGGAGCATGTTGCACGCGTTCCCGGAGCCCCTCAGTATGGACCAAGGTAAGACACCCGGAGAGTTTTTAGTGGGTAGACTCTCGCCGGCACGTCGCCGGCGGGGGAGAGCCCCACATAACCACCAGGCCTCCCCCGGGGCCTGGGGTATGCGGTAACGCATTTCCTCTTCGTGAACAAAAAAAAAGAAAGGTTCAAATATGTCCTTTACACAAAAACACCAAATTTTACTCCCAAGTCGACATCGTTTGACCAACAGTATCATTCGCGAAACGCATGAAAAATATTATCATCCCGGCATATTAACAACATCTTGTTCGTCAGAAATTCTGGTTACTTGATGGTAGGAATCAAGTACGCAAAATTATGCGTTCTTGTTTGCGCTGTTTTCGATTCAATGCCCAAGCGATCGAGCATAAAATGGAAAATCTTCCGATTTCACGTGTACGGGAAGCAATACTTTTCACTAACACCGGTATTGATTTCTGTGGACCTTTTTATTTTAAAGAAAGGAAGTTCAGGAACCAAACGCAAATTAAAGTTTATGTATGCGTATTCGTGTGTATGTCAGTCAAACCGGTGCATCTCAAGGTCATAAGCAACATGTCTTCCAAGAGTTTTATTGCAGCATTGCGACGATTTGTTGCGAGACGAGTACTGCCAGCCCACATTCATTCCGACAACGGTAGTATTTTTGTGGGTGCAAATAACTAGTTAAAAGAAATATATGCATTATTCAATTCTGAACAATATCAGACTTTTATCACCAAATTTATAAACGAACATCGAATTGCTTGGCACTTTATTCCTCCCGCAGCTCCACATTTTGGTGAAATTTGGGAGTCAATGGTGAAACTTTTCAAACACCATTTTAAATGAGTTGTGGGAGATTCGTTATTTACATTTGAAAAGCTCAATACATTTGCTACCCAAGTTGAGGGTATTCTCAATTTGCGACCGATCACATCTTTATCGTCAGATCCGAATGACTTGCTTGTGTTAACTCCCGTTCACTATTTAATCGGTAAACCGCTAATCACCCTTCCAGAAAGCGATTTATCATGTGTTCCAGCTAATTGACTATCCGTATGGCTACACATTTCAAAGGTCCGACAGGACTTTTGGACTCGATGGAACCTGAAATATTTAAACGAACTCCAAATCCGGAATAAATGGACAAAAGATGGACCGACACTCGAAGTGGGGACTGTCGTATTCATCAAGAACAAGAATCTGCCCTGCAATCAATAGATCTTAGGCAGGATTTCAGAAGTGCATCCGGGTGAGGATGGAATAGTACAAGCCGCCACGATAAAAACTGCGACCGGACATATAAAGCGTGCAGCGAGGGCATTATGTCCACTCCCAATTGAGCGATAGCCATGTAACGATCTTGCGCAAGTACATGACGAAATATTAATAACATGCAAAAAAACCTTGTAAACACAATACATTACAAGAACCTATAAATGTTATTATAGATCGACTCAGGGCATTAACCCATAGGCGTTGTTGTGAAACAGTTTAGGGCAAAATGCGTAATTGTTAATCAATGACAATATTATAACAATTTGATTTAATCTGCAGATAACATACTCATGCAAAAGAGTTGATCGTGTAAGCTTATCTATATTTAAATAAGGCACGACTCGGTATAGCGTGAGAGGTATGCCATCGTCGTGATTACTACTGTCTCTGTGAGCTGCGCCACCAGACTGTTTCCGGGCCCGCAGATCGCGAGCGAGCAAGGGAGCGAGCCATTGCCGTTGCTGCTGTTGGTGCTAACGATTGCTGTACCAATATATATCTACTTTTATTAGATTAAGGCCCGACTTGAGCGCTTATTCCTGACATCCCTGTTTTAAGAACTAGCCAACAATTTCAGAAGTGGGATAGATCTGAGCTCAATTAAGGTGATTTACGCTTATTTAACAAAGAAATGTGGAACGGAAAAGCAGTGCCCGATCTCACGATCGTCGAGTTGAAAGATATTTTAAAGAGGCTGCAGTTGTCAACGGCAGGTAACAAGGCCGAGTTAGTAGCAAGGATCCTTACAGCAGATCCGGAGGGACAACGACTGCGAGAACTACAAGCGTAGAGTGCAGGTGAGAAGACGGGAACGGCAACGGGAGGAAACGTGAAGGATGCGTTGGGCGGCGACCACGCGGTCAGCTCGAGTCCGCCATTAGGTAGGCCAAATTTTGCACAAGAGCTAGAATTTTTGCGAAAAGAACGATTGTTAATGCAACGGGAAATCGATCTTATGCATCAAGAGAATGAGAGATTAAGAACAGCGACACCATTTACGTACGACACCGAACAGACTAGACAGCCGGCAATCAATATCAAAATTATTAGTGAAGTATTAAGTACATATAGCGGACAGACCAAAATTTTAAGACCTACCTGAAAAGCCCAATTGCAATTGATTAAGCAATCTTATGGCCTGACGGATAACCTTGTTAAAATTATGATCGGGCTACAATTAAAAGGAAAAGCATTAGAGTGGTTTCACTCAAAGCCCGAGTTCTTAAGTATGTCGACGTCCGCCATTTTGTCCGCGAACTGAAAAAAATGTACGACCATCGTCCCAGCAAAACTGAGTTACGCAAACAGTTTGAATCGAGAACATGGCAGTCAGTCGAATCATTTCAAGATTATTTCCACGACAAAGTCATTAAAGCCAATCGAGTTCTGATACCAGAAGACGAGAGGTTAGATTATATCATAGATGGTATTGCTGATGGGCGTATGCGCGACCATGCCAGGATGCAAAATTTTGTATCAACGAAGGAGCTGTTACAAACCTTTAAGAAAATTGCCATTTGTCCAGACTTTAAGAGCAAATTGAGGATGTCTAATGAAAAGAGCGACTGCAGTCAAACCAGTAACAAAAGAAAAAGCAAGACTAAAAGGAAAGTGCTATAATTGTAACCAGTCAGGACACATAGCGAGTGAGTGCAAGCGGCCCAAACGAGAGAAAGGTTCCTGTTATAGTTGCGGCGAATTTGGTCATCTCAGCAAGGATTGTCCAAGGAAGGGTACGCCAGCCAAGTCGAAGGAGGTCAATCACGTAGAAATTATACCAGAAGACTTTAGTTTTTGTCAAAATGTCACTTATGAGATAAGTTACGCCGATATTAATTATGTTATGCATTTAAGTACCTTATTCGATACTGGAAGCCCAATAAGTTTTATTCGAGAGCAATTTGTTTTGGAAATATAATACTGAGGGCATTAGCCATTTACAGAATACTTTTTGCGGCATTAACCATTCCAAGCTTATTATTAAGGGTATTGTTAAGACTGACATTATACTGACAAGGGGAGGACCAGGTGAGAGACCCTGGGATTTTGATCCCAATTTTTTTAGTTATTCTGGAGACAAAAAAAAAGTTTACGTCTCCCGGCGTTTCATCGAATAGGCCTTAATTTTGAAATAATAAATTTGTGAAAATTAGCCATCGCGGCGCGCCATATGAGCCTTCCCGGTAACTGTTCTCGCAACCAGTGCAATCGGCTCCGTGCGTTAGGAGCTTGCTTCACAATCGTAAGATCCGGGTTCGCTCCCGGATGTGTGCAATATTTTTTTTTCTTTTTTTTTTAACAAATGTATTTATTTATCTTGATGATATTAATATAGTATGCAAATTTATAAAATAGAAAATTTAATTTAATATCATTTTCTAAACTTCAATTTAAATTTAATTTGAAGGGAATTTGAATTCAAGTAATAATATTTGAAATAATAAATAGATAATAATAATAATAATATATAAGTTATTTGAAATGGATAACATATAAAGGCAACGTATCTAAATTTTCAAATTGTTTAATTTAAAATTTAATTGGAAATAATATTAACAGTATTTTAAAATTCTAGTTTTTAAAATAATTAATCGTAAAAGAAGAATAATAAACAAACATCTGATTGTTAATGTGAATGTAAATGACTACATACCTGCAAGGGGATTAAAAACCTCTCGTTTATTTACCATTTTATATCCGCTTCTTTTACCAGTGTTAAATTTAAACAATTTGAAAATTTAGATACGTTGCCTTTATATGTTATCCATTTCAAATAACTTATATATTATTATTATTATTACCTATTTATTATTTCAAATATTACTTGAATTCAAATTCCCTTCAAATTAAATTTAAATTGAAATTTAGAAAATGATATTAAATTAAATTTTCTATTTTAGAAATTTGCATACTATATTAATATCATCAAGATAAATAAATACATTTATTAAATAAAAAAAAGAAAAAAAAATATTGCACACATCCGGGAGCGAACCCGGATCTTACGATTGTGAAGCAGGCACCTAACGCATGCAGCCGACTGCACTGGTTGCGAGAACAGTTACCGGGAAGGCTCATATGGCGCGCCGCGGTATGGCCAATTTTTACAAATTTATTATTTTGAAACTAAGGCCTATTCGATAAAACGCCGGGAGACGTAAACTTTTTTTTTCGTCTCCTGAATAACTAAAAAAATTGGGATCAAAATCCCAGGGTCTCTCGCATGGTCCTCCCCTTGTGAATCAAATCCGAAAGACGAATGTTTCTGTTTTAATTGTGTCTAACGATATGTCTTCTTGTGTTTCATTAGTCCGTGATGTATTAAAACTGTTTCAATTATGTTTAACAAACAATTATGAAAAGGAACAAAGGGAAGAGATCGTTAATATTATAAATATAGACTATAATTATACAACTTCTAATGAATTGGATCTTTGCAGGACTGATGAGCATTTGACAGTTTAAATTAAGACTGAGTTAGTTCAGATATTTAATGATCATTACGTCACGCCAATTAGACCTGAGTTACCTGAAGTGAAGGCCGAACTAAAGCTTGCGTTAGAAAATCCTCACCCTTTTCATTTTTGACCGAGACGAGTTTTATATGTGAAACGAGATCAACTGAGATGTCTTCTAAATAAGCAGCTTGAGGAAAAAGTTATTTGGCCAAGTGAGTCGGAGTATGAATTTCCTATAGTACTACTTAAGAAGAAGAGCGGTGAGTTACGTATGTGTGTGGATTACCGCACACTAAACAAAATGCTGTTACGGGATAATCATCCACTACCGATAATCGATAATCAATTTATGATTTTGGCAAACAAAGGATTTTTTAGCAAATTTGATTTAAGAAATGGATTCTTTCATATTAGCATCGCGGAGGAATCAATTAAGTAAAGAGCATTCGTAACTCCTTTAGGTCATTTTGAGTTTCTTAAAATGCCGTTTGGACTTAAAGTCGGGCCATCGAGATTCCAACGTTTTATCTCAGACATCTTTAAAGAATTAACTGAAACGGGAGATTTAGCTATTTATTTGGATGACATCCTTGTTGCTTCAGAAACCATAGAGCATCATTTAAAAATCCTTAAACGCATCTTTGAATTATTAGTACAAAACAAATTAGAATTAAGATTAGATAAGTGCGTATTTTTAGTAACTGAAATTGAATATCTTGGATATAAGGTCATAAAGAATGGTATTAGTCCTACAGCTGAGGGAATATTGGTAGTTGCAAAATTTCCTATTCTGCGTAATACACGAGAAATTTAGAGCTTTTTAGGGTTAAGCTCCTATTTTCGAAAGTTTGTGCAGGGTTTTGCTTAAATCGCTAAACCATTGTATGAATTGCTCAAGGTTGGAGAAGCTTTTAAATTTGGTAGTCAAGAACTTTAAGCTTTTGAAACAATTAAGTCTAAATTAACGTCATTTCCTTTATTAGCTATTTATAGTCCTAAGGACGTAACAGAGTTACATTGCGATGCAAGTGCATCAGGTTACGGAGCCATTTTAATGCAGAAAAAAGCTGACTTAAAGTTTCATCCAGTTTTTTATTTTTCGAAAAAAACAACACCAACGGAGAGCAAATATCATTCTTTTGAATTAGAGGTGTTAGCGGTTGTTTATGCTTTAAGAAGATTCAGAAATTAACTTCACGGAATAAAATTTAAGATTGTCACAGGCTGCGACTCATTTAAATTAACTCTCAACAAGAAAGACATTCATCCAAGAATTGCGCGATGGGCATTAGAGCTCCAAAGCTACGATTGCGAAATAATGCATAGGGCAGGCAGTCAAATGCAACACGTAGATGCTCTTATTAGAGTAAAGATATTATGATCGTGGAAGAGAACTCATTGAAATTTAATTTGTCGGTATGCCAGAGTGAAGACTCAATTATGAAAAGGTTAAAGGATGATTTAGAGAAAAAAAAGGATAAATTTTACGAAATGCGTAATGGTCTTATATATCGAAAGAATAAGGATGATCTATTGTTTTATGTTCCCGGAGCTATGGAAATTAATGTATTACATAAGTATCATGATGAGATGGAACACCTTGGGGTGGATAAAACTATTGCTGCGATAATGAATAATTATTGGTTCCCGCAAGTTAGGCAAAAAGTCGAGAATTATATTAGAAATTGACTTAAATGTCATTTTCTCAAAATAGTGGACGCCAGGAAGGTTATTTACATAGCATTGATAAAGGTAAAACACCTTTCGAGATTGTGCACATCGACCATTATGGCCCGGTGGATAGAAAACATAAGATTAAACAATATGTTCTCACCATTATTGATGGATTTATGAAGTATGTTAAATTCTAGGCAACAAAGACGACGTCAAGTGCTGAGGTTATAAAATGTCTAACAGATTATTTCAGGAACTACAGTAGACCTCGTAAAATCGTAGCGGATTGCTGTTCTTCTTTTACGTCGCAGGAGTTTAAAATTTTTTAGAAAAATATAACATTCAACACGTTTTAATTGCTACGGGATTGTCTCAAGCAAACGGGCAAGCTGAGCGCGTTCATTGCACATTAACGCCCATATTATCGAAAATGACAGATGACAGTCAAGGTAAACACTGGTATAGTGTATTTCCCGAAATAGAATTTGCGTTGAACAACACAGTAAATAAGAGTACGGGAGAATCTCCTAGCATGTTATTATTTGGATGTAGACAAAGAGGGAAGATTGTAGATAAAATTGCTGATTACCTGTACGATTCCAAAGATAGTAAGGTACTTGAGCCGAATAAGGCCCAGTACTAAATAAGGCCCACTTTTAAATTTACCATTTAAAAACCCACTTTATGTTTGAAATATATGCTTAAAAGATATGTCATAGGAAGTAGATAAAGACTGAATAGGAAATTAATACCGCTGGCAACACGTTTATTCAGTGCAACGAAAGCTTGTAACAAAGTGGGTAAATCAGTCGTTTTTATAAAAATGTGTTGTAAATTTAATAAGTATACATTATTTTATGATTTATTACAACATATTATAATATTGTCAAGGCGCCCGATATTACATGAAATTAAGCCGCAAATCAATACAACAAAATAATAGACGCTATGCAGTTCCGCCGGAGATTTCGCTCTCTCGCTTAGTACCCGGCCCGGTCATATGCGCCTCCCCGCGCTTTGCTTAGGCGAAGGGCAAAATGGCGAGGCAGGTAAAACTGCCACGTCACAGTATATATATATATATATATATACAGGGCAAAATGGCGAGGCAGGTAAAACTGCCACGTCACAGTATATATATATATATATATATACAGGGTGTCCGGAAACTAGGGAACCTACCGTTTTGAGAATATAAAGGAGATGAAAAAGGACAAAAAAATCTTATCTTATCATTTTACGATATTCGCTATAATTATTGATTTATAAAATAAAACGTCTAAGCCCATGTGCGGTGATGCCACGCCATCGCGCCTAGCTTGTAGGCAACGGCGCGCAGCGGTAAAGGTGACGCGTTATTGTCTGAATTGGCACGGCGCGACGGTCTAAATTCGTCTCACCGCGTGTACATACACTGCAAAAATCAAATGTGTTATTTTAGCTGAAACTTCTTCTTACTCATTTGATAAATAACACATTTGTTTTTTGCAGTGTATATGCACGCGGTGCGGCAAATTCAGACCGTCGCGCCGTGCAAATTCAAGCAACGACGCGTCATCTGTCCCATTGCGCGCTCTTGCTTACGAGTTAGCCCGATGACGCGGCGTCACTGCACATTGACTCATACGTTTTATTTTATAATTTGATAATTATAGCGAATATCGCAAAATGGTATAAGATTTTGTTGTCTCTTTTTATCTCTTCTATGTTGTCAAAGCGGTAAGTTTCCTAGTTCTCGGACACCCTGTATATATATATATATACCGGGTGTCCCAGACCACCCGTCCCACCCGATTTTTTCGTAAACGCGACATTTTAAAGAAAAATGTTTCAGACAAAAGTTGTAGGGTTTTAAAAGATCTATTTACTGATTTTATCAGTTTGACCTTGGATGGCGTGGCCAAGGTCAGATCAAAATAACATTAACTTTTTTAAATAGGACACCTCATTTTTGGTTCCAGAATCTAATAGCTGGTGTCAAGACCTTTCCAAAACACTATAAGAAAGTTTATTTTTGTTGAGTACTTTCCGAGTTGTGAGGCTTGAAAGTTACGGTGTACTGTTACCTTCAAGCGTCATAACTCGGAAAGTCCTTAACCAAAATAAACTTATTTATAGTGTTTTGGAAAGCTCTCGAAATCGACTACAAGAAAATGCAATGAAAAATATACCTGTTTCAGACCATCCGTCCCACCCTTTTAAAACGTAGGGATGTGCTTGTACAAAAAAATGGCTCAGACAAAATTTGCATGATTTCGAGGGATCAACCTGATGATGATCTTGAATTCGACCTTGAGATCGATCTTGGGCATAAAGGTATAAGTCAAAGTAACATTTTTAAAATGTAAAAACGAAATAATCGGTGCCGCCTGTAGGTATTAGCGTTACCTAAGGTGTACCACGTGTAGGTAACAAGATCGTACTTACACCTTATCGGGGTGCTTTCATAAGGTGGTTCCCCTTGCCGTCACCTTTGTCGGGGTGCTTTCATAAGGTGGTTCCCCTTGCCGTCACCTTTGTCGGGGTGCTTTTTTAAGGTGGTTCCCCTCGCCGTCACCTTTGTCGGGGTGCTTTCATAAGGTGGTTCCCCTTGCCGTCACCTTTGTCGGGGTGCTTTCATAAGGTGGTTCCCCTTGCCGTCACCTTTGTCGGAGTGCTTTTTTAAGGTGGTTCCCCTCGCCGTCACCTTTGTCGGGGTGCTTTCATAAGATGGTTCCCCTTGCCGTCACCTTTGTGCATACGCATGTTGTTCAGTCTCGATGTTCAAAATGTCCACCACGTGCATTTATACAGGCTGTTACCCTACTTTGAAAATCATCCGTCGCCCGACGAATTTCGTCAGTATCTAGAGACTGAATGACTTGTCGAATTCTGTTTTTCATATCTTCTGCAGTCGTAGGTCGTTCGCGGTATATAAGGTCTTTTATTCGTCCCCACAAATAATAATCTAAAATTGTAAGGTCCGGTGATCCGATTGGTGGCCAATTATGTGGACCATGTTTACCTATCCATCGGCCGCGAAATATGCGGTTCAGTTGATGACGAGCAATGACAGACGTGTGGGCGGGACATCCATCCTGTTGAAACCACATATTTAGACGTAATTGGAGTGGAATATCTTCAAGTAAACGTGGAAGTTCGTTTTCGAGTAAATCGGCGTATAAAAAACGGTTTAAATTCTCTTGAAAGAAAAATGGTCCCACGATATGCGTATCAACAATTCCGCATCAAACATTGACTTTCCAGATACGTTGATGATCTATTTCTCGATACCAATGTGGATTCTCTTGTGCCCAATAACGAAAATTATGTGTGTTTATTTCGCCGTCACTTTTAAAGGTGCACTAATCAGAAAATAAAATACTTCTATGGAAATTAGGTAATTGTTGAGTAATCCAATTACAGAATATCAGTTTTTGTCTATGATCGTTCAATGTCATGGCCTGGTGAAGTGACATTCGATATGGATGGAATGAATTTTCACGAAAAATTCGACTGATCGTGCTTCGACTTATTCCACTATCTCTTGCTCGTCGCTTTAAAGAATCATTCGGGGTTACAAAGGCAGATGCAATTACATCAGGTGCTCTTACTGAACGAACTGATCGATGAATTTGCCTTCCCTTATTATGATCCGGCTGAACAATACCTTTTACAATTATTCGACGTTGTAAGCGACTAAAAACTTTGCGCGAATGTGGTGTATGATCGGGATATTCATTTCGCCACATTATTTCAGCTGCTCGAAAACTTCCAGCTCTACCCAAAACTGACATCATTAACGCAGCTTCTTCGTTCGGGTAAGGCATAACTACAAATTACGCTTACGACCGGGTTGCTTATTAGAAAACGTGAATTGGTGACGAGTTGCGTAATATTATGAATTCTAAGCAATGACTTTTAGGAGTGGTATGTAAGGGTGCTTTTTCGTGAAAATTACTTTATTGCTACAATAATCAACATTAAATGAAGATTAATATTAATAAATCAAGAATAAACGGCATCATAGAGCTGTACCGAATGTTAGAGATCTCGGTAATTAGGTATCTTCAAAACTCTACGCGTAGGACTATAGGTACACGCACCGGCAGAAATGGTGTCTCTCGACGCTAGCGCTCGGCTGCCGCACACACGCGGAGCCGCGCTCGTACGTGTGTCTAGGCTGCGCGGCGACGATCGGGGTGCGGGCGGAAAGTGGTGGGGGGCTTTACGATAGTGCATCCTCCTCGCTCGACGCTGGGTCGAGAGAGAAAGCATTATTCAACGTGATACCATGGGCGAAGTCGGTGTCCTCTGCTTATATTTTTCATTGCATTTTCTTGTAGTCGATTTCGAGAGCTTTCCAAAACACTATAAATAAGTTTATTTTGGTTAAGGACTTTCCGAGTTATGACGCTTGAAGGTTACAGTACACCGTAACTTTCAAGCCTCACAACTCGGAAAGTACTCAACAAAAATAAACTTTCTTATAGTGTTTTGGAAAGGTCTTCACACCAGCTATTAGATTCTGGAACCAAAAATGAGGTGTCCTATTTAAAAAAGTTAATGTTATTTTGATCTGACCTTGGCGACGCCATCCAAAGTCAAACTGATAAAATCAGTAAATAGATCTTTTAAAACCCTACAACTTTTGTCTGAAACATTTTTCTTTAAAATGTCGCGTTTACGAAAAAATCGGGTGGGACGGGTGGTCTGGGACACCCGGTATATATATATATATATATATATATATATATATATATATATGTATAATTACTATTATTATTATTATTATCTTCGATCTCAGATAAATAGCACCAATGATATTAGTTGAGAGACTAAAAAGAGACTATATATGGCAAACAGAATATATTTTAGATTAAAAAAATAGTTAATCTCAACCGTCGTAAAATATCAAATGTACGGTTAAAACATTTATCAGGCCAGCACTGATGTACACAACATGTACTCATAAAATAATAAACAAATCCTGAAACGTTTTGAGAGTAAGATCATAAGACGCATTATGGGGAAATACTCAAAAATGAAATGATGCAGACGATATAACTTCAAATTGTATCTATGAAGATACAATGAAATGAGATAATAAGGAGAAAATTAAAATAAATAGACTGAGATATATGGTTGGGACATGTAAAGAAAAGAGAAGAAAGAGAACTCATAAAGCATATTCTTCAAAACCAGGAACTAGTAGGGAGCAAATTTAGAGGGAGGTTACTAAACAGCTATTTAAGAATCAAGCAAATAGTCCGGGAGGTAATGACACAAATTAGCGATTGATTTCGACAAAGCCGATTTTTATTTATACAATTGTGTGTTACAATTAAATAAAATGACCGTCAGACTACGCACCATCAAGACGGAGGACTCTCGCAGCGTCTCAACAGTAAAAAAAGAAGTGTAAAAAGTTGATATAGACAAAGCTAAAAATTCTTGTACTTACTATTGACAATATGAAATATCGAAAGGTCACCGTCAGCCGCGACAACTGCGGAACGTCGTGCGTCAATCACTCATACTAATATGTGAAAAAATTAGAATAATTATGCAGTATAGGGGAACCAGTTTCAATCATGTTATCCTTGACATATGTTATAGAGACAAGAATACTAAACAACTTTTTCTTATAAATTAATTGACGCTCTCGTACGTTTTGAGATATATTTAGAGAAAGAAAAAACAGTTTTTCTATAATAACGACTAAAGTATTGAAGTTAGGTAATATATGTGTAAAACCTTATTTGTAGAGTTTTTTGTATGCTTCGTTCTTTATTTAACACATTTTTTACTAAAATAAATATTTTCTCAAATAATTAAGAAAAACTATTATTTATTTTTTGAAAACTGTACGAGAGCCCAATTAATTTATAAGGAAAAGTTGTTCAGTATCTTGCCTTTATAATACACTACTCAAAAAAAAAGTAGGGAACACTTTCCAGACACCAAAAATTAGGCTATTTTCAAATGACTGTAACTCGGTGAAAAATCATCGTAAATAAAAAATAAAAAAAGCATTTTGAAGCTTAAAGATCCAACTTTAACGCTCTATCAGCAGATTTTCAAAATTCTTTTAACTTCCTTGTCTTATGCAGTAAAAAAGCACACCCTGTTTTGTTCTTTAAAATTTTGTATTTTTAACACTTTGTAGTTCAACCAACAAATTTTTTTCGAATAATTCAGGTAAAGCTTCATAAACTACAACATTTTGCCTACAAAATGCTTTTTTTAAAACTTTTTTACGATTTTTTTGACTGAGTTACGCAACTTTGAAGCTAAACCTGCATTTTTTACAAATGATATCCGTACTCCGTCAAAAATTATCGTAAACAAAAAATCAAAAAAGCATTTTAAAGCTCGAAGTTTCAGCTTTAACATGTTATTAATTGTTTTCAAAATTTTTTCAACTTTTTAGTACTATGCCCCAAAAAATATACACTGTTTTTTCCTTGAATTTAAGTATTTTTCACAGCCTGTAGCTCAATAAAAAATTTTTTCTCGACAAATCCAATGCAAGTGCCATAAAGTATGACATTTTTTCTACAAAATGCTTTTTTTTTAATTTTTTCTACGATTTTTTTTGACCGAGTTACAAGACTTCGAAGAAACACATTTTTTACAGTACATTTTTCTGAAAAATGACGTTTACCGCCGACATTAGCATTACCCAATATGCACTACGTGGAGGTTGCCGGTCGGATTTTTGCACATCGTGTGCGTGCGTGCGTGCGTGCGTGCGTGCGTGCGTGTGTGTGTGTGTGTGTGTGTCACAGCAGAGATAAGGACCTCACAGTTTGTCACTTCTGCGATATTTAATGACTTCAAACCTTCTCTGCTGTATGTGTGTGTATGCGCGCGCGCACATGAGTGTTCAATAGTATGTATTTCCTCTTTGATCAATTACTGCTTGCTAGCATTCTCGTATATTTATACATCTTGCAATACGATCTTGCGGAATGTTGTGCCAAATTTTCGTTAAAATTTCTCGCAATTCTTCTAAATTTTGCGGTTGTTCTTCGCGACGCCTTAATCGTCGTTCCATTTTATCCCAAATGTGCTAGATTGGATTTAAGTCCGGGCTATTGGCGAGATGATTTAACAGTCTAGTTGCGTGTCGTTCAAAAAAACGTCACGTTATATTCGCCGTCGACCGTTGTCCTGCATGAAAATAAAGTTTCGACAAGTTCGATTTAATTGCAAAACGTGTGGTCGTAAAATATCGTTGACATAACGAACACCTGTCATTGCCGGAGGTGGCAGGTTTACCAGATCACTTTGTCTTGTAAGTGATATAGTCCTCCACACCATCACGGAACCGCCATTGTAAGATCGTACTGGCATTACACAACGTTGATCATAGCGTTTATTTCGTCGACGCCAAGAACGACGATTAAGGCGTCGCAAAGAAAAGCCGCAAAATTTAGAAGAATTGGGAGAAATTTTAACGAAAATTTGGCACAACATTTCGCAAGATTGTATTGCAAGATGTATAAATATGCGAGATCGCTTGCAAGCAGTAATTGATCAGAGAGGAGGAAATACACACTATTAAATACTCATGCGCGCGCGCGCATACACACTCACAGAAGAGAGGGTTTGAAGTTATTAAATACCGCAGAAGTGACGAACTGTGGGATCCTTATCTCTGCTGTGATACACACACATGCACGCACGCACGCACGCACGTACACACACACACACACACACACACACACACACACACACACACACACACACACGATGTGCAAAAATCCGACTAGCAACCTCCACGTGGTGCATATTGGGTAATGCTAATGTCGGCGGTAGACATCATTTTTCAGAAAAATGTACGTAAAAAATGTGTTTCTTCGAAGTCTTGTAACTCGGTCAAAAAAAATTGTAGAAAATATTTTAAAAAAAGCATTTTGTAGAAAAAATGTCATACTTTATGGCACTTGCATTGGATTTGTCGAGAAAAAATATTTTATTGAGCTACAGGCTGTTAAAAATACGTAATTTCAAGGAAAAAACAGTGTATCTTTTTTGGGGCATAGTACTAAGAAATTGAAAAAATTTTTGAAAACAATTAATAACCTGTTAAAACTAAAACTTCGAGCTTTGGTTTTTTGATTTTTTGTTTACGATGATTTTTCACGGAGTACGGATATAATTTGTAAAAAATGCAGGTTTAGCTTCAAAGTTGCGTAACTCAGTCAAAAAAAATCGTAGAAAAATTTAAAAAAAAGCTTTTTTAGGCAAAATATTGTAGTTTATGAAGCTTTACTTGAATTATTCGAAAAAAATTTGTTGGTTGAGCTGCAAAGTGTCAAAAATACGAAATTTTAAAGAACAAAACAGGGTGTGCTTTCTTACTGCATAAGACAAGGAAGTTAAAAAAATTTTGAAAATCTGCTGATAGAGCGTTAAAGTTGGATCTTCAAGCTTCAAAATGCTTTTTTTATTTTTATCTACGATGATTTTTCACCGAGTTACAGTCATTTGAAAATAGCCTAATTTTTAGTGTGTGGAAAGTGTTCCCTATTCTTTTTGAGTAGTGTATATATCAAGGTCAACATGATTGGACCTCGGTTCCCTATACTACATAAATACTTGAATTTTGTTACATATTATTATGAGTGACTAACGCACAACGTTTAGCAGTTGCCGCGGCTGACGGTGTCCTTTCGACATTTCATGTTGTCAATAGTAAGTACAAGAATTTTCTTCTTTGTTGATATTAACTTTTTACACTTCTTTTTTTATAAAAATATATAAAGAGGAAAGCTAATGAGAGTGCTGCACGGTTGATTTTGCGCGAAAGTAAATAGTCATTTATAGACTCAGAATCATTTAATCGATTGACATTATTCTTTGAACGTTTCGACACTCTTTGAAGTCATCAACAGCAAAAAATTTTAAAAATACATAAATCGAAAATTCGTAAGCGAACGTGTCTTCTTAACAATTCAGTATTCAAGCCATCGCCGATCCCATATGGTTGTCACTACCGTTTGGCCAAGTCCGGAGTGAAAATTATTTCAACTTGATATGGGGGAAGATTTGATCACCCATTAAAAATTGACGACGACTTGCGAAGCCATGGATAAGGCGTTTTACCCTAGTAATTATCGAACGGAATTAGGGAAAGCCGCAGTCAGTACTTCTTTTTTTTACATTGTTGGGACACTGTGGAAGCCCCCGTGATCTCACTGGTGCGTGGTCTAACGGTTATTTTATTCATTTGTAACACGAAAACAAATGTATAAATAAAAATTACCTTTGTCGATATCGGATAAAGGACTCCGCACAAACCTTATAAAAAATGGGTCCTGGTAGATTTGGTTGAA
Organism: Solenopsis invicta; assembly: GCF_016802725.1. NCBI lineage: Eukaryota > Metazoa > Arthropoda > Insecta > Hymenoptera > Formicidae > Solenopsis > Solenopsis invicta. The sequence goes on along the minus strand of NC_052666.1, from coordinate 14,166,882 downwards.
GCTTTGGAAATTTGTAGTTTACATAATCGTGATGAAAAATTCTCATTGCCTCAACTTGATGCATTGAACCGTTTGGGCTCTAAGGACAGTTGAATGTAGGAAATAGACGACTACATACATATAGGCAATCACCTGATAATGCCTTTCTCTTCTATCCACTTCTCACTCCTCTTTCTCTTTTTTTTCTCTCCCCTATACTTCTCCGCGTGTGTATATGTTTGTATGCGTGTGTACGCACGTGCATTACAAAGATGAGGACCTTACGGTTCGTCACTTCCGCAGTATTTTATAAATCTAAACCCTCTCTGCTATGTGCTTGTAAATGTGTGTGTGTGTGTGTGTGTGTATTTACACACACACACACACACACACACACACATTTACACGCACAGAGCAGAGAGGGTTTCGAGTCATAAAATACTGCGGAAATGACGAACCGTAGAATCCTCATCTCTGCTGTAACGCACGCATGCACGCGCGCGCGCGCGCGTGTGTGTGTGTGTGTGTGTGTGTGTGTGTATACACGCGGAAAAGAGTAGGGGAAAAAAAAGAGATAAAGGAGTGGGGAGAGGGTAAGAAAGAGAGGCACTATTAGGTAATTTCTTACACGCAGTAGGCAGTCGCCTATTTCCTACTGTTCGTTATTTGAACGAATTTAAAAATGTCGCAAGATTCCTGCCGTATTCGTACGGCTCTGTCTGCTTCCCCGGCCTCGTCGTCGTTCTCGGTGGATCGAGGAGCTGAGAACGACGGAAAAACGCGGGAGCAGAGCTTCGCGGCTTTTCGCGCTCTCGTTAGCTGGCGCTCACTCTTTCGTTCGAGAACTGTGTTACGGAAAACACGCGACTAGCGATCGCGATCCATTTTGACTCCGTTCCGAGAACTACGATTCTTATATCGTACAGAGCGCTGTGTATTGCGTAGGCCCAGAGATCGTTGAGCTCTGTGCCGCAGTGAAATAAAGTGAGGGTGACAAGTAACTCCAGTGCGTGTCTCTTAAGATGCCTCTCTGTAATTTTTGTCTAAACGCTCTAAGTCCAGAGAGTTCTTCTGGACCGAGGCAATACGCGAACACCTACATTCAACTGTCTCTAGAACTTAAACAGCTCAATGCATCAAGTTGAAGCAATGAGAGCTTTTCATCTGCATCATGTAAACTACAAATTTCCAAAATTTCAAATCCACCAAAACCCATTTTTCTTCAAATTTGTGCGGGGTCCTTTGTGTCATTATCTCCCGGACTAGAAGGACCTGAGAAATAATAAGCGTAAAACCGGAAAGTCAAGGCAAAGGATAAAATGGCTATATCTCCTAGAGCATGCATGACAGATTGTAAAGCCAATGATAATAATGATAATGGTGATAATGTTGAGATTTGAGTTAAATGTATCTATAAGTTGTAAATGAAGACAAGTAAATATTTGCAAAAGTTGTAACCTTAATAGATCAGATCACCCTGATCTAATCTAAAATAAGTATAAATTTATGAATAAAAAAAAATAATTACTGCATATAATTAAATGATATTTTACAGATACAATATATACTGCACAATATATACTGTAAAATTGTAAATTTTTAAAGTGATTGAGCTCAAAATAAAGGCTGCACAAATAATTCTTACAAAGGTCATTCTCTGTAACTGTAACGAATGCAAATTTTTCTTGGAAACTAATAGTCTGATTGAATTCATTTTTGGCAGGAATATTCTTAAGAAAATTACACAGGTCTACGAAATTTAAGGAGGAAGGGTCATGTGTTTTGGACTTTTAAAGATGTTTTTCTAGGATTTCGATACGCTGAAAACTGCTGCGCAAAAACAATTATTTTCGAACTATTTTTATGAACTTTTTCTGGCTAAAAAAAAATGGGAGCAAGATAAGCTCTACGCAGAAATGTTCCCACAATAAAGAAAATATTTTTTCGTAACTTATAAAAATGTTTTATACAAATCATAAACAAAAAATTTTGAAAAATCATTGAAAATTGTAAAAACATGATAAATTTTAAAATATGAAAGCAAGTTATTTAAAAAAAATATATATAAAAAACATTTGACTATTTAGGCTTATAAATTCCCTAATCCTCCATCTCACCTCCCTTTCCTTCCACGTTAGATCGTCCTCTATCCATACTTTCCCTCCCCTCAGAACCCCCTTCCTTTGCATCACTTCCCTTTTCTCCCCTTCCGTCCTAAAACTTATTATCGCAAGCCCCTCTGTTCTTCTCGCCCTGTTTTCACCTCCCTCACTTCCACCACTTCCACCTCTGCTCCCACTTGCCTCAGTATTTCCTCTACTTCATTTTTCACATCTTTTCCCTCTGTTTTGTATCCCTTTATTATCACCCTCTTTCTTCTTTCCTTCCTATTTTTCCCCTCCCACATCTCCTCCATCTTTCTTACTCTCTCCTCAAGTCCTCCCTCTCCTCCTCCCCCACTTCTTCCTTTCTTACTTATCTCCAATTTCCCTACTTTTTGCTCTAACTCATTTAACCGCCTTCCTCCCCCTTCTCTCCTCAATCCTTCCTCCCATTTTCTTTTCAACTCTTCTACTCTCTTATCCAACCTCTCCCTCTCTCTCCTCCACTCCTCCTCTCTCTTTTTCATCCCTTCCAACTCCCCTACTACCTGCTTCATTTTTTCTTCCATCCTCCCTTCCAATCTCTCCTCTATACTCTCCCACCTTCCCATCGTCTCCTCCATCCACCTCTTCATAGCTCCCATTATCACCATCTCTCCCCCCTCCGTTACTTTCACTGGCGATCTCACCGTTTTTTTACACCTCTGAAATACTTCCGCCTCCTTTCCCTTTCTCTCCTGTCCCTCTCCTACCTCTTGCTCTCTTTTCCTCTTCCACATCTTTAGCGTCCCTGACGTGCTTCCACTACGCACCCTCCCTACACACTTCAATCCCACCGACTTTCCCACCATCAACTCCTTCTTCCTCTCACTTTCCATCTTTCCTTCCCGTCCTTCTCCAAGATATAATTATGACTCCAAAAAAAAACACACCTCTTACCGCTATTCGTTCTCTCCTTTCCTGTCGCCTTTATCTCTCTACTGCCTACTCCCTGGCCGCGCACGCGCGCCTCGCCGTTCTCGCCACACCGCTTGTCGACTCTCTCTTACTAATTCCGCCTCTATGCTTCGCGCTCACGCTTGCGCACACCTTCTCCCTTCCCCGTCCTCCCCCTTCTCGCCGTTTTCTCTCCGCTACTTTTAATCTCACTTCTGCTCTGCTCTCTCTTCCACGCACTCTCTCTCTTATTCACTCCACCCAATCTCACTCCCTTCATTCACTCCACCTCTCCGCTTCACTCACTCTCCTCCCACACACCTCACTCTCCCCTTCTATTCCCCGCAAACACTCCAGCCTCTCAATACAAAATCTCTAACTTGCACTCGTCCACTATCACTTGCTCCGGAAACGAAAGTCCTCAATTTCTATATGTTTAATTTAATTTATATAATTTATTTATAATCTGCTATAAAATTTTAATAGTTTTTATATGTAAATTATTTATATTCTATATGACTTATTTAATTGTTAAAATCTTGACTTATTATTGTTATTTAATTATCGCTTGGCGGCAAAGAGCACTTTTGTTTGTTTTCCCCCCTTACTGAAGCCGATATACTTTTTTTTCTTACTAGCTGGCTTTGCGTATTTGTAATGATAACCGTTCAAGTCTCATGCTTAACGACCAGTCACTTAAAAGTAACGTTGTGAGAAACATCACGTTACAGAAACGGAATTTTAATTGTATCTCTAAGGATTAATAAATGTTTCATTGAATTACTTATCTTTTGCTTCACTGGTTTTTGTCAGCATGTTAGGATAAATCACTTGATGAATTTTTCACTTACTAAAATTAACTTATGCGGAACATCGCGCACATTTATAAATGGATTAAACCATAATCTCACAATGTACACGGTGGGAAATTAGCACTTCGAGGTCGCGAAACCGTGACTCGTTCGCACACCGAATAAAAGATGACCAGATTTTTCAATTGAATTTTGTTATTAGAACTAATTACTAAGCTGATGATGTGACTCCAAAGCAAAGTTGAAACGTTTGAACTCCTTAAATTTCGTAGATTTGTTTTGTCTATCATGTAGCTTTACGGATTTTTCGATATGTTAATCCATTTGTGTATAATAAATTTTTTAAGTCCAGCATTTTAAAACAAAAAATAAATTGGTTTTTTCAAAACAATTTCAATTTTCTAGAAAAAAAAATCCATACGTTACGCAATAGATAAGAATACTTCTGCCAAAAATAAAGACAATCGCGCGACTATTTCTTTTCAAAAAAACATTTACATCAGTTGCGGGGAATGAGCTTTGTAATAGTTATTTGTACAGTATTTATCTTGAGTTTAATTAATTAGAAAATTTACAAGTTTATAGTATATATTGTACATATTGTATATGTAAAATATTATTTAATTATACACTTTAGTGAATTTTTAAAAAAATCTTAAATTTATACTTATTTCAGACCTAGTGAGTCTGGTCTATTTTCTTAAGGGAACAAATAAATAATTATTTACAAAGCAGTTTACTTTATAAAATAACGTACCTTCTAGCTGATTGCAAAGTAGGAAGAGATAAATATCGTTGAATCATATTTTGATTAATGGCTGTGATTTGTATCCAATGTATGAAACCTCCTATAGTAAGCGCCCAAATTGAATGCCTCGCCGAAGGACTCCAATCTGTCCTATTGAAAAATAGTCAGGCTTTAAATTACAATAAATATTTTTCTGATCTAAACTTTTATTCTAACGAAGACACTCTCTTTCCTCCTTTCTCCTTTTTTCCTTTTCTCTTTCTCTCTCTCTCTTTCTCTCTCTTCCTCCTCCCCTCATCATCCCTCTCTTTCGTTCTTCCTTCTTACACCCTGATGTAAACAAACTTTTAATTTACATTGCCTTTTAACCTACAGCTGACACATTGTATTGGATTTGATATTTTGCTATACCATGGGTGTACCGTCAACTAATTATTTTCAATTTTGTATATCTCGGTACGTAATGCATAGAATTTGAATAACTTTTTTAAATATTTTTTTTCGATACGCAAGAAGGTCAAGAAGAAGACTAAATAGATGCAAAAATCCAAAAATTGAATATAGAAATATTTCGAAGAGAAGATGCGAACAATTTATGAATGCTAAGCATGTTTTTAAATAGCTTGGGTATACGACACTGTGTCATCTAAGGGTTAATAATGATACCTTTATTAATTTTAAAATTATTATAAAGCATATATTATTTTGTATACATATATTAAATGTGCGAAGAACCAGTAATTGTCGTGTTTTTTAAAAATCTCACATAAAAAAGTTGTTGAATTAAAAAAAGATGAAGATTGTTAAAAAAGAGTTAATTTATTACAGATTAATGCCCCACGCAATTACAGATACCAATCCGGCAGAATTAATAATTAAGGAAAACATTAGAACATTGTTTGACTTAATTCATTTAGACGCCAGCAATCGTCGAGTAAGAATCAAAAGAAAACAAAGGAATAACACCTAGATAACAATTGGTGAAGGCTCATATTGCAATCACGCGTGATTATCATATCGTGCTTGCAAAAACGCCATCATATTGCCTTCACAACGTGAGGGGAGCACAAGTTTGAGCGTAGATGACATCACTGTGTAATCACACGTGATGGGACATATCGTGTAATTAATTAAAAAGACCGTAGTATTGTATCATAGGTGACATAAAAAAACAGATACGTAATTTATCTGGAGGGCTCGCATTGCTCTCACATGTAAATGAAAATTGTATAATCTCTTCCTTGCTCTCTAAATTTGATTCAGTAGATAATAATTTGATTATCAGTTAATACTTCTGATAATCAGTGCCTAGTATGCCACTAGTAATCAGTAATTATCTGAACTAAAAAAGATATAATTAAAATTTGAAATGTCAAGTATTAGTATTTGCTTTAATTAATTTTTTCAAACTTTTTAAAACTATTTTTTGGTTTTCGTAGTTTTATTTTTTATTATTATTTTAATTGTTTAATATATTTTTATTTCAAACTTTTTAAAGCAACCTTTTTATTAGTTTTTTTAGTTTTGTAAATTTTTTAGTTTTTATGTTAATTTGTCTTTTATTTAAAATTTTTTAATAGAGTTTTTTTTGTTTTTTTATTAATTTCGTATTTTTTGTAATAACCTTTTAATTTTTTAATTTTTATTAATTTTTTAACTTTAATTAACTTTTTAATTTTTTTATTAATTTTTAAAAATTTTTTTATTAAAAACTAAGTTTTGATAGCAGTCAGGAGTTTTTTTTTTTAATAATTTCAAACTTTTAGAAGCTGAATAATCTTGTAATACTGTATATAAATAGTATATAAACATACATGCACATATATGTTCATGTGTGTGTGTGTGTGTGTGTGCGTGCGTGCGTGCGTGCGTGCGTGCGTGCGTGCGTGCGTGCGTGCGTGCGTGCGTGCGTGCGTGCGTGCGTGCGTGCGTGCGTGCGTGCGTGCGTGCGTGTGTGTTGTATGTATGTATGTATGTATACGTATATACAGGGTAGTCCAAAAGTATTGGACCCCCCCAATATTTCCGTTCCCTTGCATTTTACAAGAAAATGTTTCAGACAAAAGTTGTAGGGTTTAAAAAGATCTATTTACCGATCTTATCAGCTTGACCTTGGATGGCGTCGCCAAGGTCAGATCGAAATTACACTAACTTTTTTAAACGGAACACGTAACTTTTTATTGCACATTCTAGTAGCTTATCTCGAGACCTTTCCAAAACACTACAAGAAAGTTTATTTTCTTTGAGTACTTTCCGAGTTGTGAGGCTTGAAAGCTACAGTGTACTGTAGTGTGGGTCCAGCCAGTTAAGGCAAGAGTGGCGTGTGGGTCCGGCCAGTTAAGGAAAGTGTCGCGTGTATCCGGCCAGTTAAGGCAAGAGTGGCGTGTGGGTCCGGCCAGTTAAGGCAAGAGTGGCGTGTGGGTCCGGCCAGTTAAGGCAAATTTTATTCCAATTGGTCAGCTTGGGCAAAATATTCAATTGTACCAAACAATTCACAACAAATGTTCAAATTGTTGCCCTTCAACAGCCTGGCAATGTGCCAATCTGTTATAAACAGCTGAAACCGCATTCCGGTACGTTTCCGGCGGTATTAGTTGTACCTCTTGAGTTATTCTCCCTCTTAAATCATCTAAATCTTGAGGTTTGGTGGCATAAACTTTACTTTTCAAATAACCCCACAAAAAAAAGTCAAGTGGGGTCAAATCTGGAGACCGAGGTGGCCACTCAATATGACCCCTTCGCCCTATCCACCTGTCCTGAAAGACCTCATTCAAATATTGAAGGACAATGACACCATAATGAGGTGGAGCTCCATCCTGTTGGAAATAAATTTCATCCATATTTCCACCAGCTATGTCTCGAATAGCTGGAACAATTTGTTCGCGAAGCATGACTGTGTAAACCTGTGCTGTCAAATTGCCTTCAATGAAAAAAAGACCAACTGGTCTATCATTAAGAATACCAGCCAATACGTTAAGTTTTTGTGGATATTGGGTATGATTGTCTCTTTTCCAATGAGGATTAACGTCACTCCAGTATCTACAATTGTGTCTATTTACATTTCCAGTCAGTTCAAATGTTGCCTCATCAGAGAAAACAATATTATTAAGTAATAGAGGGTCCTCGGCAATCATCTCCATCATGAGATCACAAAATTCGATGCGTCTATCATCAAAATCGTCTTCGGACAACTCTTGGCACAAATGGAGTTTGTATGGATGCCATTTATTCAATTTCAAAATTTTACTGACAGATTCATGAGAGATTTCGTGTTCTTGTGCAACGCGATCGATGGAAATATGGGGATTTTCAACGACAGACTGTAAAACGTTTAATGCCTTATCATTATTTGTTGCTGTTTTACGTCGACCAGATCTTGGGCGGTTTTTAACGCTACCAAGGTCCTCGAAACGTTGAATAGTACGGATTACAGTACTTTTAGAGATCCTATTATTTTCATTCCGAAAATTTTCATTAAATAATCGCGTTACTGTTTTGTACCCTCTTTATTGATCTCCCCATCCTCGCATCATTAACAGTGCTATTCGATCTTTTCCAGAAAGCTCCGCCATTCTTAATTAGAGTAAGGAAGAATTAAACAGGTAAGTGATAGGAAATCACGTCCACGACGTGAGTGCTGCTCGCTAAAAAGACAGCACTGCATCAAAGATACAATGTTAGAGTATCGGTAGTTCTCTAATTAAAGGCGATCTTTATTCTCTCACTCTCGCAAGTACCAATGTACGAGCTCTTGAGCAAACAATACGGATCAATGATTTTAATCTTTAGTGCTGTCTTCTTAGCGAGCAGCACTCACGTCGTGGACGTGATTTCCTATCACTTACCTGTTTAATTCTTCCTTACTCTAATTAAGAATGGCGGAGCTTTCTGGAAAAGATCGAATAACACTGTTAATGATGCGAGGATTGGGAGATCAATAAAGAGGGAACAAAACAGTAACGCGATTATTTAATGAAAATTTTCGGAATGAAAATAATAGGATCTCTAAAAGTACTGTAATCCGTACTATTCAACGTTTCGAGGACCTTGGTAGCGTTAAAAACCGCCCAAGATCTGGTCGACGTAAAACAGCAACAAATAATGATAAGGCATTAAACATTTTACAGTCTGTCGTTGAAAATCCCCATATTTCCATCGATCGCGTTGCACAAGAACACGAAATCTCTCATGAATCTGTCAGTAAAATTTTGAAATTGAATAAATGGCATCCATACAAACTCCATTTGTGCCAAGAGTTGTCCGAAGACGATTTTGATAGACGCATCGAATTTTGTGATCTCATGATGGAGATGATTGCCGAGGACCCTCTATTACTTAATAATATTGTTTTCTCTGATGAGGCAACATTTGAACTGACTGGAAATGTAAATAGACACAATTGTAGATACTGGAGTGACGTTAATCCTCATTGGAAAAGAGACAATCATACCCAATATCCACAAAAACTTAACGTATGGGCTGGTATTCTTAATGATAGACCAGTTGGTCCTTTCTTCATTGAAGGCAATTTGACAGCACAGGTTTACACAGTCATGCTTCGCGAACAAATTGTTCCAGCTATTCGAGACACAGCTGGTGGAAATATGGATGAAATTTATTTCCAACAGGATGGAATCCACCTCATTATGGTGTCATTGTCCGTCAATATTTGAATGAGGTCTTTCAGGACAGGTGGATAGGGCGAAGGGATCATATTGAGTCGCCACCTCGGTCTCCAGATTTGACCCCACTTGACTTTTTTTTGTGGGGTTACTTGAAAAGTAAAGTTTATGCCACCAAACCTCAAGATTTAGATGATTTAAGAGGGAGAATAACTCAAGAGGTACAACTAATACCGCCGGAAACGTACCGTAATGCGGTTTCAGCTGTTTATAACAGATTGGCACATTGCCAGGCTGTTGAAGGGCAACAATTTGAACATTTGTTGTGAATTGTTTGGTACAATTGAATATTTTGCCCAAGCTGACCAATTGGAATAAAATTCGCCTTAACTGGCCGGACACACACGGCACTCTTGCCTTAACTGGCCGGACCCACACGGCACTCTTGCCTTAACTGGCCGGACCCACACGCCACTCTTGCCTTAACTGGCCGGACACACGCCACACTTGCCTTAACTGGCCGGACCCACACGCCACTCTTGCCTTAACTGGCCGGACCCACACGCCACTCTTGCCTTAACTGGCCGGACACACGCCACACTTGCCTTAACTGGCCGGACACACGCCACACTTGCCTTAACTGGCCGGACATACGCCACACTTGCCTTAACTGGCCGGACCCACACGCCACTCTTGCCTTAACTGGCTGGACCCACACTACAGTACACTGTAGCTTTCAAGCCTCACAACTCGGAAAGTACTCAAGGAAAATAAACTTTCTTGTAGTGTTTTGGAAAGGTCTCGAGATAAGCTACAAGAATATGCAATAAAACGTTAGGTGTTCCATTTAAAAAAGTTAGTTTAATTTCGATCTGACCTTGGCGACGCCATCCAAGGTCAAACTGATAAGATCAGTAAATAGATCTTTTTAAACCCTACAACTTTTGTCTGAAATATTTTCTTGTAAAATGCAAGGGAACGGATATATTGAGGGAGTCCAATACTTTTTGCCTACCCTGTGTGTGTATATATATATATATATAAACATTTATGTTATTTAATTTATTATATTTAATTGAAACAAATTTGTAAGTATTATTAAACATGAATATTATTGTTTAAACTCTGTTTTTATATTATTGGTTTTTAATTAAACTTGTTGAACGTTAAACAAATATAAAGTTCAACACAAAATGCTTTCTATAATAAAATATAAAGGAATAAATTATTAAATTATATAAAAATAAATAATTATACAAAATTCATTGCCAGTTACGAAAAGCAATAGTATACGTGTCGTAAACTATAGATTTTCAGTAGTTACAGTGAATTTCGGAACACAGCCTTACATATATTAAGTGGGAATGCGCATTCGCCATTTTGGCTCCTAGCAACTGGCGCGCTTTTCAAAGCCAACGATGTTGAATATTTTCCTTGGTCAAATTTCCCGCACTAGGAGCCAATATGGCGAATGCGTATTTCTTCTCAAGGCCTATTTCACCAATCTTGGTTAGAGCTAACCGAGAAGTTAATCCATTGGAATTGACCAATCATATTCTTTATTGTGTGAAATAACAAATGCGATTTGTCAATTCCAATGGACTAATCGATTGGTTAGATTGGTGAAAGAAGCCCTTAATATAGTACTCTAGCCATGACGTAGTACTCTAGCCATGACGTCCTTTTTCTAATAGCGCTAAAATTCCTGGCCCACTAACGGCGCACAATTCATTCTGGTCAAAATGTGAACTAAAATCACATCCATTTTATTGACAGTGTGGTAAAATGGATGTGATTTTAGTTCATATTCCGGCCAGAATGGATGTACGTCGTTAGTGCGTCGGAAATTTTAGCGTTATAAGAAAAAGGCTATCGTGGCCGCTCTCAGGTTCCTCTCTGTGTATACTCAGCGCCATGCCTAAGATGCCTAAGGAGGTCACGTGACTACTTCCGATCACGTCCTATTTCTGGCATCACCAATCTATGTAAATCACAATATCAATGTATCATATTTTTTTTTATATGCCGTTAGCCGTTGCACGTGTCTAATTTTTTCGTTTTAATTGTTCTTACTTATATTACTTCTTGTTCTTGCGACCGTCAATCGCGAAATCTTTGTTCTCGCGACCGTAGTATTTTTGAATTATTTCTTTGTAGTTTTTTATAGTTTTTATATTTTTTATATATTTTTTTCAATTTATATATTTGTTATTGTATTCGTAGGTTTTTTATTAATTAATAGAAATAAGTATGTACAATGAGGTACATAAATGAGATCCTTTTTCCTGGTAGGTACTCGAACAATTTAAATCAATCATGTGTTGTCATTGGCTTAATGAGTTTGTCTGATTGAATAAGATTGTTGTGATTTTTGCACTAACAACACCGAAAAAGGATCTCATTATTAATGCACTTCATTGAATAATAATAACCTAACATAACCTAATCTACTATGTGTCATTTTTTTTTAATGTCTTACAACAGTAAATCACTATAAAATTCCCCACGCGGATGCTTTTAACGCACATTATTGGTTAATCAATTTGCTATACCTAACTTTCTTGCAAACCAATGAGAGAACATATAGACAAATAATATTATTTATTGTCTATTATTTTAATAGAACAATTAATGATAATTATACGCTTTAAGCCATGCTTGGTTACTAAGAAGTTCATGTGCAAAAGTTGATATCATATTATGTTGTAGTTACTGAAAACTAAGGTAACAAAGGTACGCCTTCGGTGAAACGCATACTCCCTCGCTTTTTGCCAACCGAAGGTAGGCAGCAGTCGGACGTAAAAATTAATAAATTTGACGTGTATTTATTAATGACTATTGCGTATTTATTAGTATACGAGTGTATTTATTAATACATTGATCAATAAGAGCTTTTCAATGATTTCCACTAACATTTCATTGATCTTTACGTTAAAACATCACTGATTATTCAATCATCACACACACGCGCGCGCGCACGCACGCACGCACGCATGCACACATACATACGAGGTGTCTCATTTTAAATGATCCAGCCAAATCTCTCAAAAACTAAACCCAATAGACAAAAATGTTTCAGACAAAAGTTGTATGATTTCGAGGGGGACATAAGATGGCGTCATTAATTTGACCTTGAATAGTTGCTTGAAGGTCACGTAAAGATCACCTTTAATTTTTTAAATGGAACTCCCTATTTTTTATTGTATATTTTTGTAGCTTATCTCGAGACCTTTCCAAAACATTATAATTTTTTTTTTTTCGTTAAGTATTTTTTGAGTTACAAAACTTGAAATTCATAATACCGCCAGCATTAGCGTTATTCAAGATGTATCACATGGACGTTGCCACGGTCAGATGTACGTCCCGTCTTTAGTTTTCAAGATGTTTGGCTGGATCATTTAAATGAGACACCCTGTATATATGTATATACAGAGTGTCCCAGAGTAACAATGTGCCATATTACTGTGTTCTTGTATTTTAGAGAGAAAGAGATGCAATGCTATATTCACAAAGTTACATTATTTAACTTTTGGTTTTTTACTATAAAAAATTTTACTATAAATATTACAAAGAACAAAATACTTAATAATCGTGATCGCGAGTGTACAGCGTTGACGCGTGCCACGGCGTGGTGCGGGGGCATGAGAAAGGGGTGCGGTGCCAAGCTATCCTTCCCCTCGTCACGTGCCACTTACCGTCGCGGTGTCGCCTACAGTCGGGCCGCGGTGGGCGGTCCTACGGCTCAGGCGAGCAACCGCTTGTTTTTTCGCGCGCTCTTATTTGGTCGACTTTAATATTTTATTACTCGAAAGTTGTTGCAAATGACGCAAAATGGTGTTAAGACTTTTTGATTTATCTCGATTTCTTCTACCTCATCGTGATAAAATATATACGTTGCTCTGGGACACTCTGTATATATATATACATTCATAAATATTATTAGAAATAAGAGTATATTTTTACCAGTATATACTGGGTGTTCAAATAGTCCCGGACCGGCAATATATCTCGAAAACTAAGCATTTTAGAAAAAAATGTTTCAGATAAAAGTTGTAGAGTTTCAAAAGATCTATTTACTGATCTTATCAATTTGGCCTTGGATGGCGTCGCCAAGGTCAAATCGAAATCACATTAACTTTTCTAAATAAAACTGTCTACTTTTTATTGCATATTCTTGTAGCTTATCTCAAGACCTTTCCAAAACACTATAAACAAATGTATTTTGGTTAAGTATCTTTTGAGTTGTGAAGCTTGAAAGTTACAGTACATTACAGCTTTCAAGCTTCACAACTCGGAAAATACTCAACGAAAATAAACTTTCTTGTAGTGTTTTGAAAAGGTGTACAAAATTGTACAAAACTTTTCGACTCACAAAGGAAGGATGCGGTGACTCATCCTGGAATTTTGATCCTAACTTTTAATTATTCTAGAAATAAAGAAAAAGCTTACGTCTCCCGGCGATTGATTAAATAGGCCATATTTTTGGACTAATAAATTTGTGAAAATTGATCATACCGCGGCGCGCTGTATGAGCCTTCCTGGTAAATCTCCTTCCAACCTGTGCAGTTGGCTCTATGAGTTAAGTGCTTGCTTCACAATCATAATTCACAATCTTATGATCCAAGTTTGTTCCCGGAGGTGGCTAATAGTTTTTTTTAATAATTGTTTTTATTTATGTTTATTTGATGATATTGATATAGTATGCAAATTTTTCAAATCAAAAATTTAATTTAATATTACATTTTAAACATTAATTTAAATTTATTGTTATTTTAAGGAAATTTTAATTCAGGTAATATTTAAAATAATAAATAATTAAATAATAAATAAATTAAAATTAAAATACTTTCATTATTAATTAAAAAATTACGTAAAATACTTGCTAGATAAAATTTATAATAGTTTTACACTGAGAGAAGAAAATGATTGCAATTACTATAATTCAACTGTAATTTATAGTGGTTTTTGGTACGATCTATAAATTATAGTAATTCTGAATTATAATATTCTGAATTATAAGATGATAACTGACATCTAGACGTGTTGGTTCGAAGAAACGGAGATGGTACCTTAGGCCATCGGGTTTACCGAAAACCAACCCACACTGACCGCAACCTCCCATCACCATCCTTCACAAAAGAATTCAGTTATCAGCTCATTGGTATACAGAGCCCTCACAGTTTCTGAACCAACGTCCCTGGATGAGGAGTTACAACATCTTAATCAGACCTTGACTAGGAATGGGTACAACAGCAAGAACATTAATCAGATAACTAAGAGATTGAAGAACAAGATCTCCAGTCCCAATGACACCGAAAATCTGGATGAAGAAAGAGAAAAGAAAATGACGGCTGTCCTTCCGTATCTTCAAGGTACAACAGAGCGCATAGGCAAACTTTTGAGTAAGCATAACATCAGAGTAATCTTCAAACCCCAGAAGAAAATTGCTCAATTACTCCCTAACCCCAAGGATCAAAGACCAAGCCTGGAAACGTGTGTACTAGATACCTTGCATCTGCGGAAAAGTGTACATAGGAGAAACCGGGAGAAAAATCAATATACGGATCAAGGAACACCAGAAGTGTGCCAAATACAGCCACTTTTCACAATCAGCCTTGGCGGAATATTGGATGGAGACTGGACATGCCGTGCAGTATGATAAGTCTACCATGTTGGCCCCGTCACAAGGCTACTTCGCCAAAAAATATCGGGAAGGTCTGGAAATCTTAAAACATCCTGACAACCTTAACCGCAACAAAGACCTTCAAGTAAATCCTATTTGGCATACCGTTCTCCCGGGTTTTTTAATTGACCGGCCGGTCAATCAAAACGCTCCGATTGGCTGACCAAGTCAAACTCCCCACCCCAAGCCCCACCGGGCGCAACGGGGATATATAAGGACTACCACAACCGAAGGGAGCTCAATATCGGAGCTCTCAGCCCTGATGATGCAAGCTGCAATGTTTGCGAAACGTCGGCAAAGTCCCAACACGCACGTGGCATCTATCCGGAAACCCTCTCGGTTAACAAAAAATTATATTATTGTCATTTCTATTAAAAAATGTACTTATGTAACAAGGCGAATATGGGGAATTTTTGATTAAATCGTGTCTAAAATTGAAAATTGACGTGTTTCATAATATATTTCGGAAAAACTCTTTTTTCTAACATTTTATAGTATTCCAACTTTAGACAAAGTATATGCGAGTAACATCTGCAAATCAACCTGTTCGAACGTATTTTGTTCAGTTCTTTTATGTAAAATGCTCACAAAAAAGTTTCACTTACACACTATATGGGTCGTATTGACCCTAACAAAACTTTGCTGCCGTGCCGTTCAAATTCTAGTTGACCAAAAAAGTTGATTAACTATATCAATTGAAAAAGATTTCAAACTTTTTTTACGTCTTGGTCCAAACCTCCTATCTCATTCCGTCTTCACATAGCAAGCGTTCAAAACTTCATATGGGGTCTCTCAGACCCACTTACGTGTTTAAGGGTTAATCATATAGTAAATTAAAACATTTTCGACTTGATTTCATTTTCAAGGAAATTCATCAGAAAAATTATTCTACTATAATAGAACATCGGTGAAAAATCTCATAATGCTCCGCCTTTTATACCATTTACGTATTTCCTTTCTTATGAGAAAACGCCATAACAGCCATCTAGTGACGGTTTTGTGTACTACTATACGCAGAGAAAAAAGTATTTGTAACTATAATTGCAT
This sequence comes from Solenopsis invicta, assembly GCF_016802725.1. NCBI lineage: Eukaryota > Metazoa > Arthropoda > Insecta > Hymenoptera > Formicidae > Solenopsis > Solenopsis invicta. The sequence continues at coordinate 14,150,953 of NC_052666.1, read as the reverse complement.
GATTAAGAAAATTATTATGAGAGATGCATCGGATAGTGATTTTTACCGGATAGCCGGATAGCCGGATACCGCGATAGTATTTCTCAACTGTACATTACTCTACGTAACGTCTTCACAATTACGTGTTAAATTTAATTACATTAAATGAAAAACATAATTTTTAAAAAGTAAAATGTTATTTATCTTTAAAATATAAGTCATAATACAAAAGAAAATTCAACAAACAGCTAATTAATTGAAACATTCAAATTATTTAGTTACGTCGCAGCGACGTGCATAAGACGTATCATATTTTCTGCAACTTTGTGATCAAAACAGCACGTCTGTTACGTCTGGTACAAGCAAGGTTGGATTTGACATAAAAAACGTACGAAAGATGTCGATAATTTTGAAAAGAAAATGTTGAGACCCATTTCCACGATGCTAAAACTCGGTGTGACTTTTTGGGCTGAGAACTGTGTGATCAATTAGCTTGTCGCTTTTCCGTAAAAGCTAAACGTTGATTGGTTACAAACTTTTCGATCTGAAAACTCGGACCGATTTCTAGCATTGCGGGCTTTTATAAATAAACTTTTGTATAGTAATTAAAGAATATTGTAATATTATTTTAATTTTATTGGAGTAGTTCGTTACTGGTCGGACAAGAGGCGCGATCGCCCAATCAGAGACGGGCGAACGCTCGGCGAATAGAAATCCGAGACTAGCGAGAGCGGCTCGAAAGTACGTGTGTCCGGTTTCCGGAGTTATTTCGTGTTCGGCAGTCCACGAGAGAGCACGCGATCATCTTACAGTAAAAATCTAGTCCGTTAACGCACGAGATAGAAAGTTAGAGAGAACACTAGAAAGAGTCTTAGTTTCTCAGAGTCATTAAGAGGATGCTATAGTGACGGGAATTACCGACACATTACAGTGTTCATTAATTTTCAAATTGGCTCTACAGATCACACAATCCTTTTACAGAAAGTACGCACTAAAACAAAGTGCGGGCTGGTAAATTTTACGAGAAAATCAAACAAAAAGTTAAAAATTTATTTATTTTTGGTTCGTGGATCTGTCAACTGAGATTAACTTTTGTCATTTACTAACGTTCTGTAGCTCGTATGTATGAAATGAGACCAGGCCGCATTTTAGAAAATTCTAACAAACAACACTGACTGTGTGTCATTCCAGTCAAAAACCTAACAAAAAAGTTTAACATGTAAACAGCTGTACGTGTACAAATTTCGCTTAGCACACGTAAACAATGGCAAGCAGAGTAGTGACTGTAGTTGATAGGTCTTTTCGCAGATGGCGAAATAATCGAAAAACAAAGACAGATCTGTGCGTTGGATAAAGAGCGATAGCCTGGTCTCTCTCGAAAAATAATCTGCAATGCCGACGTCGAGGAAGTTCTTCGGTCACTATAGCATCCTCTTAAAGTAAAGAGAAACCGCAAAACTGAACAAACAGTCTCTTTTTTGTATAAGCAACGAGTTTCCGAAATAATAAAGTTTATTTCTCCATTACTGCTTTGTTAAAATAGAAACACGCGAGTGAACTCTTCATTTCTCAACCTGCTCGATAATTCTCCTCAGAGACTCTTCCCTCACATCCAACAATCGTTTCCTTCAATAAATTTCTAAGAACTGGTTTCAAAATCTCCTGTTTGAGACTAGTTTAGTACCAACCGTAATTGATTATTTCTGGTCAATTTTATTTAACAACAACTACAATATGTAAGATAATAATAAAGTATATAAATGTATAATATTAAAGAAAAAAAACTAATATAATAAAGGATAATAATAAATGATTTTTATTTATATGAAAAAAATTTTAATATATTTAAACCAATGGTTTTGCCCTCGTGTTATAAATCACAGATTGATTATAGGCCGTAAACGAGCAAAACGATTGTTAATTTAATTAATTTATTAAAATCTAACATGATTGCGAGTACGGAACGTTTCGGTCTTATTTGACCTTATTCAGCCGTAACGTTAACATTAATTTATCATAATATAATCATAAGAATTTGCATTATATTATAATAAATATTATCAAACATTTAGTTTTTTGTAGTTGGCCAACCTGCGGGTTTTGCGTAGCTCGACGCGAAAAAGGAGCGTGGTTTCCGAGTTTTGCACACACAATGTAATCCTTTCACCATGGTATCAACGCTCCGAGATGCTCGGGGAGTCAATCGGAATTAGATTCCCGAATCAAGAAGTTCACGTACGCGATGGGGAGTTCTCTTCAAGAACTTTCCAGACGAGTGTGCATAATATCCAAAATGTAGATATTTGATATCGCTCAATTTCACTTTTTGTACGGCAAAGCAGCTAACGCCTGAGAACAGTACAGCTCTGACCAAGATGTTGACAAGTAACACTGTTACAACGCTCTATTTCGTGAAAGTTTTAAACAATTGTAACATGGTTCTAATTTATATCAATGTCAATATTTTTTTAATCCACTATTGAGTAAACTTGCGTAGTTTTGTGAACCCTTGGCTTTGTTTCACATGGTGAGTGAGTAAAAATACTGCGTAATGAGAAATTATATTTGACAGCATATTGACCTGTTCGTTACATTTTAGAAAACCAAGTTATTTTCACACAGACTACCACCCGTTAGTGACGAACACAAACCGAACACCCGATTACGTTATGTGACGGAAAAAGCTAATTTGTATTATTGCTGAAGATGACCTAAAACTCAGGTCGAAACGTACGAAATCAAAAATTAATAGAAATGTAATAAATATTAGATTTTTTATACGCACCAATAACAGCGTTTGACTCACATTAGCCCTGTCTCTTTAATTATCGATGTTATAACTTTGGCGTAAATCATGCCGTGTAAACGTAGTAAATGGCCTACATACACCAATCGGTACGCCATGACAAAAAATGACGCCGGCACAAAAAATCAACAGTCGATGACAACTCCAGAAGTTTCTCAGATTAAAGACAGTAAAAGCAGATAAAAAATTCGTAAAAAAGTAGGTTATACTTGTAAAGGTGAAGTGAGTTCAAGTAAGGTAGCCTTGACATATAATTTGAAAATGATTGCCTTGCAAAACAACAAGCAGAAAATGAACTCAAAAACAGAACGCTATTAAATACGTATACTCGTACTCAAGTGCGAAGAGAGAAAAAATCAGAACTGCTTATACAAATATATCACCGGCGCATTGTTAAAAACTGTTAGCTACTTTGAGCGAATAATCGCACTATGTATTCAAAAAAATGGAAACGTTTTTGAACATTGTTTGTAATACATATGTTTATGAATAATTGTGAGAAACAAGAAAAGTCACGTAAATCAAACATCTCAAATGAATGAAAGTGCATCCATCTCGTTCATTTTAGGTAATGTTAAATGAGAAAATATCTATTAATTTGAATGTGATTGATCATGAAACAAAATCAACCAAGATAATAGATAGAAACAACACATACACGCACGCACGCACGCACACACACACACACACACACACACACACACACACACACACACACACACACACGCACACAAAAATTGACACAAAAGAAATGTAAATTCGATCGAGCAACTTCCGTGTAGTACAGTCGTGAGCTAAAAGGTTGCAACACATTTTCTTCGATTGTTTTTGAAATGTAAACTTGCTCATCGAACGGCGAACGTCATTGGTTCTTACCTGTGGATCCAATCAATTAAGCATCGAATCATCTAACCATCGAAGAAAATGTGTTGCAACCTTTTAGCTCACGACTGTACTAAATAATGCTAATGCCAACAATACCGTAACTTTTAAGCGTTATAACTCAAAAAATACTGTAAATAATAGAAAAATATATTCGATCGCTCATAGGAAGGGCGGAAACTTTTTAAGTAGGTATTACTTCACCATAAAATACACATTTACATTATCAACTCTTTATGTTCATAGTATTTTTCAACTTAATAAACATTTAAAAAATGTTTAATAATTTGTGTATGTTCCACTTATTTGTTAATACCTTTTTAAACTTCGCGCGCCGGCTAAAACCTTTTGAAGATCACTCAAAGGTATGATAATATATATCAAGGTCATTTAAACAACTACTCTATAAAGCATAATTACCAAAATTTCTTTATATTAAGTATTTCTATTTGTTTGGTTTACAATTTTTTTACAGAAAATATTATATAAACTAAAATATTATTTTATTGAAATAATTTAGTTGCATTAAACTATGTTGTTTGACACAAAATACAATTATTTGAAACAATATCTTTTTTTATTATTACACTAAATATTATTCAAAGACAAAAATATTTCTTGCATAAAAATGATATAAAATATGATTAAAATAAAAACTATTTACAATTTACTTCTTTAAATATCATAATAATAATAATTTTATTGTTTTAACTAAATAAGTAACTTAGTTCGGGTATCCTTCCGAATTAACTCCGCCCCTCAATTGGGCTGAAATTTTATTCATAAATTATATTCAATGTGAGAAGTAAAGTGAATGTGGTCTCAATTACGGAAAATTAAAAAAATTTAAAAATTTAAAGTTTTATTAAATATCATTATAATGTCACATTTTCATCAGTTTATAAAGAATTAGATAAACATGTTGAATATGGGATTCTTCTCCGATGGTCTTGATCTTGACATATGTTGTCAAAGTCATAACCCTTAGTAACCTTCAAAAGATTTTAGCCACCGTCTTTCCTTCCACCCCCTTTGTTAAAAAATTTTTAACAAATAAATGTATTTCTTAGTAAAGTAAGGTCCACCTGGAAGGTTTCCGCCCTCCCTACAGGAAATCGAAACCCAAAAAGTATAGTGATTAATATCAACGTGGTCAATCGCAACAAAAATTCGGGTTGGGTTAAATTACAATACGAGGTGTGATCAAAAAGTAAGGTGACTTTTCATTTTTATAAAAAAATATTCATTTATTCATCTAAAATTATGTTATCCCCTTCAAAATAATCCCCCTCTGATACAATGCATTTGTGCCAGCGCTTTTTCCAGTCGTCAAAACATTTCTGAAATGCACTTTTGCCTTGAGCTCCTCCAGCGATGCAGCCTTAATCTCCTCAATCGTCGCAAACTTCGTCCTTTCATAGGCCTTTTCAATTTTGGGAAGAGGAAAAAGTCGCAGGGGGCCAAGTCTGGTGAATACGGTGGCTGAGGCATGATGATAGTATTGTTTTTGGCCAAAAAAGTACTCACTAGTAACGACGTGTGCGCAGGTGCATTATCATGGTGCAGAATCCATGAATTTTCTTTCCACACTTCCGGACGTATTTTTTTTTATTGCTTCACGCAAACGCCGCATAACCTCAAGGTAATACTCCTTGTTTACCGTACGACCTTGTGGTAGGAATTCTTGATGCACAACGCCATGGTAATCAAAGAAAACTGTGAGCAAAACCTTCACATTCGAACGAACTTGGCGTGCCTTTTTCGGTCCTGGCTCTCCTGGGCTCTTCCACTGGGATGATTGGGCTTTGATTTCGACGTCATAACCATATACCCATGTTTCGTCACCAGTTATAACCCTTTTGAGCAGATCAGGATCATCATTGACGTCGTTCAACATGTCTTGGGCGATGTTCATGCGACGCTGCTTCTGATCAAAATTAAGCAGTTTTGGAACGAATTTCGCTGACACACGTGTCATACCCAAAACATCCGTTAAAATTGATTGGCATGAGCCAAACGATATGTTAAGATCATCAGCTATTTCTCTAATCGTGATTCGACGATTTTTCAACACAATTTCTTTCACTTCCTGAACATTTTCGTCGGTTTTTGACGTGCTGGGGCGTCCAGAGCGAGGTTCATCGTTAACATTTTCTCGGCCCTTTTGGAATAACTTATACCATTTATAAACATTTGTTTTGCTCAAAGTTGACTCACCGTACGCCACTGTCAACATTTCAAGAGTTTTTGAACACTTAATACCATTTTTTACACAAAAATTAATGCAAACTCTCTGCTCCATTATTTTCAACAGCAAAAAATCGCCGAGCACGCAAACACGAGTCTAACCTTTATGCCTCTCACATAAAAACAACACATGCTATATAGTCAAAACTGTGAACATATGATCGTGACGAGTGTACCAACACAAAAAAAAAAATTTGAAATTAGAGTGTACAGAGCGCGCAAAATTCAAAAAGTCACCTTACTTTTTGATCACACCTCGTATATCTTTTGAGTTTTGTCATCCTGTAGGAAATATACATGTCAAGGTCAAAGTTATAGTCATCGAAGCGGGGCCTATATATTTACACACAATTAAACTAATTATCTAATCAATTTCAAATCAGAAAATTTATTTTTAATCAGAGAGTGTTTATTTTTAAAGCAAAGAATTTATGCACATGTAGCTATACGAGTATACGAGGTGTGTTCAAAAAGTATCGCGAATTTTGAATTTTCGCGGGTTACGTATATTCGAATTTCGATCTTTTTGTGGCGTTATGTTGGTACTCATGTCTCTCACTTATGCCGACAAGCTCGGCCATTTTGAATGTTCACTTAATTGTTGACAGCTGCTTTGCTTGCACGTGTTTTGGATCGTCTTCGATTTTTACCTATTCAAAAAAATGGATCAAAGAACCTGTATCAAATTTTGTGTGAAAAACGAAATTAAGTGCGCGGATGCATTCCGAATGTTGACTGTGGCATACGGAGAAGCTACCTTGGACCGAAGCAACGTTTATCGGTGGTACAAAATGTTCTCAGAAGGCCGAGAAGATGTGAACGACGAAGAGCGTGCCGGACGCCCGAGCACTTCAACAACAGACGAAAAAATTAATGAAGTGGAGAAAATGGTATTGGCCAATCGTCGAATCACCGTTAGAGAAGTTGCTGAGGACCTAAACATATCGATTGGCTCGTGCCATTCGATTTTTATCAATGATTTGGGCATGAGACGGGTCGCCGCGAAATTCGTACCAAAATTGCTCAATTGCGACCAAAAACAGCATCGCGTGAACATTGCTAATGAGATGTTGGACTCTGTCCGCGACGACCCAAATTTGCTCCAGAGGGTCATAACTGGTGACGAATCGTGGGTTTATGGTTATGACGTGGAAACCAAAGCTCAATCATCTCAATGGAAGCTGCCGCACGAACCAAGACCGAAAAAAGCGCGCCAAGTTCGGTCGAATGTGAAAGTTTTGCTGACAGTTTTCTTCGATTGCAGGGGCGTGGTGCATCATGAGTTCTTGCCACAGGGTAGAACGGTCAATAAGGAATATTACCTGCAAGTTATGCGCAATTTGCGCGAAGCAATCCGCCAGAAACGCCCGGATTTGTGGAAGAACAAAAATTGGCTTTTGCACCACGATAACGCCCCTGCTCACACATCGTTGCTTGTGCGCGACTTTTTGGCCAAAAACAACACACTAATGATGCCGCAGCCACCGTATTCCCCAGATCTGGCCCCCTGTGACTTTTTCTTGTTCCCTAAACTGAAGAGGCCCATGAAAGGACGACGTTACGCTACGCTTGACGAGATAAAGACGGCATCGAAGGAGGAGCTGAACAAGATAAAAAAAAATGATTTTTTGAAGTGCTTCGAAGATTGGAAAAACCGTTGGCACAAGTGTATAATATCTCATGGGGATTACTTTGAAGGGGACAAAATAGATATTCATGAATAAATAAATAATTTTTGAAAAAACACAAAATTCGCGATACTTTTTGAACACACCTCGTATAGAGCATGTTTACGTCGTTACATCTCGTCAGTATGACAAGTTTTCTAACCTGAATAATCGTCAACTTTAACGATTATTATCTTGCTTTGCTTAAAAGAGCGACCGTCATTTCTGTCAGATTCTTTTATTTTGTGTAAGAACACGACAATTGAGCCTAAATTTATTGATAATGAAGTGAGACCCTTATACTAAATACTTACCATATCTTGTCTTATATAAATTTTTTTATTTCCCAAAATTGAAATCACACACTTTACTCTTCATATTAAATAAAATTTATGTATAAAATTTCAGATAGATGGAAGGAAGCGTGATTCATTCGGAAGAACAGTCATTATTACAATAAAGTTTATTGTTTTAACTAAACAATTAAATTATTTCAAAAAGGAAGTTTATTGTTATTCTATTAAATAATTAAATAATTATAATAAAGAAATTTATTATTTTAACTAATTAAATAAATTATTTTAATAAAATAAATTATTGTTCCAATTGAACAATTAAATTACTTCCAAAAAACACAACTAATAAGAGAACGATCGGAAATGTCCTTCACCGATTTTGACGATCTTCGGATAAGTAGTAGAACATTAAAAATAGACTCATATTTTTTTTATCTGCTTATCACAAAGTTTAGAGATTGAAACATTCTCTCGACAATGATGGATTTTTTTCGTTATTGGCGAATATCTTTAAAACTATGAGGTATGTAAAAAAATGTTTCAAAAGAAAGTTTTATAATTTTTTCATACTTTGTATAACGGTACATTCATCTGTTTGAAAAAATCCAATTTTTTTAAATTTTAAATTCCATTATTTTGAGGGTGTTTCAAACCTCAAAATAAGCAGACAAAAAAGATATAAGATTAATATTTTTTAATAAATATTTTACCATATATCCAAAACTCATCGATATCAATGAGGAACCGTTTTAATCATTCCCTTGTCACTTTTTTTAAGGAAAAATTAAATCCAGAAATTTATTTGCATTTTAGTAAAACAATATTCGGAGAAATGACAGACTTCTTCATATTTTGACGTTACAAATTACTGTACAAAATTTAAGAAAAATCAGACGTTCATTCGGCTCCTCTCTCAGAGTATTGTTTTACGCCAATTACAAAGTAAACTGGCTTGTCCGATAATATTAACATATCTATAAATTAATCAAATGGTTAACTTAACAATTCATTGTTTCATATATAAGAAACAATATAAAATCTTCTTGGAAGAATTTATAATCTTAAACAGACATAATTTGCTTAGATGAAGAAAATTTTTCTCTTTGTGTAAGTGCTGTATTGCCGTGATGACATAATTTTAATTTATTAATAAAAATCGTAATTCTATTAACATTATTTTTCAAACGAATATTCGTATCCGAGTAAATTTCTTTATGCAATTAAAAATTACAACAGCGCGCGACGAATCGCGGTATCCCGTATACCGACCGTATAGGCACAATAGACAGCATTTATGTCAGTTTCTCGAGCGCCTCGATTCCGTGTCTTCTCTCTCGATCCAGCGTCGAGCGAGGAAAATGCGGTATCGAAACGCTCCCCACTACTTTTTTCCGGCACCCCGACCTCCGCCGCACTGCCAGGAAACACGTACGTGCGCGCTTCGCGTAGCTCGCGTGTGTGCGGCAGCCGAGCGTCAGCGCGGAGAGACACCATTTATGCCGGTGCGTGTACATGTGCGCGTGTGTGGGTGTGTGCGTGTGTGCGCGTGTGTATTTCTATATAATATGATACAATCAAAAACAATTTGATGCACGTTCGTTATGAGTCTGTTCTGTTCGATCCGGAATAAGACTCTGGGATAATTGCCACGTTCAAACCAAATAAAGTAGTCAACCTACTCACCGAGCGTTTAAATGTGCAATTAATTGGATCTATTAGTTCTAAAAGATTTAAGGCCATAAGACTGTGAGACGTTGTTAAGCAAGCAAAATAGTTACGATCCCAGTAAATCGCCAAGGACTAGTATCGAAAACGTTAGCTCATGGAATGAGTGGTCCCGACTTGAAATCCTGTTTAGCTTCATATATTTTCCGTCGCTTACAAAGATAATATAATGTAAATAGACCGACTAATATGATTTGTAAGTTGAATAACTCCCGTATGCAAGAGGGACAAAACATAGTTCAGGTCACTCTTCTGCTTGTAATAAATAACTATAGAAAAGGAAGAAGGACCTGAATTATCAATTTATGTTCGGACATTAGAGAAAGGAAGAACAAAGAGTGCATAAAATACTAGTAACACGAACAGATTTAGGGTAACTGCGGTATACGAGGTGTGTTCAAAAAGTAACGGGAATTTTTAAATTTCGCGGGTTTGGAGAGTCCGACAGTCAAATTTTTTTTTTGTTTATGTTGGTATACATGCCCCTGAAGTATGCTGAAATGTTGAGCTGTATTCATTGTTTACTTTGTCTGTGGCAGCCGCTAAGGTTACACGTGTTTTTATGAGCTCGGCGATTTTCGTTTCTGAAAAAAAATGGATCAAAGAATTTGTATCAAATTTTGCGTAAAAAATAACATAAAGTGTAACAAAGTGTGTGAAATGTTAACAAAGACCTATGGTGAGTCTGCTATGAGTAAAACAAGAGTTTACGAGTGGTATAATCGTTTCCAAGATGGCCGTGAAGACGTTGAAGATGACGAACGCCAAGGACGCCCCAGCACATCAAGAACCGATGAAAACGTCGAAAAAGTGAAAGAAATGGTTATGAACAATCGCCGAATCACAATCAGAGAAGTCGCTGATGATGTTGGCATATTAATTGGCTCATGCCATGACATTTTTTCGAATGTTTTGGGTATGAAACGCGTGGCAGCAAAATTTGTTCCAAAGTTGTTGAATTTTGAACAAAAACAGCGGCGAATGGAAGTTGCTCAGGAGTCATTAAATGAAGTCAACGACGATGCACAATTACTGAAACGTGTTATAACAGGTGACGAAACATGGGTTTACGGATATGACGAAACTAAGGCTCAATCGTCCCAGTGGAGACATTCTGACTCGCCAAGACCGAAAAAGGCTCGACAAGTGCGGTCGAACGTGAAGGTTATGCTCATTGTGTTCTTCGATTTTAATGGCATAGTGCATCATGAATTCTTGCCACGAGGTCAAACGATCAATAAGGAGTACTACCTACAAGTTCAACGCCGTTTACGTGAAGCGATCCGAAAAAAATGCCCGAATTTATGGAAAAACAATTCATGACTTTTGCACCACGATAATGCACCTGCTCACACTTCATTGCTTGTTCGTGAATTTTTGGCCAAAAGCAATACTGTAATGATGCCCCAGCCTCCATATTCGCCAGACATGGCTCCGTGTGACTTTTTCCTATTTCCAAAAATAAAGAGAACCTTAAAGGGCCGTCGTTTTACAAGCATAGATGACGTTAAAAGCGCATCGCTGAAAGAGCTAAAGGCTATCCCAAAGATCGAGTCTGAGAAGTGTTTCGGGGATTGGAAGAAGCGCTGGCATAAGTGCATAATATCTAATGGTGACTATTTTGAAGGCGACAACATTAATGTAGACGAATAAATAAATATTTTTTTCAAAAAACGAAAATTCCCGGTATTTTTTGAACACACCTCGTATATCTATTTAAACTTAATTTATCATGTACTATTTACTATGTTTAAAAAAATCATTTTTACCAATAGAATTCTATACTATCTCCCACTATAAAAAAGTTCGAAATACGAAACATTTATTCTTTTATATTTGAAAAATCTTCTAAAAACCTTTGCATTTTGGCTATAAATTCATAATAATGGGCAGGGATGGGAAGTAATTCGTTACTTGTAACGAAGTTACAGTTAGAGTTACCTTTTCTTGGTAACTGTAACTTAACTTTGTTACTTTTTTCCAACTGTAACTATAAACTTAACTTAGTTACATTATTTATGTAACTAGTAACTAAATTAATAGTTATTTTTATAGTTACTTTATATATTTCAAACTCATTTGCCAATTTAGATAGCATTTGCAAACATCACCCGAGTGGCGTCGTGTATCATTTTATCTTTATTTAACAATCGGTAAACAACAAGAATAAAATGATATATATGAGGGTACTCAACTGATGTTTTTGAACGCAGTTTTAATGTGATTGGTGATTGGTTAGACCTAAAAGAATACACTAATAACAGTGAGCGCTCACTCAACTACTGAGTTTGCTGAACGCAGCCATTGTTGCTCGATGCAGTGACAATCCTACGTTCTATGCTTCTTATGTGATCCGAGAGAGATGATGTGATCCGAGAGAAAGTTCTGTCTAGAAAGATACACGTAACAATGAACGGTTACATGTATTACGAGTTATATGTATACATTTGGCAGCCCCGTACGAGTAGTCATAGGTTACAAGTTATTTACATGTAGATACACGATTGTTTGTAGGACCCGGATATTCAAGTACTATTCCGGGATGCTCGCAGGGAATCACTGCGTGTTGTGTGATCGTTTGGCTGGTCTATCGTGTACATACGTGTGATAATCAGCCAGCAGAGAATTGGTTACTAAGAATGCCTTTGAGTCTAAATTCTATACTTAGTCTTAAAGTTGGTTTATAATAGCCGTTACCATAAGAAATTGACCAATTATAGTCAATTATTCTTTTATAAATTAACTATGATTGACCAATTTCTTACAATTACGGCTATTATAAACCAACCTTTATCCTCAAAAAATTTAGAACATAGCTCACATAGTTTTCATCTGTACATATAAGTAATTAATATTTAATATACGTAAACATGTCACATGCATCTTATGCGTCGTCAATAAAGACTATAATAATAACTTAAGCCTTTAGCCTTAAGAAATTGGCCAAACACAATCGATTATTCTTCTATAAATCAATTATTATTGGTCAATTTCTTAAGGTTAAAGGCTTAAGTCTCTATTGTAGACGATTGCTTTACACAATTAAAGATAGAAAAGACTTTAGTAAAAATCTTCAGTAAAAATCTCGTATTTAAATTATCAATGTTTTATAATATTACAAAAAAAAACAGAAAAGTAACTGAAAAGTAACTTTAAGTTACTTTTTTAATAACTGTAACTGTAACGAGTTATTTTTTAAAGTCAGTAACTTGTAACGGTAACTAATTAATTTTTGGAAGACAGAAACTGTAACTGTAACTAGTTATTTTTACAAAGTAACTTTCCCAAGCCTGATAATGGGTAACAATGTGCGGAGATAATTTACAAGTAATACATACGTACAAATTTTATTAAGAAATGAAAACAATAAAAATAGATAAAATAATAATAATGCAAATAAAAAAGTGTCTGTACAGCAGTATTAATTTCGCGCATTAAAAGACATATATCCCAAACAGATAAACTATACAAAACATCAAAGTAAACAAAGAATGTAAAAACTAAGCACTTTTATTTTAAAACAAAAGAAAATAAGGATTCTCGAAATTTAAAACAGTAAATAAAAGTAAAGCCAGCAAGAGTCAGCGCGGATATAATTGCGCAATAAAGACTACAGACAAAATTAAATCAGTTTATTCATGTAATAACAATAACGAACGTTTCGACTTTCTTTGGAGTTCTCCTCAGCGTATTAAAGAAGAAAAAATAACCGATATCAGTCCACAACAGGGAGATAAAAAGTAACAGGAGGAAGGATATCCCCCCTCTGGCCAAGCTAAGCAGACGTAAGAGGGAATAGTCAGCGCCATATTAGTGTCAAAGCGCAACATTTGAAATAGTCAAGAAAACAAAAAAAAAAAAATTTATAAATAATATTAATAAATATGACATATATATATTTTATATATTGTATATGTATTATATATGTCATACTTATTAATATTATATATGTTACCGCTAAAGCTCGAAAGCCGTTAATGTGAACATTACCTACTTAATCTGCAGATTAACTCATTTGCTCCGTTAATGTGCGGAATCAAGAGCTTTTCGCATTTTAACTAGGTAATGTGCACATTAACGGCTTCCGTATCGTTAAAGTTCAAACATTTGTTTCTCTCATTTCCTTTCTCTACTCCTTCCCCCTCTCCCTCCACTTTAGTTTGGTTTTGTCAGCGTCTTAATTGTCGTCGCCGGTTGTTTCCTCCTCTCCCTCCACTCTTACTTTGGTTTCGCCAGCGTCTTGTCGTCGCCGATTGTTTTTATTTTTCATAATTTACGCAGGCTGCTAGTGCGTAGCATTCGTTTCTGCCTGTTAGCACGTGAATTCGTGTATAACTTTTTTAAAGCAGAAAAATGTACCTCTTAGTATGCAAGCAAGCACCAAATTGAATATCCAAAAATAAATAAATGACACCACCAAAAATATTTATTTTTACTTTAACGAATGCCCAGTAGGTAATATGCAAATTACCTAGATAATTTGCAGATTACCTAGGTAATCTGAGAAATGAAACAATTTTCGGCATAATGGATCACCCTAGTTAATCTGCACAATACCTAGATAATCTGCGAAATAACTGATTTCTGCACTTTAACGCTAACATATATATATACCTATATGGGGCATTCTCCGTCAAAAAGGCCACCTCTGCTGCCCATTTCAATTTTTGAGATAAAATGTTGGAAAAGGGCTTAACATTTTCGTTGAAATGTCTATTTTTCGATGCCGTTTGGCCTTTTGGAAAAATCAAAATGGCGGACCTAATATCACGGCTAGAATGAAAAAAGCCTTTGAAAAAATACATAATAACGTGAATAAATGTGCAAGATATGACGCAGCAGAGGTCTAATCCTTATGTGTAAGTGTGTGAGTGTGTGTGAGTGTGTGGGGGGGAGGTGGGGGGAGGGGGGGGTACGCGCGCTCATACGCGTGCGTTTATAAATGAATCACGTAAAAATCCTTGCTCAACATGGCTATCAAGAAATTTGCATACAAAATTTCGAATCATTTCATCATCCTTGTCCTGAAAAGTACGTCACAAAAACCCTACGGTACAGAAAATATTGTTCTTTAAAAAACATTTTCTCCACAGAATAATAGTAAGATTACTTAAAATTACTTTGAAACTTATATTATTCCTCATAACATTTTTTACAATTGCAAATGTTGGCAACAGATTAGTTAGTAGAAAAACCGCAAACAGAAAACATACTTTGTTATAGTCAATTATGGTAGCACACTTTTGTTAATATGCAATAACCTTGGTAAAATATATGACAGAGTGGTTAACAGTAAGCAAATGTCGAACATATTGATGACAGACTGTTAACAAAAGCCAAGCAGTTTTTTTATTGCAAATAGTGTTAGCAAACATCACGTAAAAATGCAGCAGCATCTGTTGATCAAAATACATAAGATTGACAGTCGATAGCGAACAAGTCAATCGAATATATTGACGACATATTCACTGAATGAACCCAAAAGATCTATCTTTAAAGTCGTACACCTGCGAGTAGTACGCGGTATTGCCGCTAGATGGATGTGGCAGTGCTTATATCTCGTACATAAAAAACTATACATATGGAATAAAAGGCACAGCAATATTTTTTCATTTTTCAAATTTTCTCGTCTTGTTTTGGATTAGAGAACCTCATCACAATACATTTATTAGTCACAGAATTTATCAAGTTAATTAATTATAGTTTGCAATTCCGTCAATCAATAAGTTTTTTTATGTTAAATAGAATATTCAACTCACGTTTTTGTCTCTTCTTTATCGACTTTTACTTTTTCTACAATTATTCCAATTATCTCTTACCTGTACCACATCCAAAATAAAAAATGTCGGCTAAACCTCGTACAGATAGATGTATGAATCCATTCAAGAAACTTGGTGAAAAAGGACATTGTGGTAAAGATTTACGAGCGATACCAAAATTCATTCGGGACAAATTTCCTGAGATACCGACTAATTCTAAAATTTGTTGTGCATGTAGGAAAAAAAGTAGGACTGAATATGTTGATATGTCTTTAGATGAATCTAATGATTGTGTCACAAATATGGAATGTGATGGCTCATTAACAATGGATATTGATAACTCAGAGATTTCTTATAATGAAGATAACATTCGATCACCTAGAGAAATTGAACTGAAAGAAATGCTTGATGGTCTTAAACAAAAATTTTCCACCTTGAAACACAATGATCCTTTAAGGGTGCGAATTCTCACTATAGCTCCGTCGTCTTGGAGTGTGAGAAAAATAGTAAAAGAATTTGGTGCATCACGATATTTAGCAAAAAAATCTAAGGAATTGAAATTCAACCATGGCGTATTAGCTGATACTACTAAAAGAGTTGGGAAAATTTTACCGCAAATTACTGTTGAAAAAGTAATTGAGTTTTATAATAGTGATATAAACAGCAGGATAATGCCTGGAATGAAGAATGCCATTTCCTTAATAAATAATAATAAACGGATAATAGTGCAAAAACGTTTTTTATTATTAAATTTAAAAGAACTGCATGCCTTATTTAAAGAATCCAACCCAAAATATGATGTTAGCTTTAGTACATTTGCTAAACTTAGACCTAGAAATTGCATACTCCCTGGGGCTTCTGGAACACATTCCGTTTGTGTTTGCACAATCCATAAAAATGTCAAGTTAATGATTGATGCAATTGATGTACGGAAACTAACAGAAAATATAGACAAGCCACTTTCCAATTATAAAGATTGTTTGAATGAAATTATATGTAAGGAATCGAATCCTGATTGCTATCTTGATAAATGTGATCAATGCCCAGGTACTACCGAGCTTTCTACAAAGCTTTCTAAACTATTGGACGATTCATGCATTTCCCATGTTCAATGTTCTTTATGGACTGGAACTGATCGATCAACTCTATTAACGCAACAGTTAAAAGTTGATGAGTTCATAAACGAGTTATGCAACAAATTACAAATTCTGAAATCTCATTCATTTATCGCCAAACAACAAATGCTTTTCATTTCAGAAAAAAAGAGAATCTTTGTGAAGATGAAGTAATTGTCATGTTTGATTTTTCTGAAAACTATTCATATGTTTGTCAAAATGCCTCACAAGCATTTCACTTCAACAATGATCAGTGTACTGTGTTTCCTGTTATTTACTATTATAAAAAAAAATTCTGAATTGAAGCACAAGAGTAATGTATTTTTATTAGAGAGTTTGAAACACGATACCGCTGCGGTTACACTGTACAAACATTATTGATTCCAGAGATTTTAAAAAATGTCAAAAATCTTAAAAGAGTATTATACATGACGGATGGGGCGAAACAGCATTTTAAAAATAAATTTCAGATTGCTAACTTAGTGCATCATAAACATGATTTCAATATTCAAGCAGAATGGCATTACAGTTCGACTGCTCACGGTAAAAGTGCTTATGATGGCATTGGTGCTACTTTCAAAAGAAAGGCATATAAAGCAAGTCTTGTTGCTAAACCACAGGATGCAATACTAACATCTCAAGTTCTTTTTAATTGGGCTAAAAAACATTTCAAGAACATAAAGATTTTTTATTTAAAAAAACTGACCATGAGAAGGTAAAAAGAAAACTTAAGAAGAGATTTGAAACTGCACCGCCTGTACCGCAAATTCTTAAAAATCATGGGTTTATAGTTGTGGACGAGAATAAAGTACTAATCAAAAGGTATTCCAATGATACAAATGGAATACTATGGCAGTTATGAGAACAAAAGTAAGAAATATAGGATAAAAATAAAAAAATATTTCATGAAACATCTATCTACATATACAGACACACATACACATACACGCACACACGTACACACGTGAGAGGGAAGGGAACTCACGTAAATCAAGCACCCCAAATGTGAGAGGCAAGGGTACTCACGTAAATCAAGCACCTCGAATGTGAGAGGCAAGGGGACTCACGTAAATCAAGCACCCCGAATGTGAGAGGCAAGGGGACTCACGTAAATCAAGCACCCCGAATGTGAGAGGCAAGGGGACTCACGTAAATTAAGCACCCCAAATGTGAGAGGCAAGGGGACTCACTTAAATCAAGCACCTCGAATGTGAGATACAAGGGGACTCACGTAAATCAAGCACCCCGAATGTGAGAGGCAAGGGGACTCATGTAAATCAAGCACCCCGAATGTGAGAGGCAAGGGGACTCACTTAAATCAAGCACCTCGAATGTGAGAGGCAAGGGGACTCATGTAAATCAAGCACTCCGAATGTGAGAGGCAAGGGGACTCACGTAAATCAAGCACCCCGAATGTGAGAGGCAAGGGGACTCACGTAAATCAAGCACCCCGAATGTGAGAGGCAAGGGGACTCACGTAAATCAAGCACCCCGAATGTGAGAGGCAAGGGGAATCACGTAAATTAAGCACCCCAAATGTGAGAGGCAAGGGGACTCACTTAAATCAAGCACCTCGAATGTGAGATACAAGGGGACTCACGTAAATCAAGCACCCCGAATGTAAGAGGCAAGGGGATTCACGTAAATCAAGCACCCCGAATGTGAGAGGCAAGGGGACTCACTTAAATCAAGCACCTCGAATGTGAGAGGCAAGGGGACTCACGTAAATCAAGCACCCCGAATGTGAGAGGCAAGGGGGCTCACGTAAATCAAGCACTCCGAATGTGAGAAGCAAGGGGACTCACGTAAATCAAGCATCCCGAATGTGAGAGGCTAAGGGATTCGCGTAAATCAAGCATTTCAAACATAAGAGTTAAAGTGACTAATATAGATCAACTATCTCAAAAAAAGGAATATAAGTATAGTATAAGTTTCAAAGTAATTTTAAGTAATCTTACTATTATTCTGTGGAAAAAATGTTTTTTAAAGAACAATATTTTCTGTACCGTAGGTTTTTTGTGACGTATTATACTTTTTCAGGACAAGGATGATGAAATGAATCAAAATTTTGTATGCAAATGTCTTGATAGCCATGTTGAGCAAGGATTTTTACGTGATTCATTTATAAACGCACGCGTATGAGCGCGCGTACCCCCCCTCCCCCCACCTCCCCCCACACACTCACACACACTCACACACTTACACATAAGGATTAGACCTCTGCTACGTCATATTTTGCACATTTATTCACGTTATTATGTATTTTTTCAAAGGCTTTTTTCATTCTAGCCGTGATATTAGGTCCGCCATTTTGAATTTTCCAAAAGGCCAAACGGCATCGAAAAATAGACATTTCAACGAAAATTTTAAGCCCTTTTCGAACATTTTATCTCAAAAATTGAAATGGGCAGCAGGAGTGGCCTTTTTGACGGAGAATGCCCCATATATATATATATATATATATATATATATATATATATATATATATATACAGGGTGAGCCATTGAATCTATCACCCCAAATATTTCCGTTCCCTTGCATTTTATAAGAAAATGTTTCAGACAAAAGTTGTATGGTTTCGAGAGGGACATAAGATGGTCATTAATGTGACCTTGAATAGTTGCTTGAAGGTCACGTGAAGGTCACCTTCAATTTTTTAAATGAAACTGTCTATTTTTTATTGCATATTCTTGTAGCTTATCTCGAGAAGTTTCCAAAACACTATAAACAAATGTTTTTTCGTTAAGTGTTTTTTGTGTTGTGAGTCATCTGAATCTATCACCTCCAATAACTCGTTTCGGTGGCCAGGTATCGAATAAAGTTTCATATAAAAGTTATAGGGTTTCGAGGGGGAACCAAAATGGCGTACCTTTCAACTTTTGGTTTTGACCGGAAGTGGGTTACTTTAACCGGAAGTGGTTTTTTAAAATGGAAACCCCCTTTTTTGACACCGAAAAGAGTGGAAAATTTTACGTTCAGATATGACCTTGGCTGTTTTAAAAATTTCAAGATGGCGGACAAAAGTTTTGGTAAACCGATTTTCACCAAATTAAGTTTACAAGGGTTTTTGGGGTTGCTGATCACGAATCTTAAGTCAGATTTACAAAATTCAAAATGGCGGATCCAAAATGGCGGACAAAATTTTTAGCCGAAATTAATAGAAATTACTACTCTTAGCACTACCCAGGAACAACGGCGTGGACGTGGTAGTTTTTTGTTCCCTTGAGGATGCTTTATTTACGTGAGTCCTTTTGCCTCTCACTATCGGGGCGCTTTATTTACGTGAGTCCCCTTGCCTCTCACTATCGGGGTGCTTTATTTAGCGAATTAAATGTTCGAAATTACGTCCATTTTCTTGAATGCATAGGTCGATACGCCTTCTGAATGATGTGACTGTTCTCAAAAAGATTTCTTGAGATATTGCGACACAAGCAGTCCGAATACGTTCCTTCATATCCTTCTCCTTGGTTGTTGGTTTTTCGTTATAGACAATATTTTTTAGCATTCCCCACAAGAAAAAATCGGGAGAAGTTAGATCTGGCGAACGAGGAGGCCACGCGACTGCGCCCAATCTCCCAATCCACCTACCATTGTATCGGTTATTCAAATAATTTCTTACAATATTTGAATAATGTGCTGGCGCACCATCCAATTGCAGCCACATCCGTTCTCTGGTGAATAAATCAACATCTTCCAATAGTACCGGTAAGTTGTCTCAAAGAAACTGCAAAAAGTTTTGTCCGTTTACGTTTTCTTCAAAAAAATAAGGACCTATTAAATAGCCATTTACGATGCCACACCAGATCATTAAAGACCAACGATTTTAAAAATTAGTTGAACGAAACCAATGGGGATTTTCATCGGACCAGTAGTGACAATTATGTCTATTTAAAGTTCCATTGCTACTGAAAATTGCCTCATCCGAAAAGAGTACATACCGGAAAACGTTTTTATCTTGTTGGATCAGTTGCACAGCCCATTCACAAAAATTTACACGAAGTAAATAATCATTAAAATTTAAATGTTGTGTCAACGTAATGAGATATGCATGAAATTTTCTCGCTTTTAATATTCTCACAACTGTTCGCTGAGGTATGCCAAGTTCTCTTTCGATTTGACGAGTGCTAATATGACGATCGAGATAAATTTTCGCTAAAATGGTTATAACACGATTATCATTAACATCATATTCATGATGTCGTGATCGGTGAACACATTTAGCATAGTAACCCCCACCACTTAAATGGCCTTACACTCCCTCATGTTATTTCTTACCTCCATGGTCCGTAATGTTAAGGCCTGTTGCACATAAAATGCATAACAGAGCATAAGCGTAGCATAAGGCCTCTAGACCAATGGGAATCTTATGTAAATCAATATGACGACTTTATGCTGGATGCTCATTGGCCCATTGGTCTTATGTTGTGCTTATGTTAAGTCAGTGCTCGGAATTAGTGGCACATTTGGAGCCGATTTCCGAGGCGACGCCTACTGTCTCCCCTCAAGCCCCTCACCCCGCTCGCGGGCTTACAGCCGAGCTGCCGGCCGCGCGTCAAATGTTGTGGCTCAGGAGCGTAAAGCGTCACTTGTAAAAAAAATAACCTAGGGTCTAGACTATTTCTTTTACAAGTGACGCTCTACGCTCCTGAGCTACAACATTTGACGCGCGACCGGCAGCTCGGCTGTAGGCCCGCGAGCGGAATGAGGGGCTCGAGGGGAGACAGTAGGCGTCGCCTCGGAAATCGGCACAAAATGTACCACTAATTTCGAGCACTGTATTAAGTTATGCATTTCATGTGCAAGGCCCTTAAATGCGACTGAGTCTCCATCGATTTCCGTGGTGGGAGTAGACATGGTGTGTGCAGTTTGCAGGCATCTTTCTGTAATTTTTGCCCTCTCACTCATTTTTTCGACGCGAAATCCCCAGGTGTACCAACCTTGTTTAACTCCGTAATATTGTTGCAACTGAATGTGATTGTCTTTGTTGCACGCATATGATTCTGTATTCTATCGGTCTCTTTTTATCGCATACGTGAATGTACGAGAGCCTTGAGCTGAAGGAAGCGTGATTTGCATGTAAGTGATATTTTTTAATATTTTATAACAATTAAACAATTATATCAACATTAAATATTAAATTGGAAAAGCTAAACAATAACACAAGCAAATAAAATTACGTACTTCTTACAGGCTAGCTAAAATAATTGTAATTATGTCATGTAGATGTTTCGATATCTTTGATGAGCATATTTACTCATACTTGAACTTGAGAGTCAGCTTGAGATATTATTTCACTGTTGAAAATGTGTCTTTAAAACGACTTATTATTCAATGTTAGATTTTCGAATTACGTACTTCTCTCGAAATCGCGCGTACTACAAACTCCAATTCTTACAGAGAAAAGGATACAACGAACGTATAGCAGAGTGTGACAAAGATGCAATCAAAACAGTTGTAGCAACCTGATATCATCAAACATTTAGTTTTTCGTAGTTGGCCAACCTGGGGATTTCACGTAGCTCGACGCAAAAAAGGGACGTGGTTTCCGAGTTTTGCACACACCATCTCTACTCCCACCATGATCGGTTTCCCAGATCCGCAGTGGCATCTTAACGCATAGTATTCTCGAAGAAAATGATAAATTTCAATAGGATCTGATGACGACGTGTGTAGCTTTGGATAACGCTTGTCATTCACTTATCAAAATTATATTCGTTCAAGTTATTCACTCCGCAGAGAAACATGTATCTTGTCTCAACACAACGGAAATACGGATGTATTCTTCTTTTTCTTCTTCTTTTGATTTGGCACCCGCTCCCTGGAACTAATCAAGGCGAGGACAATTTGGCCATTAAACAGAAATAATTCTAACCTTCAATATCTAAGTGTGAAATACAAGGTCTTGATGTGTAAACAAAATCAAAATTATAATTAAAACACAAATAATTGTCGATTGAGATACAATCGGCGGATTCAAAAATATTTCTGGTAACAGATAAATATGTCCGCACACAATCAATTCTCTAAACGGACTCTCGCTATTTCCTAGATCATTTAATCATTATTGTTTACAAAATGTTAAACAAGAATAAAATGATACCAGAGAAACACTTGAGAAGGAATCAGAGCACCTCTAGGAAGATTTCTACTTTCCTTACGGGAGAGCAAAACCCCAAAAATGTAACCTAACCTAACTCATATTAAATTTTTGTCACATTGATGTTGACCACGTATGATCGCGACAAAAATTGTCTTGATTCAAAATACGAAATTATAAATAACAGTTGTACATTGTTGTAGATGAGGCACTGTTCGAGCCAAGTCGTCGGTTTATTCAGGCTAATGAAGGTTTCGTATACGCTCAGAGAATACGTAGTAGACCGAATTATGCATGCATACTCGATATACTTTGTCCAACTCATTGGCTGGATCAACCACCGATCTTTCTTCGAACAAAAGACAGGTGTTTTGCAGCCGGGTAACCTTCACGTGGTACACCTTGGATAATGTGGCTGATGGTAGAGAACAAGATGTAAGCACTTAGGTCTGACGTGATATGACATCAGTACAAAATTACCTTTTCAAAAAAGGTAAAAAAAAGGTGCCAATTTATGTGTGTGCGCGCACTTTATCTATAATTTTTTTTAAAAACTCAAGTGGTACTATTTTTTAATTCAACCTAAATGTATTTTTTCCAAAAAATGTATGAAATCTTTAAATTGCGCCAATTATAAAGAAAATATATTGCTGTTTGAAATAACTGTTGTACTACTTTTAATGAATAAAATGCAAGTGATAGTATATTTATTTTTTAAGTAAAACCCAAGTAGCGGTATCTTTAATTTCTTTTAAAATAAAATTCAAGTGATACTGTCTGTATATTTTTATTGAAACATTTTTCAACATGTTTTAACCTAAGTGGATGTATTTAATTTAAAAAAATTTCAATGAAATATGTAACATTTAATCTCAAAGAATTAAACAGAAATGAGAATGTTTTATTAAAATAAAAAATTTTTAAACTACAAAAATTGGCGCTGCTGTTTTACAATATTTTATTTAGATTATAGTTAAACATTTAGCAGCGCCAATTTTCTGTAGTTTAAAAATTTTTTTATTTTAATAAAACATTCTCATTTCTGTTTAATTCTTTGAGATTAAATGTTACATATTTCATTGAAACTTTTTTAAATTAAGTACATCCACTTAGGTTAAAACAGAAAAATGTTTCAATAAAAATACACAGACAGTATCACTTGAATTTTATTTAAAAAGGAATTAAAAATACCGCTACTTGGGTTTTACTTAAAAAATAAATATACTATCACTTGCATTTTATTCATTAAAAGTAGTACAACAGTTATTTCAAACAGCAATATATTCTCTTTATAATTAGCGCAATTTAAAGATTTCATACATTTTTTGGAAAAAATACATTTAGGTTGAATTAAAAAATAGTACCACTTGAGTTTAAAAAAAAAAAATTATAGATAAGGTGCGCGCGCACACACATAAATTGGTACCTTTTTTTACCTTTATTTGAAAAGGTAATTTTGTACTGATCACGCGTTTTTGTAGTGTTAAGCAATATAGTTATTTTTTGTGATGTCATGATTTCAACTTACAAGTAAGATTATAATGTGTACACACACACACACACACACACACACACTATATATATATATATATATATATATATATATATATATATATATATATATATTGTGACGTGGCAGTTTTATCTGCCTCGCCACTTCGTCCTCCGCCTAACCGTAGCGCGAGGAGGCGCGAACGACCGGGCCGGGCACTCAACGAGAGAACGAAATCTCCGGCGGGACTGCGTTGCGTGTTATTTTATTTATTCATTCGCGGCTTATTACATGTAACCGCGGGCACCTCGACAAACGCCGCCGAAGGACCAGCAGCGGCGAGGGAGACGGACCGCGACAGGAAAGGGAGAGGGCGATCGTCCAGGGCCGGCGCACAGGAAAACGCCGACGGAGAGGAGGACGAGACCAGACGTGGCGACAGATAAGCGCCACGCAGAGGAGGCTCGCGAGTGTCACAGCTGATGGACAGGCTGGGGCGGACGAACGGCCAGGACGAGGGCCGTCGAATGCCGGCTGTCCATCGAGGAGGGTAGCGGCGAGGAGTCGCCGCTGGAAAAATTCTGCTGCTGTTGTCGTCCGCGAGGACCCGACACTGCGCTGCCGTGACGTCACGGCTAGATAAGGGCGGCTGATAGGCCGCGCCGCTAGGCGCAAGGATATTGCGCACCCTGTGGGAGGGGTAGCGCTCATCGATCGCGCATCGAGCGCGATCCTCTCGGATTTTGCGTGCGACCCGGCGTTCGGCGTACAAGTCGCGTTAAAGAGCGAGCGAGTGCGAGCTATCGATCTGGGTTATCGTCGTTGGCTATCGGAAGGACCGATATCGGCGAGAGTGTCCGGCCTGGCGAGCGCGTCAACTAGAGGATCCCAGAGGACCTGAGGGACCAGGAGGAGGACCGGAGTCGGCGTCGAGGTGACCCTCTAACAATCGTGTAAAGCCACGAGCTGTCGGTGTCGACCGGCTCGCGTTCTGAGGTGGAGCCATTAGGTTAGTGTGCGAGTGCGTCCGCCGAGTGGCGATTGAACGCACCTTGCTTCTTCGTGTTTGGCTGGCTCTCCACCTCAAGCCCGAGACCTCGTCGAGGCACCCAGCTGTCGGCTGCCGCGTGTGTTTGAGCCGTCCCGCCATAGAAGCTCGCGAACGACCGGCTTCTCGGGAAGCCGCAAGCCCTCGCGCACGTGCGTGAGTCGTGTTACGGCCGTGATCACACGGCCGTCCGAGATATCGGTGACTTGGTGTATCGCACGTGGTCTATTAATTTTGTAATGCGGTTCCGGCGACTGCGTTGTCGTCAGCGCGAATCTTCTACTGTACGCACTTCCGTCTCAGAATTGCGTTGCTCGCCTTAGCGGAGGCTCTGCATTCGTGTTCTTGCCGCGCCGGTCAGAGCGCGCGTGATTGGCTGCCGCGCTTCGCGCGGGACCAGTTGTCGTGATCGGCGCGCGTAGCGTAATTACGGTCTGAGTTGAAATAATTCCCGCGTCTGGATTATTAATTCCTTGGGTCAACGCCTTATCGCTGTGTCTTTCTTTCGTACGTTAACCGCTTTTCTTTTTTTTCTCTTATTTTATTGTATGCTGTTTCTATTATCTGCAATATATGTGATCTCTGTCTGTTACATCGGCCTGACGTTATTTAGTTCCTCGCCTACCCGTCGTCTCCCGTAAGAGAGCCGCTTCGTCCCTGTCTCCGCTTCCCCGCCCCTCTACCGGTTAGAGGAGCTAGCCGGCCGCGTGCGAGCGACGATTTCGCGTTTCGGCATGACCCGTTCTCGCGTGTTGTTAAGCCGTGTTTAGAGTGAAAGAGTGAACCCGGAGACGCGACCGGTACTATCGCGTCTGGCGCCCAATCTCGCGATTTGGCGCGAGCGTTTGGTGTTGCTCGGTTCGCTCGTCGCTCCCGCGCGTGTTTCGCGAGTTATCCCGTTGTTTGATCGCGTACTTCGCCGTTGCTCTCCGGCGTCAGGAAAAGTACGTGACAATATATATATATATATATATATATATATATATATACACACACACACACACACACACACACACACACACACACACACCAAGCAAATCAAAAACTGCTTACGTGAATATAATTAACCTCAACTCCCATCCACAATAAATAATATGTCTCTTGTATAGACAAGATTATATATTATGCACTTTTTTCAGCCGAATTCGTTTGTCTCGTACAAAAACGTGTTGAATAAGTGTATTATTAATAAATATATGCAGTTAAAAATATATGTTTTGCATTAACTACAGTCAATATTATATTATACTCCTACGAATGCTACGTATAAAATTTTTCAAGTCATAAGATATGATTGACAAAGTGCATATGAATATGATAATGAAACATAGCTAATTAGATTGCATGAGCCTTATTAAATTTATTTTTATCTTTCTATCTTTCTCCAATGCATATTTTTCGCAGCAAAAATGTGGTTTGCTTTTTCTCAGGTCTACCTCTAAGTCATACTTTTTCAACTCTAGCATAATGTAAATGTATATTTTGAATAAATTGACGTTTGAAACAAGTGTCAAATGATTGAATAAAGATATAAAAATATGTGTAATTTTACAAGTTGAGTCTCAGCGGTCTCAACGCTGCGTATCTCTCTGGTTTTAGAAATTTGTAACTAGATTAATTAATAAGTATGGTAAGTACATTTTGAATCCTGTTTATTAAAGTTAACAAAGTTAAGTGTAGCTCTTACAATATATATTGAGTTCACTAAACTAGTTAAAATAATACATGATATTAAATATGCTCGCTGTGTTACAAAATAAATGTTAATTGTAAATAAATAATATGTGTTAATCTCGTTGTTACCTGATATTTAATAATATTTCTGAGCGTCTTATAAAAGATATTTTTTCTTATAAAAGATAATTCATTTTGTAACACAGCGAGCATATTTAATATCATGTATTATTTTAACTAGTTTTCAGTAAACTCTATATACATTGTAAAAGTTACACTTACTTTATTAACTTTTTTAATAAACAGGATTCAAAATGTACTTACCTTACTTATTAATTAATCTAATTACAAATTTCTGAAACCATAAAGTACACGCAGTGTTGAGGCCTCTGAGACTCAACTTGTAAAATTACACGTACACCAGGCATTGGAATCATTTTTATATCTTTATTCAATTATTTGACACTTGTTTCAAACGTCAATTCATTAAAAATATACATTTACATTAACGCTTAGAATTAAAAAAGCATGACTTAGAGGCAAACCCGAGAAAGCAAACTACATTTTTGCTGAGAAAGGTAAATATGCATTGGAGAAAGATAGAAAGATAAAAATAGATTTAATAAGGTGCATCCGATCTAATTAACCTCGTTTCATTACCATATTCATGTGCACTTTATAAATCATATCTTCTTATGACACTCGAAAAATTTTATACGTAGCACTCATAGGAGTATAATATATAATAATATTGACTCTAGTTAATGCAAAATATATATTTTTAACTGCACATATTCATTAATAATAGGCTTATTCAACGCATTTTTGCACTACGCAAAAAAATTTGGCAAAAAAATGTGTCGTTTGCCCCGCAAACCGAGATATTATTGACGATTCAGGTTACAGGTTAGGAAACCTATCATACGCGCAATCATGATCGCGGTCACGTGATGCACATCACATGGTGCATCACGTGACCGCATAGATGCTGACAGTGTAGTAGCGAGCGCCACACTGTGTCGAAAATGTGAAAGGGAGAATTCCTGAGGGCGACGACCAAGGAGACGTATCTTACAGAAGAATGTAGAGATTAGAATTTGCATCGCGATATCTCCGCTCGTACGGCACGGAGAGAAAAAATAAAAACACTTTTATTTATGCAATTTTTCCCAAGCTATCGAATGAGACGACTTTGAACTTGATCGGTTCAGCCGTTGCTGAGATCTGATAATCTCGTTATGCTTGAACTCGCTGTAAAAGAGGCGTCGGTCTTTCTCGCTTTTTTTTTAATTGACACGAGACGCAACCGCGCCTCTTGATGGGATAAGGCAGAGAAAAACGTAGAGACGTAAAAAATGTGTTGGATGTCTCATCTAATGAGTGCATCAAAGAGACAAGGTGAGTAATATTAATATAACATCTTAAAGTTATAACTAAATATTATTCAGACTATCGTCAGATTTAAGCGCTTATTTCTCGTTTTCTTTCATCAGGGTAATACTGACAATTCTCCAACATTCAACTCTCATAACTCAAAAAGTACTTCATGAAAATAAACTTCACTATAATGTTTTGGAAAGCTCTTGAATCAAGCTACAAGTATATGCAGTAAAATTTAGGTGGTTTTATTTAAAAAATTCAAGGTGATCTTAAGCTAACTTTGGCGATACTATCCAAGGTCAAATTAATAATATCAGTGAATCTTTTTACATCCTATAACCTTTGTCTGAAACATTTTTCTATAAAAATTCCAGGGTTATTCAGGAGTATCAAATTTTTTGCCTCACCCTGTATATGGCTTTATAGATTACTGATACGTTGCACAGTGGGCCAAAATCCTGAAAAACTGGCCAAAAATTAAAAAAAAAATTTCGAATTTTCAAGAATATCATTACATTTTTTAAAAGAGAACTAAATTCCTTATTAAATGTCGCCAATCCTAAAATTATATCTCCTCTACTTGAATTTTCAGTTCAGTTCAAAGTTGTCCTTCGTACGGAACAGACGTGACAGTTAAGAATAACGAATATTTTATACCTATAGTCTTGTGCGCTTATTTCGAAAACGAAGTGAGCAAATTCAATTTTACAAAATAGATTCTATTCCTGGAGGTAAGTATAACAAAAGACGATAGTAACAAAATCTTTTTATATGTCTTATATATAGTAGATTTTGAAGTTGAACTTAACTCAGTAAGAAATTAGATATTTTGAAAGAATTCAATTTTCAAATAGCCAAATAGTTATGTATTCCATCATATTCCAAGATGTTATTAAAACCATCTTTTAGGTTACACTTATCTCTTTCAAATAAAAAAAAATTAGCTGCCCGTATCTGCCCCTCTGGTTTTGCGACAATTTTTTGTACGAGCGCTCTGCGCTGTGAGTTTCGGTATCGATCGCTAGCGGCATAGAATAAACAGATGCTGCGGCATTCAGGTACTCGTTCTGTCTGTGGATCTTTTGTTATTATACGATCGTACAGTACTATCAAGAAATATCTTAAATAAAAGAATCAGGTACAGTATTGTCGACAAGTTAAGAAAATATTACTTTTGACTTTCATATGATTAATAGCCGAATTTAAAAAATACTATAACGTTAGAACAAAAAATTGTACGAATGTATAACAAATATTTAAAACATTGTATAAAATTATAATATATTGCCAATTTTTTCAAATAAAGTAATAAAATAATAACTTAAAAATAATTAATTAATTAATTATAATTATTTTAATAATTATTAAATATTAAATAATTATTTAATATTTAATAATTATAAAAATAATTATTATCAAAATAAATATTTCCAAAATGCAATTATGGATAAAAGATATATTAGTTCCGATAGTGGATCTTCAGGAACCGACACTGAGTCTGATATTCATTGCGATTCTGATACTGAATTGCATTTTTGTTTATAAAATAAAAATGTGTTTATATTGGACGCAAAATATATATTTTATTTCTTTTTTTTATTACCGACCTTGAAAACCTCAGGTATCAAATTTTGATTACATTAAATATATTTAAAGTACATGTATCCGCCATATTGAATTCGCCATTCTGTTTTTTTGCAACTTTAAGTTCAAATTTGTCATTAACGACCTCAAAAACCGCAGGATATCAAATTTTGACTACATTAAACATATTTAAAATACATGTATCCGTCATATTGAATCCGCCATTTTGTTTTTTTGCAATTTCGATTTCAGATTCGTAATCAGCGACCTCAAAAACCTCAGGATATCAAATTTCATGCAAATCGAAAAACGCTTTCATATTTTGGCCATCTTTTCGGGATTTTGGCCCACTGTGCGTTGGTTCAATAAATTATTCAAATGTGACTCATTAGAGTTGTGGAGCCTTTATATTAAAAGAAACATCTCAAAACAATCTATCATTACGGATAAGCTAAAGATGTAAATAATCTTTGAATACAAGTGTATTCCAATTCAATAAAGATCCGCATGGTAAACTCAAACGCGTATGAAATTTCGCAGAAAAGATGTGATTTTTAGTCAAGATCTAATATAAATTTGTCAGTACATTAAGTCGATCTGGTTAACTAAATAATATGTGTAAAGTCAAACGGTTAAGATATAAATAAGTACATAAAAATAAAAATAAAGTACAACATATAATAATGAAGAGAATGAAGGTCATGAGATAGGTGTGGAGTAATAAGATATGATAACTCGTATAATTTGCATTAAATTCTAAGAGTAAACTTACTTTATTACAATCTATTTAGACATTGTAAAATGGTTTCTGGATTAGTATTCGTTGTGTTTTTATAAAAGCTGAATTTCTATTTTGTAAGTAGCAGGTATTTTCACAGGTATACTCTTTACACAATTTTAAAAAGTATGTTAAATATTAATTTTTTAACTATAGTCTAACTTGAAATTCTTGAATGTAGTTTTCAAATAATTTAATTGAACTTATTGTATAACATAATGTGTATATGAATTTGGCATATAAAATTATATTGTATTATATATGGGAAAGAGTCATGAGTTATGTTCATTATTGTTATTTCCATTACCGTTCTTGTGGTTTTACAATCTTGTAGTTAACGTTGCATAATGCTTACTAGCAGCAAAAAATTATTTAAAAGTTATTTTTTAAATTAAAGAAATCATTATAAAAAATTATTGTTTGCGACTAAAATATATTTATAAACAGTAACTTATTATGACCAAGAAATGTATCAATTTATTGTATATTATTAAGCATTAAGGTCCGATTTTGACCAGTTAGCCGTTTTTCTCAATTTAAATATGTTAAAATATATTTTATAAAATCTTGTTTTTGATAGTTGTTAGTACATGATCTACGAAAGATTATTAATTTATGATTTTTTTTTATAATTAAAAGTGATTTTTATGATATTAATTGTTAAAATGCCTCGACCTCCCTCCTATCTCACATATACATCCTTTATTTTTCTCTTCAGTAAATTGTAAATTAAGTTCGTTTTATATATAGCCAATGAACTTCTACTATTAGGGTGATTGCTAGAACTCTATGTCTAACAAACTTGTGTTCGTAAGAATTATGTCGCTTCAATATTTACTGAGTTATATTGTCAGAAAACAAAATGTATTCCATCTCTCCTTTCTCTTTTCTACACGTGAGCATATTTTGAATTCTTGAGTAACGATGCATATACATAATGAAGAAATTTAGTATCTGATTACAAATTCAATACATTATTTTGTAATTTTATTTATAGCATTTTAGATACAAGATATTTCCAAATTCCATTTGTTGTCTAATATTTTAACATTATTCCAAATAAACTTATAATTCAGTCTATCCGTAATAATAATTTCGTTGGTACAGTTCCTCTTAATATAATTACAATGTTCCATTACCCTAGTTTTTAATTGCCTGCCCATCTGTCGTTCATGCATTAAAAGGCGATACAATTTAGGGACAAATGAGGACAAATCGAAATCATCAAATCGATATTATAAATTTGTCATCAAAATTATCAAACTGGCATTGTATCGACATCGATTTGATATATGTATTATTTCTCACTAAGAATATACATAGTTTCTTCGAAAAATATGCCCAAATTATTTATTAAAACAATGTATTTGAACTAAAACTGAAATTTCGGTTTGCTGCCAAGTTAGCCGAGTAATTGTACTCGACTTCATGCGGAGTTTCAGTGGTGCATTAATTACAGCAACTGTTTATATTAATCAACCTTTAGTATTTACAATTTTCTTTTACAGCCTCTATCAACATAAAACGTTTTCCACGAAGTGGTCATTCGAATTTTGTAAACAGGAAAATGTTACATAGCATAGGAGAGACCGGGGCTATTCGTTAGACCGTTTTGTTTGTCTCCTGAGTTCTATATTTATTAAAAAAAAAATATGGGACGGTTTGAAAGATTAAACCTTCTCCTTCACAATGCCGGTATAGATAGAACATGGAAGTGTACTTGCTATGAAGTACATATAAAAATGTCGGCCAATGCCAAAAATTACGAATAGCCTCAAGCCCAGGGTAATTCGTAACTAGTCCAGGAATATCCCAAAATTTGTGTTTTAAGTTGAAAGACTGTAAAAAAACTGTTAAGACTTTCTTTTATTTAAAAAAAGATATAGATATACAAAAAAACCAAATGCAATACACGTTTGCATGTCTTTTTATGCCATTGGTGTGACAGATTTCCTAACCTCACAAGTGTCAATCTTTATCGCTTTATAACTTTTTACCTGCTTAACATTGACATGTTTAAGAACATGAACTACTTGCAGAAGGATATCTTAATTAAAAGTGTTTTTTTATTGCAAAACAATTACAAAAAATGGTGAAAATTAAAGTTTTTTTTCAAACACCTTTAGAATATTCAATTTTCAACATATTCAGTTGTAAGTTAGTTCATGTTCTTAAAAAACATGTCAATAATCCAGAACATTCACCGTTTTTCTTTTAGATCAAAACTATGACCTCCACATTTCCCGCAAATGACCAACCTCCAATGATAACCTTTCGATAGACGGCAGCTTGTATCATGAACATTTTTATAAAAAACAATTTGAAAAAAATGCCACATGTAGTTTAAAATATGAACAAAATAATACCAAAGTTTAAATAAATTCCAATTATTTCATCAGCCTCAAAAGATAGTAAAAAGAAGCCTAAAAACAGCCTTTTAATGTAGTTTCTCCCTTACTAATGTAAACTGAAAAACACGTGCCTCATGTTAAAATCTTCATATGTTACTCTATTATTGAATTTATCAGAAACTCTTTAGATACAAAGTTGGGCATTTTGTAATCGACTACCAATTACGTGATTACAGATAATGTAAGATTAACAGATTACGATTACAAATGACAAGTAATTCAATCAAGAGATGCCCAATTACAGTAATTGTAATTTGATACAATTATACCCATAATTATAATACAAAAATTATACCCGTAATTATAATACAAACTATTATTAGAAGTGTAAAAAAGGTAAAAATAAAAGATGTAACATGATGTGTCAAATAATATTTCATTCTAATTGTTTACAATCAATTTTATAGTTATTAACACATAATATTTAAAAAAAATATATTTACGTCAATCGTATGATATGTAATTAATTTATTTTAACGCGAGAAAAGAAATGCTGAATAAAAAATATATTTCTTTATCAACTATACATGACAATCATGAGCTATATTAATTTAACAAAATACTTATTAATTCACAAAAATATTGTGTTAATAGTGATCTGTATTTAACTCAAAAACATAATTAAACTAAAAACCTGTTAATAAAACGGATATTATATAGCGACAATTATTTTTCTTAGTGAACATAATTCAAAAGAGGATGTTAAACGAAGGTCATTTTTGGCCTAGAACCGACACCTATGTTATTTATTAGAAACTTTGAGAATCGGTGAGTTCTCCGATAAAAACCTTTTAGAACTCAATCATACGATGGACCTGATCCAGAACGTAAACAAAAATTTCTTATTCAATCTGATTCGTCGACTGAGAGTGTTTGCCGATTACTTCTTATTGGTCCGAAAAGCGAGTTTTCCGATGAAAACCTTTTGAGACTCAATCCTACAATACTCCAATAAATTTGATCATTACAGCGCATGCACATTGATAAAAGCTAATATACAGTCAAACTAGCAGTAACTTAGTTGTAATTTATATGTTGCAATGAAAGCAAAGAGTAATGTGACTATTAATTTTATTCACACATTCATCATGTATCGGCTATGATCAAGCGGATCCGTGCGTTCATTTATGCAGCTGTAAAAGTGTAGTTCTGTAATCTGCGTATCTACTATTATAAGTTTGCGTCCGCCTAGATATACCGTCCTGTTATACAGGGTGTCCCAGACCAATGTATAAAGATTATCACGATGAGGTAGAAGGGATCGAGATAAACGAAAAAGTTTAATACCATTTTGCGATATTTGCAATAATTTTTGAGTAATAAAATATTAAGGTCAGGCGAATAAGAGCGCGCGGAGAGACAAGCGGTCGTTCGTCTGAGCCGTAGGACCGCCCACTGCGGCCCGATTGTAGGCGACGACAAGTGGCGCGCGGCGAGGGAAAAGATAGCTTGACACCGCATCGTGTCGAGCCGGGCGGTCTTACGGCTCAGGCGACCAACCGTTTGCCTCTCCACGCGCTCTTATTCGGCTGACTTTAATATTTTATTACACGAAAATTATTGCAAATATCGCAAACTGTTATTAGACTTTTTGATTTATCTTGATCCCTTTTACCTTATCGTAATAATCTTTATACATTGGTCTGGGACACCCTGTATATTATATACATTATAAATTGTAACAGTTTGCACAAATTAGTTAATCTTTAAATTTGATGTAAGGTTAATAAAATGAAAATTTTAGGATGTATGACTTAATTTTAAAAAAATATAATTCTTGAACACAAATTGAAGCAGTAAATATTAAATATTATTGGTTTCTTTACTACAATATACTTTCAATTTATTTTTCAATATTTAATATTTTTATGTTTTAAGTAACATTCCCATAGTCACTGTCTGTACTAAAAAACCTATCAATCACATTACATATACAGAGTGTCCCATTTTAAAAAAAACAGACCTCAATAATTCTTCAATGAAGCATTTTCAGCAAAAATATTTCAGACAGAAGTTGTATGGTTTCGAGAGGGGACATAAGATTGTGTCATTAATTTGACCTTGAATAGTTGCTTGAAGGTCACGTAAAGGTCACCTACAATTTTTTAAATAGAACTGCCTATTTTTTATTGCATATTCTTGTAGTTGATCTTGAGACTTTTCCAAAACACTATAAATAAATGTTTTTTTTGTTAAGTATTTTTCGAATTACAAGACTTGAAAGTTACAGTACCGCCGGTTGGATCACCGACTGATTTTACCTTGACTGGTTGGATTATCTTCCGATTTTTCTTTGAACACAAAAGAGATGTAAATCTGACTCAACCTCCACATCGTACACTTTGAGTGATGTTAATGTCGGAGGTACTGTAACTTTCAAGTCTTTCAAGAAACATGTCCTTCAATATTAGGGCAAATCAAGACTAACCAGATCTCTACTAGAGAGTAAGTAAGGCTAAAAAGGCAGGAGGAATTGTTTCTGGGAGGGCAATAAAAAATGAGGCTGATGATTTAGCACTCAGAGAATGAAGGGTAAGAGTTAGGAACCCGAAAAGTTTGTCAGAGTTATAAAGGCAATTAAGGATGTGTTGATTAAGAGGTATAGACGTAAATCGCTTACATTCTATGCCACTCAGATAATTTCAGATTGAAGTATTTAATGAATTCTTATTTACGATTAGGAGAGTACCGTCACCAGAATGCTCGCAATGCGGAGCACCTATAGATATTGCGGACACACACTGAGAGAATGTGTTAATTGGAGAAATCCATGGTATAATTTTAGGCAAAAAATAAAAGAAAGTCTAAGCTAAGAAGTCGTCGTGAAAGCCATTCCAGATAGTGAGAAATTTTTTTTTTTACTCACTTTGTCAGCACCGTTATGCTGGCCAAAGTATTGAGAGAACTTGATAATGGGTCCGTGCTGGGAAGCTTTGCTCAGTTTGCGGTATCCAGGTGACTTTCGATAAATCACTTATGATGTCTGTTTATATTTGTGATCGTACACTGATAAAACTGTTCCGATTAGTCTTAATCGATAGCTTAGAGGCGAATTGTATAATAAAAATGTTTTTATTTTTTCTTTCCGTGCCCTACGAGTGGAGATATCGCGACGCAAAGTCAACTAAATTTCGACGTAAATTTCAACGTTTTACATGTAAGATACGTCGTAATTGTCGTCGTCGCCTTTCAGGAATTCTCCCTTTCATATTTTTGACACGAGTGACGCTGACATACATCAGTCAGCCGTATGCGACTTGTGGTATACTTGTGGTGTATGTCGTGTTGTACTTCTTGATCATCATCAGAGCCGCCGTGACAGGTTCTTTAACCTGATATTTATTAATCTAGTTAATCGTTAACAATAATCTTGGTTCGCGGGGCAGTCCGACACTTTTTCAACCAAATTCGTCTGTTTCGTGTAAAAACGCGTCGAATTGATCGTCTATTCATCAATATAAAAGGTCGCAGGTAAGTTATACGTCATTTGCTAATCAATTTACTTCGTGTAAATATAAAAAACACAGAATGTTATTAGAATGTTTGTTTCATATAGTTTAATATATGTATATTAGTTTATATTTGTTGAAATGAATCTGTATGTATTGTAAAAATTGAAAATGAGATATCGTATATTACTATGTCAATCATACATTGTATTATAACACTTGGTGTTACGCATCATATTTTCCAAGTGTTATAACACATGATTGACAAAGTGTACATGAATATTATAACGAAACAAAGCTAATTAGATGGAATGCGCGTTATTAATTCTGTCTTTGTGCAAATCTTGAAAGTTTGCAACACTTGGAAGGCGTATCGCGACGTGCGTATTAATCAATCATCAATATGTATAATTGCTGGTGTTGCTGTCAACGAATGTGTCCCAGACAAGTTTCAAATTAAACACATTTCTATTTCTCATATAGAAAGCCAAGTACGTGAATACTTTGTGTTACATTTCATTTACATGAAATGGTCAGAGGAATGGAAGGTGAAAGAAATATTTTAACATACAGATAGAAAGAAAGAAAGAAGAACGGGGACAAAGAAAGAGTCCAAAGTTAAAAATCAGAGAGAGAGAGAGAGAGAGAGAGAGAGAAATTGAAGGACCATAAAATAGGAATAAAATAAAAGGAAAAAATAGGAAATTATTGTAAAAATCGGGCTTTGAACGAGCGATGCGCTCCCGCTTCTAGAGATGGCAGCTGCGATGGCTTGTGTGCCGAGCGCCTCTTATGTGTGTGTCTCGATAGCTCGGTGTGTGCGATCTGCTTGCCTATTCTTCTTGAGCCTTAAGCGTAATTGAGTCGAGACGTGTGATCTTTGTGAACTGAATAAAGAGTGATATCTGTATAAAGAATTTGTAGAATTTGTGTCCTACTTATCTCAGCGTTATCGCATCCTATTCCTGGCACCTTATATTTACAACAGAAATAAAGAAGACGGAGAAGGTAAACATTTCTAAATATCATATTATATATATTTTTAGATTTTGTGTAATAGAAATAAAAATTAATTTAATAAAAAATTATCTCTTTTAGTAAAGATTTTAAAAAATGTGCAATGAGGATAAAGTAAAGAAGAAGAATGAAATAATGTAAAAAAGAAGGAGGAAGAATTGTGAGAGAGTAAAATAGAAAAAAATAGAAAGAAGAAAGGAATTAAAGAAGGCGGAGAAAATAAAGATTTTTAAATAAAGAACGAAAGAAATTAAGAATGCAATTAAACTTGAATTTGATGGTCTTTTCTTAATAAGAGGGAGACTATTACATGATATTTTTATATTTTATGTTATAAAAATGAAAATTTCTTTAACCGAACATTATCTCTTTTAATACAGATTTTAAAAATGTGCAATGAAGATAGAGAAACAAAGAGGAATGATATAATGTAAGAAAGAAGAAGGAATGATAGTGTAAAATAAGAATAAAATAGAAAGGAGAAAGGAATTAAAGAAGGCATAGATGTACAGATTTTTAAATAAAATACGAAAGAAATTAAGAGTGCAATCTTACGCGAATTTGAAGGTTTTTTTTAATAATTGGTAAATATCATATCATATTTTGAGATTTTTTATTATAGAAATGAAAATTTCTTTAATTGAACATAATCTTTTTTAGTAAAAATTTTAAAAAATATGCAGTGAAAATAGAGAAACGAAAAAGATTGAAATAATGTAAGAAGGAAGGAAGAAGAATTGTGAGAGTGTAAAATAGAAAGAAAGTAGAATGGAGAAAGGAGGCGGAAAAGGTAAATATTTTTAAATAAAGGACAAAAGAAATTAAGATTGCAATTGAACACGAGTTTGAAGATTCTTTTAATAATGAGTGAATATCACATAGTATTTTGATATTTCAATGTAAAAAGAAGTGAAGGAGAATTGAAGGACCGTAAAATAGGAAAGAAAAAAAATGAAGAAAAATAAAATAATGAAAGAAAGAAGGAGGAAACATTGTGAGAATGAAAATAGAAAATAAATAGAAAGTAGAAAGGAATTAAAGGAGGTGGAGAAAATACAGATTAATAAATAAAAAACGAAAGGTATTAAGAATGAAATTAAATGCGAGTTTGAAGATTTTTTTAATAATGGATGAATTTCACATGGTATTTTTACATTTTATGTTTTAAAAATGAAAATTTCCTTAATTGAACATTATCTCTTTTAGTACAGATTTTTAAAAATGTGCAATAAAGGTAGAGAAACAAAGAGGAATGAAATAATGTAAGAGGGAAGGAGGAAGAATTATGAGAGTGTAAAATAGGTAAAAAATAGGAAGGATAAAGAAAAGGAAGGTAGATAATGTAGAAATTTAAAAAATAATATTACAAAAACGTCTGTTAATATTATTTTGTGTAATATATTAACTACCGTTGTAATTTATTAATACAAGGCGTACTCATGGAACAAACTACATGTCTCACATTTTATAAAAGTAATAGTAGCTTTGTACAATGTTAGGGCAAGATAAACAATGTTATATTGATTGGTCATTCTATGATAAGAAATATAACAAATATTCTATATATTATAGAGAATAGTTAAAATTAACTGGCATTTTTTTCAGGGTGGCATTGTGGCGAAAGGAGTTTTATTGCTAACGCAAAATATGAATGTTTCAACTGCAAGTATAATAATAAAGCTGGTTACTCCTCATACTCCCTCTTTAGTCCTCGATAGTATCTTCGCTAATTATTGTTTAACACTTCAAAACGCGTGAGATCAGTATAAAATTACCTTTTCAAAAAAAGGTAAAAAATGGCGCCAAAGTATATGTGCGCGCGCAGCTTATTGTTAATTTTTTTTCAAACCCAAGTGGTACTGTTTTTGTGTTTTAACAGAAAAAATTTTCTATGCTAACCCATGTGGTAATTACGTTTAACTTTAAATCTACAAAATTAAATCTGCTAATTCTACAAAATCGAAGTATTACAATGTACTTTGTATTCTCATTAACAAATTTTCCTATTTTAATCCAAGTGGTATGTATTCAAAAAAATGTGTGAAATCTTTAAATTGCGCCAATTATAAAGAGCATATATTATTTTGAAATAACTGTTGTGTTACGTCCCGACCGAGCGCGTGGGGAAGAATACGCGCGTTTCGGTGAAACTGGCTGTTTCGAAGCCTAAACTTCGGCGGCTCCACAGTGGCCGGATTTACCGGCGGACGGGTCCGATTTTCCGCGACCGATGGCCTAGTAAGGGGGGGGGGGTTGTAACCTTAAAGGGTGTGCCGCGAGAGCGCAAATATGGTGGCGTCGGAGTCGTTCCAGGGACTATCTCCCTCTCGGATTAGATAAGTTATGAATTCTTCCAACTCGTGGGGGCAACGGTCAAAAGGGTGACGGCGGACAGCTACGGGCGCGCGGGGAGCTCGGGTTGAAAAATATGCGTTATGTGACGTGCCTTATTGGACGTTGCGACTTAGTTTTTAGAATGACGGTTGCTGCTGAGACTGTTGCCTATGCCTTGGTGGCCGCTCTGGTCAGGTGATGATCGTCCTCGTCCTTCTCGGCTGTCCGGTTGTCTTCGGGTCTCGACCGTGGTACTTCTGTTTATGCACTACACTCGCGTCGCGGTGTTACATGCATGGAAGCGGGGAAGGTTAAGCATGAAAATTGAGTGAAAGCATTTGTGTATAAACTACCCTTTTATTACTACAATATAAAGGGTGAAAGAAGCGAGTTACAAAAACACAATTTAAAACTACAACTACATTAAAATTAAGCTTACAGTAAAATTTAAAATCAAGATGGATCTAGAGTTAGGCTTAGAATTAGAATGTGTCTTGATTTAGAATTTGAGTTAGAATTTGAATTAGAATGGATTTTCGAGTTAGAGTTAAAATTGGGATTAAAATGACTCGCTTGAATTGATTAGCGCAAACTAGTAGCTCGGGGAAACTTGGTCGCTACAATTGTGACACGGAACCGTCCCAGCTACACTAGCCCTGATCTCTACTATCGAGTTCGAACTGCCCTGCGCCGCGGGCTGCATCCCTATTTATACGATTTTAAGACTAAGCTCTGGAAAAAGCGCGGCAAGTCGGTACTCTTAGTGGGGGTTGCTGCTGATGCAACCACCACTCAAATTTCTTAAATGAGGAAACTCAAATTCAAGTGCCGTGCGAGCGGACTTCTCCGCTGCGACCATCCGGCACTGAGAAATGTCAAGGAAACGTCAGTTCACGATTTTATGACTTTAACGGTCGCGCAACAGATTTCTCTGTCGCGGTAGCTTTCAAGTGCCGTGTGAGCGGACTTCTCCGCCGCAACTATCCGATGCTGGAAAATGTTGGATTGAGATTTTATTACTTTTCGAGTGTCGTGGGCGCAGTTTTCCTCTAGCGACCCTCCGTCACTGGAAAATGTTAAGTATGATTTTACGACTTACTGGCCGTGCGTGCAGATTACTCTGCCGCGACTATCCGGCGCTGGGAAATGTTAAATAAACATTAGTCTATGATTTTTATGACTTACTGGCCGTGCGTGCAGATCACTCTGCCGCGACTATCCGGCGCTGGAAAATGTTAAGAACAGGATACGACCTGACAGTTGAATTTGTTAGTGAATGCCGACTTGCCCGTCTGTTCAATATCGGTGTCGAAAAATTTATATCCGCAACGTCGCGGACGTGACAGTTGTATAATAAACGCACCTCAAATCTTTATTTTTCTTTCTTTAAAACCCAAGTGGTAATATTTTTGTATTTTAACAGAAAAATTTTTCTATGCTAATCCAGTACAAAATCAGTCTAATCCAAGTGGAAATATTATTAATTTTTTCTAAAACAAAATTCAAGTAGTACTTATATTTGTATTTCCATTAAAAAATCTTTCTGTTTTAACCTAAGTGGATGTATTCAATTTTAATAAGTTTCAATGGAATATATAACATTTAATTTTAAAGAATTAAAGAGGAAACAAAACAAAATGAAAAAATTTTATAGAAATAAAAAATTTTTAATGTACAAAAACTTGGCGTTGCTAGATAAGGACAGCAATAAGAATTGAATAAAAAAGAATTTCATAAATGTAACAAACAGCATGTGTGATATCAGAAATCTGGGTAAATATGCGGTTTAGTATTAATAAGAATAAAATAAATTTATGTAAATAACAGTTAAATATAAAAAAAACTACAAACAGCGTTAAATATAATAAACTACAAATTTGGCGCTGCTATATAAAAAAAGCAATAAAAGGAATTAACATAAGAAAGAATGAAATAACACTTGTAAAATATGCGTTATAATAGTAATTACGCAAAGTAAGAGACAGATTTTCTTTAATATTAGACAAGTTTCTTTAATATTATTTAAGTAACATTGGAAATCATTATAAATTTTCTAAGTTACTATGATTATTATATTTTACAACTTTATATTTAGTTATAATTAGACATGTAGAAGCGCCAAGTTTTTGTACATTAAAAATTTTTTATTTTGTTTTGTTTCCTCTTTAATTCTTTGAAATTAAATGTTATATATTCCATTAAAACTTATTAAAATTGAATACATCCACTTGAGTTAAAACAGAAAGATTTTCAATGGAAATACAAATATAAGTACTACTTGAATTTTGTTTTAGAAAAAATTAATAATATCTCCACTTGGATTAGACTGATTTTGTACTGGGTTAGCATAAAAAATTTTTTCTTAAAACACAAAAACAGTACCACTTAGGTTTTGAAAAAAAATTAAAGATAAGCTGCGCGCGCACACATACTTTGGCGCCTTTTTTTACCTTTTTTTTGAAAAGGTAATTTTCAAAATATACTCCATTGCTAGTTATACATTTTTTTTATCTTTCGAGTAATTTGTGGATACCACGCCAGTAAAACTCTTCTCCTTTTGCTGCAAACCATTCATCGAGCCATTTTTTCACACCTTCGTACGAACTAAAGCGCTGTTCAGCAAGTACGTGACGCATCGATGCAAATAAGTAATAATCGAAAGGAGCCAAGTCTGGTGAATAAGTCGCATGAGCTAGCACTTCCCAGCTGAGTACTTCCAACGTGTCGCGAACCATTTTTGCCGTATGTGATGGAGCATTGTCATGGAGAAAAATAATCTTGTGTTGCCTTTTTCGATATTCTGATTATTTTTCGAGTAACAAACGGTTCAAATCAATCAATTGTTGTTGATAGTGTTTGATATTAACCGTTTCATCAGGCTTTAACAGTTCATAATAGACCACACCATTCTGGTCCCATCAAACACAGAGCATCGTCTTCCTGCCAAAACAATTTGGTCTTGCGATTAATGTGGTGCGCCTGGGTTTACCCATTCTTTGCGCTTGGAATTTTCCAAATATATCCATTTTTTATCCCCAGTAACGATACAATGCAAAAATTACTTTCTTTTGTATCGTTTGAGCAAAATTTCACATGTGTTTTTGCGCCTTTCCATCTGCCTCTTGTTCAACTCATGTGGTATCTATTTGCCGATCTTCTGAATCTTTCCCATCTCTCGTAAGCGATTGGAAACAACTTGTTAACTAACGCTCAATTACTCTGCGAGTTGTTTCTATGTTTAAAAATCGTCTTCATCCAACAATGCTTGCA
The DNA here is from genome assembly GCF_016802725.1 of Solenopsis invicta. Classification (NCBI taxonomy): domain Eukaryota; kingdom Metazoa; phylum Arthropoda; class Insecta; order Hymenoptera; family Formicidae; genus Solenopsis; species Solenopsis invicta. The sequence continues at coordinate 14,107,943 of NC_052666.1, read as the reverse complement.
ATTCTACATCTTCGTATTTTTTTGCTAGTTTTCCGTATTCCTTGTCTGCAACATCGAAATCACCACTTTTGAAACGCCGAAACCATCGTTCACACGTATCTTGCAATGGAGCATGTTCACCATAAACTTCTCGAAGTAATCGGTATGATTCAGCAGCAGTTTTCTTCAATAAAAACAAAAAATTAACACTGTCCGTAAATGGTTTCTATTTTGTACAAATTTCGACATATTGAACAGCAAAACAATACTATGCAGACACTTTTTCAATGTATCACTTGTGCATGTTGACTCTTGTTAATGGCATAACAAAATGGCATAAACGTCAAATCTTTATACTACACACTCCATTGGTGCATCATCTATCTCAAATCCGTATTTCATACTTGTATACCTGGTATTAGAGAGTGGGCTAAATTGAACCATGTTCTAAATAGGATCTTTTTACTTTAAATGAATATAATTAAACAGATTTACGTGCCATTTATAATGTAAAATCCTTATACATGTGACAGCAATTTATCATTTTTCTGTCATACCATTCATAGAATAGATGCGAATACGTATTTTCAACCATCGTGTAAACTTTTTAAAAAAAAAATCCTTGTAAATTATTATTTAAAAAATATTAAAATTTTTAAAGGTAATTAATTTAAAATAAAGAGTGTAAAATTTAAAAATATCAAGCGTTTTGTGATTATTTTTGTGATTTATTATAAAATTTATTCCAAGTTTTAAAAAAACTTGTATTCTGTTAAATATAAACAAGTCTGTTCAAGCTTTGTTCAGTGCTGCCATTAGAGTAGGTGTAGAAGCGCTGTAAATCAAATTTGTTTTGCTAGACTCAATAGAGTCACCTCTTATAGTTGCTTTTTCTATGTTCTTTTTCGTTTTTCATCTTTAGATACATGTATGGCGTCAAACTGTATAGTGTTCAATAAAGATAACTTTCTCTCAAATCTATATAAAGTGTAATTGTCTCTCGCATACATAACATAGAAAATATAACATGTCCAAATCAGAGTTTTACATCGGAATTGCAACCTGATCGTAGCATTGATGATCTGCCGACCAAATTTGATCTTAGAAATGTTAAATAAATAAAATATTATAAGTCATCAAATTTGGAATAATTAAATTTTATTGAATTAGAAATTGGAAATAAAGCTAATGAGAGTCAGCGTGGGTATAAGTGCGCAATTACCAAATATTGATATTATATACAATATTTATTTATTCCATATTACAAAAACAAATGATTTTTTAAGATTTTATTTAATACTCTGAGGATGACTCTAAAGTAAGTTGAAACGTTCGTTTTTGTAATTTAGAATAATTAAATATTTTGTATAATATCAATATTTGTAATTGCACACTTATATTCGCGCTGATTCTCATTAGCCTTATTTTTCAATTTCTAATTGTTTAAATTTCGAGAGTCCTAAACTAACAAAGAAAGGCTGTGAGGTGTCTTCCTCCGATTTTGACGATTCTTTAATATGTTGTAGTATAGATAAAAATAAGAAACACATATTTTTTTATACATGTCCGTTTTCACTTTTTGGTGGTGAAACACCTCTTTGAAGAAAATCAGTTTTTTTTCTTTCGAAGTGTATATCGTCGAAACTGTAAAAGAAAAGTGTTCCAATGAAAAGTTAAATGACTTGAAGAGTACTTTATAATAGTGATAAAAAAATTTCTTTAAAGATAAGTGATGGAAAAAAGTATAAAAATGTTTTTTAATTTTTTTATCACTGTTATAAAGTACTCTTCAAGCCATTTAACTTTTAATTAGAACATTTTTCTCTATTTCTTATAGTTTCGATGATATACGCTTCGAAAGAAAAAACCGACTTTCTTCAAAAGGGTGTATTACTGATGTAATAAGAAATAAATGCAAAGGTATGAAAACTTAGATGCCAATATAAAACGCTTTATTCGGGGCGAACAAGGGTCGCCGTGTACAACAAGAGTGAACGTAAAACGTAAAACTAAACATAAGCAATCAAGAAAAACTATCATAGCGCGTCGCGCTGCACAATGCCCTCTGTCAAAAAACTCAATACATTATTAGACCAATCGGTAACAGGATTGTTCAGCCCCTAAAAATGAAAACTGGCACGTATAAGAAAATACTTGTCTTTTATTTTTATCTGTACTATATTAAAGGCTTGTTCAAATCGGAGGGGCCTTTTCTTATAAGGTAATTGTTTGAATTTTATTGTTATTTTAACTTTATAAAATAACGATATCACAACAGACCAAGAAACAGTTTAATTATAAAACTGTCACTAATTTGATTTTTTTAAATAAAATTTTTATTTTTTACTGTCGAATTGTGCGTTTTTACTCACAAGGGGAGGACCCGACAATGATCTCGCCGATTTTAATAAAATTTTATGGATGTGTAGTATTCACTTACGCCTTTATTGTAGTAAAGCGTTTGTTGTACAACTTAGGCATTCTCGAGAAAATGACGATTAATTATTTCCAGCAACCTATAGTACCGTTACAGAAGAACGATTCTCGAGCAAGCGACTTGGCATAGAGCATTAGGGCATTGACTGGTACGCTTCGGATGCCAGGTTCGATCCGCGCGGATGCCGTTTTTTTAATCTTATATTTTTTAATTGTTATATATAATTTTTAAATCGTTTTTACTTATTTAATATAAAATGTTATTTTTAAACAATGAAGAAATTAAAAAAATTTTTTTTGTTATTAATTAAATTAAAATTTCTTTTACACAAAAAATATATTTGCAATAAAAATTTACAATGACTGTTTTAAGAACGTCACAATAAATGATTTTATAAATCGTTATACCTACACCGGTCCGAGTAAAACGGTTTTGTTATTGTTTTTTTTTTGTCTAGACCTTATGTTAGCTTGTATACTAAATTTCTTGCTTAAAATTGTGAAACAGTCATTGTAAATTTTTATTGTAAATATATTTTTTGTTCTTATTTTTTAGGCCCTTTATTCTTGTGTTATATATTTTTTGTGTTTATGAGAAATTTTAATTTAATTAATAATGAAAAAGCATTTTTAAATTCCTTTATCTTTTAAAAATAACATTTTATATTAAATATTTAGAAACGGTTAAAAATTATATACCACCTTGATCAAAAAGTTCCCGGAATTATCACCAGACGATGCTCTGAGTCAGCTGATTTGAGTTTTGTTTTTTTTTGGTTAGGTTGCCGTATCCATCATTGACATTTCCACCAAATTTTATTGCTATAGCTTGACATTTGTAAAAGTTACGCCGTCTTGAGTATATTTACCTTTGCACGTGTTATCGATTTTTTACAGTTTTAAAAATGGAGTTAAATTTACAACAACGAGTTTGTATTAAATTTTGCGTTAAAAAAGGATTTAATGATGCAAAAACATTGAAAATGTTGGGAAACTGTTTCGACAATAATACTCTAAAAAAAAAACAACCGTTTACGAGTAGCAGGAACGCTTCTGAAGTGATGGTGAGTTAAAAATAAAGACAATTAAATTATTTTTCCAACGACATGGTTTTATAATTGGACTTTATTTGCGCCTTATAGAAAGCACAAACTGCAAATATTTCCAACTTGCCTCACTCTTCCTTATACTCTTTTTAAAAATTTATTACTTGAGTTGGAATAGAAAAACTTTCAATAGGAATACAAAAATTGTACCACTTGGATTTTGTAAAAATAATTACAGATATTATCACTTAAGTTTTACGTAACCTCTTTTTATATAAATGTTTCAAGGAAAATTTTTTTTTATCACTTATGACATCATATTTAATGGATACCACTTTGATTTTATCTGTCTGTTAGTGACAATATTGAACTGTTGATAAACTAAAGATGAGATATTTGTTGAATACACGCCTTTCTTTTTCTTAAGTTGGCAACTCAAGCGCGCTTCTCACGCTTGTGTGCCAGTGACCAAGTAATGGTCGAGCTGAGCAGTATCGAAGTTTTGTAACGTGCCTCATGCACGAACAATTGTTAGAGGAACATTCCTATTGTATGTACATGATCTTACAATAAAATCCATCTGTCAGTGTAATAGTCAAGAGAGTCTGTTGATAATCTTGCAGTTCCTGCAATCTGACCATCGTGGTTGTAACAATATTGAAATGAAATTCTATATGAAGTTCTGTAACATGGTACGCTAAGGATGGTTCAAAAGTAAGTCAAAATATTCCGAGCATAATGAATAACCGATTTACACTCTCAATTCCATCTTTTCCGATATTGACATTTTATGTAGGTTACACGATTGTATTACAAATCGATTCAACTTATTAATTTCTTTAATATTAAACGTAAAAGACTGAAATCATAATACAACCCTTACGAAAAAAAACTATTGCCGATTACACATAAATATTACTGATAATTACATGGGAATATTACTGGATATTACAGGAAATATTATTGGATATTACAATAAATATTACAAAATATCACAGAAAATATTACAGAATATCATAGAAAATATTATTAGCAATTACACAGAAGTCAATAATTATTTCGTACCACTGCCGAAATATATTACTGCTAAAATATTACTGGCCAAATATTACTGCCTAAATAAAAAAGGCTTTTTAGAATAATTTCAGTAGTTACTGATAGGATAACAATATTTTAATAATGATTTCCATTTAATTAAAAAAAAATTAGTAGACACAATGATCGAAACATTATTGCTGTTTTTTCACCAATCAAATAGTAGTAAATATATTGATTATGTTTAATTATTTTTGTTTCAAAATAAACTGAAAATGATATTATTAAAATATTGTTGTTTTATTAGTAACTACTGAAATTATCCCACAAAGCCTCTCGGGTAGGATGTCTTATATAATGTCACTTATACACATCAAATAATAAATGAATATACACACACACACACACACACAATAATAGCTATTTATTGCATACAATTTTACACACACACACACACACACACACACACACGTGTCAGCAAAATGTTAGCACTCTGTCGGCAGGCTGGCGACAGATTCGATCAAGATGTGTTGACAGACTGAACTCAACTGATCTCAAATTCTGCTTACGTTCTGTTAAGAACCTGTTGATATTTTATGTCAGCAAAATGACAGCACCAGGCGAGCACGCCGTGCTGACAAATTCTGACGTCATGCTGGCAGCAAAATTCAAGCATTTTTATATAAAATTTCCAAAATTTTTATTATAAAAAAGTTTTTTTTGGTTTTCTTGCAGATTTTATTTTTATTTTTAATATAGGTTAATCTAATTTGCATATATTTTATATTTCACTAATTACGATTAGGCATTATTTTACAATTTTTAAAAACACATTGGCGCCGGCGGGATTCGAACCTAAGATTTCGGGACAATAACCTAATACGCTAACACTGAGCTAATCGTACACTTATGATATCATTAATGAAAAGTTATATTTGAAGTAAAGCTGATTTGAACAGGAAGAAACTTACAGTTACGTGTTAAGTATCGCGTAAACTTTCTCACTAGCCCTTTGATTATTTAGCCTTAAATATTTTTAAAATAAACTATAAACTATATAAATAATTAAAACCCATTCTAAACTAATATAGTCAAGAAAACAACAATTAAAAATAGTACTGGAGCATGAAAAAACATTATTGACCTAAAAAGCACGCTGAGAAAAATCAATTTTGCAACTAATTGTTATAAACAAATTACTAAAAATTGACTGTAGAGAAAAACTGATTACTCCAATCAATTCTCCGGGAAAAATGACTCAAGAAACATGTATGATACTTTCTTAATTGTTATAAACAAATTAATTGCAAAATTTATTTTTGCAACGTTTCTTTAGTAATTTTTTCCGTAGAATTGATTGGCGCAATTAGTTCTCTTTTAGAGTTAATTTTTAATAATTTGTTTATACCAATTAGTTGCAAAATTGAGTTTTGAAAAGTTTTTTTTACATCAGTAATGTTTTTTCATGCTTTAGTCCTATTTCCGATTCCAATTTTTTTTAATATTTTTGTTAGTCAGACCATGGCCAGGAACGGGTTTTAATTATTTATATATGCGGGCAGATGCAGATAGAAATCTGGGCAAATACATGCAAATAGATACGAATAGGATTTCTATACGCAATCACGGACAGGTGCAGATAGAAATTGCGGCGTATAAAATGCAAACAGAAACAGACAAAACATATGCATAAAGAAATTGATTGGTCCAATAATTAAGCAAATGCATAAGAAAATGGATCAATTACTTTTTTTATGCATATGTTATTTATGCATGCAATTATGCAAGTTTGTTTGAATAGATCCTTAATAAATTCATGAAGAGTGAGTCACAATTTAAAAATATGCAAAACAGCACGGTTTGCTTGATTTCTGCTGCCAGCGTGACGTTAGATCCTGTTAGCACGGGGTGCTCGATTTGTGCTAACAATCTGCCGTCAGATTGTGTTGTGCAGGTCTTGCTCTAATTCTGTCGCCTATCTGAGATTAGATGCTGGCAGCACGGCGTGTTCGCGTGGTGCTGCCAGTCTGCTGTCAGATTGTCGCCTAGATCCTGCTCGTTTTTTGCCGTCAATCTGACGGCAGGTTTGTCAGCACGCGGTGCTCGATTTCTGCTGCCAGTCTAGCGTCAGATTGTGTTGCGCAGGTTATGTTTAATTTCTGCCGCCAATCTGACAACAGTCCTGTTAACACTATTTGCTCGATTTCTGCTGGAATTAAATGCCAACAGTTTCTGTCCTATTTCTGGCAGCAGTTTGCTGACACCGCAGATATTGCAGAGTCTGTATGAAATCTGTTGCCTTTCTAGTAACAGAAATTGATAGCAGACTCTCCGAATAATCTGTTTGTTCACGTTTGGCTGACAGGGTATATATATACATATATATTATTTTTTATATGATATACTTATAATATTTATATTATTTTTGTATTTTTTATACAAAAATATTTTGCTACCTTATTCCGTTGCTCCTTCTTTAACAATCTAACAGCCTCCTTTTCTTTTAATTCTTACTTAAACTCTGGTTCTCTTTTCTTTCTGCCTATGCACCTCCGCCGCTTCCTTGTCCTATATATTTATTTTATTTCCTTTTTCATTTTATTCGTCTCCTATACCTCTTCCTGTATCCATTATGCTTTATAACTTCAATCTCCAACAGCCGGTGATCTGAGTTCCCTCCGTCTTCTTTTTTATATACCAAGCCGCTCAGGATCCTTAATTAACAATTATTTGTACATTTGTCTATACCTTTACATTTTCCATTTCCTTTACGTTTACTTTCATAATCTCTATATCTATACCTATATCTATACCTGATCCTCTTCCTATCTTACATCCTAATGTACATTTTTTTTTCGCTACTTCTACCCTATACTATTACTCTTCTCACCATCTCCGTACCTCTATACATTTCTTTCAATCTCCTTCCATTCATTCATTCTCTCATTTACAATATGTCCTCCTTTCTCCATAAACCATTCTGCCAGATTCCTTGCATTACCTGTCACATTATCCTTTCTATAACTGTTTCTGCCTTTGTTTCTACCGTCTTATTCCTCTAACATTTCTCCTAACACTCTTTTTATTTGCACACCGTCACCCTTTTTGTTATCCTTACCTTTCTCATTTTATTCCATTACTTTCCTACCTTATTACCGGTCCTCCTGGATTCTCCCGCCTCATTATCCGCCCTAACCTATTCCTGTTCCTTCCTCCTATATCTTCCAATATCACCACAAATCCTTTTCCTTTAATTCTGTCTCCAATTATCTGTCTTCTCTACCCTCCTAGTTCTCTACTCTCTAGTTCATACCTCTTTACCTTCCTAATTTTTCCTAATATACTACAACACTCATACTCAGCCTCACTCTATCTTCAAGTCCACATCCGCACGCCATCGCACCACCTAACCAAGTCCCAGTAGTTATTACATATGCAAAAGTCTTTCTAGTGATACCCAATAAGCGAGTAATATCCGTCTGTATTCCGTTGCTAGTAATTATTGTAGAAGCAATAATATTTGCCTTGATAATTATAGAGTCACCAGTAATAATCACACAGCCGCGTGTAATAATTACACGGCCGGCAATAGTTTTTTTTCGTAAGGGAATATTAATATGTATGACATAACAGATGGTTGCATGTAAATTATCTTCATTTCTATTTTTTTTATTTCTGCAACGTAAATTTTTATATGACATAAATACCAAAATTACCCTATATTGTGTTAATTAAGGATTAATGATATAGATAATGTGCACGCACGTAGGAAATTCAATTCTTCCGGAATCCAGATTTCTTCGAATTACTAGCGACAATCCACCAATGTCGGCTGTGCCCTTGATTATAATTAACAACATGGAACCGAACATAATAAAAGTCTGAAAGAAATCTGTCCATACTACAGCCTTGAGACCACCCTGAATAAAATAAAATAAGCAAAATTATATTAAATAAAACATTTTTCTTTAGTTATTTTTTAAATATTATTATATTAGATTAATAAAGTTACTTATACTTATTACTTATTATAAAGATATCTCCGATTATAATAAGTACTTTAATTAAAATCATTTATCCTTTCTATTAGAAAAATGAAAAGAAACGCAGCTATTCATTTCGTTTAAATTTCAATATTTGCATCTTTTTGTACATTTGTTTTCTTATATAAGATTTTTATTTGTCTTTTACAATATCTTTTAAGTTAATTATCTTACCACACAGGTGTAGAATATGCAAACAATGCATACAAATGGTGTAACTATATGTACATTTACTCCGGTGACTGAAAATAAAGTATTCAAAATAATTTTTTAAAAATAATTATATTAAATTGTGACTTCCACAGTTACACGACATTTTCAAATAAGTTAAAATGATATATGCATGAACGCGTATTAATTAAGCTCAATTTGCAAACTTAGAAATTACAGGAATAATATTTTTTCTTAAAAAATTTTATTAAACTTTTGTTTGAAAAATATATACCTTGATTAAAAGCCAAAGCGGGTACATAGATGACAATTGGAAGCCAAGTAATCTAAAAAAAAACCATATATTTATATCATTTGAGAAGTGAGTGTTGAGAAAATTTACATAAATATGATTTTCTAACTTTACTTACGATACTGATAGCAAACAGGACAGAACCTAGCAATCTTATCCTTTTATCAAAACGTTTTTCGAGGTATTCATAAGTGCTTGTGAGTTTAAGCTCATGAAAAACTGGTAAATACACGATGTACGTGACAAGACTGACAAAGATGATCGCACAGCAAATATACAGATAACTTATGCCATGTACGTATATCTCCGTCGGTGTACCCAATAACGAGATACCTGTTGCATTATTATTTAACTAAATATAAATGAAAAACGCACTATTACCCATACAGCACAAAATCTTGCAGCTACAGTGTTGTAATTTTGCAATATAATATTTCAGAAACAAATAAAATATAAATGTTAAAATATATTTATGCACTATGATTTTAATAATGTTGCAAGAATACTTTAAACTCATTGAAAAAATAAATTGCTAAGATTTTACATATAAATATTTGTGTGTTTGCCGAATAATTTTATATAATAGTGTATTAAATTTAAGCACGAGCTACCATGATTAATTGCGTTAAACTATTTTTGAAAATACTTGTTTTAGTATTGATTTCCGCAATTAAAGAAACTTTTTAACTAAATACAATTAAATTTTTGTAATTCTGAGGCTCTAAAAATTACAATATTATTTAAATTACAAATAATCTCTGGTACATGTGTAAGAGTACGGAGAACAAATAGTGATGGCCGGGGGGGAGGGGGGGCAAATAGTGTCAGTTTAAATTTCTTTTCTTTCCTGCGCCTGTACTATCACTTACCATCAATACAAAGATTGTTCTTAAGAGGATGTTAAAGTAACAGAAGAACTTCCTCGACGTCGATACTATAGATTATTTTTCGAACGAGAACAGACTATTGCTTTTTGCCCAACGCATAGATCTGTCTTCATTGTTCGATTATATCACCATCTGCGAAAAGACCTATCAACTACTGTTGGGCACCATACTGCTCTGTTTATGATAGTTCAGTTTCGCAGAGCAAAATATGTATGTTGTAAAAGCACTTTATTTGATCTTTTTTGTTAGGTATCTAGTCGCAATTTCACACGGTCAGTGTTATTCGTGCATGTTTTCCGAAGGGTGTTCTACTATTATTTTGTATGTACAAGTTACACAACTTCTGTATTAAGGTAAAATTAACTTCAGGTGACGGCTATACGAGTGAATTTTTAATAATTTATTAAATTTTTGTTCGATTTTTTTGTAAAATTGATCTGAGCATCTCTTCTTTTTACGCGTATTTCAATTCTAAAAAAATTTTGTGATTCTGTAACGCTAATTCGAAGATTTTTAGTGGAGTGTAAACGTCGGTAATTTGCGGTATTATAGCATCCTCTTAAATATCTAACTATTTTTTTAAAAAACGGTGAAACTACAAAGCCAAATATAGTTGAAAGAGAAGCTTAAAATTTTGTCATCGTGAAACAAGATTAAACCAGGATTTTGTTTTGATATTTTAAGATACATTTTGTTGATTGCTAAATCTTTGAACGACATTTAACCTATTCTGTATTGTACGGTATATTCTTTCCATTTGTACATTTTGATATAATCCTGTGACGTCCGAGTGTAGGTCGGACGTGTTTCATTATGGTTTTTATTTTATTTTTATTAGATATTATATTTTTATGGACTGTCACCAGTTCGGAGATTAGTCCAGAACAAAATTTGTTAATTTATTTATTTTGAATATTTAATTTAATTACTATATATATTTCATTGTCATTAGTGATTTTTATGAGACATGATAAGATTATTATTTATTTAATAGAAAAAGTATATAAAATCACATGAATAAATATAGGCACTAAGATCCAACTACGACTAAAAAAAGTTTTCTTTTCTTGGACCGATAATGTAACAACACAATTATCATTGTGTTGTTATATTATTGGTCCAAAAACATATCTCTACTTTAAATTGCGCGCCTCAAATGCGTTGTCACTCATATACGAATATTGCGAGAAGTATCACTGTGCCCCAGTGGTCGAGGTGGTAGGACACCGGAACCGGAGATTCCGAAAGTGCCAAGTTCGATCGAACCCTGGGTGGGATGTTATTCTTTGCAATAAATTTCTATACGAGGGAAATGGATATTTAGATGCAAATCAACATCAATTATTATATTAAATTTATTAATTTAATAAAAATTGTGATATTACTAATTCTTATTCGATACGACATGCTGTGTTACGACCGGAAAAACAATTCGGCGCACATTCGAAAAAGTATATAAAATTACACGAATAAATATAGCCACTAAGATCCAACTATGACCGAAAAAGGCTTTCTTATTATCGTTGTGTTGTTACATAATTGATCCAGAAACATATCTCTATTATTTATGTATTATTTGGATTAAAAAGCGTGACTGGAAGCGATAGCGTGGGATTGAAATTGAATGAATGAGTGCACGTGGTTGTATGTACGAAAAATAACATGAATATATTTATTTAAGTGGAAATTGGAATGTATATACATATATATATGTATATATATAAATGGTACTTTATTCCTTGCGGAGTACACTGCGGACCTTCGCTCCGCTTACATAGTTTCGACATTTTATTTCTCGTATCCTTTACAACGCACGAGAGAGAGAGAAAGATCACTTATCCATTCATACCTCGACACTTATTCTCTGGACCTCCGTTTCCGCCGCATTTTCCTCTCTTCCTTCCACACTCTCATTGATACTCAGCCACCCTCTTCCCTCCCTCATCTCCTCCAGTTTCTTCATCCAAACTCTCTCTCTCCCTCCCCCCCCTCACCTAAAACCTCTTCCACCATCTCTTGCCATCCCTTTTCCGTCCCCCAATCCGTACATTCCTCCCATATATGTTCCCATGTTTCCTCACCTTATCAACATATCCTACACTTTCTTTTCTTTTTCTCTTCCCAGTATATACATCCTCTCATACCGTCTCCTAACCTAAACCTAAACCTTGCAATCCTTTTCCATCTTTCCTTCTTCCAATCCCTCTTCAAGTACTCCGGCACTCCCTTCCCCTTCACTCTGTTATACCATCTGTTGAACCTCGAGCTCCTAATTCTCTCCCACCTTTCCTCTTTCTGCCGCCTCCTCTCTACCAACTCTTCCCCCCTAACCCTCCCTCTTCTCTCAACTTTTCTATCTCTTTGATATTCCAGCTTTTTTCTTCATAGAAAGCTCTTTTTTCTTCCTCCCATTTTTCCATCACCGTTCCCTTCTTCGCTCTACCTCTTATCTCTTTCCAACATAACTTTGCCAACTCCCCTTCTCCTCCTCCCAGTTTCTTTTCATAGCTCCATGCCCTTATTCCTGCCTTTCCCCTTAAATTCTTCTTTTGCACCTCCTTCCTTACCATGTACCCCGGTGTGTATCTTTCCACCCCTATTACTCATTTCACATACCTGTCCTGTATCCTCTCTACCCCTTTCCTTTCTTTCCACCCCCAAATTTCTGCACTATATCTAACCACCGTCCACACCAACCTATCAAATAACCACAGCCTTCTAGCCCAGTCCTTTCCGAATTTCCTCTTTCCTATTCCCCATACCTCTCTCATCACCACCGCTCCTTTTTTGACTCTCTCCTCTATATGCTCTTTCTGTTCCCCATTTGCAATCGTCATGTACCCCAGATATTTATACCTTTTACTTCCTCTATTTCATTTCCTTTCCATTTCCATATTATATTTTTCTGTCTCCCACTCCCTCTTCTACACCTCATTACTTTTGTTTTCTCCACATTTACTTCTAATCTTTTCTGTTCTACATATCCTTCTAATGTTTTTATTAACCCTTTCATCCATGCTTCATCCTCTGCCACCACCGCCACATCATCCGCATACGCCAGGGAATAGGTTTTTCTTCCTTTCACCTTTACTCTCCCCCATCCCCTCTTTTCTAACTCCTCATCCAAATCCGCTAGCAATAGTGTGAACATGCATGGGCTTAACGGACATCCCTGTCTCACGCCTCTACCTGTCCAAAAGTTGTCCCCCTCCCTTTCCTCCACCTTTACTCTACTTATTGTCTCCTCCAAAACTTCCTCACACCTCACCACCAGACTCTTTCTCACTCCCTTTCTCCTCATTGTCTGTACCAGTATCTCCATATCCACCGAGTCAAACGCTGCTTTCATATCCACGAACATAACTACTATTTGCCTTTCGTTTCCGCAATTTTTTATTTATTAGATAATTTAACACGTATATGTGGTCTATCGTTCCTACCCCTCTCCTAAACCCCGTTTGACTCGGTGGTAATATCCCTTTATTTTCCACTTCTTTCTTCAATCTCTCCGCTAAAACCGCCGCGTACACTTTATACGCCGTTTGCGTAAGCGTAACCACCCTATAGTCTTCTACCTTTTCCCCCTCCCTTTTTTTCACTATCGGTACCACTATCCCTTCTCTCCATTCTTCCGGCCATCCCTCTTTCTTCCACACTCTACTGCATATTTCCCAAAGCCATTCTCTTATTTCTTTTCTCCCATATTTCCATACTTCATTCATAATCCCATATCCTTCTGCCGCTTTTCTGTTCTTTAATTTCATTATATCGCCCTACTAATTTTCTCTCTACTAATCTCTTCTTCCTCCTCTACCCTTCTCCCCTCTTATCCTCCACTCTACTCCCCCCAGTACCTCTCTAAAGTGTTTATCCCACTCCTCCATTTCAATCCCTTCCCTGACTCTCTTTCTCTTTCTCCTTCCTTTATTCACTACCTTCCACACATCCTTTTTGGATCTTAATCCTTCTATTTCCCTCTCCTATCTTTTCTTCTCCCTTTTCTTCTTTGCCTCACAATGTTTTCTGTACTTCCTCCTTATTTCTTTATATTTATTCCCCTCTCCCCCTCTCCTCCTCCACCTTTTTAATTCTTCCATAACCTCTCTTTTCCTATCCCTACATTGTTCATCCAACCATTTTTTCCGTTCCTTCTTTTCTTCCTTCTCTACTCTCTCTAATGCTACTTCTACAATTTTCTTCATTTTCCTCCAATCCTCCCCTACCCCCTCACCGTCCCTATCCCTCTTCCCAAAATAATCCTCAAATTTCTTTTTTTTTCTCTGTCCAAACCCCCTTTCTTCCTCTCCCTTTCCCTTTTCCGGTCCTCTTTTCCCTCCGCCCTCCTCCCTCCACCCATACCGTTATCGGCTGATGATTGGAGTCCACCCAGTCCTCCACCTTTATCTTTTTCACCTTCCTTTTTGCCTCCTCATTCCCGATTACGTAATCTATTACGATCCCTCCCTTCCCTCCTGTATACGTCCATTCCCCCTCTTCATCCCCCTTTACGCTTCAATTTAATATTGACCATCCCAATTCTCCTATATAACCACATAGCTTCTTTCCCTCTCTATTCACCTTTTCATCCTTCGAACTCCTCTTTCCCTGTTCTACTACTCCCTCTTCATTCTCATCTATTCTACCCCCTTCTCTCCCCGTCCTAGCATTGAAATCCCCCCCTATTAACACTCTCACCCCTTCTTCTCTATCCTCCATCCACTCTCTCAGCTTCCCCATTTTTTCTTCCAAATCTCTATTCACATATACTCCTATTAGCCTCCACCACTCTCCCCCTAAATTTACTTTTACTGCTTGTAATCCCTCCTCTTTTCTTTCCTTATCCTCTTTTTCTCTCCTTATCCCTTCCCTTATCCTCACAATCATTTCTCCCATTGCCCTCCCTTTCTTACTCTTCCCTGCCGCCTCTTGCACTTCCCACACGTATCCTTTTGACAGCCATTTTCGAACTTTTTCCTATTCCTTCTTCTGTAACCAAATCTCACTCAGGAACATCACATCCCATTCTTTTAGTCTCTCCCTGAAATCCTTTTCTTTGTTTTCCATGCTTGCCACATTCCAAAACCTATCTTATACTTTTTGCCATCTTTTTTTTTCTTATTCCTCCTCTTTTTCCTATGCTTCTTCTTTTCAATATTTCCTTCTTTTTCCCCTTCTCCCTCTCCCACCGTCCACCACCCTACTAAAAATCCCCTTTCTCTTTTTCCACCCCTCTTCTTTTTTCTATCCCGCCCTCTTCCATTCTCTTACTTCTTTTCCTTGCCATTCCCTAAACTCATCCTTAATCTCATCCCATACTAATTTCTCCTCAATCCATATTTTCATCCTACTCTTACTTTCCTACCTTGCCTCTTTATCCTTTCCGCTTCCATCCTTATCCACCACTCTATCCTTCTCTCCTTTTCTGTTTCAGATCATCTACTATCCACTCCCTTCTTTCCCTCAGCTTTGCTTTTCCTTTCATCACTTCAATTTTCTGTCCTACACTCGCCAATCTTACCCATACCATTTCCCTTCCCTCTTTATCTTTCTTCCCTATACTCCTTATCCCTTCCACTCTCGCTGTTGCCCCCGTCGTCCCCAGTCTCTTTTCTATCTCTTTTCTTAACCTCTCTATCCCTTTCTCCTTTGTTTTCACTCCTTTTATGATTATATTTCTCTTTCTCTCTTCTCTTTTCCTCTTTTCCCCCTCTAACTCTATTCTCTTCATCCTTTCTTCTGATTCCTTCATCTCTCCCTTCCTCCTTCTCTCTATCTGCTTTACCTTTTTCTCCTCCTTCTCTTTCTCATCCCTTTCTTTTTTTTCCTCCTTCCCTCTACCTTTCTCAATCTCTTCCACTCTTTTCTCTAAATTGTCTAATCTTTTCCCCATATCTTCCATCCATTCCCTCATCTCTGCTTTCCCCTCCTTCACCTGTCTAAATTCCGCTTTAATTTCCTTAAAACCCTCCCTTACCTCCTTTAATATCTCACTCAACCCCCTTTCTTCTTGCTTTTCCGGCTGCTTTTCCAGCTGTTTTTCCGGCGATCTCAATACCTTTATACTTTTCTTAAAGATATCTGCCTGTAATGTATCTATCTCCTTCCTTTTCTCTCCTCTCTTAAACGCATCTATCAGTGACAGACTATATACTCTATCCCTCATCCCTTCTGCTTTGCTCAGTCTTCCCACCTTCCTCTTCTCCTCCCCTTTCCCCTCCTTCCCTCCCTCCTTCCCCACTTCCCTTTCCTTTCCTTTCCCTCCCTTCTTTCCTTCTTCTCTCTCATCTTTTTTCTAACCTGCCAACTTTCCGTATTCAAGAGTTTATTTACTTGCAGTTGGGTTAAAAATTTTTTGAAATGTTTATTTATTTATTTATTTTAATAATTTTAATTAAAATGTAAATAATTTTTTTTTTAATTAAGTAATCTGTTTTCTTTTGCAAAAAATATTTACTAGAAAATATGACTCTTTTTATATTTAAGATGATCACATTTTTTAATCTAAGAAAACAATTTGATTAAGTTTAATAATATTTTTAGCTTATTTGTAAATTATTTTATAAATGTAGCAAATGTAAAAATACAAAATTATATATTAGGATAATATATCGGTTGCTCAAAAGTTACTCTAATTCAAAATTTCCCGCAACTGCACTTATTCTCTCCTACTATGCTTCTCACTTCTACCGCCCGATGTCGCTACCCTCCCTCTTTTCTCTTTCCTCTCTACTCTCCCGTCTAACCTCCAAATCCCGTTTCACCCTACTATCACTCCTGTCTCACTATTCCCTTACCCCGGCCCTTTACCCTTATTCGCCCTCCACCACCAGCCTCTTCCCTTTCCCTTCACCTCCTCGCACTTCACCACGTCTCATCTTATCCCCTTACTCCTGTTTATCAATCGCACTCTCTACACACACACGTCAATCACTCTCGCTACCGGAAACGGAAGTGGAAATTGGAATGTATAAGATGTAAGTAATTTGAATAATATTGTTAACAGTATATAAATGAATAAATATTAATAATTATAATAATATAATTGAATGAGGACGAATGAATATGAACAAAATAATTGATAAAAATGAGTATAATGTGAATGTAAAACAAATGATTACAATTATATAATATGTGAATGTGATTGAATGATTTAAATCAAAATAATAATGTTTATATAACTATAATATTATTTAAACAAAACTAATATTTGAATAACAACGTTTGAACAATATAAATTTATATAATAATTTGAATGGGTAACTGTAACATTTAAATAAGACTACTAATCCAATATCCGCTCGGGATCCTTTGCATCCTCGAATTTTTGTTTTTATATTTTGGGTAATGCACGGCAAATTTTGCGCTGTAGTTGCGACGCTTGACTTTTTGGTATACATATATCGACGGAGATATTGGGCGGGTTTGTTTTCTCTCCGGGATATAATCTGGGAGCTCCCCTACCCCTAAACTCTCAAATCATTTTTAGTATGTCACACGGAGGAGGTATGAATTTTGATTGTTCTCTCAGAGTTTTGAGGGAGGCAGTGGGGCAGACTTTGGGAACCAAAAAGGCAAGGAATCGAAGCCTTGAATAAAATTTAATTCTCGCCGAATGGCTCGCAGAAATTTCCTGCGTCCTCCTGTTTTTTTGATGTAGCTAGTACAAAAGTTACAGCAATTTTAGTCAATCAGATAAACTCAATAAGCCAATGGCAATACATGATTAGTTACTTGATTGCTGGAGTTTCTACACCAAAAAAAGAGCTCATTTATGCACGTCATTGTATTCACTAGTATTATGTATCATTAAACAAAATTCATACAAAGAATGGCAAAGAAAGTCCTTATTTAATCAAAGCGTCAAAACGAAGACTAAACAGGAGTTAAGAGCAATTGATAATCTTTTGTATTTGCCCCCTAAGATGTCACTATTTGCTCCTAATGTGGGACAAATGTAGACTTGAATTTTTATTAAAATTTAGCTTTTTATACATGACTTATGCAAACTCTAATTCAGTTTTTTGTATATTTCAAGGTGGAAAGTATTTTTTAAATGAAAAATCACGTCTTAAAAATTTAAAATCAGTTTGCAGGAAAAAGAAAAAAGATTTGTCACTATTTGCTCCCCTTTCTCTTACAAATACTATGCAAATTTATAAAAGCTTTAGCCGAATAAAGAGGATCAAAATCCTCTCTTAAGCGGTTAGGCCACAATAGAATTTAAAAAAATTTGAAATTCTTTTTTTGCTTAAATAATACTTTAAGAAATAAGATACAAAATGTTTTATAAGTAGGAAAAATTTTGTAATAGCTTATTAAGAGAATTATCCCGAGGAGCCTGCCAATGTGCGTTGAGCGCCTTTGACCAGTAAGACTCTGTTATGCTTGTACATTTGAAAATAATAAAGGGATTAGTTACCGACTAGTTGAATGAAATTTTAGTACTTTTCTGTACCCATAAAAGGCATACGAAAATATATCCATGTATATGTTACATCAGTTGCATTGATGTTGCATTAGTATAATCGTTAAAAAATACACTGTTCAACGGACGTACTATTTTGTGTACTTCAGTTCGGTGTTTTTTGGATTGTTTTAAACAAATCAGTCATCGCGAGTAAGCCGGAAAGCTATTGAGAAAAAAAGGGGATCAAGAGGAGATTTGAGTTTTACGCGTAAGACAAAAATTTTGGGCAGGCGACTATTGAATCGTTTTGAACTTGACTCACAGCCCGTAAACGTTAGAACTAAACGTCGACTAAAAAATTAAAATTACCGGAAGATTTACATAATGTTAATGTAAATTGTACATTTGGGTATCGTATCCTGAATCTTGCATCTCTCTTTTCTGCTATTTCAGAAAAAGTAGTGTGCAAAATATGTAAATCAAAAGTGAAATTTACTGAAATGGTATGGGCGGCTTGGGATTTAAAATTGTAGTTTCATGGCAAAAATTGTGATGAAATCTCGATTCCCAGATGCCCATATATTAAGATTGGATATAAAATTAATTGCAGAATCATCTTTGTTATGCGATTATTATTAAGCGACGAATAGCAGCTGTGGAACGACCGCTGAATCCAACTGCAAAAGAGGCTCAGTTGTCTCTGAAATTGTTCAGAAACAAAGAAGAGAAGGAAAACTTAACTTTAGAAGGTCAATTGTATAGTCCAGACATTGCAAACTAAAGGTAAATAAAAAATTCCTATATTTTAACACTAATTGAAATTTTAAACGCGTTTTGCTCGAAACCATGTTTTCCAATTGAGCGGAAGAGATGTCGCCGTGCGTGTAGATTCCTTGGCCTCTTTCTCTCGGGAACGTTCCTGGCGGTTGTGTGATCGATCCAAAACGTGCGACAAGACGTGCGAGCGAGACGAGACAAGCGACGAGACAAGCGAGCGAGAGTAAACGGTAGACAGAGTGAGAGGGCAAGCGATAAGTACCCTATTTGTAACTACCAGGAATTTTTGAGCATTAGCGATTAATTTTGTTATACAGTGACACAGCGTGTGTAGACACACACACTGATCAGTTAGAACGAGAAAATCACGGTCTCGCTATTCTAGCTAGTAGTTAGGTGGAAAAGTACAAAGAATTTTACAATATATCCTTAGTTTATACATTAAATCTGAATATTTAGTTAACAACCTAGAACATTCACCATTCCCACTTGCATATATATCTCTACTAAATATTTAAAAGAAAAAATCAACAGGTTATGGGCCCAGTCCATACAAGAGGCTGACACGTTAAAATAAATTTAAAGACATAAGAGAATCAGAGACGGAAAAAAAGAGTGTTGAGACCGTGAGAAAAAGTATCTCGATTAAAGCGTAGCATTACCTGTGAAAATCTAAACGCGGAAATCTCGAAAAATCGCGAATAAGAAAATAGCCGTTGAACGGTGAATACCGGTAAACACGTGAACAGTGCATGTGTACTGCGTGGTTACAGGCGGGAAGGTGAAATTCGAAGTAGCGAAGGAAATAAACACGCGGTTTCCAACAAACAAACAGATACGAAATAAATACAGAAATACGTTGAATTTAAAATTAAATTGGCACGGTCGTTCGCGGAAGTTTATACAAATATAGAAAAATTAACCAATAATGAAAATTTCTAAACATGGAAATTTCAATTAAGCATTTTGTTTCGCGCAAACGAGTTGTAAGACATAGTCGTCACCAAAACTCCCAAAGTCCGGCAGGACGCAGCGTGGAAAAAAGAAAGATGCTCAAGCGCAAAAATATATAGTCACGACTATAGACAAAAAACCGCTGTTGCACATAATGCATTGTACATCGTCACACGAAATGTGGACGAAAATCGCGAACATATATGAAAGAAAGCGGAAAAATTAACGTGTAGTTTAATGCAAACGTTCTATACCACGGTGTATGATAAAAACGCAGACATCGCTACGTATATTAATAACTTGCAAAACATAGTATACCGGTAAAACGCGTTAGATAAAAAGATTGACGATAGTATGCTGATTTATAAAATACTATGCATTGCTTGAACATGCACACTTGCATATGAAACATTTTGTGAGCGCGTGGGAATCGTCTGAAAGATCAGAAAAAACGTTAAAAAATTTAACTGCTAGACTAATTGCGGAAGAAACAAGAAATCGTTCAAAAAAAAAACAGAAAATAATACAGTAACGTTCAAAGCAACACAGTTGAAATGCTTCAAATGTAAGAAAACGGGTCATTGCAAAATCGTGCAAATTGAAAACAAACACGAAATACAATGGACAGACAAAATGTTTCAAATGTAATAAGCAAGGTCACTTTGCCAAAGACTTTGCCAAAGTTTAGAGAATGAAAATATTGAAAAGTGCGGTATTTGTAAAAAGACGAATCATAAAAAAAAAGTTTGTTACTTTAAGAATAAAAAGGAAGACATGGACAAAATTGCGTTTCTGGCGGGAGAATTGAGTCGATCCGACACGTGGATATTGGACTCAAAGAGTACATCCAATGTGACAAACAGCACGGAATACTTCAAAAGCATGAAGAGGATTGATGCAGCTATCGGAGTAGCGAAAATGAACGAGTCCATGGTGGACAAAGGATTGAGCAGCATAGAGTTTGACGAGTGCCAATTGAAAAAAGTGGTATACGTGCCTAAACTCAGTACAAATCTACTCTCGGTTAATGCCATAAATAAAAGCGGTGATGAAGTATTATTCACGAAAAGTGAAGTTATAGTGAAGCACTCAAACAATGTTGTCTTGAAGGGCTCGAAATTAAAGAATGGCTTGTTTCAGATAAAATTGCAACCGCAAAATCAATATAAAACGTATCTTGCAGAGAACAAAGACAAAGAATTAACAAACTAGCACAGAAAGCTTGGACACATCACACAGGAGAATCTGAAGAAACTCACGATGCTAAGAGGGAATAAACCTATCATCGCATGATTTGGAGAAGCTCACCGAAGTTTGTGCAACGTGTCAAGAAGCGAAGCAAGCTAGAACAAAAATAGGAAAAGCCAGGACGAGAGCAACTAGGCCACTGTAAATAGTACATACAGATCTCTGCGGTCCTATCGATCCAGATACGTGAGATGGAAAAAGATACTGTGTAACTTTTTGGACAATTACACACACTACGTGATGGTCTTCCTGATGAAGAGTAAAGCGGAAGTGCCGTAGATTGTAAAAGAATACATATTGAGAGTAGAAGCACACTGGAATCAGAAAGTGTCCAAACTGCGCTGCGATAATGGAAAGGAATACATAAACGAGAGTGTGCTAACATGGTGCAGAAAACAAGGAATTCGAATTAATTATACTGTACCTCCTACGCTTCAGCTGAATGGTAGAGCTGAAAGGTTAAACAGAACACTGATGGATAAACCAAGGGCATTGCTATTTAACTCAAGGTTGAATAAAGAAATGTGGGGCGAGGCGGTCTATACCTCAGTCTATCTTCTGAACAGAATGCCAATAGAGACATTGAAAACCACTCCATACGAGATGTGGGAGAAAAGGGAACCAAATCTGAAATCGTTTTAAGTGTTCGGCGCGGAAGCATTTGCCAAAGTGTTGGGTCCATTAAAGAAGCTGGATAAAAGAAGCGAAAGATATACATTTGTCAGATACGCACCGACGGAATACAGACTATGGAACTCAACGAGGAGAAAAATAAAAATATCTAGAGATGTAAAATTTAAAATAAATAAAATAAAACCTGGTCAGACTATTAAAGTAAGGACAGAAGAAGAAAATGAAGAAACTGCAGAACAAGAAGAAGAAATAAGAGATTAGATGCAAGATATATCAGAAGAAGAACAAGAAGAAGAACAAGAGAAAGAACAACAGGAGGAAGTACCTGTACTAACAATACATAAAAGAAAATCAGAAAGAGCCAAAAAACGACCAGATTGCTATCGTGATTATATCATGCTGACATATGCAGAAACAATAACAGGACCAGACAGAGAAAATTGGATCAGAGCAATAAAAAAAGAAACACGTTCTCTAGAAGAGAATGAGACATGGGAAATAGTGGACACGAAACAAGCTGTCCCGCAGAAACCACTAAAAAGTAAGTGGATTCAAGGTTAAAGCTGATGGCACATACAAAGCAAGACTAGTCGTGAAAGGGTGTGAACAGAGATATGATATCAACTACGAGGAAACGTACACCCCTGTAATAAATAAGTATGAGTCGAAGTCTTTTCGCCTTTGCAGCGGCAAAACGATATTCAATCGTGACATTTGATATAAAAACTGCTTTCTTGTATGGTGTCTTGGACGAGTATGGTGTCTTGGACGAAGACGTCTATACATATCCGCCAGATAGATATAGAATAAAGAATAAACTATGCAAGTTGAAAAAGGCTTTGTACAGACTGAAACAGGCTCCTTTAAGCTGGAATACAAAGTTCGCGGATTTCCTAAAGCAAAACAACTTCAAGCCAATTAAAAGTGAACAATGTCTCTTCAAAAGAAACAATAGCGATTCAATACTGGTAATCTATGTGGATGATGGAATCCTGATAGGAAGCAATCCAACAGAGCTGGCACAGAAAGGTGAAGAGCTGTGTACCAAATTCAAAATGACGGCTACTAAAAAACCAAAAGTGTTTGTTGGGTTGGAAATTGCGCAGGAAGACAAAAAAATCAGACTCACCCAGAAGAGATACATCGAGAAGATTCTGGAAGACTACGGCATGAAAAATGCAAAACCAGCAACGATATTAATGCTCAGAAGTGAAAAGAGCAAAACGACACTGAGAAACAGTCTATTTCTTTATAAAGAGATGGTTGGAAGCATGCTATATGTGTCTTCAAGGACGAGACCAGATATCTCCTATGCGGTGAACTACAGCAGTAGATACACTGAAAATCATTTGCAAGAAAACATAAGTGATGCAAAGCATATCATGAAGTACTTAAATAGAAATACAGGTCAAGGACTAGAATACTGTGATAGCAAACCTGACGATATATTAGATGCATACTGCGATGCGGACTTTGCTGGCGACACGGAGACAAGACAAAGTACCACAGGGTACATCATCTTCTACACAAACGGAGCGATAACATGGTGCTTAAGAAAACAGTCGATAATAGCACTGTCAAGCACTGAAGCCGAGTATGTGGCGGCAGCGGAATGCTACAAAGAACTATTGTATCTAAAAACTCTATTCAAGGAACTGTTAAACAAAAGAATAAAAACAGAACTTAATATAGACAATCAAAGCGCAATGATGCTGATTACCAACGGGGTGATCAACAGAAGATCGAAACACATTGATGTAAAATACCGATTTGTACATGATCTTGTTAAACAGAAAACTGTAAAATTAAAATACTGTCCGACCGACAAACAAATAGCAAACTCTCTCACCAAACCGCTGAATAAGCTAAAATTTGAAAAATATAGAAAGAATCTTGTGCAGCAGAAAGTGCAAAATTAAGAGGGTGTGTTGAAAGAAATAATTCTGCACATTCTACAAGCTAGAATAACAGTGAGCTGATATTAATATTGATATGATGAATTAGATTTCGCGGGTTTTGTCTAGTAGTCTAAAGAAAGTCAAAGATTGATCGATGAGATGGCGCATTGAAGAAGTATGGTGGGAGATGTCGCCGTGCGTGTAGATCCCTTGGCCTCTTTCTCTCGGGAACGTCCTGTCGTGCGGTTGTGTGGTCGACCCAAAACGTGCGAGCAAATGACGAGACGAGCGACCGAGACAAGGCGTGCAAGAGCAAGCGGTAGGCAGAGAGAGGGAAAGCGATAAGTATCCTATTTGTAACTACCAGGAATTTTTGAGTATTAGCGATTAATTTTGTTATACAGTGACACAGAGTATGCACTGGTCAGTTACAAAAAGAAAATCACGGTCTCACCATTCTAGCTAGTAAAACAGTGGAAAAGTAACTATACAAAGAATTTTGCAATATATTCTTAGTTTATACATTAAATCTGAATATTTAAAAATAGTTAACAACCTCGAACATCCATCATTCCCACACGCATATATACGAGGTGTGTTCAAAAAGTATCGCGAATTTTGTGTTTTTTCAAAAATTATTTATTTATTCATGAATATCTATTTTGTCCCCTTCAAAGTAATCCCCATGAGATATTATACACTTGTGCCAACGGTTTTTCCAATCTTCGAAGCACTTCAAAAAATCATTTTTTTTTTATCTTGTTCAGCTCCTCCTTCGATGCCGTCTTTATCTCGTCAAGCGTAGCGTAACGTCGTCCTTTCATGGGCCTCTTCAGTTTAGGGAACAAGAAAAAGTCACAGGGGGCCAGATCTGGGGAATACGGTGGCTGCGGCATCATTAGTGTGTTGTTTTTGGCCAAAAAGTCGCGCACAAGCAACGATGTGTGAGCAGGGGCGTTATCGTGGTGCAAAAGCCAATTTTTGTTCTTCCACAAATCCGGGCGTTTCTGGCGGATTGCTTCGCGCAAATTGCGCATAACTTGCAGGTAATATTCCTTATTGACCGTTCTACCCTGTGGCAAGAACTCATGATGCACCACGCCCCTGCAATCGAAGAAAACTGTCAGCAAAACTTTCACATTCGACCGAACTTGGCGCGCTTTTTTCGGTCTTGGTTCGTGCGGCAGCTTCCATTGAGATGATTGAGCTTTGGTTTCCACGTCATAACCATAAACCCACGATTCGTCACCAGTTATGACCCTCTGGAGCAAATTTGGGTCGTCGCGGACAGAGTCCAACATCTCATTAGCAATGTTCATGCGATGCTGTTTTTGGTCGCAATTGAGCAATTTTGGTACGAATTTCGCGGCGACCCGTCTCATGCCCAAATCATTGATAAAAATCGAATGGCACGAGCCAATCGATATGTTTAGGTCCTCAGCAACTTCTCTAACGGTGATTCGACGATTGGCCAATACCATTTTCTCCACTTCATTAATTTTTTCGTCTGTTGTTGAAGTGCTCGGGCGTCCGGCACGCTCTTCGTCGTTCACATCTTCTCGGCCTTCTGAGAACATTTTGTACCACCGATAAACGTTGCTTCGGTCCAAGGTAGCTTCTCCGTATGCCACAGTCAACATTCGGAATGCATTCGCGCACTTAATTTCGTTTTTCACACAAAATTTGATACAGGTTCTTTGATCCATTTTTTTGAATAGGTAAAAATCGAAGACGATCCAAAACACGTGCAAGCAAAGCAGCTGTCAACAATTAAGTGAACATTCAAAATGGCCGAGCTTGTCGGCATAAGTGAGAGACATGAGTACCAACATAACGCCACAAAAAGATCGAAATTCGAATATATGTAACCCGCGAAAATTCAAAATTCGCGATACTTTTTGAACACACCTCGTATCTCTACTGAATATTAAAAAAAAAAAAAATCAACAAAAAATTAATTTGTTATTTGGCCTCTTATAAATGATAAATAAAAATTTATTCATTATTCAGCCTCTTGCAAATGACGAATAAAAATTTATTTGCTATTCAGCCTCATGTAAATAATAAATATAGTTTATTCGTTATTCAGCTACTTGTGAATGAAGAATAAAAATTTATTTGTTATTCGGCCTCTTATAAATGATGAATAAAAATTTATTTGTTATTCAGTCTCTCGTAAATAATAAATATAAATTTATTCGTTATTTGACCTCTTATAAAAGATGAATAAAAATTTATTCGTTATTCAACCTCTTGTAAACAATGAATAAAAATTTATTTGTTATTCAACCGCTTGTGAATGATGAGAATAAAAATGTATTCGTTATTCAGCTTTTTGTAAATAATAAATTTATTCATTATTTAGCCTCTTATAAATAATGAATAAAAATGTATTCATTATTCAGCTATTTGAAAATGACGAATAAAAATTTAAACGTTATTTAGTCATTCTTGAATAATGAATAAACACTTATCCTTTATCCAATACATCTTGAATGAGGAACAAAAATTTATTTTCCTATTCAAATCTCTTTGAATAACAAAATAAACAACTGAAATTATTATTTTCCCGTAATGGTCACCACAGGTCTTTGGGACTCCACGCTAACTGTAAGAGTGCACAAACCATTCAAAATCAAACAATTTTCTATGAAACTAATTTTTATCTGAAAGTATACTACCTTGAGAACACACCTATAAATTTTTGTTGAATTATCTTAAAAGTTAAAAATTTTATGAATATTTTTGTAAAAAAGTCAAATTCTGCAGTTTTCTTATATGAATTGTTTTATTATGTTAAATTCTAATTTAGAAAAAAAATTATTAGATGATAAAAAACATCTCAAGATATGTCCAGTAAAATTTTTGCGACAAAATTTCAAAAAACTGGCAAAAATGGCGATTGATTTTGTGCAGGGAGGTCTAGTGGACCCTATGCGACCGTTATGTTATTATTTGTAAGTGTGACCATTACGGGTTATTTTTCTTCTATAAATTCTGTAATAAATGTAATAAATATATTATATTAAAAATTTTAAAAACTATGTTAACCGATAACATTTTTTTCAAATGCTCCTTTACATTCTTTAATTATCAATAAAATAAATTTAAATTATTAAAATATATGTATTGTAACGTCTAGCACAATCTCTTTTATTTTCCTTTTTTTTGCGTACATCGCACCTACATTTATATTATGCGCTAGCTTGTAAGTGTAATAATTAACAATTGCGTTTAACGCGTGAGAAAGCAAACGACAAGTATCGTTGTCAGATATTTTTACTTATTTTAACCTTTTAGGTACGGCGCGCTTGTCCGCAACACTGTATCCTTGGGACGGCGCGGCTGGCCGCGGATATCACAAAAACTGTTTATAACGGTTTCCATTACGACATTATATGGGAATAGAGTTATAGATAAATAAATTATGATCTCTTTATACATATTCATGTAACGACATTGAAAAACGTTATTATTAATTAATTATTCATTATTATATGCTATATTTCATTTAATAATTTATTTGTGTATAATATATTTTAAAATAAGATACAACGCAAAGTTCCATATCACAGTTCTCACATTGGTATCGTGATCTTTGTCTTTTATCATTCTTTACGCACACTACACAATTTTGTAACATTTTTTTAGTTTTAACAGTTTTACAATATGATGGAAAATGTGGTTCTGTTAATCTTAATGGATGGTCGACAGGAGAATTATTGCGATTGCTGCTATTTTGGTCTAACTTTTTATATTTTTTTATTATTTCTTTTAATAATTGTAGGTGAAATTTGCGCATTGAATATTTCTCTTTTTTTTTTCATTTTGAACAAACAAAACGCATTCCAAATAGAGACATCAAGCAAATGAAAAAAAATTTCTTATACCATTTGACACTTTTTCTGATGGATTCTACGTTTGTTATCACTTTATCGCGGTTATCGACAGCGCCCTTATTTACGGTACAGTCTACTATGCAGGATGGTTTTTGAATAACTTGCTGTGTTTTGTAATTAATTTTATTGGTATTTATAAAATCCGCAGTGGCAGGTGGACAGCATATATACATCGCGTTTGTCTTTCCATTTCAATGCTAACATATTAGATAAACTCCGAAAACACATTTCACCTACATTTAACTTTTCCGTCATTTTAGGCATATCCTTCTTTCAACGTTTCATAGTATCGCATGCATTTGTTTTATTGTCGTGGAGATAACTAAACAAAGCTGGACTGGTATACCAGTTATCGACAAATAATGTGTGTTTTTTTTTTAAATATGGCTTGTAATTCTATTAACTTTTGAGAGTCTTTCCACTTTTTTGTAATTTATGCGGCTGGAATAATTATGCGTTACCAACATTTTAACAATTTTTTTCAATTTATCTGATTAAACCTTTGAAATTTATACATTAACGTTACTTAAATCATGGATCAAACAGCGCAAGATTATTATTAAGAATTGTAACAAGATTAGATTCTTGAAATTTTGTCTCCAACATAACATCATTTCGCCTCACTTACGGCATTTAAAGAACGCAAATGTAGAAGTGCCGAACTATAAATCTAAATTCAAACTTAAGGCGATGCTGGAGTGATGGCCGAACTCCGACGGTCCTGCGCCATCTACTAAGTGGAACTAAAAATGTCGATAATATCGATATTTTTAGATCCATTATCATTTGAGTTCTGCACTCATCCTTGTCTTTTCAACAAGCGAAACCGCCCAACTCAGTACCGTATATTTCGACAGGCACGCTCGGGCCGTCTTGTAGGCGGATGAGTTTACGCGAAACAATTTTTTGTCCGACCTGTTGGGTTTCTGCTGTTGAATAAGGACGTAATGTGTTGACAATATACATTGCACTTTGACACTACGCTATCTCTTTTCGCTGCAAGTAACAAAAAGAGATTGACGTCAGTCAGACTAAATGTTTAGCACATTTATTGCCATTTCATTAGAAAATGATGTATATAATACATAATACTAAAATTATATTTTCATGTCGAACATGAATATGGCAATATTTTGTAGGCAATATGGAATGAATTCTTCATTCTCATCGCCCATTTTTATAAAACGCAAAAATTTTTCATAGTTTCTCTATTCTCGTTTGCTTATGTTTGCCTATAAGATGGGCAAATACAAACTTAAAATAGTCAGCCCACGATAAACGCTTCTGATAATTAATTAAAAATAGTCAGCCCATGGTAAACGCCTCTGATATCTAATTAATAATAGTCAGCACACGGTAAACGCCTCTGATATTTAATTAAAAATAATCAGCCCACGGTAAACGCCTCTGATATTTAATTAATAATAGTCAGCCCACGGTAAACGCCTCTGATATTTAATTAATAATAGTCAGCACACGATAAACGCCTCTGATAATTAATTAACCCTTTCAGGATGGTATACATGTGTACCTGGTACACATGTGTACCTGGAAAGGGTTGATAGTCAGCTCACAATAAACGCCTCTGACAGTAAATGATTAATAAAAGTACAGCTTACCACTGTAAACAGTCTGTGATGACAGAAACCTTTTGACATTACATTGTCATTATAGGTATCCTACACCTCTGCATTATATCCTCTTTTGGACAGGGACAGGTTAGGTTAGGTTGACGACATTTAAACACACACTAAAATTTTTATGTCAACTATAACTTCACCGTAATTTTGCGCCCTATCACTTTCCTTTCCCTCTCTCCGATTTCCGCAGCGGTACCGAGACATGTACGTGCGCGCGTTTCTCCCGCGGCCACGCGCTCGCCTGGCCACGAAACATGTCGCGCTGACCGAATCGTCGCGCGCGCCGTGTCACGCCTCGGCTCGTTTCGAAGATCATGCAATAGAACTAGTCTTTTCCTCTCACTTCCTCCGCTCGCTCGCGCGCGATAATCTCGATGGCCCAAGCGCTCAAGAATTCTTTTCACTGTCGTATACATGTTATATATGTGTATATATAAGTGTACAAAAAAATATAAAAATTTACATGTAATATTGTAAATTAAACATTATAGCAAATCATTTAATCTTTCAATAGCATATAAACAATTTCTGTATTATAAAAAAATTTTTTTAATAATTTAAAAAAAGTCATGAATTTTATTAATTAATTAAAATTATATAACAAATCATAATAAAAATATGGAATTACTTTTATGTCGAAAACATAATTTTAATTCAATAGTTAATAATTTTAGTTTTTCAATATTATAATAGCCTCGGAATATATTATTGTTTTATGCTATAGAAAAAGAAAATGGTGTGCCATGAAATATTTATATTTTTAATATAATTTATAATTTCATTACATTTTTAATACTAAAATAAAAAAAATTTTAAACTATAATAATAATTTAATATTTATAGTATTCATAACGCAATGTAATAATATTTATTAGTATTGTTCATTAATAGCTCTTGTCCTGTAGACCATCTTTCGTCCTCTCATATGTAAAATGTGAAAATAATAATAAATATTATTACGTTTTATTATAACCACTATATATGTGTATCATTATACATATATACTTGTGTGTACTTTACATTATTATGTTCTGAACCCTCTGAAAACTAAAATAAAATTTACATTTTAATGTATTTACGTTTAAATTTTTTAAACATATTTTTTAAAGATAAATATTTTTTTAAAGATAAATATTTTTTTAAACATAAATATTATGTACGCTAAAATTGCCTCCATTCATTAAACATTACAATTCACGGAGTCTTCACTCTCATTTATACTTTACATTTTACAGAACTTTTTAGTTTTGGGATATTATATGGGTTAAAATTTTAATTAAGAGCTTTAGTAATAAAAGAAAGGTAGCCAATTCAACATTTTATGATTAGAAACTTAGTAATGTACAAAAATTTCCTCACAAGTAAGCACACAGAGCGTTAGAATCACGACAATGTTCAGAATTACTCATATATGAAAGTTATCGTTCCCAGTCAAAAAAGTGAAATTTTAAACCAGAAAGGTCAGGAAAGAAACAACAGGTTTATCAGCGAGAACCCGCAACTACAAATAACTTTTAATTTATCTATTCGCCATTGGAGCTTTTACAGTAACATATATAATTTGTAAATCATTTTTAAATATTTTGTGCTAAGTACGTTATTATACCAAAATATTAGGAAGTTTAGAAATGCTTTTGTATTATCAATTAAATTAAAATTTCTCAAGAACACAAATGATATTAACATAAAACAAATGATATATTTGCCATGAAAATTTTCAATGAGTGTTTTAAGAACGTCAGAAAAAGTGTTAAATTTTTTAACTGTGTGTCCAATTTTAAGTTAATTTAATTGTAGAAGAACATTTTTGAATTTCTGGTTTTTTTCAATACTACATTTTGCAAAAAAAAATTTTGTCCCGAGGAATTGAACCTGGAACCTTCAGCATAGTAATCAAGAATCATGACCGTCCAACTACAAAGGTCAATTTAGAATTTTTCTTCCATAATAGTACTATAGCTGCTAAAAGTGTTGATCTTTTTCTCAAAAATGCTTGAACGAGTTCTATCGCAGTAAATGTATGAATAAATATTACAATTATATCAAATTTCATAAAATCGGTGACTAAAGACCGAGTTTCTTTCGTTAACGCAATACTGAAAAATTTTCGTCGCATGGTCGGAAAATCGAGATTGGAAAAAAAAAATATATATATGTAGGAATATATATTGTGTAAAATCAATATTTATTATAAAAGAAAGTGTACAATACACAATTATCCTACGTAAAGTGTATTATGTGCGTAGTGTCTCTTTGTTGATGTGTTGTTCTTCGGTCTGTTCGGTAGTTCTGCCCGAGTCACACCGTCCTCTCGAGCGCCCTCTTTTTCCTCCGTCGCATCCGTATTATCGGTATTAGCGCGGGAGCCGGTCCCACAATTCGGCCGTTCTGACAAATCATCCGCCCCGGATGAGGCGAGGTCGTCCTCACATTCTTCCCACGCCTTAAGGTATTCGGCGCAAGTAGTCGTTTTTATGGGTCCTTCCTGGCTACCTTCCTTTAGAACGTCGTAAGTGTCATTAGACTTTATCTTAATTATACGATATGGACCCAGGTAGTTTGACTTTAACTTCAAAGCTGGTCCTAGTTGCGTCCGTTTGATCGCTACTAGGTCGTTGACCTTGTATTTTTGAGGATCTTTACGTCGTAAATTATACTGTTTTCGATTCTCTTGCTGTACCTTTTCGATC
The DNA here is from genome assembly GCF_016802725.1 of Solenopsis invicta. Taxonomy (NCBI): domain Eukaryota; kingdom Metazoa; phylum Arthropoda; class Insecta; order Hymenoptera; family Formicidae; genus Solenopsis; species Solenopsis invicta. Next base: position 14,075,908 of record NC_052666.1, on the reverse strand, counting down.
TGCTTCTTGGCCTCATTCCTCAACTGGTGTCTAGAATTCTCGAAATCGTGAATCATCTCCTGCTCCAAGGCTTCTTTCATCTTGATGTCGTCTGGCGTCTTCATTTTAACTCCGGTTAACAGATTGAATGATGTGGTATTGATACTTCGTTGAAACGTCGAATTCAGTACTTGTTGTAGTTTTGGAACGTATTTGTACCATTTAGCTGGTTCCTCAATAGACATCTTCGCTAACACTGGTATAATAGTGCGATTTATCCGTTCGATTTGACCATTTGCCCTTGGTAAACCGACAGTAATCTTGATGTGTTCAATATCCTCTTGACGGCAATAGTCTTCGAACTCATTTGACGTGAAAGCCGTTCCTCTATCAGAAACAATATAAGTTGGATTCCCAAATACACTCTTCTGCAATTCTAATTTATCAATGACTTCTTTCGAGGTCGTGGACTTCACTGGGTACAACCATACAAACTTCGTAAAAGCGTCGATTACTGCTAGGATATGTTTATAGTTCTTGTTTGTAGATTCGAGGGGTCCTAAGTGGTCGATATGATACGTATGAAGCGGCACTTCTTTAATCAATGGGTGTAGAAACCCTTCTCTTTTTCCGGCTTTCTTATTGACGAGTATGCACTTCAAACAATTGGCGATACATTTTTCTATTTTCTCACGTAATTTAGGAATATAGAATTCTTGATTTAGACTTTCTTCGACCCTCTTGACCGCGAAATGACCTTTCTCATGTGCACGTCTTATAATTTCAGCTTGCATCACTTTCGGCACTACCAGCAAGTCGTAACCTTTTACTTGCTTATAAAGTAGATTATTACTTATGTAGTAATTTTCATAAGGAGCTTCTTTTAACCGTTGTTTGATGTTTTGTATATCTTCATCAGAGTCTTGAGCCTTCTTAATTTTCGGAGTAATGTCATGACTAACGACATTCATCACTGGGTGTCTGCTTAAGGCATCCACATGCTTCATTCTTGTTCCTGATCGATGTTCGATCGTGTAGTCGAAGTCTTGTAGGAACATCACCCATCTTGCAATTTGAGGGGTTAAGTCTCGTTTGCTTATTGTCTGCTGAAAAGCGGAACAATCAGTTATTATTTTGAAAGGCTTACCCAATAGGTAGACTCGAAATCTCTTTAAAGCTTCCACCACTGCTAATGTCTCAAGTTTGTAACTAGAGTATTTTCTTTCGGCATCGGTAGTCTTCTTACTCATAAAATATACAGGGTGCAGCTGATCGTCTGAGGGTGCCTTTTGCAATAGTACTGCTCCATAGCCGTCTTGACTTGCATCTGTGTGGACTTCTGTCTCGTAATTACGATTGTAAATACATAGAACTGGTTCCTCTGAGAGACATTTTTTGAGTTCCTCGTATGCGTCTTTTTCCTGCTCTTCAAACCGGAACTTTGCGTCTTTTTTCAAAAGATCACTGAGTGGCTTAGCAATCTTTGCGTAGTTTGGAATGAATTTCCGGAAGTAGCCTGTAAGACCCAGGAAACTTTGGACATCTTTCGTATTTAGCGGTTCAGGAAATCTTGCTACAGCCTTCGTCTTATCAGGTGACGGGTATATCTTGCCATCTTCTATTAAATGTCCTAAGAATTCGATGCGTCTTTGTAGCAGCTTGCACTTCTTCTTGTTAATTGCGAGTCCATAGTCTTTTGCTCTTTGTAGAACTAACTTGAGATTAGCAACAGCGTTTTCCTCGTCAACACCTGGAATTATCAAGTCGTCTACGTATGGCAGAGCTATTCCCTTGGCGGTCAGATCACTAAAAATCAGATTTATGAAGCGTTGGAATACTGCTGGTGAGTTGCAAAAACCAAACGGTACTCTTAAAAATTGATATTGTCCATTATGTGTTACAAACGACGTGTATTTACGATCATCTTTATGTATCGGAACATGAAGAAACCCATTTTTCAAATCGATAGAACTGAACACTTGAGCATTTGGTAATCGGTCCAAGATATCTTCAATCAATGGAAGCGGATAGCGATCTTTGATTACAATCCTGTTTAGAGCTCGGTAGTCTATACAGACTCTTGGTGTTCCGTCGCGCTTCTTTACTACTACCACTTGACTGGCATACTCGGATGAACAGAGTTCCACTATTCCTTCCTCAATCCATTGCTCTACTTGTTTTTCAACAATCGTTCTTTCTGGAAACGGTAAACGTCTTGGCCTTGCTACAATTTTCTGATTATCGCTGACTGTAATTGTCATTTCAATATTGGCACTCTTAATTTTCTGTGGCTGATAATTTTCCAAAAGATTCTCTACTTCTTCTTTCGTCTGCTTGCATACAACATGCTCTATGTCGGGTTTGTCTTCTTCTATAATGTAATTTGGCAATAACATCGTATCTTCGTGTAACTTTTTAATTACAATACCATTTTGCTTAATATTGAGTTCAGCTAGTGATAATAACTCATTACCAATAACAGCTTTCATAATCATGACGTCATTTGATACAACGTAGATAGTTACTAGGAAAGATTCGTCGTCAATATAAATTGTATCTTCAAAACATCCCATAGGCTTTACTTCGTTTCTTCCAAATCCTGAAAAGCGTAGCGTAGTTTTGTGTAATTCCGGTGATCCTATTTTTTTGTAAGCATTCTCATTAATAATATTGAACTGGCTGCCGGTATCTATTAATGCGTTCAAGTTTTTCTTCTGAATCTTAATCGTCTTGTACATTCCTTTCGGTGGATCACAGCTGCTTACATGTTCTTTTTTCGTTGACGTTTCTTCCTCTTCTTTCTTCCTTTTTGCTTTCTCTTTTTTGCATTCAAGAGCCTTGTGCCCGAACTCATTGCAATTAAAACATTTCATGCCTTTACTCTTTGATTCGCACTCAGTTGACCGATGTCCCAGTACACCGCAATTGAAACATCTAATTTCTTCCTTTTCCTTTGGTTTCATCCTCTTGCTTGTGACTACGTTCGTACCTTTGCTGGCGATTGGCGTCTTTGTCTTCATTTTCTCATATATTTTTAATTTTTCTTTAAACTCTTTTATATTTTTTGCTCCATACAAAACAGCTTTATTTGCCATACTGTCGTCTATGCCATCTATAACGTAATGGAACAATGCTTCCTCTTCAATTTCGCCTCTGCTGGCTATCTCTCTCATCTCTAAAAAGTACGTTTGCACTGATTCGTCTTTTTTCATCTTTTTTCTATTTAGTAATCTGTGCAGCTCAGCACTATTCATTTTATAGCTAAATTCTTCTTTGAGTGACTTTTTTAATTTCTTCCAAGACGTAATGCCTTTTTCTGCTTGAATAAACAATTTTGCAACGCCTTTTAGCATTTTCTTTGCGAATATCAACTTCTGAATTTCTGTCCAGCCAAACAGCTCAGCTGATTCTTCCATGTCTCTTATCCAGCGTTCAACCGGATATTTATCATCTCCGTCGTAGTGCCTGATGGAATCTTCCACATCTCTAAACGTCATTGTGAATTTAGTGTTCACTGATTTTGAACTTACTCGTCGTTCTTCATCTTCGTCTTGAATTTCGTCCTCTTCGTCTATATCCTCTTCATCTTCATTTTCTTCAGATTCGTTCTCTTCTTCCTGTTCGTCTTCTACGTCTTCGTTCTTCTTTTTTGGTCGTCTTACGTCTTTATTCTTTACTTGTTTTTCTCGTCTTGTTTTCCGTCTTTCGTCTTCATTTACTTCCTCTATTTGCATATCACTATCCGTCGCATCTTCTTCTTTATCTGATTCTGCGGCATCTCTAAGTAAGCTGAGGTCTGTCAGTACCTCGCATATGCGCTGACATAGATCTCGCTTCGTTCCTGAATATTCGAGCGCTAGAACATTACATACAGCAACTAAATCTGCCCAATTGAGATTAGCTTCTACAAACAATATCTTTTCTTTATACTCGCCTGAATCTTTAGCAAACGAAAAGCCTGTAAACTCTCGCAGTCGTTTTCGATTGCTTCTATCTCCGTCTTGCTCAAAAACGACTCTATGTAACGCTCTAATCATCTTTACCGAACTCGTTTTGAGATTATTCGCAATCGTCTTAATTTGATCGAGTCTCTCCATCGCTATATCTTATATAATTCCCACCTGGTTATGCTCTGACGCCGGTACCAAATAGTCCTTCTCCTTTTTTCTTAACACGAACTTAACCTTGACATTTAGAAACTTTCGCCGTCTTCGTCTTTCGTCGTCTTTCCGTTGCAGGTTATGTCTCATGTACGGCCCGCTCTTCTTTTGCTGTTCTCGTGCGGGATATCCCGGCTGAGCCCCCAATTTGTAGGAATATATATTGTGTAAAATCAATATTTATTATAAAAGAAAGTGTACAATACACAATTATCCTACGTAAAGTGTATTATGTGCGTAGTGTCTCTTTGTTGATGTGTTGTTCTTCGGTCTGTTCGGTAGTTCTGCCCGAGTCACACCGTCCTCTCGAGCGCCCTCTTTTTCCTCCGTCGCATCCGTATTATCGGTATTAGCGCGGGAGCCGGTCCCACAATTCGGCCGATATATATATATATATATATATATATATATATATATATATATATATATATATACATATATACACACACATATAAATTGAACGTATGTTCAATATACGTATAATTATTCATGTATATATATATATATATATATCATATATATATCATGTATATATATATATATATTGTTATTATAGAATAAACAATTTTACATATTATAAGTAATGACTGTTGACCAGAATTTAATCACATTTTATCACTACTGACGCGAACAAAATAAAATAATTGTAATGCAAATTTTTTGCTTCTTATTAATTAGGCCAAAATAATAGAGCCACCTAATAAGTTCACCTGTTTATTAAGTTTAACTAATTAACAAAAATATTTTTTTGCTTTTGGTGCTTCAATACTTTGTAGGAAATCCTTTGTTTTTCAAAACAGCTTCACATCTTCTACCCATAGAGCTTACCAAACATCTACACTCTGCTTCAGAAATTGAGTACCAAGCTTTTTGGATTTCCTCCCAAAAATTGTCAAGATTTGTAGCTTTCGAATGATCGAATCGATTCTTTTGTCAATTGTATTCCACAGGTTTTCTATCGGATTTAGATCCGGACTCTGCGGTGGCCATTCCAAAATGGAAATTTTTTCCTTCTCAATAAACTTTTTTATTATTTTAGCGGTATGTTTTGGATCGTTGTCGTGCATAAATTTCCATATCAAAGGCATATCACTTCTGGCATATGGTAACATAACATCTTTAAGAATGTGTTTATACATTTCTGCATTCATAATGCCATTGATTCGAAATAATGGGCCAACGCCGTACCAGGAGAAACCCCCAGACAATAACATTGCCACCACCATGTTTCACAGTTTTTAAAGTGTACTTGGGATTGTTTTCTTGATTCGGTGGTCGTCGCACATACACTTTTCCATCCGAAGTGAACCTATTAAACTTTGATTCATCGGATCACAGCACATTACGCCACCATTTATCATCTCTATCTCTGTGGCTTTTAGCAAAAGTTAATCTTTTTTCGATATTTCGTTTAGATACATGTGGTTTTTTCTTAGCAATGCGACCATTGAGTTTTGCATCACATAATCTTCTTTTTATAGTTGATGCTGATAATTTGATATTATATTGACTGGATACCATCTCTTTCAAGCGTGGCGCACTCAAGAAAGGATCCTTTTTAACTTTTAATGTAATTTCTCGGTCCAAGCGCGCAGAAGTTTTTCGGGGCCTTCCTCGATTTTCAGGTGTTGGCTTAGTTTGTTTCGCTTTTTTAATTGCGTTCTGAACGCGTTTCCGAGAAACGTTTAACTGTTTTGCAATTTTATTCATTGTTGAACCATTTTTCCACATTTGAAATATTAGTACGCGTTCATTATCACTTGTGTGCTTTGCTCTTCCCATCTAAAAGTGCGGATTATTGAAAAATCATTGGTAAATTAAATTGTGGGATATTTGTGTAAACAGTAATAAAAATATTTGATGAAAGAAGATATTTTAATTGGAAAATTGAACTTTAAGTAAAGGCAAAATAAGGTGGCTCTATTATTTTGACCCAATTAATACTGACCTTTAAGTTATGTTCGACCTTTTTACACTACACAATACTATTCCGCGACATTAAGATACCATCAATGTCTTCTCTACACTTGTCTAACGACAAGAAATTGTTTAACCTCAACTGTAAATAAGACTAACCAATAATAATGTGATTCATTCACTCTCCGCTAGAGGTGGCTCTATTATTTTGAGCGCCACTGTATATATATATATATATATGTAATAAGTGAGAAACATAGAATAGTAATATGTCGCGCGCGCGCGCGCGCGTCGCAACTCGGTTCCGCAAGACGAAAATCTGAAATCGTTTCACTAATTGTAAGCTATGCAGTGTTGCCGGCTTGTCCTCATTACAGGACAAGCCGGCAACACTGCAGAGAAAGCGAGAACTCTCGAGACAGAAGAGGATAGTCGAGAAGGAGAGAAACCGCTTGAGAAAGAAGGAGACAGAAGAGCTCCCCACGCATCTTTCTCGCTTGACGCTGGATTAAGAGAGAAAGCATACGACGTGATCGTACATACAAGCAACGGCGCGCCGTTGAGTCGGAGAAGACTCTTCTGTTTCCTTCTCTCTCAAGCGTTCCCTTTCTCTCTCCAACTATCCTCTAACATTTCGAGCTGTCTGCTTTTCTCTCGTTACAGCTGTAAATACGTAATTTCCGATCTCGATTTACCGACCATGCGACGAAAATTTTTCAGTATTGCGTTAACGAGAGGAACTCGGTTTCTAGTCATTGATTTTATAAAATTTGATATGATTGTAATATTCATTCATACATTTACTGCGATAGAATCCGTTGTTCAAGCATTTTTGAGAAAAAGATCAAATACTTTTAGCAGCTGTAGTACCATTACGGAAGAAGAATCGTAAATTGACCTTTGTGGTTGGACGGTCATGATTCTTGACTATTATGCTGAAGGTTCCAGGTTCGATTCCTCGGGTCAAAAATTTTTTTTTGTAAAATGTATTAAAAGAAAACCAGAAATTCAAAAATGCTCTTCTACAATAAAATTAACTTAAAATTGGACACAAAATATATGTAAAAACATATGTAAAAATTATTAAACTTTTGTTGACGTTTTTAAAACACTCATTGTAAATTTTCATGACAAATCTATTTTTTGTGTTCTTGAGAAATTTTAATTGAATTGATAGTAGAAGAGCATTTTTAAATTTCCTAATATTGTATTCCTAATTTGTATAATAACGTATAATTCATAAAAGTATACCAAAATAAAATTTTTTCGAAAGTCTATCTGCAAAAGAACGATTTATTTTCTTATAGTATTATATTTTCTTATAGTATTATTTTCTTTTAGTATTATATTTTCAACGTTTTTTTCTGGCAACAAAACATGATTTCGAGCATTTATATATACATACATGTGTGTGTGTGTGTGTGTGTAAACAAATATTCAAAGCATTCACATAGATTATAAAATGTGATTGCTTTTATTATGATACATTTTATAATCTAAGTGAATATCAATTTGAATATTTCTCTTAAAAAGAATTTAAAGGTTGCATCAAATTATTGAGAATTGCAAGTTGAAAATTAGAATTTGACCAGTCAGATAATTTGAATTTTGCGTTTTGTTTTGACTGGTTGGATTCTAATTTTCAACTCGCAATTCTCTATATCTAATGCGTAATCTGATACAGACTTTATAGCCGTTATATATTTTTATAATGATTTTACGATCAACGGCATTGTTACGCTAGATGCAAAAATTTTTCTCAGGGCACTAAAAAAGTTTTACGAGCCTGAGTAAGGTCGATAAATTAGGTCGTTGTAATGATCCAGCGATACGCTTCGCTGCAAATTCGATTACAGCGCCGCTCTCAGAATATCGAGCAACTAAACTATAGCTCTCTGCATCAATTCCACGTGCAAATTACATAAACAATTTTCAGACATCCATTTCTTTCGTACTAGAGCCTCTAGGACCATTCTGCAAGCGCCATATTGTTCTTTTATTTAATTCATACGCAGTAAACTATTTATTTCATATATACAAAGTCTAAAATTTTTATATGGGGCACATGTTGTCACGAGTCGGCTGCAGAAGCCGATAATAAAACTATAATTTTTTAATTTACTTTCGTTTTTCGTACTAAATTATAGTTTCCCGTGTATGTTTTTGTTACTACTTTAATTGTGGAGAAGGATTTTACGATCTATAAAGCCAATTAAGAGAAATGCCTGTCCAAAAATATGCACGTATACAGACCGGTTCAGCATCGCCTTAAGTATATGTTACGCAATTTTACTCGCAAGATTCTGAAAATTGAGTTGACTGACGCTTACAGAACTCGTAATTGTTCACAGATTAAAGCCTTCCGTCTTGCTAACAAAATATCTAAACATGTCCCTTACCACAGAAATGAATGACAGAATTAAACCAATCAAGTATGTTGGTGTAATCAATAATAATGATAATAATATTACATATTCCAAGGCTGCTCGAGACGTTACTATTATGAATTCCCTGGATAAACAGGTTGTCAAAATAGAAATAGAAGTCAATTCTTTTGATGTTAACTTTTTCAAAACCTCGCTTAATAGAGTAAAAAACAAATGGTTCGTCAACTTGACTCCTAATGCCATTTCCCACGATGTATAAGGTCTGTTGCAACTCGGCGAAAATTTTTTTTTCCCAACGCAGCGGATTGATAAAGTGATGATCGAGCTTATCAAAAGCATTGAATGTAATATAAGCAAAGTTGACCCTGAACAACAATTAAATATTAGGAATCGTACCATCCCAACCATTAAGAATTTACAATACAAACCTTCTCTTAACAACCATAACAACTACATAATTAACAATTTAATAAAAGCATATAAAAGATTTGTTAAAGAGGATGAACACATTATTTTTACACGTGCCGATAAAGGGAATATTACAGTAGCCTTGGATCGTAATGATTACATCAACAAAATAACACTCATGCTACAAGATGTAAACACTTACTCGATTGTCAAAAAAGATCCAACTAAACAAATCATTAAAAATCTAAAAAGTTTATTAACAAGATGGAAGACTAAAGAATATATATCGACTAATGTTTACAGCAAATTGTATAGTAGTGATGGGATATTACCGAGGGCTTCCCAAAATTCATAAACCGAAGTACCCGTTTAGATTAATAATTTCATCTGTTGAGAGTCCGTTGTACTCCTTAGCCTTTTATTTACACAAGCTAATTTCTAAGATTTCAGACATTTTTAGACATATTGACAACAGTTTCAAATTGACTGACAAATTGAAAGACATTTGTATCGATGACAACCACGTTTTAATCTCGCTGGATGTCATCTCGTTATTTACAAATATTCCAATTGATTTAGCCATTAACAGCGTGCTAAAACATTGAAACTGTATCTCAGTAAATTGTAGTTTACCTAAAGACGAATTTATTGAAGCATTGACGATGATCTTGAACTCAACTTACTTCTCTTTCAATGATCTTATTTATAAACAGAATTTTGGGACACCCATGGGTTCTCTCCTCTCGCCAATCATTGCGGATTTAGTCATGCGTGATTTAGAAGAGCAGGCTCTGGAGAGTGTGGATTTTGTACCCTCTTTTTATGTAAGATATGTCGACATAGCTATGTCCATACCACGACATTTTGAGGATATGGTCTTAAACATTTTTAACTCTTTCCACCCTAGGTTACAAATTACATTGGAAATGGATGGTGATGCACTTAACTATCTCGATGTAACTTTGATAAAAAGACACATACATATTGAGTTTAATTGGTATCACAAACCCACATTCTCTGGAAGATACCTAAACTTTTTATCGCAACACCTTCTCTCACAAAAAATAGGTACTATTATGGGCATGGTGGACAGGGCGATTCTATTGTTACATCCGGGTTTTCAACGTGAAAATTTGAGACTGATTATCGAAGTCCTCCTGGATAATGACTACCCTTTAAACGTAATTTTCAACACTATCAACACAAGACTAGATTTCTTGTTTAACAAATATAAGCGAGATGCAATGTGCTTTAACACCAAAACATTGGTTGACGGTACGAAAAATAATAGATGGTTTACCATCCCGTACATTCACTCCATCTCACATAAATTTAAAAATATCAGTAATGATCTCAATTCCAGAATTTCGTTTTTCAGTCTCAACAAACTGGGTACAATAATTAAAGCACACAAGGACAGGCTCCCTGATTTATGTCAAAAAAACGTGGTTTACAAAATTTTATGCAAAAATTGTGACGCTTCGTATGTGGGACAAACACGTAGACAACAAAAAACAAGAATTTCCGAAACACGAAAACCACATAAGATGGAATACAAACACCGATTTAGTTATTACGGAACACAGGTTAAATAGCGACTTTGATTGGGATAATGTTATAATATTAGATAAAGAACCTTTCTGGGGGAAGTGCCTGATTTCTGAAATGCTACATATAAAATGCCAAAACAACGGACTAAATAGACAAGCGGACACTGAATATTTACACCATGCCTATACCAGTATCCTCGATAGATTATAACGGTCTATTATTTGTATATTTATTTTCAAATGTTTGATCTCATCGCCGACACTGCTTATGAATGGAGAGCAGTAACGCCTTGACGGTGATACAGGCGAGATGTGTCACCTGTATGCTGTCATACGATTATCATTTTGTTTATAACGTTATTTTTATATTTATTTTTGTGCGTTTAATGTGTATCTGGTCCTTATTTCACATGGTAAATTTTTATAAATTTTTATAAGTTTTATTTAACATCTTAACTTAGATTCGAATATGAAAATGTGACATCCGCTTATAAATTTTCATATTCGAATCTAAGTTCTTGTACTAAAGAAGACCAATTATTAAAGATCAAAATGTTTACATTTATTTGGCAATTGTTTGTTTTTGGCGCACAACATCCAGCACGGCTCCTTAGCTCGTCTTGTTTTATTTGAAATATTATTCATAAGAACCTTGAAATTGTATTTGCTTTTAATTTTTTAATATTTTTAATTTATTCTTGGGCTAGCCATATTAGCACTACTTTTCTTTTTTCATAGATTACGTCACATTTGTATAACTCACGTCTTATGTACAGATTAATAAATATTTTGCTACTTTAAGTTTAGAATCTGTTGAACAATACAATCACTTTGAAAAATAAGATCGTTCAAGTTTCAATATAAAATATTGATTAATTATTAACAAAGTTATACAAGAAAATAAAAATTGATACCTTATCATCCTCTTTTCTACAGGAAACATAAGAAAATAAACAGAATATAAAATGAGAAAGAACTATACAGTCATAACAATAGTCTTATTGTTAGTCTTGAAATAATGTCTTATGAATGATTTCACATACAATTTTTAATTCTTTCGAACTGTCCCTTACAAAAAAAAAAACACTCAATTTTAGATGATAACACTCAAATTTGGTTGTTTATCATTAAAGTTAAGTGTTAACCATCAATATTGGGTGTATGTTGAGTGTTGAGCATCAATGTTGAGTATCGGTTAAGCGTTGAGCATCAATGTTAGGTGTTGGTTGAGTGTGACCATCAATATTCGGTGTTGATTTGGTGCAGATACCCAATAGTGAGTGTCGATTTAAAACATTTTGAGCGCCAATGTTAAGTATCAGTCAAGTGTATCAATATTCGATGTTAATATAATATAGACATGCAAGCAATAATCGAGAGTATGTGATTTATTATTTAAATGTAAATATTATAATAGTAAGATCTTGTTAATATTCGATATTGTGATGGTTTCTTGCTGATTGAATGTAACATATTAAATTAGCTATATTGCTCTGATAGGTTTACATCAATTTATATAATTAAACTCGTTTTGCAATTAATAATCTCCATTACAATAGTAATATACGCATATGTGCCTACTTCTAATTTGAAAAATTGCGAATGAAAAATTAGTTATTCAAAATTGCTTTATTTGAAATAATAAAATATGTATATCTTATACATATCTTATATCTTATATATATAAACAGGGTGTCCGGAAAATCGCTACGAATATTTTGGGACGTGATTTGGGACCCCAAAAGAAGACAAACAAGCTATATACACATAGGTCCAAAAATAAATTGTTTCCGAGTTATAGCCACTTTTATGTTAAAAAAAATCGTATTTTATAGTCTGCGTGGCATCCCTTCTTAAATTTTTTATTAAATTCCTAATTTTTTTATTTTCAGAGAGGTATCTGAATTTTTTGTCTCAGCATCCGCTCTCACAAAAGAGAGGTGTTATCATGGGCATGGTTAATAAAGCCTTCTTTTTGTTGCATCCTGAATTTTACAAAAAAAATTTAGAGTCAGGCAACATTTTTTTGAGTAATGATTATCCGTTAGATTTTATTTTTAAACCTATTAAAACAAGATTAAAAAGTCTTATCCATAATCGAAATAGCCAACAGGATAATTTCACTAATAACTCTGAATCTGAACAAACGAAAAATTAGTTTACGATCCCCTTTATTGATTTAGTGTCTAACAAATTCAGGGGCATCACAAATAATACTGACTCTGGATTGGCTTTTTACAGTCTCAACAAACTTGGCACTTTTATCAAAGTCCATAAGGATCCTTTCCAGGATACCTCCAAAAAGAATGTCGTGTATAAAATATCGTGCAATGACTGCGATGCTTCCTATGTGGGTCAAACGGGGAGACAATTAAATACAAGAATCTCAGAACACCGCCAACATATTCGTAGAAACACGACAACTAATTCTGTCATTACTGACCATAGATTGCATCGCGGTCATGATTTTGATTAGGACAATGTTCAAGTTCTCAATGTCAAAAAGAATATTTTCAAACGACTCACTTCAGAGATGCTACATATTAAATCTCAGAGAGAGAATCTGACTTTAAACAGACACGGACTTCCTCAACCATGCATACTCGGCGATCTTAGACAGGTTGTGACCTCTTTTGATACATATCGGTTATTATTGCAAGCTCATTTGTGTTCGTGCGTTTGACGAGAAAACATCTGACTATCTCTGTGCTACTCTATTTATTATATTTATTGTGTTTTATTAATTCCGACTTAATGACGTCTTTCTTTAAATTTATTTTTATATAAAAAAAAATCTGTGTTAATTTATTACGATGTGACGTCAACTTACAAAATGGCTTGAATTGACAGTGCTGGTGAGTTGTCTGAATTTTTATTTTATAACTTCCGAACATTCATGTTCACTGTCCACCATAGATCATGACATAATCGCCCATACATCCAGCTTGGTGGTTAACATTGATGGATCATTTTTGAAAATTTGCTTAGAAAATTTGCTTTTTGAACAAATAGAAGCGACTACACGGCGTGTCAATTCCTCGCTCTCGAGTCGGATACAACTTATGCTAAATATGGGACGTTTCTTTTTCGTTCAACGCGACCACGTTACACAATTATGAACACTTATGATTTTGTTAATTTATAATTATCGTTTAGAATAACTTCAAGTAAAGTCGAAACGCATCCAATCTATTAATGTATACATTTCGATGTACTAAATCCTAAATATATTGTACATTTTATTATTGACGCACCAATTACCGCGTTTGACTCGCATTTCCAACGTTTTATTTTTTAATTTTTTTATTTTTATTTCTTATTTTTTTAATTTTTTAATTTTATTATTTTTTTATTTAATTAATAATTATTTTTTAATTTTTTTTAATTTTTTATATTTATAATTACATTATTTTTTAACACATTATTTAATTAAATAAAAAAATAATAAAATTAAAAAATTAAAAAAATAAAAAATGATAATTAAAAAATTAGGAATTTAATAAAAAATTTTAAGGAGGGATGCCACGCGGACTAGAAAATACAACTTTTTTTAACATAAAAGTGGCTATTACTTGAAAACAACTTATTTCCGGACCTATGTTTATAGCTTTTTTTCCTTCTTTTGAGGTCTCAAAATATTCGTAGCAATTTTTCGGACACCCTGTATACAGGGTGATTCAGAAAAACCTTATGTCTTTGAAGTGACATATTCCTGAGGTTATTCCGAAACAACTTTTTCTTTGGCAAAAACTTGTCCAAAGCTTAATTTTTGAATTTTAAGAAGACATAGTTATCCAATAACCGGGCGCGTATAGCAGAGAGACAGGGCCGGCGCAACTGTTCGATACGGGCGATTACGTGGGGCGATCGCAGTGACAGATCAAACACTGCTTTCCTCTCTCCCCCCCTCTCTCTCTCCTGCTCTCTCAAAACCACTATCCCATTCTCATTCTCATTCTTTTCTTATTTGTTTATCAACTCATGCATTGACACTGAAATAATGCTAGATTTAAAAACGTTTTTTAATTATTTGACGTCTTGTCTTTAATAATTCTTTATGTGTAAAAAAATATCCCTTTTAAGTCAAAACTAGCATGTTTCAAATGCGTGATTGAAAGATAAACGTGCAGAGAAAGAGAGAGAGAGAGAGAGAGAGAGAGAGAGAGACAGAGAGACAGAGAGACACGTGTCCGTTCAAGTTTGAACGTGAATACTCACTTATTATCCCGCATAGCGATCAGCCTTTATCTTCAAAAAGATAAAATATTCTTAGGAAATTCGCGATTTTCCTCTTTTCTTCTTAAATCACATCACTTGTCACATTCACTACAATCATTTTTTTGGTCAAAAAATACTAACACATACAAATCACAATCGTCACTTTATAGAAAACACTATCGTCAATTACTATTAGTCACTACTAATCACGTGAGAATTACGCGTGAGAATTACTCAAAAAAAGAAACACGTGTTTATAACAAAGAGGTTAGGTTATATTCTCTTTGCTTTATGAGCGAGCAGTCGACTAGTCTTATTGTTCGCGTAACACTGCGTGATTGACGTTTTAAGAATCAGAACGCGGTAATTAAAAATTACAAATATTGTTGCACCCGTGTGTCGCGCCTGTGACCGTGAACTTGAATTTCACGGTCATCCCGGACGAACCCCTAAACGTTGCACTCGCGGCGCGTTCACGGTTCACGTTTCTCAAGCGACTGTCTCTTGTCTCATACCAAACTCAGTCTTTCGGCTTTTAAAAATCGGGATGACCTTGAAATCTTCGAGTTTACGGTCACATGCGCAACACGCGAACAAAACAATATAAATAATTTTTTATCAATACATGTAATTTATTAAAAAATATTGCAAATGCAACATCGAGCGATTATTGATTTATGCATCGATTGCGCACCGCATTTATACGATCTTCGTGGGGGGTCGATACCCCTCCACGTCCCTCTCCGCGAATTAGGTTGATCAATACATGACACATGCATCGATTCGTGGAGAAGGACATGGAGGGGTATCGACCTCGCGAAAATCGTATAAATGCGGTGCGCGATCGATACGTGAATCGATAATCGCTCGATGATTAGAACCAAAGGACCATAACAATAGAAGAATTATCAGGAAGAAATGGCCAGCTACACAAACAAAGAATATTACGACATGATAATGGCATATGAAAAGTCTCAGGGACAACTTCACGCTGCTGCAAGAAGATACGCGGAATTATATCCGCATCGAACAAGACGTCCGTTAGCAAACGTTATACTTGCGGCAGCACAACGATTATACGATACCGGAAGCATCCTGCCGAAAAAGAATGATTGTGGTAGACAACACAATCAGAGAAACGTTTGTACTGTGGAAACAGTTCTTCGTGCTGTTGAACAAGAGCCTGAAACTAGTATTCGGGTTATTGCTCAAGAGCATAATTTGTTTTACTCCACAGTACAAAGTATTTTAAAAGAAGAAAAAAATGCACGCTTACCATTACACTCGCGTGCAAGATTTACGAGAGGAAGATTATCAACGAAGAAGAAGATTCTGTAAAAATTTTTTAAGAAGAATAAACGAGGATCCGCAATTTCCTTCTCGTGTGATATTTAGCGATGAATCGTTGTTCATACGAGAAAGAATTGTTAATTCGTACAACATGCATATGTGGAACAATGAAAATCCTCGAGTTACTCGACTTAGAAGTTTTCAAGTCCGATGGAAAATTAACGTCTGGGCAGGAACATATGGGTACTAATATACTGGGCCCAATTATATTGCCAGAGATCCTGAATGTAGCATCGTATAAGGACATCTTGGCATCAGAAAATATTCCAGATTTTCTAGAAAAAATACCATTTGCTGAAAGAAATAGAATTATATTTCAACAAGATGGTGCTGGACCTCACAATGCCAGAGTTGTTACGGACTATTTAAACGAACAATTTCCTGACCGTTGGATGGGCCAGGTATGGCCCAATACCTTGGCCTGCAAGATCGCCGGATCTGAATCCATTGGACTCTTTCCTATAAGGATACTGCAAAGAAGTTATTTATAAGAAGCTTCCTGAAGATTTAGAAGATTTAAATGACAAGCTCCATTATGCTATTTGGGACATCGACAATATTCTACAGAAGAAATTTATTGAGACGCATAAGAGCTTGTGTAGCAATGAACGACAGCTACTTCAAACATCTATTGTGAGAAAAGAAAAATGAAATAAGCAATTAATCTGCCTTTTTCAGGGCAACCAAATATTTCATACGTGGGACATTTTTTTACACACAATTCGCAAGGTATTATAAAAAATAAATAAAATATTCAAAGAAATTGTATGATATATTTTATACAATTTTCAACGAAAATTAATAAGAAATGAATAATAAGGAATCAACATAATTTATTTAAAAACATTACATTTACAATATTTTTAAATAAATTATGTTAATTCTTTATTACTCCTTAATACACATAACATTTTTAAAAATGTTGCATTGGCAATATTTTTTAATAAATTACATGTATTGATAAAAAATTATTTATATTGTTTTGTCCGCGTATTGCGCATGTGACCGTAAACTCGAAGATTTCAAGGTCATCCCGATTTTTAAAAGCCGAAAGACTGAGTTTGGTATGAGACAAGAGACAGTCGCTCGAGAAACGTGAGCCGTGAACGCGCTGCGAGTGCAACGTTTAGGGGTTCGTCCGGGATGACCGTGAAATTCTCGAGTTCACGGTCACTGGCGCGACACACGGGTGCAACAATATTTGTAATTTTTAATTACCGCGTTCTGATTCTTAAAACGTCAATCACGCAGCGTTACGCGAACAATAAAACTAGTCGACTGCTCGCTCATAAAGCAAAGAGAATATAACCTAACCTCTTTGTTATAAACACGTGTTTCTTTTTTTGAGTAATTCTCACGCTTAATTCTTACGTGATTATTAGTGACTAATAGTAATTGACGATAGTGCTTTCTATAAAGTGACGATTGTGATTTGTATGTGTTAGTATTTTTTGACCAAAAAAATGATTGTAGTGAATGTGACAAGTGATGTGATTTAAGAAGAAAAGAGGAAAATCGCGAATTTCATAAGAATATTTTATCTTTTTGAAGATAAAGGCTGATCGCTATGCGGGATAATAAGTGAGTATTCACGTTCAAACTTGAACGGACACGTGTCTCTCTGTCTCTCTGTCTCTCTCTCTCTCTCTCTCTCTCTCTCTCTCTCTCTCTCTGCACGTTTATTTTTCAATCACGCATTGGAAACATGCTAATTTTGAAAAGGAATATTTTTTTACACATAAAGAATTATTAAAGACAAGACGTCAAATAATTAAAAAACGTTTTTAAAACTAGCATTATTTCAGTGTTAATGCATGAGTTGATAAATAAATAAGAAAAGAATAAGAAAGAGAATGGGATAGTGGTTTTGAGAGAGCGGGAGAGAGAGAGGAAGGAGAGAGAAAAGCAGTGTTCTATCTGTCACTGCGATCGCCCCACGTAATCGCCCGTGTCGAACGGTGAGTTGTGCTGGCCCTGTCTCTCTGCTATACGCGCCCGGTTATTGGATAACTCTTTCTTTTTAAAATTCAAAAATTAAACTTTGGACAAGTTTTTACCAAAGAACAAGTTGTTTCAAAATAACCTCAGGAATATGTCTTTTCGAAGACATAAGGTTATTCTGAATCACTGTATATTTATGATATGTATAAGATGTACATATATAATATATAATATACATTTTGGCTGCACTTAATTAAGAACTCCTCACTGGAATTGACGTTTCGAATTTTCTTACTTATAGACAACAAAATCGATAGAATTTTTCATGCTGATTTCGAATATGTAGGTTTTTAGTTAATGCAATTTGCCGTTCTAGAGAAAATGAGTCCCGAAAGGTTTTAAGTCCATGAGCACATGTGTGAGATCCCACAGACCAAAACATTGGTTTGGCAAAACAAATAGTAAAACAATCGACAATCAATTGCTTTGTAGGCGATTACATTAAAAACAATCAATTTTCTGTCCAAATCGAATTCCAATTCACCGTTGTGCCATCCCACGAAATTGCAACTCTTTTGGGTTCCATCTTCTCTGGAACGGTGTATGGCATCAGCTAGAGACTTACATATTTAGAATCAGCGTGAAAAACTCTATCGATCCATCCAAACACCGAGTTCACTTTCAAAGGCAAAAATAAAGGAAAGTGCTAATCTTGGCATTACTCTTTAAACATCAAAGTTAAAAGTTATTAACTTTTAATTTAATTGAGCCAATTTTTAATGATTTAACTTTTAATTACAACCAGTTATTTTTATAATCTATAAAATTTTATTTATTAACTTTTTTTTAAGTTAAAATTTAATATAGATAAAAGAAATAAATTACAAAAAGCACATTCACACATTTTTATCAAAATATACAGAATAAAAAAAATAGATTTAAAAAGTATAGATAATAATATAACATAAAATATTTTATAAACAATTATGATTTTTTAAACTCTACTTTAATAATTTTATATATGCAGAATCACTTAAAGAATCGTATTAGACTTCCGTTTCCGGAGCGATTAAGCATAGAAATGAGCAGTATTAGTGGAATTTGGATAGAGGCAGAGAGTGAGTGGAAGACGGAAAGGGAGAGAGTGAAGCGTGAGAGAAGGCGGAGTAGTTGGAGCTGTGGTGGAGTAGGTGGAGTGCGTGCGGAAAGAGAGTCGTGAAGGTTTAAAAAAGATAGAGTGAGTGGAAGTGTACGTAAGGTTGAGAGGTTAGGAAATGTGAGAAAGCTTGGAGTAAGGATAGGGGAAGGAGGGGAGGCGCACGAGTAAAGGCACGTACGCACGGTAGTGCGTTCGTAAACGCATTCCGTCCGGTTTGTCCAATTGGCAGACGCCATAAGGAAATAGAGGAAAATAGAGCGGAAACCGAGCAGGAGTAGGAGGAAGGATGAATGAAGGCAAAATAACCGCGTTGATGGAAGCAGCGAAGAAAGAGATAAGGAAGGGTTTGAAAAAAGAAGAATTAAAGGAAATGAGAGGTGGGAGAAGAGGAAGTTTAGGAGTACTGAAATTATGGAAAAAGAAAAGGGATTGACGGAAGGGATAGAGGAAATTGAGAAGGAGGAAGAAGATAAATTAAAAAAAAACAAAAAAACAGCGAGAATGCCGCCAAGAGGTGGAGGAAAGGAGAGGGAAGTGATGTTGATGGTGGGAGAGGACGGGGGAGATGGGCGGGTAGTGAGAGGGGAAAGCTGAGAGAGGAAAAGAGGAAGGGAGAAAGTCGAGGGATAAAAAGATAAACAGGGAAGGAAAAGTGCTGGTTGAGAAATTGGAGGAGATAGAATGGTTTATACATAATGGATGCGGTAAAGGAGATAGAGATGGGATGTGGATGTATGCAGGAGCAAAAGGAGAATCGGTATTAGACTACGTGATAGGAGATGAGGAAGTATGGGATAGAGTGTTAAGGGTGGAGGTGGCAATGAATGTGGACTCGGACCACTTCCCAGTGGTAATTTCGGTTAAAGGGGAGGGTAAAGGAGTGAATAGAGGAGATCGAAGAGTAAGTAGATAGGAATGGACAAAGGTAGGAAAGGAATTATTTAGGAAAAAGATGGAGAGAGCTCTGGAAGGAAGGAAAAAGAGAGTGAAAAGGGGTGGGAGGTGTTGAGGGGTGCAAAGGATACTACAAGAGGGGCAAGGAAATGAGTAGAGGGAGAGAGTAAGAGGATGGTGGGATACAAAATGCAAGGAGGATTAGAGTAGAGTAAGAAAGGAACTGAAAAAGTGGAAGAGGAAAAGGGAAGGGGAAGATGGATATAGGAAGGGTAAAAAAGAATATAATAAATTATGTGAAAGGAAAAAAAAGGAGGAAAGTGAGAGATGGACAGAACTAGCAAAAAAGGCAAGAACGGAAAGGCAGATATGGAAAGTGGTAAATAAAGAGAGGAAGGAAAGAAAGATTATAGACGGATCAAAGAAGAGGAATGGGTAGAGTATTTTAAGGAGTTATTAGGAGGGGTGAATGGGGAAAGTAGTGAGAGGTATTAGGAAGAAAAGAAGGGGAGATATAGAGCCGGAAATCACGCGGAAGGAGATTAAAAAGGCATTAGGAAAGTTAAAGGATGGCAAAGCGACGGGGGGGGGGATGAGATACTAGGAGAGGCATAAAAGTATGGAGAAGAGAAAATAGAAGACTACATATGGGAGTTGTGCAACAGGATTTGGAGAGGAGAAGAATAGATAGAGAAATGCACCGAGAAAATAATTGTACCGATAAGAAAAAAGAGAAAAGGGAACAAGGGATTACAGGGGGGTGACGTTAACGCCATCATTGTACAAAACTTATGCCATAGTGTTGGAGAACGGGAGAAAGATGCCGCAAAATCAGACGCGATTTAGGAAGGGGATGGGAACAATGGATAACATCTACGTACTAAACTATTTAGTAAACAGGCGGCAAAATAAAGATAAGGGGAAATTGGTTGCCTTTTTTGTGGACTTAAAGGTAGCCTTCGATTTGGTAAACAGGGAAACATTAGAAAGGACGTTAAGGAAAAGAAAAATAGGGGAGGATTTGATAGTAAGATGTATGGACTTGTTGAGGGAGACAAAAAGTAGATTGAGAATTGGTGAGAAATGGAGTAAAGCATTTTGGACAAGTAAGGGTGTAAGGCAGGAATGTCTGAGCCCTTCATTATTTAACATATCTTAACCGCGGACGTAGAGAAATATATGGGGACATGGTGCTGGGAAGGGGTGAGGTTGAAAGAGGAAAGAATGTACACGTTGGTCTACACGGGCAATATGGTTCTGATAGCGGAGGAGGAGGACCAGATGAAGGCAATGATAGCGAGATTTGAAAAATATATAAGGGGGAAGGGATTAATAATAAACGCCGGGAAATCAATGATGATGAGGTTTAGGAAGGGAGGGAAGAATAAGAAAAGCAAAATAGAAATAGGAGGGAAAGGTAATAGAGGAAGTGAGGAAATTGAATTACCTAGGATATGTGTTCCAGAGAAATGGTAAGCAGGATAAACAAGTAAGGGATAGGGTAAGAAGGGGTATGACAATTATGGGACAAGTTTGGGGGATAGGGAAAAGAAAGTTTGGAGGGGATTAGGGAAAAAGGGTTTGGCTCTTCGATGCATTGGTTTAGACGGTGATGGCGTACGGGGTGAAGATTTGAGGATGGAAGGAAAGAAAAGTGGTAAAGAAAAAGCAGGAGAAATTTTGAAATAGGTATTGGGGTTAAGTTGGAGGGTATTTATTAAGGAAAAAATTATTACGGGACAAATTGACCACAAGAGCAGGAAGAAGGGCTTGGGGATTTGAGAAAAAATTGGCGGAAGGGAGAGAAAGTGAGTTGGCGAGATGTTGGGAGGAAATGAAAAAGAGAGCGCGAAGAGGAGGAGAGATGTCAGAATGGGAGAAAGAAAGAAAGGATTTCTTTGAGGATAGGGGGATGGAAGTGAAGAACTAGAGGAAAGAGGAGGTTTTTGATTTCTACAGAGGGGAGAAAAGGGATAGGGAGAAGCAGAGAGAGGAAAAACGGGAAAGGATTAAAAGATCAAAGGGGAATAAATGGTACCAGTGAATTAAAGGGAAAGGAATACCGGAATATCTAAGGAAGAGGTGGGCAGAAAATAGGTGGAAAAGAGTAGCAAAATATAGATTAGGAGAGAAAATAAGGGAAAAGAACTATTGAGCAAGTGAGGGAGATAAAAAATGCAAGATGTGTAGAATAGAGAAGTCGTGGGAACATGTATGGGAAGAATGTGGAAGTTGTGGGGCAGAAGGGAGCTGGGAGGAGATGATGGAGAGAGTGCTAGGGGACGATGGAGAGGGGGAGGAGTGATTGAGGAAGCTGGAAGAATTCAGAAAGGAAAGAGGGTTGGAAGGGGAAGAACAAGGGGAAGCAAGCTCTTTTGTTATGCCATGGTGCTAGAAGAGAGGCTGGAGAGGGAGTTGGAGGGCGCGCGAGGATTTACAAGTAAAGGAAATTGAGAGAAAGGGTATAAGGGATAGAGGATAAAAGGGAGTGATTGGAGAAAGGAGAGGAGAGGAAAGAATAAGAAAAAGAGTGTGAAAGAGGGAGAGAGAGAGAGAGAGATGCCTAGGTTGCCTAGAATGGGGCAAATGTTTGTATATAAGAAAAAAAATACAACGGAAAATCAAAATTGCGATGGAAGCGGAGGTCCCAGGCGTGTGTGTGTGTGTGTGTGTGTATGCAGAGCGAGCAATTTAGGGTTAAGTTAGGTATAAGATAGCAATTAAGAATAGGCTAAATATTTGGTTTTTGTTACGTTTGTAAAAAATTGTAACCCCAAGGGGAACAATAAACATTTATCTATCTATCTATCTATCTATCTATCTATCTATCTATCTATCTATCTATCTATCTATCTATCTAAGGAATCGTATGTAATTATATCGCAGTTTTAGGTGTGTGTATTTTTAGCTGTATTATGTTTAAAATATTAAAAAATTATTTTCTTAAATTATAATTATGGAAAACTTTATAATGAAGGGTACCGTAAAATAAGAATTTACACATTTATATGCATCACATTTATACAAATTGTAAGTAAAATATCAGTTTTTGGGATGCACATAAATCGATCTTTCATAAGTGTTTGTCGAGCATTTGTGTATCAGAATAACCCCCTGACATTTTTCTTTTCTAGGTAACACACAATGTTTATGATAAATATTTATAATTATTTATTATTATTAATTTTTTAAATATTTTTGGTAAACCTCTGGAAAAGCGGCCTGCTCGCAAAAATAAATAAAAATATTCAATTCCTATGTATTTTTGCCTCCCGAATACAAATATAACACTTAAAAATGGCGGTTGAAAATGGAAATATCACAAAAAACTCTAAAAATTTTGTGTATTTCTGAAAATATTGATTTTAGAATCAAATGTTTCAGAAAAAAATGAAAAACTTAAAAAACGCTACAAAAAAGGTTATATACGTTATTTACGTAAACTTCTTTATTTTAATTATATTTTAATTATGTCTTTTTTATTTTGTTGTTATGTAAAAAAAAATGATTTTTAACACATTTAATACAATTCAATACACTGTATAAAGTATGTTACGTATGCATGCACGCATGCGTGTCACGTTAGCATGTGCACACACACACACAGACACACACACACACACACACACACACGGAAAGTGCAAGAGGGTGGGCCTACGGCCTACGGCTCACTTCCTTGCACCCCCCGTGTGTATGTGTGTGTGTGCATGCTAACGTTTTGTAGCGGCGGCACGCAGAACTACAAGCGTTTGTAGTATCCCGAGGCCGTAGCGGAAAAATCCTGTTTTGAAAGTTACACGATAAATTGAGACACACATGTGGTACAGAGAACGCATGGGCGGGGAAGGGTCTCCGCCGATCCCCCTACACCCCTTCCCTATATTTTACCTAACTCAATCTAACCTTATTTTAGTTGTAATTTGGCCAAGGATATCCAATTGACCATGTTGCGATATTAGATTTAAAATTATGGCCAAATTACAATTAAAATAGTGTTGGGTTGGATTAAATATACGGAAAATATATACGGGGAGAGGGTATAGATGGAGAGGCGGAGCCCTTTCCCTTCTCACGCGTTCTCTGTACTACATGAACGTCTTAATTTATCGTGTAACTTTCAAAACAGAATTTTTTGACAAAATAAAGAAGTTTACGTAAATATTGTATATAACCTTTTTTGTAGAGTTTCTTAAGTTTTTCATTTTTTGTCTGAAACGTTTGTTTATAAAATCAATATTTTCGGAGAAACACTGTAAAAATTTGAGCTATTCAGAGTTTTTTGTGATGTTGTGGTATTTCCGGTTTTGACCGCCATTACTAAGTGTCATATTCGTATTCAGGAGGCAAAAGTATATAAAAATTAAATATTTTTATTCATTTTTGCGAGAAAGCCGCAAAATTTAAGGTAAACTTTTTCCAAAGGTTTACCTTAAACTTTTACAATATTTTGATATTTTTAAATATTTCTAAAATATTTTTTAAATATTAAATAAATATTCTATATTATACTTATATAAGTAAAATAGTAAATATTTATGATAATTTATAAATATTTTTATGATATTAATAATAAATCTTTATGGTCTCTTCAATTTAAGATCATAAAAATATTTATGAAATATTTTCGTAAATATTTATAAAGTTTCAAATAATTATAAATATTTTAATAAATTATTTTAACGTTTTGCTCTTTTTTGGCCTTTAATTATTATGTGAATTATAAATATTTTGTAAATCTTTTATGAATATTTTATGCTATTCATATGTATTGTATATTGCCAAACTGAAAAAAAAAGAAAAACTTAACCCTTAAACACATCAATCCTGTAAAATACGGAAACACATTTTCGGGTCTGAGAGACTTTTTCAACTTTGAGAAGCTATAACTTTTATTAGAATTAATATTTTTTAACAATTTTTTTTAAATGAAAGTTTAAAATTTCAGGAGTGTGACTGAACAATCGGCATGGCCAAAAAATAATTTATTGTGAAGTTATTGTTGAGACTATGATTTTGAACTCGGGCGCCCAATGAATCTCACTAGTTAATTCCTACGCCAATGAGGCCGACAGATGGCGCGGACCTACCGGCAGGGGACTCGTCCCCTCTCTCTCTCTCTCTCTCTCTCAGAGAGTAGTATGTTCGGACCGTATTGGCCGAAGTCGAAGTTTTGTAACAGAGCTGCGTCCAAGGCAGTCTCTGCATTTTCTCACAATAAACCAGTCTTCTTTGTCACATGAAAGATAGACGACGCGAGTAGTTATTTTACTTCGCACTACACCCAACAATTATAAAGGAAAAACTATTAAGCAAAAATGAGAAATTGGTCAAAAATTCACTTTTCCTTCAAAAAATCATATCTTCGCAATAAAAAATGTTTAAGGACTTTCAAATACGGCGTTTTAAAGCTAAAGAGTCACACTTTGAAAAATAAAATTTGGCAAAGTCATTTCTTTTAAAAAGTATAATTATATAACATGGAAAATATGAGGTATTTTTGGGCATATAAAAATCCACTTAAAAAAAAATCATATCTTTGCAACAAAAAACTTTTAAAGACTTTACAATACGACGTTTTAAAGCTAAAGATTCATACTGTAAAAAAATTATATCATTCTCATTTCTATTAAAAAACGTACTTATGTAACACGACGAATGTGAGGTATTTTTGATTAAATCGTGTCTAAAAATTTATTTTATTCGAGATGCAACTCGTCGCCAAAGAGAATCACACGGGTCTTCGTCATTTACTGGATGGCGTATTGAAACACATAACGGCTCTAAAGGCTATCGGTCGATCGACTGAGTCGTGGGACGATCTTATTATACATTTGATAACTGGTAAGTTAGATCATATCACAAACAAAGAGTGGAAAAATAGCATTACGGAATCAGACATTCCCAATTTGCAACGCTTAACAGAATTCTTGGAGCTCAGGTGTCACATGCTTGAGACAATCAACAGGAAGATTCAGCCGTCATCACACTCACAAGCTAAGCCGACTCAAACAAAGGTTTCATCTTTAGTAAGCTCCAACGCAGCATCATGTCAGAAGTGTAAGGGAAAACATCCGATCTAAGCATGCGAACAATTTTTGAAGCTATTTCAGGAGGAGCGACAAAGGGTCGTCAAGGAAAATAAATTGTGCTGGAATTGCATGAGGGCTTCATCACACACGGCGAGGACTTGCAAATCAACCAATTGTAAGACCTGTGGCAAGCGCCATAATACATTATTACATCTTTCTAAAGATGAATCAGAAACGGCATCCATAGCGCAGCCAACAAGTCAACAAGCAGATCCCCCTGTAACGAATGTCGCGCATGCAACAAGATCAAGCTCATCATCACAGATTTTTTGTCAACGGTTTTGGCCGACGCGAAGGATTGTCAAGGAAAAAGACAAACGTGTCGCATACTTCTGGACCCAGGATCGCAGTCTCACTTTGTCACAGAAGATTTAGTACGACGTTTGGGCCTTACAACAAAATCAGTTAATATCTCTATCTCTGGAGTCAATCAAACAGTCAGTAAAGCGCAGAAACAAGTTCAAATTCAGATAAGCTCAAGGCATTACGCATACAAGGTCACCATCGACTGTCTAGTCTCAAAACAAATCATAGGTCCTCTACTCACCTTCACAAAAACCATTTCAAAATTCCATCAAACCTAACATTAGCCGATCCAGAATTTTATCATTCCACGGACGTGGACATACTCTTAGGCGCCGAGGTGTTTTGGAAGATCTTGTGCGTCGGGCAAATTGAGGAATCATCAGATCATCCTCTGCTTCAAAAAACTTTGTTTGGATGGGTAATAGGTGGCAGGTACCCAATTAATTCTCCTCATCAAGGGACAATACAATGTAATCTTTCAACATGTCATGACAATTTGGAGTGAACAATTGAGAAATTCTGGCAAACGGAGCAGGTTTCTCTCAAACCAGTGCTCACCGCAGAGAAGCGGCAATGTGAGAGGCAATTCAAGCAAACTTATCGCCGAACGGAACTAGGCAGATTTGTCATACAATTGCCGATTAAAGAAGACAAGCTAAATACATTAGGGCGTTTCTACAAAACCACTTTGAAACGGTTCTATTCGCTAGAGCGTAAATTATATCGCAATCCTGAATTAAAAAGGGAATACACACAGTTCATCCAAGAATACCGTCAGCTCGAGCACATGCATCTTGCCACATTGGAAACCAAAGGAGCATTCCCTGATTATTACATGCCGCATCATGCTGTTTTTGTGGCCATCAGTTCCACTACGAAGATCCGTGTCGTTTTTGACGCGTCGTGCAAGACGGACCTAGGAACATCACTCAATGACATTTTCATGATAGGACCAACTCTCCAGCAAGATCTCATTTCCATTTTAATAAAATTCCGCATGTGGCAGATCGTCCTTACGGCGGACGTGGCCAAGATGTACAGACAGGTGTTAGTTGACGAATCACAACGAAGCTTGCAGAGAATCTTGTGGCGAGACAATGACCACGAGGAAGTAAAGATTTTTGAACTAGCTACCGTAACATACGGTACTGCGTCCGCATCATTTCTTGCAATACGCGCCTTACAGGAAATTGCAAATCTGGAGCGACATAGCATGCCGATAGGAGCTTTAAGAATCTTGACTGACTTCTACGTGGACGATCTTTTGACAAGTGCCAACACGATTCAGGAACTCATAACGATACGAAACGAGATCAATACTACACTGAACAAAACAGGATTTTCTCTATGCAAGTGGGCTTCTAATGAGCGAACGGCATTAGAAGATTTATCGGAATCACACGCAAGTTGTATTTTGAACATAAATGAGGATGCAAATCTACGTACACTTGGTATACAATGAAACTCTTCAAGCGACACATTTCAGTTCCAGATCACAACTTTCAAGCATACCAAAATTTCAAAGAGGAGCATATTATCTATCATAGCACGCATTTTCGATCCCTTAGGAATTCTGGGACCAATCATAGTCACAGCAAAAATTATTATGCAAAGATTATGGCAATTAAGGATTGATTGGGATGAGGCCCAGCAATATACAAACTCAGTGGTCTCGTTATGAATCGGAACTTCACACTCTGAATCATCTTCAGATACCACGAAAGATCGTTTCTCAGCAGTCAGAGGTTATGGAATTATGCGGATTCTCAGACGCCAGCGAAAGGGCATATGGCGCTTGTGTATATGTTCGCAGCAAATTATCAGAAACTCATTACGAGACAATTTTATTGTGTGCAAAATTAAGAGTAACTCCGTTAAAAAATTTGTCATTGCCCCGTCTAGAATTATGTGCAGCGGTACTTCTGTCTCAACTAATGCACAAGGTCACAGAATCTGTAGATTTTAAATTTGCGCGAACACGCTATTGGTCAGATTCAACCATAACACTTGCTTGGATAAAGTCAGCTCCCAGAAGGTGGAGCACCTTTGTTGCCAATCGCGTCAGTGCGATTCAGGATACATCCGATCCAAACGATTGGTATCATGTCGACTCATTGCACAATCCTGCAGACATCCTTTCAAGGGGTATGGCACCAGCGTTGCTACTCAAGACGGAATTATGGTGGAGGGATCCCCCGTGGCTCTCACGAGACACTGCTGAATGGCCTGTCAAAATATTGCCACTAAATCAAGAAATTCCGGAGCAACGAAAAACGACGACAATTACGACTACCAAGTTAGAATCACCATGGTTGTTTGACAGATACTCAAATTTTAATAAATTAATTCGAATACATGCACATATTTTACGTTTTATTAACAATTGCCATTCCAGAAAGCTCAAGTTCAAGGGGAGCTTATCCAACGAAGAAATAAATAGTTCTGTACAATCTCTAATTAAGATTATCCAATCAGCTGCATTTACAAATGAGCTCAAATGCCTGCGTAATCAACAGCAAGTACCCAGAAACAGCAAACTTTTACCTCTCAGTCCGTTTCTTGATGAACAAGAAATTTTACGAGTAGGCGGAAGGCTTCAGAATGCCAGGCTACCATGGTCAGCAAAGCATCAAATGGTGCTACCTTCCAAGCATTCTTTCACAAGATTGTTAGTGGAATATGAGCACTCCAGGTTACTTCACGCTGGCTCGCAGACAACATTAGCAGCCATACGTCAGAAGTTCTGGCCGTTAGATGGAAGAAACACGGTTCACCACGTCATAAGAAAGTGCATCAAATGCTTTCGTACAGCGCCTGTAACCACTCAGCCAATTATGGGCAATCTCCCACTACAAGGTTCAAGTCGCACAAGCTTTTGCGAACATAGGAGTCGACTTTTGCGGCCCATTCCAACTTCGTGAATCTAAACGACGAAACGCTAAAGTTGTAAAATCTTATGCTGCAATTTTTGTATGCTTGGTTACAAGGGCCGTTTACGTAGAAATTGCTTTCGATTTATCTGCCGAAGGTTTCATACATGTTCTTAAGCGCCTGATAGGACGAAGAGGCATACCCGCCACATTTTTTCTGACAACGCAACTAACTTCGTGGAAGCGGAGCGAGAATTAAAGGAACTACGGGATATGTTCATCAAGGAAGAAAACAAAATAATTTATAATGTAACTAGCCAAGGTACTCAATGGCACTTTATACCTCCGAGAGCTCCCAATTTTGGTGATATTTGGGAAGCCGCCGTGCGATCTTTCAAAACTCACCTTAAAAGAGTAGTCTTACAGCCTTGCTGACCATAGATGAAATGCAAACCCTAGCTATACAGATAGAGGCCATATTAAACTCTCGTTCTCTTACTGTCATGTCCAATGATCCCAACGACTTATCCTTTCTATCCCCAGGGCATTTCCTTTTCGGAGACACACTTACCAGTTTTCCGGAGTCTACGCTACTAGACGTACAAGAAAATAAGCTCTCTAGATGGCAGCGAGTCAAGCAGATGCGTCAGCATCTATGGAAAAGATGGTCCAAGGACTATCTAAATCAACTGCAGCAGCAGACGAAGTGGCGAGTCAAGAATACTAATGTTCCCTCCGGGGACATGGTACTCATTCGAGAGGATAATACCCCACCCTTGTGTTGACCTCTTGGTCGGGTGCAGGAAATTCATCCCGGCGCGGATGGTCCGAGCCGTGACAATTAAAACGGCCAAGGGAGTCTTTAAACGGCCATGCAATCAATTAAGTTTATTGCCCTTAGAGCAATAATCATTTGATTTCAACTTTTAGTTTTCTCATCACTTGGACAATCATCGTTAGGCTAAGTTGCTTACGAACAATATTATTATTTCGTTTTTGTTTCAGTTATCGTTAAGATTACAAGAATTATTTCACATATTGAAAAACTGAGCTTTCCAAGGCGGCCGGCATGTTGAGACTATGATTTTGAACTCGGGCGCCCAATGAATCTCACTAGTTAATTCCTACGCCAATAAGGCCGACAGATGGCGCGGACCTACCGGCAGGGGACTCTTCCCCCCTTTCTCTCTCTCTCTCTCAGAGAGTAGTATGTTCGGACCGTAATGGCCGAAGTCGAAGTTTTGTAACAGAGCTGCGTCCAAGGCAGTCTCTGCATTTTCTTACAATAAACCAGTCTTCTTTGTCACATAAAAGATAGACGACGCGAGTAGTTATTTTACCTTGTGCTACACCCAACAGTTATAAAGTAAAAACTATTAAGCAAAAATGAGAAATTGGTCAAAAATTCACTTTTCCTTCAAAAAATCATATCTTCGCAACAAAAAATGTTTAAGGACTTTCAAATACGGCGTTTTAAAACTAAAGAGTCACACTTTCAAAAATAAAATTTGGCGAAATCATTTCTTTTAAAAAGTATAATTATGTAGCATGGAAAATATGAGGTATTTTTGGGCATATAAAAATCCACTTAAAAAAAATCATATCTTTGCAACAAAAAACTTTTAAAGACTTTACAATACGGCGTTTTAAAGCTAAAGATTCATACTGTAAAAAAAATTATATCATTGTCATTTCTATTAAAAAATGTACTTATGTAACACGACGAATGTGAGGTATTTTTGATTAAATCGTGTCTAAAATTGAAAATTGATGTGTTTCATGATATATTTCGGAAAAACTCCCTTTTCTACAGCATTTTATAGTATTCCAACTTTAAACAGAGTATATGCGAGTAACATCCGCAAACTGACCTGTTTGAACGTATTTTGTCCATCTTTTTTATGTAAAATACTCACAAAAAAAGTTTCACTTACACATTATATGGATCGCATTGACCCTAACAAAAATTTGCTACTATGCCGTTCGAATTCTAGTTCAAAGAAGTTGATCAACCATATTAATCAAAAGAGGAAATTTCAAACTTTTTTTACATTTTGGTCCGAACCTCCTATCTCATTCCGTCTTCACACAGCAAGCGATCAAAACTTCATATGGGGTCTCTCAGACTCACTTACGTGTTTAAAGGTTAATATTCCTTTTAATATATTCTATTAACATTATATTTCTTGAACTTAATATTTATTTATTATACATAGATTTCGCGCGCGGCAAATGACATTCGTTTAAAGTTATATATTGTATACGCAAATTTGACAGCGTCATAATCATTTATGCGCATGAGCGCATGACAGGAATTCGCATCCTGAATTAGATCACGCGTTTTTAAATTCATCGGAAAAAAATGTCGCAACTTCAGTACTCCCGACTAT
This sequence comes from Solenopsis invicta, assembly GCF_016802725.1. Classification (NCBI taxonomy): domain Eukaryota; kingdom Metazoa; phylum Arthropoda; class Insecta; order Hymenoptera; family Formicidae; genus Solenopsis; species Solenopsis invicta. The sequence goes on along the minus strand of NC_052666.1, from coordinate 14,044,290 downwards.
ATATACCCACGGTTCTATCGCTCAAAAAATTTTTCAATTTGAGAAGTCGCTATCTACATATTTATAGTTTATAATTAACGTAACGACTAATAATCTTTAATCGTTATATTAATCATAAATTGCGAGTATGTAGAAAGTGGTGACTTCCCAGTTTAGAACATTTTCTGAGAGACATAATCGATGACGCTGGGTGTACATGTATAAGTCCATTTAATTTTTATTTATTTAAAAAACTGAAAGGTAATCACTTTTAAGTGCTCAAATGTTTGCAGACGTTTAAATTCAACAGCGATCTCAATCATGAAAATTAACATATGACACTTGAGAATACTTAATTTTCGAATAACACTCAAAATTAGGATATACTCATCTGAATGTCATATCCAAATGTTAAAGAAAACTCTTAAGAGGATGCTGTAGTGACCGAAAAACTTCCTCGACGTCGATAATGCAGATTATTTTTCGAGGGAGACCAGGCTATCGCTCTTTGTCCAACGCATAGATCTGTCTTTGTTTTTCGATTATTTCGCCATCTGCGAAAGACCTATCAACTACAGTCACTGTTCTGCTTGCCATTGTTTACGTGCCCTCAGCAAAATTTGTACACGTACAGCTGTTTACATGTTAAACTTTTTTGTTAGATTTTTGACTGGAATGATACATAGTCATTGTTGTTCGTTAGAGTTTTCTGAAGTGCGGCCTCGTCTCATTTTATACATACAAGCTACAGAACGTTAGTAAATGACAAAGGTTAACCTCGGTTGACAGATTCACGAGCCAAAAATAAATAAATTTTTAACTTTTTGTTCGATTTTCTTCTAAAATTTACCAACCCGCCCTTTTTTTTGATGCGTACTTTTATTCTGCGAAAGGGTTTTGTGATCTGTAGAGCCAATTCGAAAATTAATGAACACTGTAATGTGTCGCTAATTCCCGTCACTATAGTATCCTTTTAAATGTTCAGTACTATCATCCAAATTTGAGTATGAATATTCAATCATTAAGAGTACACATTTAATTTTTTAATGTTTATACTTAAGTTTAAGTATAAACACTCAATGTTTGTGTATACACACTCACTATTTAAATGTAAATATTTATATGTTAAACGTTTTTCCATAAGAATACTTACTCATAAATATTTTATAAATATTTTGTACTGTCTGGGTTATGATCTATTTATATAATACAAAGAAAATAGTAAAAATGTTATACCTGATATAAAACTGGCTAGCAAACTGAGGCTGACTGGAAATGTTTTCATGTTCCGCCCACCAACCAGATACTCGTCTTCACCTGAGGACTTCTTTACGAAGCCAAAGTAAATACCAACAATGCCGCATATTATCAACATCCCAGTGAATACAGTGTAATCAGGCACGCCAAAATTCTGCATAGATTGACTAATTTCCTGGACAGTGGGGATTTCTGGAGCCCACTTTGTTAGATCCGAAGTACTCTCTGAAGACATCTTTTTACAAAACTAAATGTCTTAAGATATACCAAAGAGATATCTCGTTCTCGAAATCTGGAAAAATAAATATACCTAAGTAACACAGTAAATCTGAAAAAATTTTTCTTTACTTCTCCGATTACGAAATAAATTCTGTCAACTTTCTATTCTAAAAGCATTCTTAAGAGCTTCAAAAAATTTCATTTCATTAATTATAACTTCTTCTTCAGAGATTAAAAAAATATTTTTACAGCTTATAATAATTCACAACAAATTTGAAATAATTTAATAGAGAGTACTCAAAAATAAATATATAATTGTGTTATAAACAAATACACAGAACAATACTATTTTTAATAACGAAAATAAAGACGAGCAAGTTCTACGATTTGCATTAAAATATAAGTATACGTACAGTACGAGGTGTGATCAAAAAGTAAGGTGACTTCATTTTTATAAAAAAATATTCATTTATTCATCTAAAATTATGTTATCCCCTTCAAAATAATCCCCCTCTGATACAATGCATTTGCGCTTTTTCCAGTCGTCAAAACATTTCTGAAATGCACTTTTGGGTATTGCCTTGAGCTCCTCCAGCGATGCAGCCTTAATCTCCTCAATCGTCGCAAATCTTCGTCCTTTCATAGGCCTTTTCAATTTTGGGAAGAGGAAAAGGTCGCAGGGGGCCAAGTCTGGTGAATACGGTGGCTGAGGCATGATGATAGTATTGTTTTTGGCCAAAAAAGTACTCACTAGTAACGACGTGTGCGCAGGTGCATTATCATGGTGCAGAATCCATGAATTTTCTTTCCACACTTCCGGACGTATTTTTTTTTATTGCTTCACGCAAACGCCGCATAACCTCAAGGTAATACTCCTTGTTTACCGTACGACCTTGTGGTAGGAATTCTTGATGCACAACGCCATGGTAATCAAAGAAAACTGTGAGCAAAACCTTCACATTCGAACGAACTTGGCGTGCCTTTTTCGGTCCTGGCTCTCCTGGGCTCTTCCACTGGGATGATTGGGCTTTGATTTCGACGTCATAACCATATACCCATGTTTCGTCACCAGTTATAACCCTTTTGAGCAGATCAGGATCATCATTGACGTCGTTCAACATGTCTTGGGCGATGTTCATGCGACGCTGCTTCTGATCAAAATTAAGCAGTTTTGGAACGAATTTCGCTGACACACGTGTCATACCCAAAACATCCGTTAAAATTGATTGGCATGAGCCAAACGATATGTTAAGATCATCAGCTATTTCTCTAATCGTGATTCGACGATTTTTCAACACAATTTCTTTCATTTCCTGAACATTTTCGTGCTGGGGCGTCCAGAGCGAGGTTCATCGTTAACATTTTCTCGGCCCTCTTGGAATAACTTATACCATTTATAAACATTTTTTTTGTTCAAAGTTGACTCACCGTACGCCACTGTCAACATTTCAAGAGTTTTTGAACACTTAACACCATTTTTTACACAAAAATTAATAGAAACTCTCTGCTCCATTATTTTCAACAGCAAAAAATCGCCGAGCACGCAAACACGAGTCTAACCTTTATGCCTCTCACATAAAAACAACACATGCTATATAGTCAAAACTGTGAACATATGATCGTGTCGAGTGTACCAACACAAAAAAAAAAATTTTGAAATTAGAGTCGACAGAGCGCGCGAAATTAAAAAAAATCACCTTACTTTTTGATCACACCTCGTATAACGGCCGCGGCCCGGGAAGAGGAGATTCGCTCCCTCCGGGACAAAGTCGCCGAACTAAGAGATCAGTTGAGGGTTACCAAGCGCGCCCTCACGTTACAGAGTGGGCCCTCAGAATGAGCCCTCCTTGTCCGCGGCTGCTTTACAGCCGGCAGCAAGAAATAGGTTGCCTCCCCCCCGCGGTCTCCGGCGGCCGCTTCTGCCCCCGGCTCCTCTCATTTCTAGGAGCGAGTGCTGGGGATGTTAGAGCGGCTAGCGGGGACCATGGTGGGATTAGAGAAACGCCTGAGACAGGTGGAGACAAGAATTGCTGCCGTTCCTGCCGGCCTTAGGGGCAAAAGAGGAAAGAGAAGAAGATAAGAAAAGGAGGCTCCGCGGAAGGAGCCTTCTGCTCCCCGCTTGAGCCGGCAGCCGCTTTTGACTTCGACGCGCCCACGGGCGATAAGAACTGAGCTGAGGTGTCGACAGCAAGAAAAGGAAAAGGAGGGCTGGGGGAAGCCGAAAGTCGGCTCTTTTCCAGCCTCCCACGGAAAGCGGTTGGGGGTGTTCTTCCTGTTAAGTAAGGAGAAGGGGGTTGGGCTATCGGGGGCGGCAACTATTAGCGCCCTTCCGGCGGCCAAGCCTGTCAGAACAAAAAAAAAGGGAAGTACCGCCGCGAAGTAAAACCCTTGCGGCAAAGAAAATCAAGAAACGGGTTCCAAAGTTATCCGCGGTTCTAATAACGGTGACCAAAACGGTCTCCTCCCGGAAGTAATGAGAAGGGTGAAGGAGGAAATTGTACTCGGGGGCATATTTCTACAGTGCAGCTTCGGTTTACGCGTGCGCCGAGCACAGACCGAGAGACTCCTCTTGGAGATCCCCGCAGAAGACAACAGGTCAATTGCCGAACGACTGGCCTCAGAGATGAGGCGCGTTCCGAGGGGGAGGCGGATGTGCGGGTCATATGCCTTACATGTAGGGTGAGGATCCATATCTCCGAATTCGACAATTCGATCACCCAGGAGGAGGTGGCGACAATGATTGCCGACTCCGGGAAATGCTTCGTGGCGGACCTCAAGGTGAGCCGGGTGGTGCAAAACCGGAGAGGACTGGGTTCTATTGTTGTGCAGTACCTTGTCACCGTGGCCGCAAAGATCGCCCAGAAAAGGAGTTTGGCTTTGGGCTAGGTGGCGGCCCGCGTGGAAGTGCTCAAAGCGCCTCCTCAGCGGTGTTTTTGGTGCCTAACTCGGATCCACAAGCAGCATCGATGCCCTAAAATAGACAGGGCTTGGTACTGCTACAAATGCGGGGGTGAGGGGCACACTCAGGCTGAATGCGCAAATAAGCCATGCTGTCCTGAGTGCGCCAGTAAAAGGGCACACGATCATCGTCCCGGTAATGAGAGATGACCAAAAGTGTCCGGGTAGGAGAAATCCCCCTCCTCCACAAGAAATGGAGAGGAGAGTAGTAGAAAAGGACGATCGACCCGCTTCCCGCCGCCTCCCACCCGGCCCAGCGCTCAGGTCGTGGATTCCGGCGGAGCTAGGGACCGATGTGGACTTGAACATGGAGGAAACTTTTCCCATGACAGAGGCCTCTGTAGGCGAGGCCTACATCACGGGGGTCATAGAGTTGTTGGATTCGTCCAGAGCCTTCGGGCCCAAAATAAGTCTACCAATCAAGAAGAGACGCGAGAGCGTAATCAGCCCTGTTAGTACTTTGAGCCTTCCCGAGACGCGGGTAGTACTGGAACCCCTCCCTTTGCCGCAGCGGGTGAGGAAAGCCGGAATTCCCTCCAGTACCCCGACAAAATTGGAGGAGAAACCTTGAGTGGAGAGAACGCTCTCGTCCTCTCCCAAGATCATCTATCCTTGGAGGAGATAGGACCAAATGTTGACTAAGTCCAATCACCCCGCTTTCCTGGGCCTTCTTCCGGCTGCCCCTACGCTCGGAGCGAGGACCTTGGCTGTGAGTCGACCGATAACGGAGGGTCGCACTCATCAGGCGGTTTGGCGGGTTAAGCCACCCAAAGATAGTAAGTAGGCCGGGGGTCTCTGTGACCCTGGACCTTGAGCAAGGGGACCTTGGCGCGGAACGGTTAAGTTTGGCGCTCGTTTCTGGCTCTAAAGGAGCGCGAAAAGCGCGTTGGTGCTTGCACGGTGCCTATCCGGGGTGGGCAAGAGACAACTGATGTATTTTCCCTCCCTCGCACGTCCACTTCCAACCTGACAAACTGGTGCGTTGGAAAACTCACGCTCCAATCTTGAGGAAAGGCTACTGAAGGAATGGCGTATGGCCGGCCGGGGCCTTCCTTTGTCGGGTTGATGTGAGTCATTGAGGTTTTAGTAGGCGGGAGGGGGGGACAAACCTGGTTGCTGAAATTATATGGCCGGGATTGCACTATTCCAATTCGAGTCCAATACTATCACAATCTAGCCAGCCTAGTGTGTCATGAGCGTTTTCCTCATCGTACCAAAAAAGGAAGTTTTTGGGGTCGCTGAAACTAAATCTCCTGTCAAAAGTATGAAATTTAAAATGGTTGATCCAATATGGCGTATAAATACATTAAAATTTTTATTATTTTTTGTCGAAATGAGTAAATTTTAAAAATTCTTGTCATCACAAAATTAAAATTTCCAATTTTTGAGTCGATAATTTTAAATATAGCGTTAAAGATATAAAATTCAAAATGGTGGTCTCAATATAGGAGCTATACATGTTAAAATTTATAATTTTTACAAAAAATGTGTTGATACAAGCTCCTCATCTTTTGGGGTGCTTTTATACAGTGAGTGCCCTTGCCTCTCACTTTCTGGGATGCTTTATTACATATAATCTCCTTGCCTGTCATCTTTCAAGGTGCTACAAAATAAGTATAATGGCCATACTAGATCGGCCATTTTGAATTTCATACTTTTGACATAAGATTTATTTTCAGCGATCCAAAAAACCTCTTAACACACTTTAGTTTTTAAAATTTTCAACTTCTTACACCTAATATGTTAAATCTATCCCTTACCTTTAAGGGGTAGTTTTCACCCTTCAGAGTGTACCATTGCCGATAAAAAACAATACGTGTCAAATATTTTTTAAAGTTTTACACATATGCAGTTTTATTAAAATCGATAAGTGACACCTCCGTAGATTTTCCTAGGTAGAATACAAAAGTTACAATGATATCATCAGGATATCATCATGACTTTATTTATCATTTATAAGTCACCGATAAGAAATGACGAAAAAATTATTTAAAAATAAAAAAGAAATATACACTATTATAGACAAAATTATTCTTTATAATTTCCATAATATTTATATTGTTCTAATATATGGTTAAAATAATGTAAACAATAGAAAATGCAATTATAAATAAAAATTAAAATGTGTGTGTTACGTTTAGCGCCAAAAATTTTCTTTAATTTTTTGCGCCATCCGCATACATTTATTCATACAGTTTTTAATCTGGTTAAATTTTCTAAAACACGACAGAAACGAATTATAACAAGAAATTTGACATATAAATATAATATAACATAAGCAACTACTTTAAATCAAAATTATAATAGCTATGCGTAACCATTCGATTTTGTATGATACTCTTCATTATATTTAAAAATATAAATAATAATAAAATAATAGACTTGTGATTGCATGATGATTGCGTGTACCGAGTGCTATCGCGCCGTACATGCAAACCTTAGATCACCATTTAAAATATTAATTATACTAAATAATAAGCAGAATGCGACTCGCAGAACTCGCACGCACCTTCCTCGTCCCTCGCGGCTCCCTCCAGCGCCACAAAGCTTGCGGGGTCCGATCTTTACTATTTTCTCAGACACAAAGAAAAATAATTTTTGCCTAGTAGAAATAATAAAATTGCAAATTTTAACATGCAGTCTTGTAGAGCGTCTACTTCACTATCTTAGTGTGCACATGGAATTAAAATAACAAGAAAATTGAGAGCGTTAAAGACGTTCAAAGTATAAAAATCGTTTTCACTTAAAAACAATATTAAAATTCAAATTTTTTGGTGACATAATGATTCGAAAAAATCAACACTATCATCCTATTCATTCAGGATTAAAATAACTCGAGAATTGTAGCCTACAAAAATATTAAAAAATCTCGGGAATAAACTTTGTCGCGGCACCTGCGCGCGCGCTTCTCTTAACTCTTGTATGATAATTCTGTCTATCTTCACGGGACAATCAAAAATAGTTGCAATGACAAAATCACGAGTTTTAACCTGATACCTTATTGCCCGTGCACTTAGCTATCGTGCTGTGCTTACCACATTAAAATATAAATTATACTAAATCAGAAATAATATGCAGAATGCGACTCGCAGAACTCGCACGCACCCTCCTCGTCCCTCGCGGCTCCCTCCAGCGCCACGAATCTCGCGGGGTCCGATCTTAACTATTTTCTCAGACACAAAGAAAAATAGTTTTTGCCTAGTAGAAATAATAAAATTGCAAATTTGAACATGCAGTCTTGTAGAGCGCCTACTTCACTATCTTACTGTCCCATAAAAATTAGAGCCGTTAAAGTTGTCTAAAGATTCAGGGCTGGTAAAAAAATAATTTGCATTGAAAAATTCTAACCTTTTTTCTACGCAGCAATTCAAAAAAATCAATATTACAGTTCTGCATACTTAAAATTAAAATTCCTTAAAAATAGTATTTTATATTAAATTTTAAAAGTATCAAAATGCAACTTTGAGACCGCACGCGTCTCACCGCGCCTCTCAATCCCGTGCTCCCACAAGCTCCCGCAAACCACGCGGCACGCGGAAGACGCGTGATAGTTAAAGGGCTTAAACTATATAGAGAAATAAGCAGAAAGTGGGAAACCCCTCTCCTTCAGTACACTTCACCGATAACCTGGGGTATAAATATAGAGCGGACTCGGATTTTCGCATCATTATAGATCTGGCGGTTAATCGGTAAGGTGCGTATCCAGGACGACTTCTAAATACAAGATTATCTCGCCAGATTACGGGCGAGATATCTAATTTAAAGACGATGAAGCTTCTTCAAGACCTATTAGCTTACCGGAAGCTATTGTCTCATCCAAAAATTTTTTCTATTTTCTTAAAATTCAGTTTAAATTATTTTCTCTTCTTAAATTAATTTCTGAATCTTGCCATTTTTAAAAATTATCTTCTTATCGAGATTTATTTTTTCGAGATAAAATCTCTAACTCCTCTTCTCCTTCCGAAATGTAGGGTCAGGACGAGCGCTTCCTGCGCACCACTAGGTAGCGAAACCCTGGTTTACTTCTCATCTTATCACGCACCTCTCCCAAAATCAGGGCGAGCGCTTCCTGGCTATCGCTAGGTGGCGAAACCCTGAGCATCCTTCTTCCAAAATTTAAATTTATTTCTGAAGAATAAAATCTCGTTTAATGTAAAATTTAAAAAATTACAAGCCTAGCGCTCTATTCCAGTCTAACTTGCTTACATTGGTCTGAACGAAGATCCAACAAAATCACACTTATATAAGTATATTCAATAATTCATAACTAATTAGCTTGCTTATATTAGAAATTTTGGTAAAACTTTACAAAAGGGGAGCAGCCTCTGACGACCTTGACTTTGATATATGTTATCAATGGAAAGTATTAAGTGACATACAAAAAGTTTTGAGTAATGCTCACTTATTAAAAAAATATTAAAGAAAAAAAAATAGTTTTTCTTAATTATTTCACTAAATATTCATTTTACGAAAAAATGTGTCAAACGAAAAATGAAGCTAGTAATAAGCTCTATAAAAAAAGTTATATACATTTTTTATCTAACTTCAATACTTTAGTCGTTATAGTAAAAAAACTGTTTTAAAATAATTTTTTTTTTATTTTTAGTAGTTTTGCGTGAAAAGTAGATGCTAGGGCTCCGCCCCTCCCCCGCACCTCTTCCCCGTATTTTTTCTAACCCACGTGTTCTCTGTATATTGTAGAAAAACTATTTTGTGTCAAAAAACCTTTCGACGTAAAACAGTTTTTCTACAATAACGACAAAAGTATTGAAATTAGATAAAATATGTATATGACTTTTCTTATAGAGCTTATTACTAGCTTCATTTTTTGTTTGATACATTTTTTCGTAAAATGAATATTTTCCAAAATAAGTAAGAAAAAGTGTTTTTTCTTTTGTAATATTTTTTTAATAAAAAGTGAGCATTACTTAAAACCTTGTGTATGTCACTCAGTACCTTCCCATTGATAACATATGTCAAGGTCAAGGTCGTCAAAGGCTGCTCCCCTTTTGTAAAGATTTACCGAAATTTCTTGTTTTTCTCTCTCTGCAATTCTATCTCTCTCTATCACCAAAAAATCTTATTACTATTGCCTCCTACTTTTCATTTTGAGCATTAGGTTCTTTACTAAGAAATCAGTAAACATAAAAATTAGACAACTGTTCTAATATTCTCGTGACAAGCTTACTAATTACTTATTTTCTAAAATGGACCATATAGAGCATGATGAAAGAAAAGAGGAAACGCGGAAGCCCACGCGGACATTCCCCGCAAAACTAATAACTAAACACGACATAATGGTGCATTTTAAAATCGCTAAAACGCTTGCCGGGCACTTTGTAATTTCATAATGTATATGATCTCATCTATTTTTGGTTTCTAGAAAATGTATTAATGAGTTAAAGATATTAAATACGAGCACTTTCATTACACACATACACGCGCGTATGCGCGCACGCACACGCACACGCACTCGTACTCGCACTCGTACTCACACTCGCACTAGCACATACGAGGTGTGATCAAAAAGTAAGGTGACTTTTCATTTTTATAAAAAAATATTCATTTATTCATCCAAAATTATGTTATCCCCTTCAAAATAATCCCTCTCTGATACAATGCATTTATGCCAGCGCTTTTTCCAGTCGTCAAAACATTTCTGAAATGCACTTTTGGGTATTGCCTTGAGCTCCTCCAGCGATGCAGCCTTAATCTCCTCAATCGTCGCAAATCTTCGTCCTTTCATAGGCCTTTTCAATTTTGGGAAGAGGAAAATGTTTCGTCACCAGTTATAACCCTTTTGAGCAGATCAGGATCATCATTGACGTCGTTCAACATGTCTTGGGCAATGTTCATGCGACGCTGCTTCTGATCAAAATTAAGGGGGTTTCCCCGTTTGACGGTTTGAAAAAATCGAATTTTTTTTGCATTTTTTTATAGTTTATGATCCTAAAAATATGTGTGCAAAGCCATTTTACGAAATTCGCAAAATTGCCAAAGATATAGAGGTTCAAAAGTCCCGCCTCCCGTGCGGCTCGCCGGCTCAGATTGCCGCGCAGGAGACCGATGAGATTCTAGTCAGGTAAGGCCGTACATTACCGTCTGAAGGTCTTGTACCTGCCTTGGAGGAAGTCTTTGTCCATATTGAAAAGCGTCCATATTGAAAATTTGAGGCAAACGACCGTTAGGATCTCTCATTCTGCTCTCGACATCGAAGCGAAACACGTGTATTTTCGGAGTGAATATGGATAAAAAAGGACAACGTGGTGGTCACGGGCGCAGATCAGTGGCAAAAAAACGGAAATTTTTTTACAATCAACATACTGCTGAACAGGAGACAAGCTTTGCAAGTACATCTGCAGAAAAATTGAAGAAATCAGGGAATGCAGAAATTCCTATTCACAAAGAACACGGTTACTGCATTTTAAATTTCTTTACTGTTTTTTCTGCTATAAGTGTTCTTGTTGTTTGTAAAAAATGTGGAAAAGATATATCGTTTTTGGAAACAAACAGTCGTGGTTTAGGCTTTAAAATAGCCGTTCAGTGCAGTTGTGGTACTACATATATTGATTCCTGCCCTCAAATTCAGCATGCGTTTGAAATTACTCGCAGAATAGTATTTGCCATGCGACTTTTAGGCATTGGCAAAAATGGACTTGATTTATTTTGTGGAATCATGGATATTGGACAAGGACTCGCTTGGAATACATATTATTATTGTCTTGAGAATATTTATCATGCGAGTCAAGCAGTTTTTAATATCGTGACGAAAACAGCTGTTGAGGAAGAAAATACAAAGAATATAAATAAAGGAAATCCACCTTCAGAATTAACTGTATCTGGCGATGGTACATGGAAAAAACGTGGCTTTAGCTCGTTGTTTGGTGTCACGACGCTCATTGGCATTTACAGCAACAAAGTCATAGATGTAATTATAAAATCGAGTTTTTGTAAGGCATGCTCTACGTGGGAAAAAAAGATCGGCACTCCGGAGTACGACAATTGGAAAAGTATTCATGAGGAAGAATGCACATCTAATCATAATGGTTCGGCAGGCAAGATGGAGGTTGATGCAGTAAAAGAAATGTTTTCACGATCGGAGGTCCAGTATAATGTTAAATATATTACTTATGTTGGAGATGGCGACAGCAAGACTTTCAAAACTGTGTCAGAAGCAATGGTGTACGGTGAAGATCATCCGGTAAAAAAAAAGAAATGCGTCGGTCATGTGCAAAAACGTATGGGTACACGTTTACGCAATGCGAAGAAAAAGTATAAAGGCATCGGCGGAAAAGGATCATGGAAATTGACAGATAAAGTAATAAATGAACTAACTACTTATTATGGCTTGGCAATAAGGAGAAACCCGGATTCATTGGAAAAAATGAAAGAAGCTATATGGGCCACCTATGATCATAACAGATCGACCGATGCAAATCCACACCACACGCGCTGCCCCGAAGGCGCTACTAGCTGGTGCGCTTGGCGTAAAGCGGAAGCTGAAGGACAACTTAGTACATTCAAGCATACTAAACCACCATTAAGCGATGAAGTGCTAAAAGTTATTAAGCCTATTTACGAAGATCTAACAGCAGATAATTTATTAGAGCGATGCGTTGGATGTTTTACACAAAACAACAACGAGAGTCTGAATTCGCTAATTTGGACATTCGCTCCAAAGCATATGCACAGCGGCAAAAAAACTGTAGAAATCGCCACTTATTTAGCTGTGTGCATCTTTAATGAAGGTTTTAATAGCATATTACACATGCTGAATGTGATGGGAATTAAAATTGGAATTAAAATTGGAAACGTTTCAAAAACATTCGCTGCAATGAGAGACAACTGCCGCATATACCATTCCGAGAAGAAGGCGTGGCAGGAGTCTAAAGAGGCTAGAATTGCTCGCAGACAAGAACAAGCTGCTCAAAACGATTATTTTGAAGCTGAGGAAGGCATATTGTATGGTCCTGGCATAGCTGATTAGTAAGTAACAATGAAAAATCAATCATTATCTAATCGTAAACTTTAAAAGCGTTTTTCTCGAAATGACATTTTTTAAGACGGGCGCAGTAATTTCTCGGAAACTACTAGGCTAATCGGGCACAAGTTTTGCACACTTGTTCAGTATATGACTGGCTATGATCGGTGCCTCTAACTTTGTTTTAAGCTGCAAAAAAATAATTTTTTCGGACCAGAAAAGGCTAAAATTTTTCTGAAAAAACCGGAATTTTTGTTTCAAGTGCCGCCATTTTGTAAATTTCAGTGTGTTTTTGATAACCGTGGCACCGATCATAGCCACACATTTAACAATGAAAATGATCTTTGGTTTTTTAATTTCAGACGACGGAGACAGCCGCTACAGGTGCGCCCGACTAAACAAAATTTTTCAAAGAAGGCTTGCATCGTCAGCTTTAACTGGGATTTATTATTAATAAAAACGTCTACAAAAAATTTTTTTATTACTTTAAATATACTTCAACACATATGTAAAACGCCACATGTGTCAAGCTTCTAGTTACCTTTATTTAAATTCGTAAAAATCGCGTTAAAAGTCGGTGTTCAAACGGGGAAACCCCCTTAAGCAGTTTTGGAACGAATTTCGCTGACACACTTGTCATACCCAAAACATCCGTTAAAATTGATTGGCATGAGCCAAACGATATGTTAAGATCATCAGCTATTTCTCTAAGTGATTCGACGATTTTTCAACACAATTTCTTTCACTTCCTGAACATTTTCGTCGGTTTTTGACATGCTGGGGCGTCCAGAGTGAGGTTCATCGTTAACATTTTCTCGGCCCTCTTGGAATAACTTATACCATTTATAAACATTTTTTTTGTTCAAAGTTGACTCACCGTACGCCACTGTCAACATTTCAAGAGTTTTTGAACACTTAACACCATTTTTTACACAAAAATTAATACAAACTCTCTGCTCCATTATTTTCAACAGCAAAAAATCGCCGAGCACGCAAACACGAGTCTAACCTTTATGCCTCTCACATAAAAACAACACATGCTATATAGTCAAAACTGTGAACATATGATCGTGACGAGTGTACCAACACAAAAAAAAAAAATTTTGAAATTAGAGTGTATAGAGCGCGCAAAATTCGAAAAGTCACCTTATTTTTTGATCACACCTCGTACTCACACACACACACACTCACTCACACCACGCAACGCTCTAATTCACGCATCCTTCCACACATACCTCAATAAAAGACAAGAGAAAAAGCTTTGCACATTCGAAACTTTTAAAAATAATACCAGTCCACATTTCTCTTAAAATTTGTTGTCAATTAAATAAGGGAGATTCTCTATTTAAGTGATAACTGGTGACAGCGGCCGAAAAATTACAATATACCAATTACACCGCCAATTTACAAACCGGCGGACGTGACAGTGTAACTTCATTGTAACCAATATATGAGATATTAGCCATATTAAAAGATTGAAATGGATTTAAAAGTGAGTGCCGGCGCCACCACTAGGCGGCCACGCCGCGGACGATCTTCTCGTGAGTCGAGTGCAGCCACAGACGTTATATCTAGGTCCCATCGCGGCTAACTTCCCAACTCATACTTCAGTGAAGTTTATGAGCTGCTTGTTGTAACTTTGAGACGAATACTCATTCTCATTCTTTTCAAACGTGACGTGTGCGTGGAACGCTGTTCCACATAAAATTTTATATTTTTACATGTAAATAACAATTTGTATTGTTACTTAATCTTGTACATAAATGCTTAATTTAAATTTAATCTTTTTTTAATCCCTTTTAACGAAAAAGATACAACAAGTATCTTTTTTGTAAAATAAACATTTTTTTACGTTTACATTAATGTATTTTGTTTTAATAAATCTATCTGGATTCTGATCTTATTTTCAATCGGTCTTAATACCGTATTTTTGGTGCAAAAATCCTAATCAATTCATATTACTTCTTTTTAATCGGTTTTAATTTCGTCCATTTTCGGCAGGAATAATTAAAAATCATTTTTGTATCAAGAATTTATCACAAAATCATCATAAAAAGATGTATCGAATAATTAATGATTTTTCAAAAAATGACTTGATCTTGATGTCATCATGATCTTATTATGATTCCGTGTTCTACCTAAGATACTTGTAAAAAAGAAACGTGGTACCTATAGTCAAACGCCATTAATGTTACGATTTGTTCACTCAGCGAAATTGATTCTGTCCCTCGGAAAATTTTTCAAACTGAGAAGTCATCACTTTCTACATACTGCAGCTTATGATTAATGTAACGACTAGAGCTTATTGGTTGTTATGTTAATCATAAACTGTAAGTATGTAGAAAAATAGCGACTTTTCAGTTTGGAAAATTTTTTCGAAAGACATCTATCAATTTCGCTCGTGTACATACCTCGTTGATTGAAGTGGTAGGGTGCCCCCACAGAGTTTAGAAGATCCAGAGAATTCAATCGAACCTTGATTACTTTTTCGCAACAATACTTTACAGTTTTTGCAGTAAACTCCTTTCACGGATATTATATATGCTCTTTTAAAAGAATTATTACTATTCCGGCTTAATGTCTGTTTCAAATCAGACGAATATAGTTTGAGTTAAAAATTGTAAAAATTAAAAATTATTATTTGGTACGAAAAACCACTATGACTGATATAGGCCTTCTATTTTTGTGAGTTTTAATTACGGTAAACAACAAAATCAAATCTTCTTATATTTTAATAGTATGATGTTTATATAAGCTACAAATTCTTTAATATTCGTGTAATCGTCGGATCTGAAAGCACGACGTGCGCATTCCCCAAAAACTAATTATTTCCAATGTTACAATTAAGAACAAATTAACAACAAATTCTGGTATTCTTTTGTTCTATATAGCCACTTTGTATATCTTTCTTAATATGAGTCATTTCCTAATATCTTTCCTAATATAAGTTCAATGTAAATTAGTTTCCTGCTTAAATTATTTATATTTAATTTATTAAATATACATATAAGTCATTTAAATTATTAATAATTAAATTAAACAATTAAAAATAAGTACAAAGACTAATAACAATCAACGCGGTTAGCAATGCGCACAACAAAATATCAAAAATAGACAAAAAATCCTTTGTTTTATTGTACCTAGTACAGCCATGTTAATAACGCATATAGCAATAGGAAATTAAGATTCCTATTGCTATGCATACGCGCAGCGAATTCAAATTCCGCATATACAAAAGAATCGAAAGACGTTGATGGTCTATCGGGCTTCCGGCCAGAAATACCATCGCGCTACGCCAGCTACTGCTGAGTCGCTTTTCGGTATTCGGATTTCGGCTAACCGTGGGAGCTGCATACTGCAGGAACACGATTGGCCAAACCAAACGACAAATTTCTGCATAAATATCGCAACAAAATCGAAAAGCGACGGAAGAGTTTAACAAACAGCTATCCGGTGTGTTACTCGCCGTGCGTGACTTACACGTCGAGCCTATAACACAATCCGGAGATAAGAGCCAACCTATATACGAGTATACCGGGCCGTCCAGGAAGAAAGTGACACGCCTCGACACTGAGCAAGTGTAACAAGGCATATTAGAAAAAATATACATTTATGTTAACGTTGGAACAGCAAATGTTTCATCTTCGACCACCTAGCGGCTCTTCCTAAGAGTCCTAATTCCTAAGGCGCTGTAAATAATCCCACAATACCTACCAACGTGCCTGGACCGCCACCGGGTACAACAGTTTATTCAATACAAGTTTAAACGTTTTGACTCTTCTTTAGAGTCATCATCAACTTAATAATAAGTTTCAACAACAAAAATTTAATAAAATATTAATTCATCGTCGGTTCGGTGTGCGGACGAGTCACTCACGGTTTGCCGAACCCGAAGTGCTACTTTCCCACCGTGTATATTATGAAAGAAAATGGTTTGATCCCTTTATAAATATATGCGAAGTACTGCATAAGTTAATCTAAGTAAGTAAAAAATTCATCAAATGACTCATCCCAAAATGCCGACGAGGACCAATGAAACAATGGATTGTAATTCAGTGAAACTTTTTTAATCCTTAACAATTAAGATTCCGTTTCACTGTAACGTGATGTTTCTCACAGCGTTACTTCTAAGTGACTAATCGTTAAGCATGAGATCCAAATGGTTATATCATTACAAATACAGAAAGCCTGCAAATCAGAGAAACAAAAATAATTCATAACGGTTAAAGTGAGAAGGAAAAACAAATTAAAGTGTTTTTTGCCGTTGAGCAATAACAATTAAATAAGTCATAAAATATAAATAATTTACATACAAAAACTATTACAATTGTATAAATAAATTATATAGACTAAGCCCAACATATAAAATAAACTTTATTTTGCTTATAAAAAGAAATAAAATTTTTGAAAAGAGTAGGTAAGTGGTGGGAGAAAATATAAAAGAAGAAATTTAAAAAAATTTTTATCATTGTTATAAAGTACTCTTCAAGCCATTTAACTTTTAATCAAAACATTTTTTTCTGTTTCTTAAAGTTATATGCTTTGAATAAAGAAACCTGATTTTCTTTAAAGGAATATTTTACCCCCTAAAAGTGAGATTGGACGCTTATAAAAAAAATAAATGTCCCATATTTTTATCTGTACTATAATATATTAAAGGCTCGACAAAATTGGAGAAGAATACTTCCGTAGCGCACGGACGGGTGCGCGTACTAGCGTGTAGAGACGTTTTTAATTATTTTTGGAAAATGTCGGAACAGAACTTCATCATAAGTCGTGGAATTTGTAATAAAATAAGCTTTTTCCTTGTTTTTTCTTATAAACAAAATAAAACTTATTTTAAATTAAAATTTAATTTAAGCTCTGTTTATACTAACGCAATATTACTTTGTCAAAACAGGTTAATTGAGAGCAAAACAAATGTAGATATTAATAATAAAATATATAATTGTCATTTGTGGTTAGGAAGCTCGTCACCGAGAGTCCTTGGCAGAAACCAAGCTCACTTAATTTTGGTTCGGAACGAATGGTATGCGTTTTCTTGTACGGACGAGGGGTTTAGAGAAGAAGCCTTGTTTGTGGAAACGGCGGCGCTTATAATAGTAACTATAGTAGTAACTTCTTTATTCGATCCCCACAAAGTTATAAATCTTTTTTTATCTGTACAAAAAGTTTAACTATACCTTACATACTAAACTTAACGACTAACTTAACCTATTTTAGCCTAATCGCTCGCTCGATTTACACACGCACACACGGGGACTTCCGTTTTTGTCGAAAGAACTCCGATCCAACATAATATCTATCAATTTTACTCTGGCTTCCTTTACCGTACATCTCTACAGTTACCCTCCCCGAGACAGCACTCTCTCTTTCCCACATACTCACTCACTCTTCCTCCCTCTCCCACTCACTCACTCACACACTCTTACTCATCTCTCAATCTCTTTCTCTCTCCACCTCTTTTTTACCATACGCCTCTTCCCTAAATCTCTCCAGCTTCAATATCCATTCCTCCCCTTTTCCCTCCTCACCCAACACCTCCTCCACACGTTCCTCCCATGCCCCTCTTGCTCCCCATCTACCACATTCCTTCCACACGTGTTCCCAAATCTCTTCCTCTCTTCCGCACAGCCTGCACAACCTGTCCTCCTCTTTTCCCCAGCATATTCCCTCTTTTACTCCCTCCCCCAACCTATATTTTGCAATTCTCCCCTATCTGTTTTCTGTCCACCCCTTCTTTAAGTAGCCTAGGATTCCCACTTCCTTCACCCTATTATACCATTTATTGTAACTTGAGCCAGTAATACTTTCCCACCTCTTTTTCCTTTACTCCTCTATATCCTTCCCCTCCAGCTCTTCGAAAGCAAAACTCCTCTCTTCTCTTCTCTCCTCTTTTTCAATAATCTCCCAGCCTCTTTCCTCAAAAAATTCTCTTCTTTCCCTTTCCCACTCCGATAGCTTCCCTTCCCTCTTTATTCTCCTTCTCATTTCTTCCCAGCATCTTCTTGCCAACTCACTTCCCCTCCTTTCCGCCAGCCTCTCCTCAAAATTTCATGCTCTCCTCTCCGCCCTAGTTCTCAGCTTCTCTCTTTGCAACTCCACTTTAATCATATAGCCTAAGATTCTCCAGTTCACTCCTAACAGCCACCTCAAGTACTTCTCCTGCACCTTTTCCATCTGATCCCTTTTCCTCCACCCCCATACCTCTACCCCCATACCCCATACGCCATAATCGTCCACCAACATATCGACATCCAAATTCTTCTCTCCCAATCCCTGCCAAACCTACTCTTACCTATTCCTCATACCTGCCCCATCACCGTCATTCCATTCTTCATCCTGTCTCTTACTTGCTTCCCCTGCCCCCCATTCTTTTGAGAAACGTACCCAAAGTATTTACATTTACTGACCTTTTTCACTTCTTTTCCCTCTCATTTCCAACGTATCATCTTCCTTCAACTCCCGCCCTTCTTCCAAATCTCATTACTTTCGACTTTTCCACATTCACTACCAACCCTTTTTTTATCATATATCTTTTTAGCCTTGCCATCATTGCCCGCATTCCCTCCTCATCCTCTGCTAATAGCACTAAATCATCAGCAAACGCTAATGTGTATACTTTCTCTCCTCCCAGCCTAACTCCTCCCCATAGTCCCTTCCTCAGCTCTTCTTTCAAGTCTGCCGTTACTAAATTAAAAAGACCCGGACTTAGTAGGCATCCCTGCCTAATCCCCTACCCGTCCAGAACACATCACTTAAATCCCCTCCTATCTTCATCCTACTCTTAGTTTTCCTTACCATCTCCTCACACTTCCTTACAAATTCTTCAGTAATTCCCCTCTTTCTCTCATTGCCCTTCCCAACACTTCTCTGTCCACAGAATCAAACGCGACCTTAAGGTCAACAAAAGAGGCTACCAGCTTTCCCTTCTCTTTACTCAGCTGCTTATTCAACAAGTAGTTTAATACGTAAATATTATCTAACGTCCCCATTCCTAAACGCCATTTGATTCTGTGGTACCATACCCCCCTCTTCTACTTCCCTCTCCACCTTATCTACCACTATCGAAGCGTATATTTTTTACAGCGACGCCATCAATGTAATTCCCCTGTAGTCCTCCCGTGTAGTTTCCTATCCCTCTCATCCCTCTTTCTAATCGGTATAATCAATCCCTCATTCCAATCCTCAATCCACTCCTCTTTTTTCCATACTCTATTATCTACCTCCCATAAGACCCCCTCTATCCTTTCCCCCTCCATATCTCCATACTTTCCAAGGAATCCCATTCCCCTCCCCCCACTGCCTTCCCCACCTTTACTCTTCCTATCGCCCTTCTAACTTATTCCCTTGTAATCCCTCCTTCGTCCCCCTTTTTTTCTCTTCTCGTTCCTCTTACTACTCTTCCCTCCACCCCCCCGCCCCTAACAAACCCATAAAATATTCTACTCAATCCCCCATCTCAATCATATCATTTGCAAATCTCTCCTTACTTCTTTCTCTATTCACCACCTTCTATACTTGCCTCTCTGTCCTCGCACTCTTTGCCATCTTCATCCACTTCTCCTTTTCTTTCTCCTTCTTCTTCTGACATAATAAATTGTGCGCTCTTTTAGCTTCCCTAAACTTTTCTTTTCTCTCCTCTTTTTTCTTCATTTTCCCAGCATCTTTCTCACCCCTCTTTTGCTTTTCCCTGCAGTCCAAGTCTCACCATCCTCTTTTCCCACTCCCCTCACCTTCTTTCTGCCCCTTTTTCCATATCCCCTGTACCTTTCCCTACCGTAAAAGTAGTATGTGATGAAACCATATACGATCGTATATGATATTGTTATATGTGTTTTTGAGACGCGATCGTATGAGCATAATATACGATTCATATATCTATCGCATACAAAAAAAGCGCAAAGTTTCTTTGAAATATCTACATAAATATGTATTATACACTACTCAAAAAAAATAGGGAACACTTTCCAGACACCAAAAATAAGGCTATTTTCAAATGACTGTAACTCTGTGAAAAATCATCGTAGATAAAAAATAAAAAATACATTTTGAAGCTTCAAGATCAAGCTTTAACGCACTACCAGCAGATTTTCAAAATACTTTTAACTTCCTTGTCTTATGCAGTAAAAAAACACCTTGTTTTGTTCGTTAAAATTTTGTATTTTTAACACTTTGCAGCTCGACCAACAAATTTTTTTCGAATAATTCAAGTAAAGCTTCATAAACTACAACATTTTACCTACAAAATGCTTTTCATAAAATTTCTCTACGATATTTTTTGACCGAATTACGCAACTTTGAAGCTAAACCTGCATTTTTTACAAATAATATCCGTACTCCGTGAAAAATCATCGTAGACAAAAAATCAAAAAACCATTTTAAAGCTTGAAGTTTCAGCTTTAACATGTTACTAATAGTTTTCAAAAATTTTCTTAATTTTTTAGTACTATGCCCCAAAGAAGATACACTGTTTTTTCCTTAAAATTACGTATTTTTAACCTGTAGCTCAATAAAAAATTTTTTCTCGACAAATCCAATGCAAGTGCTATAAAGTATGACATTTTCTCTACAAAATGCTTTTTTCTTAATTTTTTCTACGATTTTTTTTTGACCGAGTTACAAGACTTCAAAAAAATACATTTTTCACGGTACATTTTTCCGAAAAATGACGTCTACCTCCGACATTAGCATTACCCAATGTGCACCACGTGGATGTTGCTGGTCGAATTTTTGCACATCGTGTGTATGTGTGTGTGTGCGTGTGCGTGCGTGCGTGCGTGTGCGTGCGTGTGTGTGTGTGTGTCTGTGTGTGTGTGTGTGTGTGTGTGTGTGTGTGTGTGCGCGCGCGAGCGCGCGCGCGCGCGCGAGTGTTCAATAATGTGTATTTTGCGTGTGTTCATTATATCAACGATATTCTACGACCACACGTTTTGCTATTAAATCGAACCTGTCGGAATTTTATTTTCATGCAGGACAACGCTCGACCTCATACGACGAATATAACGCGACGTTATACTAATGTCTTAATGCTTATGTCGGAGGTAGACATCATTTTTCGGAAAAATGTACTGTGAAAAATGTATTTCTTCGAAGTCTTGTAACTCGGTCAAAAAAAATCGAAGAAAATATTTTAAGAAAGCATTTTGTAGAGAAAATGTCATACTTTATGGCACTTGCATTGGATTTGTCGAGAACAAATTTTTTATTGAGCTACAGGCTGTTAAAAATACGTAATTTTAAGGAAAAAACAGTGTATCTTCTTTGGGGCATAGTACTAAAAAATTGAGAAAATTTTTGAAAACCATTAATAGCCTGTTAAAGCTGAAACTTTAAGCTTTAAAATGGTTTTTTGATTTTTTGTCTACGATGATTTTTCACGGAGTACGGATATCATTTGTAAAAAATGCAGGTTTAGCTTCAAAGTTGCGTAACTCGGTCAAAAAAAATCGTAGAGAAATTTTAAAAAAAGCATTTTGTAGGTAAAATGTTGTAGTTTATGAAGCTTTACTTGAATTGTTCGAAAAAAATTTATTGGTCGAGCTGCAAAGTGTCAAAAATACGAAATTTTAACGAACAAAACAAGGTGTGCTTTTTTACTGCATAAGACAAGGAAGTTAAAAGAATTTTGAAAATCTGCTAGTAGTGCGTTAAAGCTTGATCTTTAAGCTTCAAAATGCTTTTTTTATTTTTTATCTACGATGATTTTTCACCGAGTTAGTCATTTGAAAATAGCCTAATTTTTGGTGTCTGGAAAGTATTCCATATTCTTTTTTGTGTAGTGTATTACACCACATAATCCCAATGAGCAACACAATATTTTTATAATATTTTAAAAAACAATTTTTGCAAAAAAGTCCATTCTTAGGAATTTTTTTCGGAAATTCCCGTGCAGTCACCCATCCAAGTCGCGACCCCGGTGAACGTTGCTTGACTTCCAAGATCGCTGCGAACTGATCCTTCATGATGACCTGTGAATACTTTATGTGTATATAACTGATAAATCTGGTCAATATACGTTATCAGAAAAATAAAATATGTATAATTAAAGCATAATATTTATATTTAACATACAATATATAAAATTATTATTAATTTTATTAGTTAATAAAATAGTTCTTTTACTATTTTCACAAATGCGAAATAGCATCTAAAATAACTTTTGTTATTTGTTTAAATAAGAATGCAACTAAAAAATATATACAAAATACTCAAATTCAGTGAACGGCGTGCCGAATTAATTTTTAGTCATAACACAGTTCTAAATTGAAAAGATTTAAGTAAAGTATTTAAAAATCACACAAACAATACAAGCACGAAGATCTAGCTGCAACCGTTGAAAGCATTCTTGTTCAATTTGTATTGATACAGTAACGGTCAAAATATCTATCTACTACTTTAAAAAATATATGTTAATATAATAAAATAATTAAATTAAATATGAAAAAGTTTTTATTAAAAAACATTTAACAAATATTGTTTGCTCATTAGGATGTAACGATGCACACCCCTGAAAAATGATATGCATCGTCCCCGGCCGCCGACAACCGGAGAGAGAGCCGCCGGGCTATAACCGGGGGTGCCTCGGGCACCCAATTATAAAAATAATAAGAACTACGCGCGGTAAAACCGTGTCGAGCCATCGCGCGCGCCAAGTCGGCGCGCACGCGCAAACGAAGAAGCGCGCATTTGTCCCACTCCGGCGACCCCGCCGTCAAGCGCCGAAAATGACGGAGGCAAATGGAGTCGCCGGGTATATATAGGGCCGCGTGCTCCGATAGAGGCACCTGTTCTCCGTCAACCAGCATCACCCGCTGATCCGCTGCGCCTGACACCTCAGAGAATAAAAGTGGTCGAAGTTTGCTTGGCCACGGCGGAGGTACTCCGCAATTCTCGCACCGCTCCTTCCTCCGCATTCTCGTGAGCCCGAGCGTCCAACTCTCTTCTAGGTCCTTGGCGAGGGAAGGACCCCCGACCAGCTCTCGAGTCGCGGTCACCTCCGCTCCCCCACGGAACGCAAGTAAACGGAATCGCCGAGTTTTGGCCGAGGTACTTGACGCGTTCCGCGGCATCCCAGCCGCCATCGCCCCCAGCACGCACGCGGCCGCCCGGTCGCCCCGCCGATTCGCGCATCGCCACATCGCGACGCAGAGCTCCGCCCCATCACGTACCGATATACGCGGAAAAGCCGCGCCCGCGTCTAACCGTCACTCGCCGTTCCATCACCTGACGACATCTCGCGAACCTTATGTATATACTCCTGTAAATAGCCGCGTTTTCAAGATCCGTCCGTCCGCGCGCCGTCCAAATAAATTCATGTACGTTGTCCGTCCGTGCGCATCAAACCACTGTAATTTTTCCGTTTCGTAAAACTGAGATAATAAACGTATACAGATTTCATCAACGTATACAGATTTCATCTCGCACACCACCGCCTCGTCATTTACAAACACGACTCTTTCCTCGCTTCCCGTGCGAACCTTTTCTCTCGCACCGCTCCGACGAGCTGATCCGCGCGAAAGAAAAACGGTACATTACAGGATATAAATCGAGTTTTCTTCATTCATGAACCTATTTCGTCTAAAAGTATATATATGATTATATATTTTTCATTATTAATATCATTAATAATCTGTAAAAAGATTCAAATACTGCATAGATTACAAAAAATAAACTGATTTTAAATACATCGACAATATATGTATATTATCTAATGTGTAACAGCCAAAATAAAATAATTATTTATTTAGAATATATATAATTATAATTATTGCAAATAAATAAACAAATGTAAGATAATTTAAAAATCAAGTTAACATTTATTGTTGTTACGCGAGATAAAACTCGGTTTCAGAAAACTTTTTCAATGATGACTTCAATGATTTAATTAGAGTTCGCTTGGCAAAATATGCATGTATTTTGTATGAGATGTATATCGTATATAATGGATGTGCTATCGTATAGAATCATATATGATTCTTATACGATAAATCCGCATGTTTAACACGTGATTCTATATAATTTCCGCCCGTGATATGTAATTAGTATGTGATCACATAACAATCGTATGTCTAATAATGCGATTGCCATGTGGTCGCATACGAGTCATATAAAAATCGTATGTACCTTATACGCAATCTTATATGATTCGGAACATACGTCAAACATGTCACATGTGATTCCGAAACAAATGTCCAACGGTGATAAGTAATTCGTATACCAAATGTCTAATCATGCGATTAGCATGTGATCGCATACGATTTGTATAAGATTCGCATATAATTCTTATACGATCAGATATGATTCATATATCATTCGTATACTATTGATATATGATTCACATATCAAATTTACGGTAGGGTCTTCTTCAATTCCACCCAGCCTAAACTAACTCCGTCCCTCTTATCCATCCAAACTCTCTCTATTCTTTCCCCAAACTCTTTCTTTCCTTCTTCCGTCGATCTCCATTTTCTCACCCCACTCCCCTCTCTTCTGCACCTCCCCCCCCCTTTTTTTCAATTTCAACCACTACCGGGAAGTGGTCTGAATTCACTCTGTCCTCCACTTTCACTCTTACCACTCTCTCCCACACCTCTTCCTCCCCCATTACATAATTCGGCACCGAGTCCCCCCTCCCTCCTGACTAAATCCATTCTCCTTTTTCATCATCCTTCCAACACTCATTAAAAATAAACCACTCAACCTCCTTCAATTTCTTCACCAAGAAATTTCCCTCCGCGTTTATCTTCTTATCCTTCGATCTCCTTCTCTCCCCCTCCTTCTCTTTCTTATCTCCTCCCTCCCAGCGTCCTTTCAATTTTCCCGTTCTTGCGTTAAAATCTTCTCCCCCAATCAGCGTCCGTAAACCCTTCTCTTTCTTTTCCGTCCAATTTTTAATTTTGTTCCATTTTTCCTTTAAATCCCTGTTACTATAAGCCCCTACTATTCTCCAAATGTCCCCCCATATATTCTCATCCTACCCGCAATCAGACCTTCCATTGTCTCTCTGCTTCCCAATTCTGTTACCTCCAGCTCCTTTCTCACCCCCATTATCATCCCTCCCATTGCTTTCTCCTTCTTGTTCTTTTTTCACAACAATTGCACCGACCACCTGTAGCTCCTCGATAACCTATTTTTTATACGTTCCCAGCCCCTCCTCTCTAACCACGTAGAACTACGCTTCTCTTCAGCAAAACCACTACATCCCATCTCGCGATCTCTTTTCAAAAATCCATATCCTTGTTTCTCAACCCAGCCACATTCTAAAAAGCCACTCTAACTCTTTTCCATACTCTATTTTTCATACTCTAGCCGAGGGAGGGAGGGGGGGAGAGGTTGTGGGTGAAGATGGGAAAAAAGTAATTTTCCCCTCTTCACCCACAACCTCTCTCCCCTTCTCTCCTTCGGCTCCTTTGGCCCCCTGCACCCCTTTATTCCCTCTCCTTTACTCCTTCTCCTTTCTCTTCCCCCTACACTTTTTCCACCTCATTCCATCCCTCTCCTTCTCCCCTTCTCCTCTTCTCCTCTCACCTCTACATTCTCTCTTGCGCCCTCTCTCGCCCTTCCCCCAAGTTTTTCTTCATCTTTTCCCCTGCCTTTCTTCCCCACCCTTTTTTCATTACCTTCTCTTCCTTATCTCAGAATCACCATATTCCATTTATGAACGCCTTGTTCTTTCCTATCCATACCTTCGCTCCTTTTCTCTCCTCAGTTTTTACTATTTCCCTAAATCTCCACCTACTTTGCCTCTCCTTCCAAGTTAAGTCATCCCTTATCCATATATCTCCTCCTTTAATCCTTTTTTCTTCCTCATAACTTCTTTTTCATATTTTCCTGACCTCAATTTAACCACCGCAAAACCTCTCCATTTTCCCCTGCCTGCTTTCATTTTCCTCACTTCATTAACTTTTTTCTCTACCCCTATTTGATCAAATATTTTTCTAATCTTTCCCCCTACAGCTTCCCCCCCCTTTAAAGCCCTTTACTACTACATTCCTCCTTCTTTCTACTCTCTCTTTTCTTTCCCAAATTTTGTCCAGATTGTTAATCCTCTCTACTATTTTCTCCTCACCTTTCTTTCCTTCTCCCCTTTCTTTTTCCTTCCTACATTCTAACTTTCTCATTCTCCTCTCTAAATCTTCTACCTTTTCCCTCTTCTCCTGACTTTGCCCTTTCTCCATTTTCTTTTCTAGTTCGTCTATTCTTTTTTCCAACCTCTCCCTCTCCATCCTCCACTCCTCCTCCCTTTTCCTCATATTATCCAATTCTACCATAAAAACCGACATCCTATCCTCCATCCGCTCCTCCATTTTTTCCCACATACCTTTTAGCTCCTCCATCCATTTTTTGATCATCCCCACCGTAATTACCCAGTCGACACAATTTGTAACTGCTATATAATTTGAGAGTAACAGTTTATATAACAAATATTTCACAATATTTATATCACAGTTACTTTTATCTACTGCTTCTTTCTATTAAATATAAATGTGCAATTATTACATAGTATTAACACGATAAATATGTAATGCTCCAATATATAGTCAATATTGCAACATGATATTGTAGCAATATAAAATCAATATAATTAATTAATTAGTTACATAATAATACTATTACTATATAAAATTTAATTATTGGAACTATATAGACGTTTTATATTTTGATGACAGATTTTCTAATCTATACAATCGCCAGTTTTAATAATTAATATCTCAGTTTGCAAGGCAGAGCGACACTTTTCTATCAGATTCGTTCATTTTGAGCGAAAACGCGTCGATTGAGCCTAATTTCGTCCAAATCGGAGGTGAAGTGGGATATTCTGAACAATTACCGTTGATTTTTCTACATTAAATGTTAATATTACTGTAACGTAGAAGCAATTTTAAACAAAATATTATCGATATATGAAGTAACAAAAAATCTTGATCTACATCTTAATGATCAGACAATATTTTTTTAATTGCTTTTTCAATATTTAAAAAAATTTTTTTATTTTTAATTTAATTACTGTGTCATATTGACTTAATTGTTTCTAATTGTATTTTTATTTATACGAATGATAAAATAATTATTCCAAATGCTATTTCGCATTTTTAAAAATCAGTAAAATCTATATTTTTATATAAATATTGAAACTATATTTTTTATAAATATAAATATCAAAACTGTATTTTTATATAAATATAAAAACTATATGTATATATGTTTATATAAATATTATGCTTTAATTGTACATGTTTTATCTTTTTTACATATATTCATCTAATCTAGCAGTTATCCACGCGTTAGTATAAAGTGTTCACAGATCATCACAAGGGTTCCAGTTTGCAGCAGTTGCAGAAGTCAAACAACGTCCACCGCGGTCACGACTCGAATGAGTGGCCACTTGGGAATTTTCAAGAAAAAATTTCCGAGATTTCT
Organism: Solenopsis invicta; assembly: GCF_016802725.1. Lineage (NCBI taxonomy): Eukaryota > Metazoa > Arthropoda > Insecta > Hymenoptera > Formicidae > Solenopsis > Solenopsis invicta. The sequence continues at coordinate 14,016,473 of NC_052666.1, read as the reverse complement.
TTTCGCAAAAAATGTTTGTGAAATGCTACGAAAACATGGTTTTGCATTAGAATTATGTGGTGTAACCATATTAATATTTACATTTTAGAGAAATTTTAACATTCAAGGGACATTAGACATTACTGCAAAGTCTCATTAATATTGCAATTAAATATTGCCTGAGATGTTGATACAATATTAGTGTGCTGTATGAGCTATGATCTACGGTGATTTATTTTAACATAAATATGTCGTTATTGTTACTTTCGAAAAAGGCGAAATTATAATATAGCTACAATATTGTAGCAACTTTCACGTTATATAAAACGAGATATTGAAATGTATAACTATTATATAGTGAACATATAACTGTGTCGACTGGGTAAATTTCCCCCCACCCCTTTTTCCGGCGACCTTTTACTCCTTTTGAACGCCAACTCCTCCTCCCACTCCGCTTGCCCTACCGTATCTCCATCCACCTCTCTCTTTCTTTTCCACATCTCCAACACCCCTACACTACCCATACGCTCCCTTCCTCTCTCCCTTTCCTCCTTCTTACTTTTCTTCATCCTCAATTTCCCCGTCTCCATCCTTTACGCTTTTCTAATCTAATCCTCCGCCTTAGTTCACTTACTCTCCTTCTTACCTCTATTCTCGGTTTCTCTCTTCGGTTTCCACTCTATCACCCTTCGTATTCTGCGCTCATGCGTATGCGCCTAAACCTCGTCACCGCGACTTCTTGCACGCCCTCTACAATCTTGCCTTCACCGCGCCCGCACCACGTTCGCACTCTTCCCCTCTTGCTTTCCGCCCCACCTCGTTGCTATCACACACTCTGCACTACCTAACCTCTCACACACTCTACACCTTTTCCACTCACTCTCTTTCTTTCACGCCTCCAACTCAATCACTCCCCATACACTCCTCCACTCTTCCACCTCCAATTTTCCTCCTCACACCCTTCTCTCCTCCAACTCTCACACTTTCCACCTACTTTCTGCCTTCAAAAACACACTGCCGATTGCACACTACTGTCCCCTCTCGCTCCGAAAACGGAAGTCGGGCGGCGCTTATATAGCCGGATCTCGAGAGGAGAAATTGTGCGGAAAGCGGACGATACGGTATCGGAGAGAGAGATTTCCACCACTCGAGATCGACAGCGACCGCCACTTTGCTCGCTTGTACGGCTCGCGTGCGTGGAGAGTATCTCGACGCACGGATGCATGTTCGTGCGCTACGCCGATTCTAATTCTTATTGGCGCTATGCGCCTGTTATTCGCTGTCCGGCGAGTGTTCGGCCGGACCGCACGGAGCGGTGGTCCAAGGTGGAACAGTAAGGCGCTTTATTACACATGTTCAACGATTCATAAGCAGAAACTGATCAGAACTGTCAATATTTAAATCTAATGGACATTTTTACATTAAGACATAAACGCAAACTTAATAATATCGGAGTTTTTTCCAAATATCTTCGGTGTTACATTTTTCCCCATGATAGTAAATGGAGATATACACAGTATGTCGAAAGAAAAACTAAACTCTTAAAAGTAAAAAAATAAAAAAAAACAAGAAGTTATTTTGTTAAAATTTTTCTTATTTATTCGAGATACATCCTTTCAGCATCAATACACTGCTGGGCACGCGTAACCAATGCTAGCATAGATTTTTTGATGTCATCTTTTAGAATCACCTGAATGATCCCCGTCACGACCTATTAGATATGTGTAATGCTCTCATAAAAGTGTCCTTTCATGGTCACTTTCAGTTTTGGAAATAGGAAATAGTCACATAAATTAAGCAAATACGGAAGATACTAAAGCACACAGACTTGTTTTTTTAGCAAAAATTTATGAACTGCAATGGTCCTGTAAGTAGGTGCATTAATCGTGTATAAAAAAAGCAACTGCCCGATTTTTGGTATTCAGGTCTCACTCAAACTTTTCTTCCACAAAAGTTCCAAAACACTCAAGTAATACGAAGTTCACTTGAAGTTCATCACTACCCGACTTCAGTCCGACAAAAATTTAGTAACTATTCGACGGATGTTTCTCACTTAGGTATTTGTCGTCAGCCAATCGTTACATCCGACAAACTTGTCATCGGATAGATATAATAGCACCCTTATAATTTAAAAAGTAAGCGTTGGACAAAATTTTTGTATAGGAAAAGTTGTCTCAGAATTTACTTAAGAACACGTCTTTACAGGGATACATGGGTCGTTCTGAATCACCCTGTATAACTCAGAAAATATTAATTTCGTAAAAAAAATGTAAATATAAAAAAAACTCTTGCAAATAAAAAATGAAGCTCTTAAAATTGTCTACAATAAAATATACACTATATATATATATATATATATATATATATATATTTATATATAGGAGTTGGACAAAATAATATGAATACCATGCAATATAGTATAGTTTGTTGCATGTTGGCAACACTGCTTCCGTGTAAATAATGTGACGCGTATGTAACGCTATTTACGTGGCAGATCTTGTAGGTTATATTTCAGTATATTATACGCTTTGTTCTACAACGGTTATAACAAACAATCGGTGAAATGCGTGATCTCTCAGACTTCGAAAGAAAGCAAATCCCGATTAGCGGGAGTGTCTGTGACAAAAACAGCTGAACTGTTGAACGTCTCACGAGCGACAGTATCTACGGTAATGACGGCATACACAAAACATGGTAAAGCATCATCGGCGAAGAAGAATAGTGGATAAAACCCAAAGTTAACTGACAGAGACCGACGAATCCTTAAAAAGGATTATGGCCAGACAACATAAAACTATCGCGGCAAAAGTGACAGCAGAACTCAACGCTCACCTGAGTACTGTTTCGACAAAAACAGTACGGCGGAAGCTCCACAAAGCTAACATTCATGGAAGGGCTGCAATTGCAAAACTCCTTATAACGGAAACCAACGCTAAGCTGCAAAAGAAGTGGTGCCACGATCATAAAATCTGAACACTTGATGATTGGAAGAATGTATGGTCCGATGAATCACCGGACTGCCTGCTTCTTATAGTCAAGCATGGGGGAGGTTCCGTTACAATTTGGACGGCTATATCGTGGTATTCAGCTGATCCTCTCATTCACATCACTGGTCAGATTACTGCGCATGAATATCTTGACATCTTCAATGATGAAGTTCTTACTATGACTAGCATACTGCTGCCATATTTTAAGATGATAATGCACTCAGCCAAAAAGGTTCAGTCTTAGTTTGAGGAGCATTAGAATATCATCAAACATCTTCCCTGGCCAGCACAATCGCCAGACTTCAACATAATTAAACCGTTGTAGGGAGTTTTAGAGCAGAGAATAAGGAGCAGATTTCCATCTCTAACATCATCGAAGCAATTGGCGTATTCTTAGATACAAGAAAGAACAACATTCCGTTGGAAATTCAGACACTCTACAAATCTATTCCGCAAAGAACTGCAGCTGTTCTACAAGCAAATGGTGGCCTAACATCTTATTAATAAATAAATATTGTGTATATGTCAGGTGTTCATATTATTTTGTCCATCCCCTGTATATACATGTATATTTTATTTAAAAAAAACAAAATAAAAGTATTTAAAAAATATTGCGTAATTGACAAGTCGTAGGGTCCATGCACGTGTAATAACTACACATATATTCTCACGCATATACACATATACGCGCGTGCGTGTGCGGAATAATGCAAAGGAATAGGGGTGGGCCTACGGCCTACCCCCTCCCTCACCCATCCCGTCTCAGTCGGTCCCCTAGCGATCTATCGTGCAATTTCCAACCGTGTACAATTGGGTCCGTGTGCAATCTGGTCCATGTGCAATTGGGTCCGTGTGCAATCGGATCTGTGGGCAATCGAGTCCGTGCGCAATAAGCTCCGTGTTCGATTAAAACGATGTGTGTCCGATCATTACTGTGTTCAATTTAATCCGTGTCCGATCGAATCCATGTGCAATAAGGTCCGTGTCCAATCAGAACCGTGTCTGATTGAGAAATGCTCTCGTGTCCGACAGTTTATGTGCGCAATCGGGACAGTCCTTTTTTCACCGACAATAGATCGTCAGGCTTGCTCGCTCGCTTGTTAGATCTACGCTTTAGGCCGGGTCTCACAGCGGAGAGAATCGCGTTCAATGCGCGATCAATGTACGCGCCTCTACCCACGGGATGCACAGTGTCCTTGCGTGTAGCTGCACTGTCAATTGTCACCTACCATTGTTCTGGCAGCGACAAGGCCGTATCGCTTTGAATTCTTGTGGATGACTCGTGGTCCCCTGCATTGACCGATAGTGTCCCCCTCGCAGCATTTGCGGGGTATATGACGCTCGTTCTCACAGCGATCTTCCTCCGGTTATCTCCAATGTGCCAATCGATATCCTTGTCTTGGCCTTCCATTTGCCAAATTTCACTGCCAAATTCCGCTCCGGATGTAATCGTGTCTCCTTCGCGGCGTTTGTATTGCGCCAGACTTTTTCCGCCTTCCGTTAGCGATCGTCAATGTGTTGGCCCAGGACAAGTTCTTCCGTGCATCTTCGCTGCTGCTAGCATCCCTCGATGCGCTCTTCGGTAATACTCATCGAGAGGTGCCCAATTACATAAAAACTCAGCCGCGATAACAATAAATTCTTACACGCAACGCAGTCCCGCCAGAAGTTTCTTGCTCTTGGAGAATGCCTCACCCGGCCAGAGGCGCATACTTGCGCTCCTCGAGGGTGGAGGTTTGTAGTGACAAAACAGGAAATCTGCTACGTCACAATACAAATATTACATTTGAAATGTTTCAAAAAATCAAAGTAAAAAATCTAAAATGTGTTGTACGGAAGTTACGTAACAAGTCAAGCGTCGATAAATGTTGAAGTAACGAAATTAGTGATGGAAGTGGCAAAGCGGTAAAAAAATAACTTACATATTTAATAAATCTATGAAGCAAAAGGTATTCTCCAATAAATAAAAAGAGTCAATTATAATAAAATATAAAAACACCAAAGTGTAGTACTCTCGAAATTGTCAAATTGGTTAAGTTTAAATAGGCTAATAAGAATAATTGCGGTGTTTGTTGGTGCCTAATATTATATAAAACCGTAGGACGTTTCTACCAGCTTCAAGTCATCTTCAGCTACAATTCTTGTTTTCTTGAATAACGTTACTTAAATTAAGTAACTTAAATTAATCTTATGCAAAATGCTCTTTGGTCGAGCATTCCACCGGTTAAAAACCAAAAACAATTTTTATTTGGTTAATATGCCAGTTGTAACAACCCGTTTTTCTTGAGTAGAAATCGCGCACGGATGTAGCTCGTCGGGAATTCCAAGACACAATCCGGGTCAAGAGAGAATTAGACGGTAGGTTGATTTGGAAAATATATACACGTTTATTGAGAGATTGATTTAAATAGATATATACAAGGCGTTTAGATCGCAAAAAAATATGAAAGTTCGAAAGGAAACAAGGTAACTCGCAAGGAGATATTATTAGGTGTTAAACTTAATTCCTGCCGCTCACTACTAGAGGGTACTGGCTTTAACGCTGGCGAGTTTCGACGATGAAGTCATATGTCTTTTGTAGTTTAGACATCGCTGAAAGTGATTCAATCTTCATAGATTAAATTTCTTGACGCTAAAGACATTTTCCAATCAACTGAAAATGAATCGCGATAAGGTGTTTTTCCGGAATGTGCTTTTTCACTACTTCGACTTTAAGAAAACCGCAGCTGAAGCGCATCGCTTATTATCCGAAATGTATGGTAATGAAACTCCATTGGAAAGAACATGTAGAGTTTGATTTGAACGCTTACAAAACGGTAATTTTGATGTGAAAGACAAAGAACGTCCAGGACAGTCAAAAAAATTTGAAGATGTCGAGCTGCAAGAACTGCTCGATGAGAATCCAGTCCAAACGCTTTTAGAGTTGTCGGAACAGTTAAATGTTACGCCAATGGCCGTCTCAAAACGTTTGCATGCCATGGAAAAAATTTATAAGAAAGGAAAATGGCTACCGCATGAATTGTCAGAAAATGCCATTTTAAATCGTTTGACTATTGTGATTTCTTTGCTTGCCAGGCAAAAAAAAGAGTTTTTTGTGGCGCTTCGTCGACTGGCGATAAAAAATGAATTGATTTTAATAATTTCAAGCGGAAAAAATTATAGGTGGACCCCGACCAACCATCCGCTTCAACACCAAAGAAGAATATTCACGAGCATAAGACCTTGCTGTGCGTTTGATGGAACCAAATAGATGTGCTGTATTACGAACTTTTGAGTCCATATGAAACCGTTACAGCTGATCGCTACCAACAGCAATTATACCAATTGAGTGACGTATTGATACAAAAAAGATCATCCGTAGTCAACAATCGATGCAAAGTCATTTTATTGCATGATAACCCTCGATAGCATGTCGCGAAAAGCGTGAAGCAGGTACTTCGCGAGCTTAAAAGGGAAACTTTGCCGCACCCAGCCTATTTTCCAGACTTGGCACCGGATTATGGTCTCTTCCAATCAATGCAACACGCACTTATGAACACACACTTCTCCAGTTACAACAAAGTCCAAAAATGGGTGGATGAATGGTTCACCTCGAAAGACACCGCGTTCTACCGTAGTGGTAGAATTGCCCTGTTGCCGGAGAGATAGGAAAGAGTAGTAGAAAATAAAGAAAATTACTTTGATTGAGGTATTCATTTGTCTTCCCTTCGAAACAAATCGATTTTATAGACAAAAAAACAGCAGGAATTAAATTTAACACTTAATATAAGCAACTATGTACAAGATAATGTATGATTGGCCTCAGTAAATTTACGTCGTCGGCCGTATAATTTACCGGTGGCGGCAAATGCATGGTTTATTCGTGTGCTAGATAGGCGGATTACAATAATGCACCTGTTTTGGTACATAAATCTCGGAAAGCGCGATTGCCGATATTCGTGCAGCCGGTGCGTGTATTTTCCAATGGCGAAACGCTGATCTTCGGCGCGGGCTATTGTTCGGCTCGATGGGCGGTCCGCTTTTTCTACGCGTACTTTCTCAAAACTAGTTCGCGTTGGACTTTACGGTTATCGGCACGGTAACGGGACGCGGAGTGACGCACAGCTGTGCGTCCCTTTAAATTGTACAATTTTGCGGCGCGAGATTTTCTTCAGACAGGATGCAGTGGCTATGTACGAGTACGTTCAACAGAGGCAAAGACGCTTTACCTCATTTGTCTTTGTCTGTCATCTACTGCAACGGGATCGGATCGGTCTTCGGATGTTGGCCGGACAAGAACTATTGCCAGAGCCCAAGCACGCTTGAGCCCAGCTTCAGCAAGGAGATACGGGTGCAAGAACGGTAACCACTGAGAACGCTCAGCAAAGATCAAGAAGCTTGACTCTAAGACTACCTAGGAGACTTCTTCGGAGACTAGTCGGCGGAGTTGCTAACCGAAAAATCGGCGGAGAAGAAACGCAGCATCTCACTGCTTCGGCTCTTTTATACCCGAATCTCGAGACGTCGAGGATGTTCGGTGGCTCGTTTGGTTCGTTTCGGCGTCAGCATCCCCGTCGCTCGAGATTGGTCGCTCGAAAAGTGAACGGAGGCGAGTCACGCCGATAGCGCGTGTCGGTTCCAATCGGCGTGCGTGCGCGACGAGTTACTCGGCGCGCGAATGCCTCGTTGCTCATATACGCGTTAAATTATATTATGGACGCAAAGCGTTTTATTACACCCGGTGTTTTACCGGGCGTTTCTGGACGATGACCTTAATTCGGTCAGTTTTTTGCTTTAAAAACGCATTTATTTGAACAATAAAATGAATTAATATCTTATTCAAAGTATTGTTTATCTTTAACCACTACTTTTTCCCATTTTTCTGGCAATTTATGGATTCCGTCACGGAAGAAGCGTTATCTTTTAAAGCTAAAAATGAATCGAGCCAATTTTTGATACCCTGTTCTAAAGTGAAGAGTATTCCAGTCAAAACGTTCTAAATCGATCGAAACAAATGGTAGTCAGAAGGGACAAGGTCTCGGCTATAAGGCGGGTAAGCCAGAACTTCCCATCCGCTATTTTCCAATTAGTTTTTAACCGGAACAGTATCATAAAACCGAGCATTGTCATAATGAAAAATTATGAACTCGTGTCTGGTCGCACATTCTGGACATTTTTCAGCTATAACTCGCTTTAAACGGATCAATTGTTGCCTATAGAAGTCTCCCGTGATGGTTTGACCAGGTTTTAGCAGCTCATAGTAGATCACATCTTTCTGATCCCACCAAATACAGAGCATTAACTTGGTACCATTGATATTCGGCTTTGACGTTGATGTTCCCGATTGGCCGGGCTTTACAATTTTTTGCGTTTCGAGTTGTCGTAGTAAATCTATTTTTTGTCCCCGTTAATGATTTGATGCAGAAAAGACTTTTTTTGTATCATTCAAGTAACATTTTAGACATGCAAAATCCGATATTTCTCGGTTTCACTTCGTATGGGACGCAATTACTTTGCTTTTGGATATATCCCACGGCTTTTAGTCGTTTCAAAATAGCTTGTTGAGTAATTTCCAATGTTTTTGCAAGTTTTTCTTCTGTTTGACATGAATCTTGATCGAGTAATGTTTCTAATTCTTCATCTTCAAACTTTTTCGGTTGACTCGAACGCTCTTTGGTTTCAACACTAAAATCACCACTTTTAAATTGTCGAAACCATTCTCTGCAAGATTTATCCGATAGTACAGATTCACCATACACTTCTATAAGCATTCGATGCGCTTCAGCTGCACTTTTCTTCCAATTAAAACAAAAAATCAAAACTTTCCGCAAATGGTGCTTATTTGGAACAAAGCTTGACATTTTCAGTGCAGTAAAAATTAAACTTGTTGTGCAAAACTTAAAGGCTTGTAAAAAATATTTGGTTGACAGATGTTGACACTTCACAATACAACAAAAATTGTCCCACTAGACAAGGAAGACAACCAATCAGAACGTTCGATTCTTGGCGCTAGCGTGGGAGACGCTCGCTTGGCGTCACTCACACCGTTAGAGACCACGAAGAGAGACTGTGCCATTAAATTAAGCCAAAAAATAAGACTGACGCATTATTAAATAAAGTTTTATTATTTTACTTAATCTTGTGTATATGTTGGGAACCTTTACCCCCACATATATTGGTGACCTCCTTATTGAATACGCGCTACAGCAAACTAAATACAACACGTAAGTTGTACGTAACCTATCGAAGCACACGAAAAGCTAACCTCTACCCAACCACGTTGAAAAAGAAAGCAAGCAACGTCGTTACCACACACACCACCGAGAGACAAATCAGCGGCTTAACTAAACTTGGATCAACCTTCGCTTAGCGGAGATACACCAGCATTTCAGCAAACAAACAGCAAACACAAAACAGACTTTATCAACGCGGCACGTCTCGTTAAACTACCACAATTCTGGAAGGAAAACCCAGTGGTTTGCGCAAGTCAAAGCAGCGTTTGCGATATCCAGAATAACGAAGGATGAAAAGTACAGATATGTCATTATCCACCTTGACCAATCCGTACTACCTTTGTCTCAGACATTATAGCCACGCCACCAGCCAAAAAAAAGTACGAGACCCTAAAGCAGAAGATAGTCGTATCATTCGCCGAGACCAACAAATCAAAATTGTGGAAACTGTTACAAGAGAACAAACTTGCAGACAAAAGACTTTCAATTTTCCTGCAGCGACTGCGGAACTTGGCCGGCGGGCAATATACCGACGCGGCACTCAGGACACTATTCCTTGAGCAACTACCGGATAACGTACGTAGCATCTTAGCCATTAGCAAAGTCATGGATTTGTCAAAATTAGCACTGAAAGCTGATAAAATCATAGAGATATCTAAAGCAAGTGTAGCAGAAGTTAGTGTGGCCACCAAAGCACTACCCGTGGAAGAAGCCGCAATGTCCAGCAAATTCAAGGTTATGCAATACAGGATAGACGCATTGACTGAACAAGTGGCCGAACTGTGCGAAATACAGCGGAGCAGATCCAGAAGCAGAGAACACAATGGGTACAGGCGCAGGAGCACAACTAGAGCCCAAGAACGTCAAAGAGCACCTAAAATATGTTACTATCATTGGAAATTTGGGAACAAAGCATACAGATGCATACAGCCATGCAATTGGAAAGAGCCACTCGCAAAAAGCATTGATGCGGAAAACTAGCCGCGTCGTTCAGTCAGATAACGGAAGCAGGCAACGCTAAGACATTCCGTCTAACTGTGACAGATAGGAAAAACGGAATGCGTTACCTTATAGACACAGGAGCAGACGTCTCAATTATACCAAAGAAAACAGTCAGAGGAAAAACGACATTAAGTAAGTAAAATTATACGCTGCCAATAACACCTTAATAACTACGTACGGAACAAAATTAGTTCACGTAAATCTAAGATTGTGGAGAAAGCTAGACTGGATGTTTGTAGTAGCAGATATAAAACAAGCCATAATCGGTGCAGATTTCCTAGCACACTATGGACTGTTGGTCGATTTGAAACACAAACTTCTACGAGATAAAATAACAAATTCCAAGGCAAACAGCGTACAGTCAGAATTTAAAATTAGGGGAATTACAACCTTCGATCACACTAACCCTTTCGCAGATCTTCTACAACATTTCAGTAACATTACCAAGCCGACAAATTTTCAGATACCCAACCCATTGGAGTAACACATCACATTATTACCACAGAGCCACCAGTTGCAGAACCCGCACGCAGACTATCGGGTAAAAGATTACACGCAACGCGCTCGCAGATACAACACGTGCTTGTTGCAGGGATCTGCAGACTCAGCTCTAGTTCCTAGGCTAATCCATTGCATCTAGTGCCGAAAAGGGAGGCGATTGGAGAATATGTTGTAATTATAGGCAATTAAACAAAGTCACAATACCTGATAGATACCCAATCCCACATCTACACAATTTTGTACACAACTTAGAAGGATGCATTATGTTTACAATATTAGACCTGACAAGAGCGTATCACCAGATACCCATCGCCAAGAAAGCTCGCCTAAAAACAACGATAATAACATCATTAGAACTGTACAAATATATCGTAATGCCTTTTGGCCTACGTAACGCCGCACAAACATTTCAAAAACTTATGGATTGCGTACTTAGAGGTCTTAATTACTGTCATTGTTATATCGACAACATTTTAATAGCATCATCGGATTTGGAAACACATCGCCTACATCTTTGTGAGGTATTTCTACGCCTACAAAATAATGGACTATCCATTAACCCTGCAAAATGCGCATTTGGCAAAGAAGAAGTCGATTTTTTAGACTGTACCATAAGTAGTCAAGCTAGCAAACCTCTAGGCACACGAGTCGAAGCAATCAACGAGATAAAGAAACCAACGGACATCAGCGGACTGAGACGTTTCTTAAGAGTTATAAACTTTTACAGAAGATTTATTTCTAACGTTGCTAGCACACAAGCTCCATTTCACGAATATTTGACTAACACCAGAAGAAACGACAAACGCCCGATAATCTGGAACAAACGTGCAGAAAAAGCATTCTTAGACTGCAAACAGCAACTAATCAACGCAACCTCAATAGCTCACCCTAGAAAACACGCTGTATTAGCAATTAAATCAGACGTCTCAAACACAGCAATAAGCGCCGTTCTGGAGTAATACCATGAAGAATGCTGGGAACCTCTCGGATTCTTTTCAAAAAAGTTTAGCTCGACACAAAGGAATTACAGCACTTATAATCGTGAGCTCCAAGCTATATACAGTAGCCTCAAATTTTTCAAATCCATGGTAGAAGGTCGCAAACTTATAATAAAAACTAATCATAAACCATTAACCTATGCTTTCTTACAGAAATTCGCGAAAGCATCTCCCAGGTAGTTAAGACAACTCGATCTAATTGGCCAATTCAATACGGAAATCATTTACATCAAAGATAAAGACAATACAATCACCGATGCACTGTCACGCGAGGCAATCGATATGCCAGTCATTGTTACAACCGAAGAACTCGCACAAGAACAGCTCATAGACAAAGAAATCAAAGACTTACTGAAAACGGAACGCATTTACTCCAACTGAGGAAACTTCGGGTAGATAACTCCAATATATCGCAATCGTTTATTGCGATGTCTTTCTGAAGGAAGTTTGCTCTTATGTGCCAAAAAATCTATAACAAAAAATATTCAACGTTACCCACGGATTAGCACATCCCAGCGGACGAGTCACCTGCAAAATAATCGGACAACGATTTATTTAGCCAGCGATGAACAAAGATATTACCAAATGGGTAAAAACTTGTTTACAGTGCCAGAAAAACAAGGTTCACAAACACAACCGACTCGTACCCAAACAATTTCCAGTACCAAACACAAGATTCGATCACGTACATTTAGATGTAATCGGACCTTTCCCTGTTATACAAGGATACCGTTATTGTGTTACAATGATCGACAGGTTTACTAGATGGCCCAAGACAACCCCAACCCAGGATATATCCGCACAAGTAATGGTCGAAGCATTCGTTAACACATGGGTTGCACGTTTCGGCACGCCTAAGACCATAACCACTGATCAAGGTACACAGTTCGAGTCACAATTGTTTAAAGCTCTGACTAGCCTCTTGAGATGTGTACAAACAAGAACTATAACATATCACCCGGCTTCTAATGGAATCATCGAGCGTTGGCACCATTCCTTAAAAATCGCAATCCGCTGTCAAAAGTCTAAACACTGGTTGCAAGCGTTACCAATAATTTTACTGGGACTGCGTACTAGCATTAAAGAAAACATAAAAGCGACAACAGCAAAATTGGTCTACGGCACTATCTTATGTTTGCCAGCAGAATATTTTTTCAACAAAGATTTTACGCCAGAACCTCAAGCATTTTTTTCGAGAGCACATGCAAAACATCAGGTTTACACCCACACCCCATCACAACAAAAAAAGGACATTCACCCACGGGACCTTATACAATTGCACTCACGTATTCGTGAGGATGGACAAATTAAGAAGCCCTTTCAAATCACCTTACGAAGGGCCATGCCCGGTAAGCAAAAGAATTACTGATCAAATATTTAAAGTTCTAATTAATGGAGAAGGATTTCGATGGATCGACTCAAACCAGCGTTTCTGGAGGTAACACCGGAAAAGGAAAATGAGCCATCACCCATTCAAACAGCGCAGTCTAGCAACCCAAGGGTGTATCCAGGCAAACGTGTCAGATTCGCGACATAGTAGGAACCATATCACTTGAGGAGGAGTACTGTGGCAGCTTTCCATTACGCTGACAGACGGCTGGACAAGTCCCACTGGACAAGGAAGACAACCAATCAGAACGCTGCACGCAATACCACGGAGTCCGCACGCAATTCTTGGCGCTTGCGTGGGAGACGCTCGCTCGGCATCACTCACTCTGTTAGGCTGAAATCACACGATGCGTAATAGAGCTGCGGGATAGAGAATGCGTTATTGAAGCGACCAATCAGCGCTATTCCGCTCTTTTCTATTACGCGAGTTTTGTCCACTATGTTCACATGGTGCATCAAAGAGATGCAAAGACACATCCAGGATAAATATAATTTAGAAATTATTATCTTTTTGTTAATAATTTGCTTATTAAAATAAAATATAATTTCTTAAATTGTAAAAACAATTATCACTGTTATAGTATTTAATATTTTGTAATAAATACTTATAAATTTAAAATGATTTTTTGACTGCTTTCACGCATTTATGGTCATTTTTCCGCATCATGTGAACAGTGCACACTGAAATCATGCGTAATGCGTATTGCGTCATTGCTTCAAAACTTTATCTTGACAGCTGTACTCGCACATTTTTATTAGTTTGTATCCACAAGTTTATAATTAATTTTTATTATAGATAAAAAGTTAAAAATGATGACTGAATCTATTACACATTTATTGCAAATATACTTGAAAACTTCAATGATGAAGTATCGAAAGGAAGTACTTACATTAGAATCTGTTTTATTCGTCTCAACATATTCTTTATTCGTCTCTGTCATATCCATTATTTAATTAACTTAACAATAATCTAACCTTGAAATACGACGGTTTAGGACGTAATAGAACGCTATGACCGCTATGACGCACATCAACGCACACTCTATTCCGCTCTTTTCTATCACGCAAGGTCAAAGAGCGGAATAGTGCTGATTGGCGCTTCAATGACGCATTCTCTATTCCGCAGCTCTATTACGCATCGTGTGATTTCAGCCTTAGAGACCACGAGGAGAGACGAGACTTAATCTGTGCATTGAATTAAGCCAAAAAATAAGACTGACGCATTATTAAATAAAGTTTTGTTATTTTACTTAATCTTGTGTATATGTTAGGAACCTTTACCCTCCCCCACACACATTTATAGCACCTAGAGCCATCTTTTGAAAACAAACCGAACTAAGTTGTACCCAATATTAAATTTTGTAAGTCCTTATAACTTTAAGATAATAAAATTGTTATAATATTACGCACCAACAACCGCAGTTACTCTTATTAGCTTATTTAAACTTAATCAATTTATCAATTACAAGGGTTGCCCAAAAAGTAATGCCCTACATTTTTTTTCTCGAAAACTATTTATTCTATAAAAATAATGTTTGTACATATAAAAGAATTATGTTTTATCTAGTCACTCTATTTTTTATACATAATCTTCTTCAAGTTCTATTGCCTTCTTTCAGCGATTTACTAGGGCGTTTATGCTCTGTCGGTACCAGTCCTCGCTCTGGTTACGCAGCCAGGTTTCCACTGCGCTAGTCACCTCTTCGTCGTCTTCAAAATGTTTTCCACAAATGCTATCCTTTAGTGGCCGGAAAACATTTTGATGACGACAAAGAGGTAATTAGCGCAGTGAAAATCTGGCTCCGTAACTAGAGCAAGGACTGGTACCAACGGGGCATACATGCCCTTAATAAATCTCTGAAAAAAAGCAATAGAACTTGAAGGAGATTATGTAGGAAAATAAAATATAGAGTAAATAAAACATCCTTCTTTTATATATGTAAACATCATTTTTATAGAATAAATTGTTTTCGAGATAAAAAATGTGAGGCAGTACTTTTTGGCCAACCTTCGTATAATAGTTCCTATGCCAAAAGTAAGGAAAACAATAGAAATGCAAAAATTTAAGTCGATGAATAAATTACCGGTGTATGACAAAATACTTGAGATATTGATTCAGAGCTAGTAAAATATTCGGAAAGATGAATTAATTCATGAATTGATTGAGTAATATTAATCGGGATCTAGAACTAAACATTCGTATGAAACAGCGTTGCAATAGGTTACATTAAGATGAAAAAATACGATAAGTGAAAGAAAGTTTGTAACGCTGATGGTTTTCGGTCGGTTCAGTGAGGATCAAGATACGGATGCGGATAAGCTCACCGGATTGGCCGGATTCGGTAAAATAATCGCACTTGGATGTCAAATGGAACAAAGATTAGATCTTTATTTAAAGAACTTAAGAGTTACATTGAGAGATGGTATTTTAATGAAAGAGCCTTATGACGAGTGTACTGGGCATAAGCTGAATGGCGATTGGCTCTCGGTGATCGCAGTGACCAAACGCTTTCGAGCCGTCCGAAACGCTCGTGCTAGTGAAAGTAAATGTAAAACGACGCTTGGAGTAACGAAACAATAGCGGAAAAGAAAAGAACATAAGAACAATACTAATCTATGCTAACGCGGTAATCAAAATAAACGCAAAAACGGTAAGCGATGTAGGCAAAAACTTAATAGTAACAAGAATCATAATCTACACTATCGCGATAGTCGCGATGATAAACTGGACGGTAAACGCGCGGTTTAAGCGGATACGGTGTTCGGAGGGATTGGGGATTCGCGGAACGCGGAGTCGGTGCGACAGTGGCGGTTTCGCGCTTCGCCCGAGCCGCCTCGTACAAATTGAGGCGAGGATATCGTCAGAACGCGGATGTTCTGACGATGTTCGAGTTTTCGCAAGTGAGTCTTCTCTAGAGGAGAGGACGGAGTTGATTGGCTAGGGATGCCTAGCCCACGGACTCGACGAGGATGCTCGTCGCAGACGCGATTCGCCGAGGATGCTCGGCTACGGGACGCGGCGAGGATACTCGCTGTGATTGGTTGCGGAGAAGGTGTTCGGAAGCGCGTCGGGTAGCCAAAGATTCTCGACTGGTCCGGACAACGAGGATTCTCATCGAAGGTACTGGAAGAGGCGAGTATTCTCATCCTCACGGGAAATCGGAGGTGCAGTCGAGGATTCTCGACTTGTCGGATTCGGTGGACCGGGAAGATCTGACTCGGTGTTCCCACTGCCGGCTTATATATCCAAACGCGCGGCTGGACGGACCAATCCGCGCGCTCGATCGGTACCCTTATAAAAAAAAACTACAAGAATGCGAAAAAATTATTGATATACTATATAAAAACTGCAGTTTTTCAACAGTATTCTAGTAATTTTTTCGTATTCTTGTAGTTTTTTTCCGTAAGGGTAGACTCGGAGTAGAAACGTTACAGAACGTCACGGACGGCGCGCGTGCTGCCGCGTGATCGTGAGTCGAGAGGTTAACCAGTGCGCGCAGGTGGTTTTCGCTGCCGCGATGCTCGGGTGGACGAAGCAGAGTGGCAGTGCGCGCGAGGTAGAGGGGCGTTTTGTTACAAGTTAATACGGGTGGTCTTCTTAGATCTAAGAAAGACGTTCGAAGTGGTAGATAGAAAAATTTTGATAAAAAAGCTTGAAAGGATTTGGATAAAAAAACAGTATTAAAAAGGTTTAAAAGTTATTTAGAAAATCAAACGTAAAAGGTTAAATTTAATGTAAGACTGTCAAATGCTATTAGAATTTAAGATATGTACCGATAGATCTATAGAAAATATTCTTTTAGGCACGGTTGCTCATTCATTTATTTAACTTCCCTAATAACACAGTATGTTACATTGGCTTTACATTGGTTAACATTGAGGAAACATTGGATATGTTGGGAGTACATTGGCCAATATTTCCCAATAAAAAAAATATTACAAGTACATGTGCAATTAATTCTATGACCAATATTAATCATAAAATTAATTGCACATGTACTTGTAAGATTGCTCGTCAATTAATATACAATATTACACCTATATTGAAAATGCATTTACTAAGATTTGCCAATCAAAAGCAAATATTGTTTTTTAAAGAAACGGTAATGTGCTGCCAATATTACGAGTCAACAATTGTACAATATTGCACTTACGTTGGAAATGCATTGGCCACGATTTGCCAATCAAGAAAAAATGTTGTTTATAAAAAAAACGTTAATGTGCTGCAAGTGTTACAAATCAATATAGTCGTACGACATTGCACTTACATTGAAATGCATTATTGACTAAGATCTCCCAATCTAAAGCGAATATTGGTTATAAAAGAAATATTAATGTGCTGCCAATGTGCTGTCAATAATTGTATTGTAAATATTATTGTTACATCCGGAGGATTTCACGATTTGCCTTTTCGCGTCCATCATACAAAATATGAAACGCGACACAAGTTAAAAGATTGTTTGTAAAATTTATAATACTTATCCGGAACTCCACGATTTCTCTTTTATAACACTATCACCCGGTTACTATAAGAAAAATAAAATATTGTCTTCGGAATATACAGGGTGAGCCATTTGAATCTATCACCCCAAATATTTCCCTTGCATTTTACAAGAAAATGTTTCAGACAAAAGTTGTATGGTTTCGAGGGGGACATAAGATGGTATCATTAATGTGACCTTGAATAGTTGCTTGAAGGTCACGTGAGGGTCACCTTTAATTTTTTAAATAAAACTGCCTATCTTTTATTGCATATTCTTGTAGCTTATCTCGAGACGTTTCCAAAACACTATAAAAAAATGTTTTTTGTTAAGTGTTTTTCGAGTTGTGAGTCATCTGAATCTATCACCTCCAATAACTCGAATGGGTGGCCAGGTATCGAAAAAAGTTTCATATAAAAGTTGTAGGGTTTCGAAGGGGAACCAAAATGGCGTACCGTTCAACTTTTGATTTTGACCGGAAGTGGGTTACTTCAACTGGAAGTGGTTTTTTAAAAGGGAAACCCCCCTTTTTGAAACCGGAAAATGAAAAAACGGAAAATTTTACATTCAGATATGACCTTGGCTGTTTTAAAAATTTCAAGATGGCGGACAAAAGTTTTAGTAAATCGATTTTCACCAAATTAAGTTTACGAAGGTTTTTGGGGTTGCTGATCACGAATCTGAAGTCAGATGTACAAAATTTAAAATGGCGGATCCAAGATGGCGGACGAAATTTTTAGCCGAAATTAATAGAAATTACTACTTTTAGCACTACCCAGGAACAACGGCGTGGACGTGGTAGTTTTTTGTTCCCTTTGGGGTGCTTTATTTATGTGAGTCCCCTTGCCTCTCACTATCGGGGTGCTTTATTTAGCGAATGAAATGTTCGAAATTACGTCCATTTTCTTGAATGCATAGGTCGATACGCCTTCTGAATGATGTGACTGTTCTCAAAAGAATTTCTTGAGATATTGCGACACAAGCAGTCCGAATACGTTCCTTCATATTCTCCTTAGTTGTTGGTTTTTCGCTATAGACAATATTTTTCAGAATTCCCACAAGAAAAAATCGGGAGAAGTTAGATCTGGCGAACGAGGAGGCCGCGCGACTGCGCCCAATCTCCCAATCCACCTACCATTGTATCGGTTATTCAAATAATTTCTTACAATATTTGAATAATGTGCTGGCGCACCATCCAATTGCAGCTACATCCGTTCTCTGGTGAATAAATCAACATCTTCCAATAGTACCGGTAAATTGTCTCGGAGAAACTGCAAAAAGTTTTGTCCGTTTACGTTTTCTTCAAAAAAATAAGGGCCTATTAAATAGCCATTTACGATGCCACACCAGATCATTAAAGACCAACGATTTTAAAAATTAGTTGAACGAAACCAATGGGGATTTTCATTGGACCAGTATTGACAATTACGTCTTTTTAAAGTTCCATTGCTACTGAAAATTGCCTCATCCGAAAAGAGTACGTACCGGAAAACGTTTTTATCTTGATGGATCATTTGCAGAGCCCATTCACAAAAATTTACACGAAGTAAATAATCATTAAAATTTAAATGTTGTGTCAACGTAATGTGATATGCATGAAATTTTCTCGCCTTTAATATTCTCGCAACTGTTTGCTGAGGTATGCCAATTTCTCTTTCGATTTGACGAGTGCTAATATGACGATCGAGATAAATTTTCGCTAAAATGGTTATAACACGATTATCATTAACATCATATTCATGATGTCGTGATCGGCGAACCATAGACCCATCACTTGCTTTAAGTAACGTGCAAAAAGGAAATTCAATTCGTTATTTTTGCAAATGTTGCGTTTTACAACCCCAACATTTAACGCGAGGGGTGTTACATCAGGAGGATTTCACGATTTCCCTTTTCGCGTCTATCATACAAAATATGAAACGCAAAACAAGTTAAAAGATTGTTTGTAAAATTTATAATACTTATATCCGGAACTCCACGATTTCTCTTTTATAACACTATCACCCGGTTACTATAAGAAAAATCAAATATTGTCTTCGAAATATATAATGGCATCCGAAGTAATAAGTCCGTTAAGCAAAAAAGGAGAAATCGTGCGACGATAAAATTACAAACAATGGCCTATCCTAATACAATAATCCATATGAACAAACAAAGCCTGGACTCGAGAAAAAAAAAGAAAATCTAAATGCTATTAAAGTCTGGCAACAATCAAAGATAAGATTGAGTCGCGACGCCGGACGGAAACTATAAAATCAAAACTTACAACCCCGGCTTTGTTTATTCGAACCTATGTTTCATCACAAACGGAAAGATGATCCATATGGAAAGCTAGTTTCAAATAAACGGACGCGACAATATAAAAATCGGGACCGAACGTTCCAAGAAGAGAAACCGTAAGATAACGAATCCTTTAGGCGATTGGGTGATGCAACTGCTCGCCCCTCTTAAAGTTAAGAACAATCAGAAGAAGATGGAAAATTAGCCAACGAGAGATCATCCAAGAAGATGATTGGTAGTGAGCGTTGGTGAACTACCCAACGAACAAGCCCAAAATTTTGATAGCAAAGAATCTCTAAGGAAAGGGAAAAAGCTCAAAAGGGCTTTACCTAATCAAATCTCCATCTCACCCACTAAATCATTTCCACGCCCTTTCCTAAACTCTATAAAATGTGCAACTTCCTGACACTCCGTCATTATCATTTTTATTTTTCAAGATTCAAGATTTTTATTCTCAGTCTAAAGTCGAAGCTGTACGCGTTATTTTTAAAATCGTTTTGAACTTAGAATCTGTGCGCGAGACGCAGACTGTCTAGTTTCAAGATCGTTCTCCATCAACAATCTCCAAAAATCAGAAAACGCGTCATCTTTCTGCTACCATAAGTAAGTTTTTTTTTCTCTTTTTCGGTTTTACTTCAATTTTCCATTCAACTCGCCAGGAATCATCGCTAATGAGCAATCACAGCCGTTCATGTCCCAGCTCCTTGTTCCCAATATTATTATTTTTATTTTGGTTTAATACAGCAATTCTCATTTTAGACAATTCTCGACTTTCCCTCTAAATATTTCTTAAATTTCTATGTAAATGTAAATGTTCTATTTCCATTCTTAAATCTTAGGTTTTGATTTGATTTAATAGTTAAAATATGAATCTCAACGCATAATTACGAATTTATTAAAGAATAAGTTAATTCCATCTCCTCCTGTACACATAATAACGCGTATAGTTTATGTTTTCAAAATTAATTATTTGTAATACCAATGTTAATTCAATATGTATAATTTCTAAATCAATTATTCAATAATCCTCAATGTAAATGTTACATACAGTAATTTGAATATACACCGCTTAGCTTTCTCAATTAAACACTATACTTATAATAATAGATAATTTACACTAACGTTAATTCTTTCAAGTAGTCGTAATTAATTATTTGTATTCTTGATAACTAATCATGTACTATCCTGTAATTCTCAATGTTTCCAAACCTCAAAAATAATGTTAACTTCATAGATTTTCTTACCGATATTAAACAATGTACTTAAATTTTAATTTTCTGAATAATCATTACCTAATCGATTACGTACTTCTGTTTTACTTTTTTTCTAATTAATAATAATTACCTTGTAACATTGTTTTCTTCCTTCTATTAAATAACAATAACCGATTATGTATTTATTTGCTAATTCTTTTGAACAACTTTATAGAAACCTTATGTATGTAAATTTCAAGTATCAGAATATATGTTACGTCTTGTTTAAAAGGAAAGTTTAAATGTAAAATTTTATTTCATTAACCCATCTCGTACTCACACTAACCTCCCGACTTAAAAAGATTGCACTCGTTCCGATCCCGAGTTATAGAGATTGAATTTTCTGACTCAAATTAGGACCAACGATCGCACGATTCTGAAAAGGCGTTAAAGCGTGTCATTACACGTTGATGCATAATTTCGGTATCATCAAAAGTGCGTTTGGCTCGTGCCGCACATCCCACTAGTGCGGTCACGAGAATAAAAGAGTTTCTGTCGCATCCTTCCCTGCCTTCCTCAAGTCCCAGGCATCTTTTGAGAGATAGCCTTCCTTTCCTTAAGGCTGGATGTAACAGAACCATAAAATTTGGGGGCTCGTCCGGGATTATAAAGTGTGATCTTTTTAAAAGGAGATATACCAGATACGAGATCGGGTTCTGATAAAGTAGCAAATTGATAAATTATATAACGACGCGTTAGAAAACCAAGGCAAATCCAAACAAACAACTACAGTATATACATCCACTCCTGCTGAATCACTTCTACGCTGTCCTAAGAAAATTGAATTTCCGGGTGAAGGACCCGGGACTTCAGGCACAAAACCGTCCTCGTCTGGCTCTAGCGATTCCGGAGACGGTTCCGACGGTAAAACGACATTTGAAAATAAGCATAGTATAAGTAAAACCATGTCTAATCAAAATATTTTTGCTACTCTAAAATACACGGTTGAAGTCGTCCCTTTCTTTGACGGCCAAAATATCCCTTTATCTTATTTTATCGAAGGATGCAAGGAAGCAAAATCCATGCTTCCTAGTGAAGCCAAACCTCAGTTTGCTCGAATTATCAGAACCAGAATTGTAGGCGAATTACACCGCACAATTCAAGATCAAAATTTCGACAGTGTTGCCGGATTAACAGCATTTTTAAAACAAGTTTATGGTCTATCCAAAACGGTATATCAGTTACAAGGGGAGCTAGGTAGCATTTATCAGAAAAACGAGGAAGACATAGTTACATACGCGAATCGAGTAAAGGTGTTAGGAATACAAATATTAGAAGCATATAAAACTTGGGGAAATAATCCCGCAGATCAAAATGTAAAAACCTCTTTAGAAAAAAATATGAATAGATGTTTTATTAGAGGCTTAAAACCGGAAATCGAACAAAGAATCGCAAGAAATCTGAACGTTCAAGAAACCGTAGCCAACGCGTTACGTATAGAGAGAGAGTTACGTTCGATAACTGATTTACGACAAGGCGGTACATCGAGTCAAATAAAAAATACCTTTCAGTAACCAAAAACCTGTCAAATTTGTTATAAAATAAGACATTCGGCTTCCAAGTGTAGAAAATTAACACATTCATTTCAGTAAGCATCAAACAATTTAGACTTAGGCACCAAAATTTTAATTTGTCAAATTTGTAAAAAACGCGGGCATGGTGCCGATAAATGCCAATTGCGCGACTCTCAAGCTCGTCAATTGGTTAAAGTAATACAGAAAGTTTGCCAATTGTGCTCAAAAATCGGTCATAATGCAAAATCTTGTCGAGCTAACAAATCCAATAATCAAAATCGATCCTCAGTAGTTTGTCAGTGGTATGAAAAAACGGGTCACACAGCAAACAATTGTTGGAAAAAACAAAATAAAAATTCATCGGAAATAGTTTGCCAAATCTGCAACAATTTTGGCCACATTACAAAAAATTGTCGATCTAGTTTAACCGTTAAACACACCGATCCTGTAAAATACGGAAACTCATTTTTAGGTCTGGGAGACTTTTTCAACTTTGAGAAGCTATAATTTTAATTACAATCAATATTTTTCTACGATTTTTTTTTTTAAACGAAAGTTCAAAATCTCAGGAGTGTGACTGCATAATTGGCATTGCCGACAAATAATTTATTGTGAATTTATGAAGGAAAAACCATTAAGCAAAAATGAGAAATTGGTAAAAAATCCACTTTTCCTTCAAAAAATCATATCTTCGCAACAATAAACGTTTAAGGACTTTTAAATACGGTGTGTTAAAGCTAAAGAGTCACACTTTCAAAATAAAATTTGGTAAAGTCATTTCTTTTAAAAAGTATAATTCTGTAACATGGAGAATATGAGGTATTTTTGGGCATCTAAAAATCCACTTAAAAAAAAAATCATATCTTTGCAACAAAAAACTTTGAAGAACTTTACAATACGGCGTTTTAAAACTAAGGATTCATATTTTCAGAAAAAAATTATGTTATTGTCATTTCTATTAAAAATGTTATGTTAAAAATACTTATGTAACAAGGCGAATATGAGGAATTTTTGATTAAATCGTGTCTAAAATTGAAAATTGATGTGTTTCATGATATATTTCGGAAAAACTCTTTTTTCTACAACATTTTATAGTATTCCAACTTTAGACAGAGTATATTCGAGTAACATCTGCAAATCGACCTGTTCAAACGTATTTTGTCCAACTCTTTTATGTAAGATACTCACAAAAAAAAGTTTTTATTTACACACTATATGGGTCGCATTGACCCTAGAAAAACTTTGCTGCCATGCTGTTCAAATTCTAATTAACCAAAAAAGTTGATCAACCATATCAATCAAAAGAAGAGATTTCAAACTTTTTTTATGTCTTGGTCCAAACCTTCTATCTCATTCCGTCTTCACATAGCAAGCGTTCAAAACTTCATATCTCTCAGACCCACTTACGTGTTTAAGGGTTAATGTAAAAGTAATAAATGTTTAGTTTACAAAAAAATAGTTTTTTTTTTATCCTTTTTGTTAAAAAAGATTAAAGAAAGATTAAATTTGAATTAAGCATTTAATTTATGTACAAGATTAAATAATAATACAAATTGTTATTTACATGTAAAAATATAAAATTTTATGTGGAACAGCGTTCCACACACACGTCATGATTGAAAAAAAAAATAAGTGTTCGTTTCGAGGTTACAACAAGCAGCTCCTAAAAGCTCATTAAAGTACGAGTTGGGAAATCGGCCGCGGTGGCGCCTAGATATAACGCCCGTACTTGACTCACGAGAAGATCCCCCGCGACGTGGCCGCCTAGTGGTGGCGCCAGCACTCACTTGTTAAATCCATTTCAAACCAAAATTACAAGATTTCATAAATTATAATTAAATTGAATTTTAATACAATGTGACACGCTGAGATGCTGACAATTCTTGTATTTTTAAATTTTTAAATAAAGATTTGAAATATTCTGATGACAACACTATAATAAATCACGTTAGCAAAGAGTATAGCGGAATAAGAAGAGTCATTTTCAGCCACACGCGTAATCAATTGTTATATAGGGCAAAATATCCACCTAGATAAAAGAAAATTTTGTGCCAAGTTTTATTTCAAAAGACTCCCACAATTTCGAGATATCGCAAGAAATGTGATTTCTAATTAATATTTTTTTTCTCCGTTAAATCTAAATTAATTTTTACAAAAAAATCATGGTTATAAAGAGTATCCATATACATAAGTTCTAATTTTTTTGTCGTTCTGTGCTAAAAATTTTGTTTTTAAAAAATCCAAAATTTTTAAAATCGCATTATGCTTTAACCTATAATGAAATAGTGTCCATTTTTTACAAAAATTCAGTGGATGAGTCATATGACATGTTATATTCAGTCCTTTTTCAGATTTTTGAATATGGTGGAACGTGTCAAAAAAAAAAAAACCTTTTTTTCAATTATTTTGGTCTTTAGTACATCCAATTGACATAGATTACGTTGTTTTTAAATACAATTATCTCCAATTACACATCTGCAAACAGTAGTATAAAATTATAGAGTTCACGTAATTTAAACATGAGATTTCAATTTTTTTTCACTCACCAGGAATATGCAAGAACTGTAAAATGACAATAAGATGAGTCCAAACCTCCTATCTCATTCCGTCTTCACATAGCAAGCGTTCAAAACTTTATATGGGGTCTCTCAGACCCACTTACGTGTTTAAGGGTTAAAGGGAAACGCGACGGGTAACGATTCATTAATCTGCCGTTATTGTAAAGAAACGGGGCATCTTTTCGAAAATTGCGAATTACGCACTGCGAGTAATAATCGTAGAAAAGCAGGTAATCAGGGAAACTTCAACGACCCCTCAAAGTCGGGTGTGCAACAGGGGTCCGAGCGGACTTCACATCCATCTACGTCACAAAAAACTCAGTAGACAAAAACTCCTTAGAAGCCCGACCCGTAACCATAAATCTGGACAAACAAAGTCGCGTGCCCACTATTCAGGTAAAACTTGATGAATCAACTCCTTGTATAAAACTCATGTTAGATACAGTCTCTGGACCAAATATAATTATAGAAAATGTTGTATCCGCTGGCACAGCTGTCAATTATAATAATATATTAAAATTAAATGGCATAAATAAATATCCAGTATATACGTTAGGAGAAATCACGTTAACTCTCTTCAAAAAGGAAGTGATTTTCCATATCGTGCCAAGTGAATTTCCAATCTCTCAATCGGGAATATTAAGTAATGATTTTTTCGAGCAAACGTCCTCAAAAATTGATTATGCTAATGGATATCTAAATATATCAGGAATTAATGCGCCTTTCTTTTCGTCGGAGACTATTCTAGCAGCACCTCGATCAGAAACATTGTTTTACGTCAGGATAGAAAATCCTGAAATTAAAATTGGATTTATACCCAAGCTAAAAATAGCTCACGGGATTTATTCAAAGGAAACAATAGTGAAAAATATCTCTGAAAAGGCATATTTTAAAATCATAAGTACGTTGGATAAAGAAGTAGAAGTCCAAGTACCAACCTTACGCCTTAAATCTCTTGATAAAATGTTTAACGATCATGATCCTGAGATCATTAATAATGAAGACGAGAATGAAAATAATAAAAATTACGAACATATAATACAATTTTAAATAATGGGATTATAAATGAATACGATAACGAATTTAAAGAGAGGAACAAGAAAATTAATAAAGAAAATAAAATTAAAAATAAAATTAAAAATAAAAATAAAATTTTAAGAAGAAATAAAGAATTAAATAAAAATTTTAATCCGGATTTTGAAACTCCGGATCTCCAAAACCTTGGAGGAAATAACTTCCATCTCTCCTGAATTGCCCAGAGGTCCAAAAATCCATGAAGGGGGAAGTTACCAAACCTCTCTTGGATTGTCCAGAGATCCAAAAATTCTTGGAGAAAGAAGTTTTCCGATTCCTCCTGAATTATCCAGAGATCCAAAAATCCATAAAGAGGGAAGTTACCAAACCTCTCTTGGATTGTCCAGTGATCCAAAAATTCTTGGAGAGAGAAGTTTCCAAATCTCTCCTAAATTATCCAGAGATCCAAAAATCCATGAAGGGAGAAGTTATCGAACCTCTCTTGGATTGTCCAGTGATCCAGAAATCCCTGGAGAAGGTAATTTCGAAACCTCTCCTTCCATTTGTGAAATTGTTGAAAATAATAATCCAATGCCTCTAACAAATTACATGCCTGACGATCATGAGAAGGGAAATAACCAAGCCTCAATATGCGACGCGGCACAATCATCTATAATAAAAACGAGGGAAGGTCCTCTATCCTCTCTAGAATAAATAAGATTTCCAAGAGTTGGAACATTTTATAAAATTAATTGTATACAAAATACTCCCTCTCATGTAATTATTGAAGAACTTGCAAAAAGAGTCGAATATTTTAATTCCAATAATAATCTTTATAATTCCAAGAAAAATAAACCGTCTTCAGAAGTAATTGCAACAATTCAAGCGCAATTTCAAGAGATAATTAAAAATTATAAAAAGGAGAAAGAGAAACGAAGGACGCACGATGATATATCGTATAAATGCTTAAAAATATCTGAAGAGCCAAAAGAAGATAGGCTCGAAAAAATAACAGAATTATTACGGCTAGAACATTTGAATACACTGAAAAAAAATAATGTAATAAATCTCATAACTAATAATCGAGATCGATTTCATATTCCCGGAGAAAAATTAACAGCAACACAGGTATTACAACATCAAATACCGACGACCGATGATCGACCAATAAATACGAGACAATATAGATTTCCGCAATTACATAAAGAGCAAATAAACAGACAAGTCGAAAAATTAGTAGAAGGAGGCATTGTAAAACCTTCTCAATCACCATACAATACGCCTATATGGATTGTACCTAAGAAAAAAGATTCAAAAGGAAATAAACGATGGAGAATGGTATTAGATTTTCGTGCTTTAAACGAAAAAACCATCGGTAACGCGTATCCACTACCTAACATAGATGATATCATAGATCAACTAGGAGGTTCTCTCTATTTTACTATATGCGATTTATCTTCAGGATTCAGATAAAAATGGATCCTACTGACAGCCACAAAACAGCTTTTACAACGCCTTTTGGGCATTATGAATTTGATCGGATGCCATTTGGATTAAAAACGCTCCAGCTACATTTCAACGGTTAATGGATTTAGTACTAACAGGATTACAAGGAAAGGAACTTTATGTTTACATGGATAATATTGTCATCTACGCTACCTCTCATTAAAAGAACACGAAAGAAAATTCAATTTATTAATGGATCGATTGCACGAGGCTAACCTTAAATTACAGCCTGATAAATGCGAAAACAGAAGTAACATACCTTGGACACGTGATTAGTAAAGAAGGAGTTAAGCCAAATCCTAAAAAATTAGAGACAGTAAAATATTTTCCTAGGCCTAAAACGCCGAGAAATATCAAACAATTTTTGGGATTAGCCGGATATTATAGAAGATTTATACCTAATTTTTCTAAATTAGCCAAACCATTAACAAATCTATTAAAAAATGATGTACGATTTGAATGGAAATCGGATCAGGAAGAATCATTTGAAACGCTTAAACAAAAATTATGCGAAGAACCAGTCCTGCAATATCCCAATTTTTCAAAACCT
Source organism: Solenopsis invicta (assembly GCF_016802725.1). Lineage (NCBI taxonomy): Eukaryota > Metazoa > Arthropoda > Insecta > Hymenoptera > Formicidae > Solenopsis > Solenopsis invicta. Next base: position 13,988,249 of record NC_052666.1, on the reverse strand, counting down.
TTTGTTTTAACTATCGACGCTTCCGGAATAGCAGTGGGAGGCACATTGTCACAAGGAGAAATAAATAAAGATTTACCGATAGCATACGTTTCAAGAACTCTAACCGACAACGAATTAAAATACGATACACATGAAAAGGAGGCCTTGGCAATAATTTATTGCGTTAAACATTTCAGACCATATTTATATGGACGAAAATTTACTTTAGTTACGGATCATAAACCTCTGGTTTGGTTTAAAAACGCACAAGACGCTAACATGAGAATACTCCGCTGGAGATAAAAACTAGCAGAATATGATTATGACGTTGTATATAAAGCAGGTAAAACTAACGTAAATGCTGATGCCTTATCTAGAAATCCCGTAATCCTCGAAGAAGCAGATTGCAATGTGATTAAGCACAATAAATCTCTTAATCCTAATGATCCGAAAGACACGGAATTAATTTCAAAAATGTTGGAAGAATCGGATGAAGAAGAAGAGGACGTAAACTTCGAGCTTTATCTCTCAGACAACGAGAAAATAGATGAGTGTGTGCCGAACGATAATTTAACCAACGAGCACCACGATTTGGCAACACCTATACACAAAAAATCGAGTGAAGCACTAAAAACTCAGGTCGAAACAGCTCTTATACATGACCCTCCTGACCATAATAGAATACAGACACGGAGTCAAACAAAGAATAAGAATACTGAATTGCCAGAAGAATTGAGAGCTTATAAAGAAATTAGAGAAATAGAAGATAAAAATGATCCACCGGATAAATAAAACGAGAAAGAGGAAGATGGGGAAATAAATAACGAAGATGAAAAATCAAACAATGAAAATCAAGATCGAGTCACAAATAAACAGATTTATTTGTATACTCGGAGCATCTAAAGCAATATTAATAGATCAAGGCAGAAATTTTAATAGCGATTTAATGAAAAAGATAGCTAAAATATTTAAAATTCGCAAATTTCGCACGACAGCTTTTCATCCACAATCAAACGGATCGTTAGAAAGATCACATCACGCGCTAAGAGAATATTTGAAGCAGTACGCTACCGATCAAAAGCAATGGGATAAATAGACCGGCCTTGCAATGTTTAATTATAATACAAGCGTACATGAAGCAACAAAACATACTTCATACGAGTTAGTTTTTGGAAAAATAGCAAGAACTCCTTCTAATGAAATCTTAGCTCCAGAAGATAAATTAGCTAATTATGACGACTACCTAATAGAGCTCGTCACACAGCTCCACGCTATACAGACAACCACCCGCACAAATGTAATTGAAGCAAAAATTAAGTCAAAGAAATATTACAACAAAAAACTTAACCCTCAAACCTTTAAACCTGGTGATCAGGTATTTTTACTAAAGGGGCCTAAACCCGGTAAATTTGGCGATCAATACACAGGTCCTTATGAAATTTTAGAAATATTAAATAAAAATAACGTAAAAATCAAAATTAAGAAAAATAGTCGAATTGTACATCCGAATCAGTTAAACAATTCTCATATAAAAATTACGAAAAATTGAAACAACCAAAAAGGTCCCTCAGCTCCAGAGGCCGAAGAAAAAGAGCACAATCAGCCAGACAGCATAAAAAAAAGAGACAACATACCCTCTTTTACCTGCAAAGGAAACTTTGACATACACTCTCGAATTCAGATACTGAGAAAGAGGGGGGACGCGCACCGTAATACTAAATTTTTTTTTCATAACCTAATTATATTATTTATCTTAAAACTCGCACGCTACAACGTGCAAGCAAATTTCCTCATATCTATAAATCACACGCTACGACGTGCAAAAAGAAATAATTTTTCTTTAACCGCACGCTACGACGTGCAAGCAAAGAATTTTTCTTTTTTAATTACACGCTTCGACGTGTAAATTTCACACGCTGCGACGTGTAAGCTCCGCATGCTACGACATGTAGTCTCCACAATAACATTCCTCATTTATTAAATAATCATATTATACAAACTCCTAAGAGTAGACCTAAAATTTTTGAAACCAAACGGAAATGAGACCGATAGACACTTCCCTCCTAACCCGTAGGTTGATTGAAAATTAAAATTATAAAAGTGGAGTCGCCAACCTTACTATGGGTCCACATAGACCACGCAAGGGAGGATATAGAAGAGCTCCTGGACGACCTTACTGCCAGGATGACAAGAAAGGGCCGAGTCTTACGATTTATCAGGCCCGTCGAACTCAACGAACAGGTAGCAATTCAAGAAGGGAAACGTTGGCAAAGAGGAGTGGTAACCCACTTCATAAGAAACGATACCGTGACAGTCGCCTTACTTGGGATCGCGCTGTCCAGAGGTTAATTTTCGATCTCTATATATTAGAGGATCGTTTCCGTGAAAGAAACTGGGAAGCCATCCCGTGTGGGCTTGCCCACATACAGCCGACCGGTGGAAGGGTGAGATGGTCCCGAAGGGACTGTGAACTCGCTCGTCTATTACTAGAAAAGCGGGACGGGTGGATGAGAATCCTCCGACCCGTGAGGAAGGACGCGACGACCATCTCACTTGAATTAAAATACGGGGGTAACGAAGAAATGAACAACCCGCAGGAACTACTAATTCGCATGGGTTGTGCTGAGCGGGCTGAGGAAGTCATAAATAGCGCACTACCTAGCATAACGTAAGAAATAGTTAATTAGATTAGCCATAAAAAAAATTGTTAATTAAATAATTGTAAAAGTATGTAGACTATTTTCATAATTTTTCGTACTTAACAGTATGTACACTATATATTTTTTATATCGTAGGAAGATTGAACCTATAAGTTACTGTTTCCTATAAGTCGAAGTCATTAAATTCACGATAATCATACGATTATGTCAATATTGCTAACAAGATACGTTGATTTTTATTTGTAAGCACAGTAGAGTACCCCAACCTTGAGCTAATCTTACAAAAACGTGCCTTATTCTACATAAAACAATAAATAAATAGAAAATAGAATTTTTTTTTTACTTAATAAACCACGTAAATATTGTTAAGATAAGCTCAGGATAATAGAAATTTAAAGAATCAACCGCATGAGCGCAAGATAATCCTAGACATATAAACTCTTTAAATTTAAATAAAAGTTATGAATAAATGAAATTATAAACATTACTAGGATAATCTTGGGATCAAGGAAAATTAGATTATATCATCTATTGCAAATAAGTAATCATAAAACAATAAGCGCCTTAACTAGCGACCAAATAACTCATAATGTTAACCCTAGCTTATAAATTTAAATTGTATAACTCTGACATTCGTATATGATCATTAATATTGTAATAATTACTAAAACAAGGATAGAACATAGATCACCTGTAAGACTCTTCTTTTCTCTTTAATAAATCGAGGGGTCATAAATCATAACACTTAATAATTAAATTTTTTTTTTTCGGCATGACTCAATAATCCCACCGATTTGAAAAAAAAAAGGAAAATAAAATGTTAATTGAAAGCTATAACATAAAAGGCTTTCTTCTCTTTATAATAAAACTATTTCTTTAATTTTCCAACACCTGAATGTTTTCGAAAATCTAGCATACCGTTGCTCTCCCTTAAATTCCATGCGAGATAACAAACCTCGCAAATCGATAAAATTAATTAGAATTATCAAACCTGCTTTCCAAACCCCACCTGCGGCAATCCTTATTTTGCCTGCGCCAATTGACAAATTAACTCCGCACTCGTCATCTTTAGTTTAACCCTAGAAGAAGGAAAAACTCCCGACGATGTGCACGTTAACATTCCGATGCTAAGACTACATTGGAAAATCAACCGAATGCCTGTGAGCACTGGATAAAACCCTAGGGGTAGGGGAAACCCATAGAGGCTTCACCTAAGTAAAAGGAAAAAAAGGGGAAGAAAAGGAGAAAAGAAAACAGAAAGAGCACAAAGACATTCACGTGTTACAATAACCTCAGCACTTAAAAGAAAATGAAAGGGTTAATATTAATTCCAGAATAGGAGAAAGCCTCACGACCTATTGTCTAAATTAACATCAAACATGTGTGTATGCCGTGCTAATGTTATGATTTATTGAGCTACCTACATAAATACGTTAGAATCTTAAGATAAAAAAGAGAAAATAAAATAATAAGGGGAATAAAAATAACAAAGTAAACATGTAAAAGAAAGACGAAGGAATCAAGGAAGAGGTTATGGAGGTTGCCTAATTCCTTCCTCTTCCTCAAAAATTTTAAGTAACGTGCAAAAAGGAAATTCAATTCGTTATTTTTGCAAATGTTGCGTTTTACAACCCCAACATTTAACGCGAGGGGTGTTACATCAGGAGGATTTCACGATTTCCCTTTTCGCGTCTATCATACAAAATATGAAACGCAAAACAAGTTAAAAGATTGTTTGTAAAATTTATAATACTTATATCCGGAACTCCACGATTTCTCTTTTATAACACTATCACCCGGTTACTATAAGAAAAATCAAATATTGTCTTCGAAATATATAATGGCATCCGAAGTAATAAGTCCGTTAAGCAAAAAAGGAGAAATCGTGCGACGATAAAATTACAAACAATGGCCTATCCTAATACAATAATCCATATGAACAAACAAAGCCTGGACTCGAGAAAAAAAAAGAAAATCTAAATGCTATTAAAGTCTGGCAACAATCAAAGATAAGATTGAGTCGCGACGCCGGACGGAAACTATAAAATCAAAACTTACAACCCCGGCTTTGTTTATTCGAACCTATGTTTCATCACAAACGGAAAGATGATCCATATGGAAAGCTAGTTTCAAATAAACGGACGCGACAATATAAAAATCGGGACCGAACGTTCCAAGAAGAGAAACCGTAAGATAACGAATCCTTTAGGCGATTGGGTGATGCAACTGCTCGCCCCTCTTAAAGTTAAGAACAATCAGAAGAAGATGGAAAATTAGCCAACGAGAGATCATCCAAGAAGATGATTGGTAGTGAGCGTTGGTGAACTACCCAACGAACAAGCCCAAAATTTTGATAGCAAAGAATCTCTAAGGAAAGGGAAAAAGCTCAAAAGGGCTTTACCTAATCAAATCTCCATCTCACCCACTAAATCATTTCCACGCCCTTTCCTAAACTCTATAAAATGTGCAACTTCCTGACACTCCGTCATTATCATTTTTATTTTTCAAGATTCAAGATTTTTATTCTCAGTCTAAAGTCGAAGCTGTACGCGTTATTTTTAAAATCGTTTTGAACTTAGAATCTGTGCGCGAGACGCAGACTGTCTAGTTTCAAGATCGTTCTCCATCAACAATCTCCAAAAATCAGAAAACGCGTCATCTTTCTGCTACCATAAGTAAGTTTTTTTTCTCTTTTTCGGTTTTACTTCAATTTTCCATTCAACTCGCCAGGAATCAATCGCTAATGAGCAATCACAGCCGTTCATGTCCCAGCTCCTTGTTCCCAATATTATTATTTTTATTTTGGTTTAATACAGCAATTCTCATTTTAGACAATTCTCGACTTTCCCTCTAAATATTTCTTAAATTTCTATGTAAATGTAAATGTTCTATTTCCATTCTTAAATCTTAGGTTTTGATTTGATTTAATAGTTAAAATATGAATCTCAACGCATAATTACGAATTTATTAAAGAATAAGTTAATTCCATCTCCTCCTGTACGCATAATAACGCGTATAGTTTAAGTTTTCAAAATTAATTATTTGTAATACCAATGTTAATTCAATATGTATAATTTCTAAATCAATTATTCAATAATCCTCAATGTAAATGTTACATACAGTAATTTGAATATACACCGCTTAGCTTTCTCAATTAAACACTATACTTATAATAATAGATAATTTACACTAACGTTAATTCTTTCAAGTCGTAATTAATTATTTGTATTCTTGATAACTAATCATGTACTATCCTGTAATTCTCAATGTTTCCAAACCTCAAAAATAATGTTAACTTCATAGATTTTCTTACCGATATTAAACAATGTATTTAAATTTTAATTTTCTGAATAATCATTACCTAATCGATTACGTACTTCTGTTTTACTTTTTTTCTAATTAATAATAATTACCTTGTAATATTGTTTTCTTCCTTCTATTAAATAAAAATAACCGATTATGTATTTATTTGCTAATTCTTTTGAACAACTTTATAGAAACCTTATGTATGTAAATTTCAAGAATATCAGAATATATGTTAAGTCTTGTTTAAAAGGAAAGTTTAAATGTAAAATTTTATTTCATTAACCCATCTCGTACTCACACTAACCTCCCGACTTAAAAAGATTGCACTCGTTCCGATCCCGAGTTATAGAGAGTGAATTCTCTGACTCAAATTAGGACCAACGATCGCACGATTCTGAAAAGGCGTTAAAGCGTGTCATTACACGTTGATGCATAATTTCGGTATCATCAAAAGTGCGTTTGGCTCGTGCCGCATATCCCATTAGTGCGGTCACGAGAATAAAAGAGTTTCTGTCGCATCCTTCCCTGCCTTCCTCAAGTCCGAGGCATCTTTTGAGAGATAGCCTTCCGTTCCTTAAAGCTGGATGTAACATTTTCAATAGACGAAATACGTCCATAAATGAAAAAACTTCGAGCTACATGAGCTTCCAATGAGCAAACAATATTTTTCAATTGTTAAAAAATTTTTTTTTTTTAAATTGTTTATATTTAATTTAATTATTATATTATATTGACATATATTTTCTAATTGCATTCTTACTTAAAGAAATAACAGAAAAATTATTCTAGATACTATTCCGTATTTTTGAAATTAGTAAAAAAACTATCATTTTATATTTGTTTATATAAATAATGTGCTTTAATTATACGTATTCCATTTTTTCGATAACGTATATTGACTTGATGTACCAGTTATATACACGTATCAGCACAAAGTGTTCACAGGTTATCACGAGGGATCAGTTCGCAGCGATCACACAGATCAAGCAACGTTCACCGGAGTCACGACTTGGATGAGTGACTGCTTGGGTCCAAAAAAAAATTTGACTAATATTGCTACTCCAATATTGGTTAAATAAGACAAAAATGTCAACCTTTTAATATTGAACCAATGTTGAAAACCCAATGCACAACCAATATATAATATTAGGACAGAATCCGATAGTGCACGGTGCAATAGCCCACCAACTAATCATCCTAACTTATCTAACCCAACCAACTAAAAAACTCTATAGGCATCGGCCGCTATGAGTGGTGAAATGCTATTGGTCCCGTGTGCTATCGGGATCCACCCATAATATTGTATTTATATATTTTTTTCAATATTGGTTAAATAAGGGTCGATATCATACTTTGCAATATTGGACTAATATTAAAAATCAATTCACACTCAATATAGAATATTAGGTTTAGCTTATTTTTCTATATTGGGCCAATATTGCAACTCCAATATTGGTTAAATAAGAATCGATACCGACATTTTAACATTGGACCAATATTGAAAATCAATTTACACCCAATAGATAATATTAAGTTTACGTGACTTTTCAATATTAGACCAATATTGCAACTCCAATATTGGTTAAATAAAGGTCGATATCATATTCTGCAATATTGGACCAATATTGAAAATCAATTCCCACCCAATATAGAATATTAGGTTTACATTATTTCTCAATATTGGACCAATATTTTGTGCTACTAGGGTTATGATTAAAATTTTAACTTGAAGTTTTAACCAATAAACTTTATCTGTAGCATCATCATGAATGAAGACTATTGCGTAAAACATCAGATAAAATTGAACTCCTAGTTAACCGGAGGGTCAATCATGAAACTTTTTCTCTAGGACAAAAACGTGAAAAATGGAAATATTTACTATTAAAATGGAGAAAATTATTAACTATTGTTAATGGAGAAAATTTTCTCTTTTCACGTTTCCGCCCTAAGGAAAAAGTTGTAACCTTACTTTCCGCGTATGAGCGGTAGTCGGCTGGAGGACAAGGACGTGGGGGAGGTCACCAAGAGAACTAAATGCGCAAATTAATGTTGCGTAAAATAATAGTTTATTGAAAAGAAAAACACAAGAGAAAATATATTTACAAAATGTGGTGAAGCCAGTAACGCTCAGACAGATGCGACAAATGTATTTATAATTCTCAACGCTCGGACGGACGAAATAAAGATGACGCGCGGACGGACGGAACAGATAACGGAAAATAATTAAGAGCGCTCGGACGGACGGGAAAAGAATACGCGGATACGGAATAGAAAAAATCGCAGCTATATACACGAACAGGTGATTCCGAGACAAATTTCTCCGAACTTGGAATCCCTGTTTACAAATTCGCGCAGCCTATTATTTACTCGGTTTTGCCAAAGGTCGCGGCCGCGGCAACGGGCGCGTGAACCCAGCGGTGATGTAGTCGCGCGCGGTACAGCTGTACTTTTTCTTTTGGTCGCGGCGCGATGCAGTTAATACCGCGATAGTGTGCGGCGATAGATAACGACTCACGCCACTTGGTAGAGGCGCAAAACTCCGCAGCCCTGGTCGTCAGTAGTTGCTGGTGGATGGAGAACGGATGGTGGTTCTCGCCGATGATCAAGATCTTTTGATCGGAACCCAAGTTTGCTTGATTTCCCGGGAATCGGCGGTGTCTAGGAGTACAGGTGCTCGTTGTCGAGAGTACTCGACAGAAACCAAGTGCGCTTGATTTCGGATTCGGAGCGTAGGATAGACTTTTTTCTGGACGGACGGTTCGGAGGAGAAAAAGCCGTTTTCGGAGAAGCGGCGGCGGTTATATATCCGTATCTCGAGAGGAAAGGATGTTCGGAAAGCGGTCGGTATATCGGTGGAGATGGCATCCCCGCCACTCGAGATCGGCAGCGGACGCCACTTTTGTCGCTCTTATGGCGCGTGCGCGCGGGGAGTTTCTCGACGCACGGATGCGTGTTTGGGTGCTACGCGCTTTTTCTTTTCTGTCCGGCGAGTGGTTGTCTGGACAGCACGGAGCGGTAAACAGTTCGAGAGGGAGCGGAAAGGCGGTTTGTTACATGATTGATCAGCTAGGCGATCAATATAATAGTGTTTCCTAAAGACCCTCTAATAAGAGTCACAACACAAGCCAACTTTTGTAGGCAGGGTAGTAGTTTCAACAAAATCCATGACAAAGAGGGAAATATATTATATCTTTCTATTTAATACACACACCTCTGTCTATACTTATATCTCTCATCTTTTGATAGTAAACCGATGGCCATGCACAATCATTTATAATATGAATCTTAAAGGAATAAAAAATTTAGGTGTTTTTAAATTAAATATAGTTTATTAGAATTAAGTTTTGAATAATAAAATTATAAATATTTTAGTGAGCTTGCTCATTTTTGTAATTTTAATTTTTCTCGTTTCACCCAAATCTTTTAATTTTAAAAATAATAAAGATGTTAAATTAACAATTTTCTCGTATGCATTATTTCGTAATATAAAAAATCTATTTGTTAATCTTTACAATATTTAATTTTAATTATGTTGTTAAAATTTAGAACATTGTTAAAGTATTTGAAATTAGTTTTTCGCGTTGATGATAAAGTTGCGCCACCTTCTGTGTCACAGCATGAGATATGCGAGCAACTGTTTTTGTTTTTCGGTATAAGCGCGCACGAAACCGGCTACCAGTCTTTTGCCTGGTGACCTCCTTAGTAGGTACATGTGTTGAAAGTTTTGCAAACGATTGCATAGAAGCTTGATATTCTCTTTGTTCCCTTCCACACAAAATCAAGATCAAAAGTGATTCTCTTTCAAAATTTGCTTCAACAAACACGTATATAGGTACTCAAATATAGGCGGGAATTGAAACATGTCGGACCAATCAAAAGTGGTTCCCTCGTGTCGCAACTCTTATTAGAGGGTCTCTAGTGCAGAATTTGGAATTAGTAGCACATTTCGAGCCGATTTCCGAGGCGACGCCTACTGTCTCCTCTCGAGTTCCTCACTCCGCTAGCGGCCCTACAGCTAAGCTGCCGGCCACGCGTCTAATGTTATGGCTCAGAAGCGTTTAAAAAATTAAAAATTTTAATTTTTTAATTATTATATGTTTTTGAGAAATATATTATTATAATATATATTATATTGTATGTATATAATATATTATAATACATTAATATTAAATTTTTATATAATTATTTATGAAAATAATAATTATTTCTAGGTTGTAGGCCCTAGACCTACTCGGGGAAGGAAAGAACAAACGCGCGACACGAAATGATTAGACACTTTTTTATAAAAAAGAACACTGACCTTGATCAAATGACTTTGTATAATAAAACCGTAGCAGAACTATTGAGAATATCTCTTGACGGTCCCAAAACAGAACAAAGCCGGCCGCGCTTCTTCTGCCTGATCTTCTTTCGGTCAGCTTCTCAAGCTCGGCCAAACGGGCACAACAATATTTTAAAAATAGAAATATTTACAATCTATTAAATGTTTTAATTAATATTTATTCAAAATTAATTTTTTTCTGTACTAATGAGAGTCAGCGCGGGTCAAAGAGCTCAATCACAAGTATCGATATTGAATCATTTATTCAATTCAAAATTACAAAACAAATGTTTCGGCTCGCCTTGGAGTCATCTTCAGCGCAACAAAAAATAGTACAGGCAATAGAAATAGAAGCCGTCATTAGTCATCGAAAACGGGAAGCATCCAAGTCGCTAACGGTTTGATAAATCCGTTGGTCGCATTTTTAACCATGAAAGTATTGCAACAAATGACAATTGTATAACTGTCGTATAATTATTTTGAATCTTAAAAAATTATTTTAATTAAGAATATATTTTCTCGTCGTCGTGTCGCAAGAAGTGACACTTCACTATATAATTGTTAAATGATTAGATGTCCAAAAATTATTTTAGTTGAGACTGTATGTACTCATGGATCCCTATTCAAGCTAATGACAACTAATGAAGCTTGTGATAAGTTTCTGATATAATTTGAGCAGTTTCTAGCACGGTGCAAAGGTAGAATGAATAATAATCGTTTCTATCAAGTAGATATATATATTCTCATAAAATTACATGTGCGAGCACGTAGTAGTTTGAGATAAAATTTTCTTACATAAGACTATATTCTCAGAACTAGCATCTGTAAAATAAAACATGTTTTCTCATTTTTCATACAATAAACAAAACATTTATTATAACATACCTTATTGAGCTTATTTTACAAAACGCTTTTATTTAATAGATTCTTCCAACTTTCTTGAATTAAGCAGATGTGTGTTCTCGCTCTCTTTTATCTCTCAGTCTATGTTTATACGTTCTCACAGATACGCAACCATACAACAAAAGAAACTACTCACTCTCACTAGCTCCCTCTCTCATTTTAAATCCAACACTCCTCCTTGAGTAGTTTTTCACGCAAATATAAAAATGGATCTTTACGTAACGCCTTAGTAAAAATATCTCCGAGTTGATTTTTTGACCTTACATAAATTGGACTTACAGTTTTACCTATATGATGTTTCATAAACTTTCGACGAATTTCTACATGCTTTTTGTCTTTTGTGATCTTGCCTTTCTCTACATTTTTTAACATGTTTATAGCTGCCTTATTATCTATAATTAGTTTGGACTGTTCTAACAGATCTTGCAGTTTCAATTCCTTGATCACTCGACGTATTCAACTGATTTCCAGAATACCTGAGCTGGTGCTCGATATTCTGCTTCTGCTGACGAAATTGCTGTTACTTTCTGCTTCTGTGCAAACCAAATAATCGGACCTCCATTTTCAACTAAAACTCCATTCGTTGAGCACTTGTCTGCTTCATCTTCTCCATAGTTAGAATCAGTATATACTCAAAGTTTGCATTTTTCATCAAAATAGATTCTGAACTTTTCTGTTCCTTTCAAATAGCAAAATATTCTTTCAATCATTTTCCAATGACTAATTTTAGGATTGCAGACTTTCCGACTCAAGTAGTTTACGGCGAAACTAATATCTGGCTTAGATATGGTTGACAAATAGAGTAAGCTTCCAATAGCTTCTCTGCACGGTTTATCTTTTAATTCTTTGTCATGCACTTGATTTTCAGACATCAACCTAACCTAACCAGGCTCCATTGGTGTTGATACTAGATAGGCATCAGCGAATCCAAATTTTTCCAGAATTTTCTTTGTATATTCTGATTGACTAACAAAGATACCGTTTTTTGTCAAATTTATTTCCATACCGAGATAATACAACTTTCCTTGCTTTGGACTTTCACAAGTGACTTCATATTTTCTGGCTAGTTTAGATAATATTTCGTTGACTTCATTCTTGTCCTTTTCAATAATTAATCCGTCATCCACAAATAGAGCAATTAATACAGACCTTGACTTATTATAAAATAGACATGGAGCGTCATCTGTATCTTTAAAGTGCAGACTTTTCAAATAATTAGTGAATTTTTCGTTCCATTTGGTGCTTGCTTCAGACCAAATATACTTTTTCATAATTTGCAAACTTTGTCTGACCCATCTTCAAATCCTTTAGGCTGAGTCATATATATTTCTTCAGATAACTCTCCGTTTAGGAATGCTGTCTTTATATCAAATGTTTAGATGTAAGATTCTTCTCTTGTTGCTATAACTTAGCAATAAAAGAATACTTGCGTGACGTGCGACTGGTGCGAAAGTATTTTTATAGTCAATACCATATTTTTGGTCATATCCTCTGACTATCGCTTGCTTTCATACGACCATCTCTTTTCGTTTTCGTAATACCCACTTGCATGTCAAAGGTTTTCTGCCTTTTGGAAGTTCAGTTAGTTTCCAAGTCTTCATACGATTTAGCGCATTCATTTCTTCAAGCATTGCACGCTTCCACTGTGGATTACTTAAGGCTTTTTCAATAAATATATCTTCAACTTCTCCAATCAATCCGACATAATCATCATATTTTGAATGTGGTTTTATCTTTTTTCTGTCTCTTAGATTATGACTAGACAAAACTTGACTATTTTCTTGTCTTTTTTCAATTTCAGACTGCTTTTTAATTTCAGATTCAATACTTTCATAAATACTACTGTTGCTTTCAGATTCATTCTTCTCCTGTCGATCAATGTCTGATTTTGACTCTTTATCTAATTCTGGCAATTCTTTTTTTTTTTTTACTTTTACCTGACTTTAAATTAAATTCTACTGGACTTTCCTCAAGACTAAATTTTTCTTTGACTAAGACATTACACAATACTTCTGCTTCATCTTTCTCGGAAATGTAAACTCTGAATCCTTGCTCTTCAATATCATATCCAACAAATATGCTTCGACTACTTTTCTTGTCAAACTTTTTGCGTTACTGTTCTGGAATTAAGACGTAACATTCACATCCAAATGGTTTAAACTTCTTGATGTCGATACGACGACCAAACCACAAGTCAGCTGGGCTCTTTTCTTTAACAGAACTTGTACCTGTTTGATTTATTGTAAATACTGAATAACTTAGAGTTTCCGCCCATAGTTTTTTTATTTACCTTCTGCATATATCTGCGTTTGTGCAGCTTCTACCAATGTGCGCATTTCCCGTTCAACTCTTCCATTCTGTTCGGGTGTGTATGCTGCTGATCGTTGATGAAGAATACCTAGCCTTTCAAATAGGTCTTTACATTTAGTGTTAATTTCAGTTTTTAGTGTTAATTTCAGTTCCATTGTCAGATTTTAATACTTTCACTTGACGATTAAATTGATTTTCGACCAGATTTAGATATGCTTTTAACTTATCTATTGCTTCAGACTTGTGTTTTAAGAAATAAATTGTTCTAAAGTGACTATAATCATCTTTGAAGATTAAAAAATATTTAGAACCTCCTAAAGAGTATTCATTCATCTCGCCTAGATCCACATGAATTACGTCCAAACATTGTTTAGCTACTACTGGATTCAACTTGTGCAAAACACGACATTGCTTACCATACGCACAGCATTGGCATACATATCCATTCCAATCATCAATGTAGAATATTTTATTTCTTTTCAAGATATTTCTGACATTCCAACATTCTGATAAGCAAGACATTTGTGCCATACCTTTATCGAGACTGCAAACAGACTGTACTCAGTTACAAATTTGGTACAAATAATACTTCACAAAGAACAATAGGATACCACCTTTCTCCGGCATAGGCTGACAAGTGGACATCACCTGTACTCACAGCTTCTAATTCAGTCGAATCACCAATCTTTACTAATATTGTTTCTTTCAAGGACTTTACATTTGTCATCCAATTTAAGTTGCCTGTCATATGGTGAGTGGCTCCACTATCTTTGTACCATGAATTTTGATCATGTGAAATGCTTTCTATTACCGACAAAAACAGACTTACCGAAATGAATCCTTTTGCATCAGCTTTCTTTTAATTTGCACTCTTTCGCAAAATGACCAGTCTGGTTGCAGTTGTTGCATTTATAGTTCTTCTTACAGTAGTCAATATATGCTTGGCAAGGTTTTCCATGACACACTGCTTTCTTGTGACCTGGTTTTCCACATTTGAAACAATTATTGTTATTTCCTAACTGCTGATTTGCACTTTGTGTCTCTGACATTGACTTTTCTTTTTGATTTTTCTGACTTTTCTTCGCTTGAGACTTTCCTTTTCCTTTAGTCATAAAAGCATTTGCAGCGTTTTGATAATCTTTCATACGCTGTTTTTCTTGCTAAAGACGTTTAATCAATTTTGAAAATCTTTTCTGTCTCTTGTATCGAGTCCCAAACTGTACGAAAATGTTGATAGGATTCTGGTAGACTGCTTAATATTTTCGATACAACCCATTCTTCTTTAAGTTCTTCACCTAAAGCTCGTGCTTCTTGCGTTAGCCCGTCTATTGCTAAATAATTATCTGTCACTGTTTTATTTCTATCAAAAGTATATGTAAAGAATTTGTTACGCAATCCTTCTTTCGATGCTTGTGACTTATTACCATATAACGTTTCTAATCTTTGTATTATTTTTGATGACGAGGTGCACATGCTGATCTTCAATGCTATTTTCTCTTCGACATTCAGACCAATAATAGTTTGAGCTTCCATATCCTTATTACACCATTCTCCGTACTGGCTGTCAGTTTGAGTTGGTTTTGCTTTTGCGCCCGTAGCAATATCATAAATTTTCTTCATATGTAACAGTAAATCTAACTTGAAACGCCAGGCAGTATAATTACCACTGCTCTCCGACAATTTTATTAACTTGTCCAGATGTAGTTTTGCATCTATTTTCCGACTTTCAGACTGCTTGTACAAGACGAATACAATGCTGCGAACACGTACCTTTTTTTGACTTAACCTTGCTTGCTTGAGGTTACGTTGCTGACTTTCAATTGACAATATTACCTTTTGCACTCTTGGGCCCATAACCTGATATAATTTAAGCAGTTTCTAACACGGTGCAAAGGTAGAATGAATAATGATCGTTTCTATCAAGTAGATATATATATATTCTCATGAAATTACATGTGCAAGCACGTGGCAGTTTGATATAAAATTTTCTTAAATAAGACTATATTCTCAGAGCTAGCGCCTGTAAAATAAAACATGTTTTCTCATTTTTTATACGATAAACAAAACATTCATTATAACGTATCTTGCTGAGCTTATTTTACAAAACGCTTTTATTTAATAGACTCTTCCGACTTTCTTAAAGCAGATGTGTTCTCTCTTTTATCTTAGTCTATGTTTATACGTTCTCACAGATACCCAACCATACAACAAAAGAAACTACTCATTCTCACTAGCTCCCTCTTTCATTTTAAATCCAACAGTTTCGTCTGTAATAATTAATTTCTCTTGACGAAGTAAGCACTTAAACGTGACTCGTTTCACACCAACACATGCTCACGGTTTCGAATCCGAATGCGTACTAACTGTCCGGAACATTACGTCTTACCTGAACGTTACGCAGAAGATCGGGCGGTTGAAAATAAACAATGGCAAATGCATAAGTACCAAAAATATATAGAATAAATTGACGGTGCGTCAAATATTACAAAAAAAATTAGTTAACCTTGTATCATTTTGACGAATTAAATCGATTATAATTTACTTCTTAATAAGAGATACGCATGAAGTAAATATTCAGTGTCCGTTTGTAAGTTAAGGCTTTTATTTTGTAAATGAATATGTAGCATTTTGGAAATCAACTGCCTGCCCAAGTAGCGCTCATTATCTAAGATTTTGATGTTCTCCCAATCAAATTCGTGATTACAAATAAGTCTGTATTCTGTAATGACAAAGTGATTGTGCGTGTTCCAATTAATGTGGTTGCAATGCTCATTAATTCTTGTTTTCAATTTCCTGCAGCTTGGCCTACATATGACACCTCGCAGTCTTTACAAGTAATTTTATACACGACATTTTTCTTTAAATTAATCGAAAGAACATCTTTTTGTACTTTGATAACCCTGCTCAATTTATTGAGACTAAAAAGTGTCAATTTTACATTTAAACTATTTGTAATAATCTTAAATTTATCTGAAATTATAGGAATATATTAGCAAATTCTTTCGGATGCACTAGTATGCACTAGTGCATATTAAAGCCGTTGTACACCCAAGGACTTTGATTCTGTCCATGGGGAAATTTTCCAAACTGAGAAGTCACCACTTTCTACATACTCGCAGTTCATGATTAATAAAATGACTAGAGCTTATTGGTCGTTGCGTTAATCATGAACTGTAAGTATGTAGAAAGATAGCGACTTCTTAGTTTGGAAAATTTCCCCATGGACAGAATCAAAGTCCTTGGGTGTACATTGATCTAGTATAAAAATAAACTGCAAATATCTCGACTGGCAAAATTTATAACAGTTGTATCTTATCAAATAACATAAAAAGGAAAATTTCATAATTTAATCTGTTTATATATTTATACTGACAATGAACACACATCTTACACCAATTCATGTACATTAACTTTAATGTGCACCAGTGCACACTGGTGCAATCCAACCGAATTCGCTATATGGCAACAAAAACCGCGCTCTTTCACTTGTAGTGTTAATGCCAATATCATTGACTGTCCGTCTTAGTGTGCTTTTATAAATAAGGGATTTTAGACGGTTATTGATTGTTTCAAAAATAAATTCAGCAGGCTAATCATTAATTAACAAGATTTTAACAATAAGCTCAATATTCTTTTGATGAAATTTGGTGTCAAATAATAAAAATGCCCTGTCAACTATTCCCATGACAGTCCTTCTTTTTTGTGATAAAGAGTGAGCCGAAAGAAAATTTAAGTATCGGCCTGAATAAAAGTGCTTGTGAAACTAATCAAACATCAACTTATTGTTGCCTTTAATGATAGTAATATCCAAAAAATCTATCCTATCGCCCTCTCTCTTCAACGTAAACTACATTCTGGAGTGAAACAAGTTAAATGTAGTTAATGTGAGGTCAACTAAATTATTTGGAACTGCCATAACTATATCATCCACATATCTAAAGTAAAATGGAAAACAAATTCCAATTTTTTCAAGAGCCTTAGCCTTCAAATCTTGCATGACAAGGTTGGCGATTATAGATGAAAGTGGAAAACCCATGGTGCCAAATTTTTTGTTTGTAGAACCTGTTATCAAAACTAAAATATGTGGAGTGCATAATAAACCTGACAGTCTGCAAAAATTCCTCCTTCGAGATGCTGCAAGCATTCATAAGATGTTCCCACCTGTTAGAGATGCTTTCTAATGCTAACTCTGTTGGAATGTTGGTAAACAAGAAAACAACATCTAAAGAAATGAAAATGTAGTCTGGATCCAAGCATTCACCCCTTAGTTTTTGAAACCAGTTGAAAACTATTATCTATTCTACTTGGAGCTTCAGGAAAGTTTTTTTAAATAAGTTCATGCAAAAAGGTGGCCAGACCGTAAAGAGGGCTATCAATTGATGAAATAATTAAACTGAAAGAAACTCCCGATTTGTGGACCTTAGGAAGACCATACGCCCTCGGGAGGTTGCTCTCGCTACAATACACTTTTTTATATTTGGCCTCCGTGGTATAACTGCGTTTCTTCCACCACGTCAGCAAATCCCGCACGTTCTTTATCAAAGTGTTGGTCGAGTCTTTCTTAATATGTACGTAAGTGTCCTGATCTTCAAACATTCGCAATATTTCTTGTTTATAAGTATTACGGTCTAAAGCTACCGTGATGTTGCTTTTATCCGCCTTTGTAAAAATTATTCCTGAATTATTTCGCATAAATATCGCAGTAGATTTTATCAAAATGTTTGGTCTGTTAGTGTCTCCACTTTTTTTCTGTGCCAATGAAAGAATATCGATGATAATTGATATCAAAAAATTTTTGACGTTTAAATGTTGATCTGGTCTCAATTTGTACAAATTATTCTCAATATTTTTTATGTATTCAAAAATTGCTTTTCTTCTGTCGACCAACGGTAGAAAAAAGTTGTCTCCTAATTGTATTTCTTTCGGAATTTGGACTGTTGATAGATTATTTGAACTATTTTTTCTTGATATTTGAAAGGGAAGAGCCATTCATTAATTTAAGAAAGGCTTTTGGATTAGCATGAACCACCTGTGAGGAAGAATTGTTAGTTGGCCATAATGAGAAATCTGGTTCTGGCATTCAACGTCGTTTCAGAAGCCAAAATGTCCCTGTTCTTGTGAGAACAGTAGTAATTGACTGGTTTGATTCTATCAACAAGACGTTTCCTAGTCTTGAGAATCAACCAACTCAGCTTCTCATCCAACTTTTTATGTTCTTGATTAAGTTGAAAATGGAAAATAACCTCCTTTCTGTTGAGAAAGGCTTGACAGATATTATCTGGAACATGTCACGAGATTTGCCTACAAAGATAGAAAATTTGTTATTAGGAATGGTTGACAGATCTAAAAGCGTCATTTAGCTTAGTTTTCAAAATTCTAATTGATAAATTGATTACTTAAGTAATTCCATTTGTGGACCGAAAGTGAAAGAAATTGAGCTTATGGTTCGCAATAAAATACAAACGTGGTGGAGTTAGATTATTCCTAATGCACGCATTTAAAAATCTAATGCAGATCTTATTCTTAATGGCATTCTTATGAAGTTTTATTAAAAGCTTCATTCTATATATTTTTGGTACTTATGCATTTGAATTTGCCGTTGTTTATTTTCAATGTGAGCTTCTGCGTAATGTTCAGGTAAGACGTAATGTTCTAGATAGTTAGTACGCATTCGGACTCGAAACCGTGAACACGTGTTAGTGTTCAAACGAGTAACGTTTGAGTAAAACGAGTAACGTTTGAGTAAAACGAGTAACGTTTGAGTGCTTATTTCGTCAAGAGAAATTAATTTTTACAGACGAAACTTATCTCAAGCTTCATTAGTCGTCATCAGCTCAAATGGGGATCCATGAGTACGTACAATCGTAACTAAAATAATTTTTCGATATCTAAAATAATCATTTGACAATTGAAGTGTCATTTCTTGCGACACGACGACGAGAAAATATAGTTTCAATTAGAATAATTTTTCGAGATTCAAAATAATTATATGACAGTTATACAATTAACTGTCATCTCTTGTGACATTTTCAAGGTTAAAAATGCCACCACCGGATTTGTCAAACCGTTGACGACTTGGATGCTTCCCGTTTTCGATGACTGATAACGGCTTCTATTTCTATTGTCTGTACTATTTTTTGTTGCGTTGAAGATGACTCCAAAGCGAGTTGAAACGTTCGTTTTGTAATTTTGAATTGAATAAATTCAATATCGATACTTGTGATTGCGCTTTTTGACCCACACTGACTCTCAGCCTATTTTCCACTCATTAATTGTATTTATAGTAAGTACAAATGAAACGTGTACAAATAATCTTTACAAAAATATTGTTACTTTCATTCAGAACAAGAAAGACACTTTCAACAGCAATTTAAGTGAGTGAGAATATATTGATACTACAGCATAGTTTCCAAAAGAAACGTTAAGATAAATATTTTAGATAATTCACGTATGCAATGGACAAGTGAACAAACTCGATTAATTAGATACACCATCACACTCGTATAATATTAATGGTATAACTTTTTCAAACTTTTGTGATTAAAGCTGTTCTGTAAATAAAAAATCAATAAACCCTGTGCCAATCTAAACACATGAAATATTTAACCTTTAAACACATAAGGATCTGGGAGATCTTTTCGAGAAAAATTTACTTTTGTGCCATTTTATTTTAATTAAGTAATAAAGTTGATCAATCGTAATAGTCGATAGAAGAGACTTCAAACTTTTTTTCCACCTAGCCCGAATCTTTTGTTTTTCATTCCGTCTTCACGTAAGCGCTCGAAAATCTAGGGGAATTTTCAATATATGTTTAAGGGTTGAAACACAAATACTTAGACTAAAATAGCCTCCTCGGCTACTTAAACGGGCGGATCCCGATAGCACATGGGACCGAAAGCGCACCACCACTCACAGCAGCCAATGCCAAAATTTTTCCGTTGGTTGTGTTAGATAAGTCAAGATGATTGGTTGGTGGGCTATCGTACCGTGCGCTATCGGATCCCGTCCTACTTAAACATGAATAAAATAAACTGTATTATGCATTAACGCACACAAACGTATTTTATTTAATTTATTAATATCCCAGCAAACAAAAATTGGTTCAAAAAATCAAGAATTCGGATTCGGCAATAATCACATAAATGCATTTCTATTCAATTAAAATTTAAGAATTCTTTGAATCCACTTTAATCCATGAAGCGAGATTAAAATTACGGGATTTCTACTTTTTTCAATCAAAAAGACTTACGCGAATCATATAATTTATTTTAATCCATAAAACGGAATTGAAATAAAGTGATTCCGACATAAAAAAGAATAGACTTTAAAGTTTCAAATCTAGACACAGCTGATAGCGTCTATTCCTTTTTATTTACTCTCTGCCTCGCTCTATCAAAACAATGGAACTAGCAAAAGCGCTTTGACTCGTGAAACAGATTTATAGCATTTTTCTGGCAATTTATAGATTTCGTCGCGGAAAAAGCGTTCATCTTTTGAAGCCAAGAATGAATCGAGCCAATTTTTGATACCCTGTTCTGAAGTGAAGCGTATTCTAGTCAAAGCGTTCTGCATCGATCAAAACAAATGGAAGTCGCAAGGGGCAAGGTCTGGGCTGTAAGGCGGGTGAGCCAGAACTTCCCATCCGCTATTTTCCAAATAGTTTTTAACCAGAACAGCAACATAAGGCCGAGCGTTGTCATGGTGAAAGATTATAGTGTCTGGTCGCATATTCTGTTTATAGTGTCGATTATAGTGTCTGGTCGCATATTTTGGACGTTTTTCGGCTATAGCTCGCTTTAAATGGATCAATTGTTGTGTAAAAATCTCCCGTGATGGTTTGATCAGGTTTTAGCAGCTCATAATGGATCATACCCTTCTGATCTTACCAAATACAGAGCAGTAACTTGTCATCATGAATATTCGGCTTCGGCATTGATGTTCCCGATTGGCCGGGCTTTACATACGATTTTTTGCGTTTCGAGTTGTCGTAGTGAATCTATTTTTCGTTCCCGGTAATGATTCGATGCAGAAAAGACTTTTTTTTGTACCATTCAAACAACATTTCGAACATGCAAAATCGTCGTCCGATATCTCTCGGTTTCAATTCGTATGGGACCCAATTTCCTTGCTTTTGGATATATCCCGCGGCTTTGAGTCGTGTCAAAATAGCTTGTTGAGTAACTTCCAATGTTTTTGCGAGCTCTTCTTGCGTTTGACATGAATCTTGATCGAGTAATGTTTCTAATTCTTCATCTTCAAACTTTTTCGGTTGACTCAAACGCTGTTTGTCTTCAACACTAAAATCACCACTTTTAAATCGTCGAAACCATTCTCTGAAAGATTTATCCAATAGTATAGATTCACTATACACTTCCATAAGCACTCGATGTGCTTCAGCTGCAATTTTCTTCTAATTGAAACAAAGAATCAAAACTTACCGCAAATGTTGCTTATTTGGAGCAAAACTCAACATTTTCAACGCAGTAAAAATTAAACTTGTTGTAGAAAACTCAAAGGCTTGTAAACAATATTTGGTTGATAAATGTTGACACTTCACGATACAGCAAAAATCAGCTGTCTCCGTCAACCGTTTATAGCACCTAGCGACATCTTTTGAAAATGGATCGAACTAAGTTGTACACCCAATATATTAAGAGCTAAAATTAACAATAAATAACAATTTACTCACAAATACTTTACGAGTAGTAAGAGATTACTGAAGATCCTAGCTCAATTTTCCTGTCGTACAGAACATGACTAACAAAATACATATATGTCACTTAGACAACAAATACAATAATTTTTTTTCAAAATAGACCCTAACAGCACAAGATGTCCTCAGGACGTTCTGAATGTCCAGGGAGGTGAATGGAATGAGTATAGGGGTTACAACATTCCATAAACGTCCTTAGGTGGTTTGCCGTGTATGTATTATAAACACATCAAATACGTATGATTTTGATGACTTGTATGATTTTTTCATTTGCATGGTTTTTTTGTTTAACTACTTATGTTTGTGAATAGCACATATTAACTATTTAAAACTTATGCTTGTACTCTTTTGATTTTAAAGTTCGAGATTTCTATTTTGAACACAGTGCTATTGAGAAACAAAAATATTATTGATACACAAAATAAGTCCATAAATGAAAAAATCTTGATCTACATTTCAGTAAGCAAACAATATTTTTAAGTGTTTTTTTAATGTTTTTTTAATAAAATTTTTTTCATATTTAATTTAATTATTGTATTAAATATATTAATATATTTGTAGTTGCATTATTTAATTAAACAAATAACAGAAAAGTTATTCCAGATGCTATTCCGCATTTGTAAAAATCAGTAAAAAAACTATAATTTCATACATATATTATATAAACAATATGCTTTAATTATACATGATTCATCTTTTCAATAATATATATTCAGCTAATCTATCAGTTATATAAATGTATTAGTATAAAGTGTTCACAGATCATCACGAGGGATCCAGTTCGCAGCATTTGTAGAAATCAAGCATCGTCCACCGCGGTCATAACTTGGGTGACTACTTGGAAATTTTCGAGAGAAAATTACCGAAATTTTTTTTGCAAAAAATGTTTTAAAATGTTACAAAAATATTTTTTTTATTATTGAAATTATGTGGTGTAATAATAATCTGTCTAAAAAAACATTAAAAATGTAAAAAGAAGCGCCAAGTATATTTTTTTGCAATATAAAACCAAACCAAAACTACAATAAATAAAAGCAAATATAATATCATCAAAAAGAAGTGAAATCAAAAATATTGCAAGTATATTTATTACCGATGGGATGGGAGTCTTATGACCACGTTGCAATTGACCACCAGCCACTTACAGACTTACAGTGTTAAACAGTGGAAAAACTTTAGGCACCAGCCGCTCAAATGACTATGATCAATCGCAACGTGGTCAAACCGGTCACTCCCGTCCCTTACGGAAATGAACTATTGGAAAAGCAATAATCACTATTGACTTACAATAGTGATTATTTATTCTCTAATAGTGATTATGTAGCATCTAATGATTGGATTATTTGCAATAATTATTTCCTAATAGTTTTTGAATAAGTGATTATTGATTTCATAATTAGGTTATTTGGAATAATCACCAGCACACTACTTTTAATAGTTAATATATAGATGATTATTAGTCGACTATTCACAATAAACCCAATAAGAACTGGATTGTTTTATATGTTTATTAAACGCAAGTATAAAACAGGTATAGGTATGTGGCAGATATGTATATAGGTAAAACGGTTTTTATACGTTAGTGCAATATACGTTTATAATAATCGTTCTTATTACGTATATATAATACGGAACGTATTTTATATGTTGAAAAATGGTTTATAAAATGCCAGAAATGTATTTACGTTTATAACACGTATAAAAATATTATAAAATACTATCATATACTAATTAAACGTTTCTTAAATATGTTTATGCTTTGTAAAAGTTGTCCCTTTAAATAACGTATCAAAAATAGAATTTAATATTCAGGTATGATATACTTTTTAAATTTGTTAATAAAAATTTAAGCGTAAATTATATTTATACATTTTTATTGCAGCAATATTTAAACGAATAATAAACGTATTTTATACACATTTGGTATAGCTAATTAAAGGTTTATTGAAAACGTATATTATTTATGAAATGAAAAACATTTATAAATCATTTCAGAAATATCGAATACGGTTAAAATCCAAGACATTCAATTATTAATAGTTATTTTACAAGTAAAAACATATTATGGTGCTTTTAAAAATTGAGCGATTTGCTTTGGTCTCAAACATAGACTTTGTACTACGTCTATGGTCTCAAAACTTTTTCGCGATGCCAATCTTTGCGCCTTCGCAGCTTGCGCGGCTTCCACTAGGTGGCCATGCCGCGGGAGATTTTCTCGTAAGTCGAGTGCGGCCACAGGCCTTATATCTAGGCACCACCGTGACCATCATTCTAAATCGCACTCCAGTGAAACTTTTGGGAACTAGTTGTTTTAACCTCGAGAGGAATTTCGCTCTCATTTTTTTTCAAATGTGATGTGTACGTGGTTCGCTGTTCCACATAAAATTGTATATTTTTACATGTAAAAATAACAATTTGTATTGTTATTAAATCTTGTACATAAATGTTTAATTCAGATTTAATCTTTATTTAATCCTTTTGAACGAAAAAAAAGAAATATTTTTTTGGAAACTATAATTTATTACGTTTAATTTATTGATTTATCAATACATATTTTATATGACTAGATAAATTGTAATGACTATTGGGCTCAAATAATTTTTCAATAGTTCTGTGTAATAGTTTGTCCCAATAATCCGCGAAAAAACTATGACAAATAATCCAATAGTTTTATTAATAGCTTTACTAATAGTTACAATAGTCCATTTCCGTAAGGGACACCAATGAGCAGCAAATTATTTGACAAATAAAATCAAAGATGGGCAAAATCTCTAGCAGCAACGTACTTGGCGCGCCCATTTTTATATATAACTTTTAGAGCACCCAGTTCTTCTATTGTTCATACTATTACTTAAATCATTGACGAATCATTGACGATCTCAAAATATTCTATTCATCTATTTATAAGTTTCCATAATATTTCAATAATAATTACTTAGAAATTAGTAATTTAGAATATTTGAAAGGAAAGAATACAAGCATAAATGTAATTAAAATTTATTGTGTCTCACTCGTAGATCAGATCAAAACAAACTCAAACTCTCTCTTCCCAATAGTTTACATTCGTTGCTAAACGACGCTTTCTAACGCCGTCTTCGCTTGCTCGAAGAGCGAGAATCATATCGACGGATAACTTCACACAACGCATTCAAGATAATTATACAAATTAACCCTACAGTAAGTACTTTTTCATTATCTTTCATAATGCTATAGTAAATGACGAGATTTTAAAATTACATTATTTGATGATTAGTATTAAATTTAATAATAAATACTGTAAAAATTAAAATAAGCTATTCGATATATTCAACAAGCTTATCTTTATGTTAATCTTACCTAACAATTTTTCTAATTCTTTATTTTTTAGCATACTTTAAAGTAGCATATTTTTAGCATATTTTAAAATATCATTTTTATCGAAATTTGGATTAATTTTGTTAAATATTAATGTCATTGTTAAGACTGTATTCCAACCAATGTCAGTATTGAAAATTGATTTAATCATTATTTAAAAAATCTTGTAAATAATGATTAAAGTGTACGTTATATTTTAAATTGATGTATGTGTGTATAAAAGATAACTTTAACGGTATCAGTTATATAAAAAAAAAACAGGCGCGCCAAATACGCTGCTACTAGACATCTTGCCCATTTTTTATTTTATTTGTCACATATTAGAAGTATAAATAAGTTTCCGCCGTTTTTTATCAAAAATTGAGCATTTATTGTGAAAGAACGGTACCTAATGTTTTATTCGAAGTATTGTCCATTGCTAGTCACTACTTTTTCCCATCTTTCTGGCAGCATACGGATACCGCGTCGGAAGAATGCTTCATCTTTTGAAGCTATCCACAAATCGACTCAATTTTTTGTATCTTCATATGATGTGAAGTGTTGCTCAGACAGGCCATGCGCCATCGATCGAAACAGATAGTAATCAGAAGGAGCAATGTCTGGTGAATACGGCGGGTGGGGTAAAACTTCCCAATTAAGTGTTTCCAGGTAGGTTTTGACCGGCGCCGCAACATGTGGACGAGCATTATCATGCAGAAAAATAACTTTGTCGTGTCTGGAGTAGTAGTGGGCACATTTTTCCTTGAGTACTCGGCTCAATCTCATCAATTGTGTTCAGTAGAGAGCCCCAATAATGGTTTCATTCGGTTTGAGCAACTCATAATACACGACACCAAGCTGATCCCACCAAATACACAACATGAGCTTTTCTCCATGAATGTTCGGCTTGGCTGTCGATGTTGAAGCATGGCCAGATGGTCCCCATGATTTCTTCTTTTTTGAGTTATCGTAGTGGATCCATTTTTCATCACCAGTGACTATACGATGCAAAAAACCCTTTCGTTTATGCCTGGCAAGCAGCATTTCACATGTGAAAAATCGGCGTTCAACGTTTCTCGGCTTCAGTTCATATGGAACCCAGTTTCCTTGTTTTTGAATCATTCCCAATAATTTTAAGCGATGTGAAATTGCTGGTTGAGTCACTCCTAATGTAAGTGCAAATGCTTTTTGCGTTTGGCCCGAATCTTCATCTAATAATGTTCCCAATTTCGCGTCTTCGTACACTTTCGGCCTTCCGCTACGTTCTTTGTCTTTGACGTCAAATTCACCGTTCTTAAACTTGTGAAACCACTCACGGCAACTTCTCTCACTTAAGGCAGCCTCACCATATGCTTCTACAAGCAATCGATGCGCCTCGGCTGCCTTTGACTATAAATATAAATATGGACTGCTGGTTGGCTCTTTTAGGCTGTAAGAAACATCTACAGCGCCATCATCTCCTAAGCGACGATTTCAAGTATAAAATGACATATGGTGTGGTGTGTGGCTTTTATACGGGACAGTAATAAACATTTGTGCGATTGAGTAATATAATACAATGGTAGTATATTGTTTTATAAATGGTTGTAAATTAACCAAATATAAAAGCGTAAAGGAGAAACACATTCCTGTACCATTTTTTGGATAAGTTAATAGTTAATTGCATTGTAACCTAAACTTTTTTAATTTTTTTTAATTAGAAAATAAATTAAAAATGAGAAATATAATTCCTACAATGATTTAAGAAACATTAAGAAATCTAAGATTAGATACATTATTTATTAACTTTGACACACATATTAAAGATCTAGAAATATTAGAGAATCATAAATATATAATAATAAAATTAATTATTACATATTATTTAAACGTTAAATTAGCTTATGAAGGTAAAATAATTACGTTGAATGAACACAAAGACTTCATAAGACGTAATTTAATTAAAACTGTTATTTTCAGCGGGCAATAATTTATACTGTACACTTTATTACCCGAAAATGACGGTTCTTTAATAAGGCTTCCTTTTATTTATATGATATCACTTATTTGTTTTTATTTTTAATTACTTTCCATTTTTTGCTTTATATATTTTATTATTATATATATATTAATTATATAATTTTTTAAATATATCTTTAATAATAAAATGTGTATATTTTATATTTATTTCCTTTTAATTTAGTAAAATTAATTCTTATTTTACAAAAATATAATCGCATATTTTGGAGTGAACGTATAAATTCAAAGCGATATATTGTATTCCGTCTCTTTCTTTTCTGATCTTCTACTATTGCTGTCTCGCTTTTTTGTTTCACATTTCTGCCACTTAGAAGATGGAAGTGTTGCAGATCTTTCTTACACAAAAACATAGGAAAGTGGGAGGGTACTAGCAGTCCATATTTATATAGTCAAAGTCGGCTGCAGATTTCTTCAAATTAAAGAAGTAAATCAAAAGCTCCCGCAAATGACGCTTATTCGGCTCAAAACTCGACATTTTCGCACGAAAAGATATATGATGCTGATACAAAATCGCTAATATTTTAAGGTTATGTTGTTGCCAGATGTTTAACCTTACGATATAACGTTTTACAACAGACAATTTCAACCATAACATACTAGTGGCGCCATTTTTTGTGAAACGGCGGAAACTTATTTATACTCCTAATAATTTGCTGCTCATCGGTACGGAAGTGACCCGTTTGACCACGTTGCGATTGATCATAGTCATTTGAGCGGCTGGTGCCTAGAGTTTTTCCACTGTTTAACACTGTAAGTAGCTGGTAGTCAATTGGAACATGGTCATAAGACTTCCACCCCATTGGTAATAAGTATACTTGCAATATTTTTGATTTCACTTTTTTTGATGATATTATATTTGCTTTTATTCAGTGTAGTTTTGGTTTGGTTTTATATTACAAAAAAATATACTTGGCGCTTCTTTTTACATTTTTAATGTTTTTTTAGACGGATTTTACAAATTTTTACTAATTATTTTGATACATTAATAATATATTACAAAAAAATACACTTAGCCTTTTTTTACATTTTTAGTGTTGTTTACATGGATTTCACGAATTTTTGCTAAGTATGTTGGAACAGCATATATCATAGACATAGTAAGGTTATATAGACACAAAGGAAAATGTATGTTTTAATCACAAAAGTAAATATTTAGACACAAAGAGAGAAAGCGAATGAGTTCGATAAAGAGCGAGCAAGAACGAAAGAAAACGAGGAAAAGCGATAGAGAGCGAAAGAGGACCATGGAGAGCGAGGGAGAGCGGTAAAAATCGAGAAAAGGCGAGAGAAAGCAGTAGAGAGCAAGAAAATACGAGCAAGAGGGGTAGACAGAGAGAGAGAGAGCGGGGGAGAGCGAGAGGGCGAGAAAGAGCGGTAGAGAGCAAGAGAGAACGTGGGAGAGCGATAGAAAACGAAAAAGAGCGTGGGAAAACGAAGAAGAGAAGTAAAGAGCGAAGGAGAGCAAAAGAGAGCAAAGAAGAGCGAGAGAGAGAGCGAAGGAGAGCGAGGAAAAGCGATAGAGAACGAGAGAGAGCAGGAGAGAGTGAGAGAGGGCGAGAAAGAGCAGTAGAGAACGAGTGAGAGCGGGAGAGAGCGAGAGAGAGTAAGGAAGAGCGGTAGAGAGCAAGAGAAAACGTGGGAAAGCAGTAGAGAACGAAAAAGAGCATGGGAGAGCGAAAGAGAGAGGTAGAAAGCGAAAGAAAGCGTGGAAGAGCGGTAGAGAGCAAGAAAGAGCGTGGAAGAGCGAAGGAAAGAGGTAGAGAGCGAGAGAAAGCGTGAATAGAGAACAAAGGAGAGCGAGAGAAAGAGAGTGGGGGAGAGTGAGAGAGGGCGGGGAAGAATGCGAGGGAGAGCGGTAGAGAATGAAAGAGTGCGTTAGAGAACGAGGGAGAGCGGTAGAAAGCGGAGGAGAGCGAAGGAGAGCGGTGGAGAGAGACGGAGAACGAGAGTAAGTGAAGGAAAGAATGAAAAACAGAAGGAGGAAGACAAAGTCTGAAATATTTCATATATATATTTGTATATCTTTTTAAAATTACCGCCAAAGGGGACAAATCTGAAATTTTTCAAAGATATCATCGAATAACTTTATAGGGGTCAGTGATAGAGGGTTAGTACCGAAAATCAATGTTAAAGTACTCCAAGAACACTATTTATCCCCGTTGGATTCATCCCCGTACAGTTCCTCATTCAGGTTGTGTATACTTGGACCAAGGGAAACAAATCTGAAATTTTGCGAAGATGGAAACGACGACGACGTATTTGAATTTTTTTATGATATAAATCGGGCTGAAAAATACATGCATAATTCATATCTCAGCATCGAATGCACTTACGGACATCATTCTTGTGTCATTGTTCTCGGAAAAATCGATATTTGTCCCCACTATATTCATTTTTTAATAAAATTAATTCGTTTAAGAAAAACAACCATTTATTTGTTAAAAAATTGTGTTTCTTCCTGTAAATGATACGTAGTAGCGTCTTTTACATGGAAGGACGAAAAAAAATATACATGGCGCAAGCCGCTACCACTACCATCTCTTGATGTAATATTTATACAAATATTTTTTAAAAATTCATAGAATTAAAATGTCCTGTGGATGTCTACAGAACAAAATAAAGCGCTCCTTTGATAGTCCACGGGACGCCCTAAGGATGTCCCAGAACTACTATATAATAGGTACTCCCTACGATATCCTGCTCAACGTAACAGAACGTCGCCAGGACGTCTCATAGACGTCCCTGTGCTAATAGGGGAATGTACAATATTGCATTAAATAATTGTAAAAATCACACGGGTGTATGCATTCTTGTCAAAGTAGGGAAACTCAAGTTTAAATATGAATCTCTCTATACGCTTGCGCGGTGCGCGCATCGGACGGGATCCGATAGAATACGGTGCGATAGCCCACCAAACAATCATCTTGACTTATCTAACCCAACGAAAAAAACTCTAGGCATCGGCCGCTGTAAGTGGTGGTGTGCTATCAGTCCCGTGTGCTATCGGAATCCACCTGAGCGCATCTTATGTTTTTTGTAATCTCAGTTTAAAAAGCGAAGAATTAGAGAACGCCCTGTGTATGTGCCTGAAAAAGTACCGCGTACGTTTGTACAATACGAAAATTGTAATTCTTAGAATAAAGAATTCTTGACTGCTGGAAGAAATCGTACACTAATTTGGCCTGATCTACTCCACAATCTTCAATTATAACAATTCCGTTTATTTTTGTCCGCCGTAAAAATCATTTATAGAAAGTCGCTATAAATTGTTATCAAGAGACATGGTAGTGTTTCGCGCGGACGGGATCCGATAGCGTATGGTGCAATAGTCCAGCAACCAATCATCTTGACTTATCTAACCCAACCAACGAAAAGACTCTAGGCATCAGCCGCTGTGAGTGATGGTGTGCTATCGGGATCCGCCCGTCTCGCGCCAAGTGAACACAGAGCATGAGACCGACCATGTCTATTTACGCAAATCAGGAACTGGTAAGCACCTGAGATAAACATGACATTAAATATTTTTACATGTGGAAATGTAAGATTTATAGATGATTGCTTAATTGAAATTATTCATAATATTCTTACGTTTCCTAAATGTAAAAACTTTTATATAATTTTATTTTGAATAAACAGTAATTCAGAAAAAGAATTTTCAAGACAGTGGATGACAAAAGGGAAAATGTATACGTTTCTTAAATGGAAAATATATAAATGTAAAAATTGTATAAACCTGTTTGTTTAGTATTATTACAATTATTTTTTGTAAGAATTGTATATTCTAATTTTTAAAAAATAATAGAGATTTAAATCGACGGTCTTGCAAGTACTATGCAATGTTTGGTAAAGTAGATCGTAAAATTACTCTTAAAACTCTCGGAATTTTTAACTTTAATTTTTTCGAAAATGTTTAACAAAAATGTTCTTTCTCTCTTATTTAATAAAGGTTAATTATCAAAATGTATTCACGAAGAACTTTATCCGTTACTACCAAACAATGTTTCGATGTATACCTTATCGAATTATTACATTATAACATTTTATTAACTTCTTTTTACAAATTCTGATAAATCTTTACGTGATGTTTCATAAAAACTATTAAAAAAAATTGTATTGATAAGATCACTAATCTTCACGTAAAATCGCGCTTGTAAAAAAGAAAAAATAAATAATACTCAGGTATCTGTGTATTTCATTAATCTTTATTACATTATTATTATTCGTT
The DNA here is from genome assembly GCF_016802725.1 of Solenopsis invicta. NCBI lineage: Eukaryota > Metazoa > Arthropoda > Insecta > Hymenoptera > Formicidae > Solenopsis > Solenopsis invicta. Next base: position 13,956,480 of record NC_052666.1, on the reverse strand, counting down.
GTTTAATATTAAATATGTGCGTATTATCATTTATAAATCATATACGCGCATATGCCATATTATAACAGAATATAAAACATTTATAAAAAGTGGGCGCCTTCTACTTTCATGCCAGAAATCGTCATAGACATAGTATAATATTTATTTAAACCGAGCATTCAAGAAATGGAGGAAAAGATGTCAAAAATTAAAAAAAGATAGCATGCTTTGCAGTACCATTCTGTCAAATCATGCGTGGTAGGAGATCCTCACTCTAATTATTAAAGTGAAGATAATATTCCCCACCACGTGTCATTAGATAGACTGATATGTACTCCAAAACACACTATTTCTTTTTAGTTTTTGATGTGTGAGCTTTACCTTCACTCCTCGAATGCTTGGACTAGGTACGCTATGTCTATAGAAATCGTTCAAAATTCTATTTCTGAATTTTATAGGTAAAACCATGGTGTAAAAATACACTATGGCTAAAACTTAGCGCATAAAAACGGGACGGAAAAAAGGGGAATGTATTCGTAGAGATAACATCTCTGCTCGCTCCGTGATTACCACTACGATTCCTTCTTTCTCTAATAAGTAGTCTAACTGAGGACAGACAGAGATTGATTGTCCGTCTTTATCTAACTAATGCATTTCTTTCATTCCTGCACAAGTGTATTTAGCACAGATTTGCATCTCAGAAAACATTTTGTTACTAAATGTCTAATAAATCACGCGCAAAAAGGATTCTTACAACACAAGCAAAACCTTGTCCTAGTGCGTCGTCATATAAGTAACAAATCGCCAGCAAACTTAGCTCGCAACACTTTTGTCATAAACATGTGAGATGCACGCTAAATCAACAAGCAATATGCATACATACTGTGCAAGTAATACGCTAACAATATGTGCATGCAATATGTGTATAATATATGCAAGCATCACGCACAATTTACTGACGATTTATTACTTATATGACAACGCACTAGGACAAGATTTTGCTTGCGCTGTAGAAATCTTTTTTGTGCGCGATTTGCTGGACATATACCCGCCAAAAATTTTCTAGATTATTTTCCATAATAACACATGTTTCATTTATATATAATATGGCAAATAAGTACTCTGTCGAAAAGATGCGATTAAAACCAATTGACAATAAGATCGGAACTGAAAAAGATTTATTAAAACAGAATACATTAAGCCTTAAACACACCAATCCTGTAAAATACAGAAACACATTTTTGAGTCTGGGAGACTTTTTCAACTTTGAGAAGCTATAACTTTGATTACAATCAATATTTTTCTACGATTTTTTTTAAAACAAAAGTTCAACATTTCAGGAGTGTGACCGCACAATCGGCATTGCCGAAAAATAATTTATTGTGAAGTTATAAAAGAAAAACCATTAAGCAAAAATGAGAAATTGGTCAAAAATCCGCTTTTCCTTCAAAAAATCATATCTTTGCAACAAAAAATGTTTAAGGACTTTCAAATTTGGCGTTTTAAAGCTAAAGAGTCACACTTTCAAAATAAAATTTGGCAAAGTGATTCCTTTTAAAAAATATAATTATGTAACATGGAGAATATGAGGTATTTTTGAGCATCTAAAAATCCACTTTAAAAAAAAAATCATATCTTTACAACAAAAAACTTTGAAGAACTTTATCATACGGCGTTTTAAAGCTAAAGATTCATATTTTCAAAAAAAAAATTATATCATTGTCATTTCTATTAAAAAATGTACTTATGTAACAAGGCGAATATGAGGTATTTTTTATTAAATCGTGTCGAAAATTGAAAATTGATGTGTTTCATGATATATTTCGGAAAAACTCCTTTTTGTACAGCATTTTATAGTATTCCAACTTTAGATAGAATATATGCGAGTAACATCCACAAACCGACCTGTTCGAACGTATTTTGTCCAACCTTTTTATGTAAAATACTCACAAAAAATAGTTTCATTTACACACTATATGGGTCGCATTGACCCTAGAAAAACTTTGCTGCCGTGCTGTTCAAATTCTAATTAACCAAAAAAGTTGATCAACTATATCAATCAAAAGAAGAGATTTCAAACTTTTTTTATGTCTTGGTCCAAACCTTCTATCTCATTCCGTCTTCACATAGCAAGCGTTCAAAACTTCATATCTCTCAGACCCACTTACGTGTTTAAGGGTTAATGTAAAAGTAATAAATGTTTAGTTTACAAAAAAATAGTTTTTTTTTATCCTTTTTGTTAAAAAAGATTAAAGAAAGATTAAATTTGAATTAAGCATTTAATTTATGTACAATACAAATTGTTATTTACATGTAAAAATATAAAATTTTATGTGGAACAGCGTTCCACACACACGTCATGATTGAAAAAAAAAATAAGTGTTCGTTTCGAGGTTACAACAAGCAGCTCCTAAAAGCTCATTAAAGTACGAGTTGGGAAATCGGCCGCGGTGGCGCCATAACGCCCGTACTTGACTCACGAGAAGATCCCCCGCGACGTGGCCGCCTAGTGGTGGCGCCAGCACTCACTTGTTAAATCCATTTCAAACCAAAATTACAAAATTTCATAAATTATAATTAAATTGAATTTTAATACAATGTGACACGCTGAGATGCTGACAATTCTTGTATTTTTAAATTTTTAAATAAAGATTTGAAATATTCTGATGACAACACTATAATAAATCACGTTAGCAAAGAGTATAGCGGAATAAGAAGAGTCATTTTCAGCCACACGCGTAATCAATTGTTATATAGGGCAAAATATCCACCTAGATAAAAGAAAATTTTGTGCCAAGTTTTATTTCAAAAGACTCCCACAATTTCGAGATATCGCAAGAAATGTGATTTCTAATTAATATTTTTTTCTCCGTTAAATCTAAATTAATCTTTACAAAAAAATCATGGTTATAAAGAGTATCCATATACATAAGTTCTAATTTTTTTGTCGTTCTGTGCTAAAAATTTTGTTTTTAAAAAATCCAGAATTTTTAAAATCGCATTATGCTTTAATCTATAATGAAATAGTGTCCATTTTTTACAAAAATTCAGTGGATGAATCATATGACATGTTATATTCAGTCCTTTTTCAGATTTTTGAATATGGTGGAACGTGTCAAAAAAAAACCATTTTTTCAATTATATTTCGGTCTTTAGTACATCCAATTGACATAGATTACGTTGTTTTTAAATACAATTATCTCCAATTATACATCTGCAAACAGTAGTATAAAATTATAGAGTTCACGTAATTTAAACCATGAGATTTCAATTTGTTTTCACTCACCAGGAATATGCAAGAACTGTAAAATGACAATAAGATGAGTCATAGCTCATTCGAAAGGGAGAAGCAAGTATATTAACAGTATAAAAGGGTTAGCGTGAATGGGCCTTACTTTTTAAGAGAATTGCAATTAAAGTTTAACATTGAGACGTTTGTACGTTAAGTACTAGAATCTTAAGAGGATGCTATAGTGACCGAAGAACTTCCTCGACGTCGGCATTGCAGATTATTTTTCGAGGGAGACCAGGCTATCGCTCTTTGTCCAACGCATAGATCTGTCTTTGTTTTTCGATTATTTCGCCATCTGCGAAAAGACCTATCAACTACAGCCACTGCTCTTCTTGCCATCGTTTACGTGCGCTAAGCAAAAGTTGGACACGTACAGCTGTTCACCTATTAAACTTTTTTGTTAGGTTGTTGACTGAAACGATACACAGTCAGTGCTGTTTATTAGAGTTTTCTGAAGTCCGCCCTGGTCTCATTTTATACATACGAGCTACAGAACGTTAGTAAATAACAAAAATTTACCTTGGTTGACAGATCCACGAGTCGAAAATAAATGAATTTTTAACTTTTTGATCGATTTTCTCATAAAATTTACCAGAGCAGACTTTGTTTTGGTGCGTACTTTTATTTTGCAAAAGGATTTTGTGATCTGTAAAGCCAATTCGAAAATTAATGAACACTGTAATGGTCGGTAATTTCCGTCAGTATAGCATCCTCTTAAACCACTATCCAAGAGAGCGTCGTGGCTCAGGAGGCTAGGTGCTAGCGTTACTATTTTCCTTCCGCGGCGGACTGGGATCGAATCTCCGAAACATCTCTCTCTCTTTTTTTTAAGTCTTTTGTTATTGTATTTTACAATTACATTATTTTTATTATTTTTTAACTTAATTAATAATGTAATGACATATAATAATAAAATTTGTATTAATTAAAATTTAATAAAAACATTTTATAAATTATTTATTAAATTATTTATAATAAAATTACTTACAAAAGGTCTTAACAAACAGATCTATTTTGAAAAATAATACACTTTAAAAGTTTCTACAATATTATAAGTTATAAGACCATAATATGTTAGTTATGAGTAAATGATATATCTTGAAAAACATCTAATTTGTCGAACATGTTTCATGCTACATCAGTGAACTTATTAAAAACTAGTACATTTCAATAAATTATTAAATAACTATATTAATATATCTAACATTTTTCGTGTTGATATCCCGAGCATCACCGCGATACAGAAATCCTAATCGACAAGCCTTTAATCCAAATTTTGAGATAAGCACGCAAATAAACGTATGAAAGTAAATAAGTAAATAAATAAATAAGATATAAATAATAAATAAATAAATAGAAAATAAATAATTAATAAATATAATGATATCCAAGGTAAAACAATTAAAATAATAAATTAATAAGTTAAAATTACTATGACTGTAATTTTGTAATTAAAATTATTTATACAATAATAAAATTATTTGTTATAAAACTCGCACATTGTTGTACAATATTGTGGGTGAAAATCGAAGTAAAAACATTTAAAACATAAATAAGGCTAACAGATCAGAATTCCTTTATACGATATAAATTGTAAACACGTCGGCTTATTTTTGTCATCTCGGAAAATTTTAATGTACATATAAACATCTTTGACCGCGTCAAGATTTAACAATAAACAGAATCTTCCTAACGGCCAATTAGTCTTCTTATTATTATATGTCATTACATTATTAATTAAGTTAAAAAATAATAAAAATAATGTAATTATAAAATACAATAGCAAAAGACTTAAAAAAAGAGAGAGTGAAATGTTTCGGAGATTCGAACCCGGTCCGCCGTGGAAGGAAAATATTAACGCTAGCACCTAACCTCCTGAGCCACGACGCTCTCTTGGATAATGGTTTAAGATTCTAGTACTTAACGTACAAACGTCCCAATGTTAAACTTTAATTACAATTTTCTTAAAAAGTAAGACCCATTCACACTAACCCTTTTACACTGTTAATATACTTGTTCCTCCCTTTCAAATAAGCTATGACTCATTTCATTTGACATTTTACAATTCTTGCCTACTCCTTGTCAGAAAAATTAATTTAATTGATTTTAGGAGTTTTCTCAAGCACATAATACATATGATAAACTTATCTACCTATGCACTAACATAACAGCAAGAGAGTTAAAATTTTTCATATACAAAGTTGTTTCACCTTTGTAAACAAAAACTTTAAATTCGCTTCCTATTAATATGTTTTTATTGAATTGACTTTTTAAAAGTCTACTTATGCAAATTAAGAAATAAAAGCGAAAATCTATGACACATAGTGTATTTATTTCATCGTTATTATATAAATAAAAATGTGTCAATCTTCATCACTGTCGTCGTTTATGACAGGATTAAGTTTTTCAACATTAAAAAGTTGGATTGAACTTTTTAAAAATTATTTTTTATACTTCCATAAAAAATAATTTAAAAAATCCAAACTTTTATTTTTTTCTTATTTTATTTTTTAAATATGGAATATTTATTTACATTAAATGCGAATTTTCAATGTATATTGTTTATGCTAGAACTTTTTATAAAAATAATAATTATATGAACGCTCGTTTATCTGCAAACACAAAATATGAAGAAACAAACAGCCAATTTCCAAATTGATTGATCTTGTAAATTACATAAATAATAAGGATTTATTCTCCTAACAAAGTACACTACTAAAAAAAAAGTGAGGGGAAACACTTTCCAGACACCAAAGATTAGGCTATTTTCAAATGGCTGTAACTCGACAAGAAATCATCGTAGATAAAAAATTAAAAAAGCATTTTGAAACTTGAAGTTTCAACTTTAATGTGCTGTATCAACAGATTTTCAAAGTTCTTTTAACTTCCTTGTCTTATGCAGTAAAGAAGCACACCTTGTTTTGTTCCTTAAAATTTCATGTTTTTGACACTTTGCAGCTTAACAAACAAATTTTTTTCGAACAATTCCAATAAAGCTTTATAAACTACTACATTTTGCCTACAAGATGCTTTTTTTACAATTTTTCTACAATTTTTTTTGACCAAGTTACGCAACTTTGAAACTAAACTTGCATGTTTTACAAATAATATCCGTACTCCGTGAAAAATTATTGTAGACAAAAAATTAAAAAAGCATTTTAAAGCTCGAAGTTTTGGCTTCAATATGCTATCAATGGTTTTTAAAAATTTTTCAATTTATTAGTGCTATGCCCCAAAAGAGATACACTGTTTTTTCCTTAAAATTACGTCTTATTGACAGCCTGTACTCAATAAAAAAATTTTTTTAACACAAATTCAGTGCAAGTACTATAAAATATCATAAAGTATGATATTTTCTCTACAAAATGCTTTTTTTAAATTTTTTTACAATTTTTTTAACCGAGTTACAAGACTTCGAAGAAACACATTTTTTACAATACATTTTTCCGAAAAATAACGTTTACCGAAAAATAACGTTTACCGTCGACATTAGCATTATCCAATGTGCACCACCTAGATGTTGCCTGTTGGATTTTTGCACATCGCGTGTGTGTGTGCGTATGCGTGTGTGTGTTTAATACTGTGTTTCCTTCTCTCTGATTAATCACCACTTGTAAACGTTTTCGTCTATTATGCATCTTACAATCCGATCCTGCAAAATGCCATGCTAAGTTTGTCTCAAAGTTTCTCTCAATTCTTAATTTGTTTATGTCGTTACTCGAGAACGAAAACGAGAACAAAGACTGACTTCTCTTAAACGGTTGCGAATTGTTTGTTTGCATACATAGCGCAAATAAATGTCATCGCGAATACTTCTTGCGGTAATTATTCGTCTTTGTAATGCATAACGAACAATGTCTCAATCTTGTCTATTTGTCGTTATTTGAAATCGATCATTGCCTTCACGTCTTGTGTAATGTTCCGTGTCTTGATATCATGACCAAGCTATACTAACTACTGACACGGATGCACCAATACTTTACGCCACATAACGCATACCAAAAACTTTTTGCAAAAAAACGATTATGCGTGCAGCCAATAAATACTGCCAATAAATGTCTACGCGGCATTTTGAAAATTCCGTGTCGCTTATCACACTGCGAAAAATTGTTTTTCTTTATCTTTATCTGTATCTAAAAAGAGATTCTTTTTAGAGAAAGAAAATCTTTGTTTAGATATTGATGACTATAATATATAAACGTGTAGTCGTATTTATCTAAAAAAAATCTCTTTTTCAAAAAGATGACTATATGTAAACATATAGTCGTTTTACTCTAAAGAAAATCTCTTTTTAGACAAAGATGACTATATGTGAACATTGCATGCTCAACACAATACAATTTTGTTCAGTACGCCGGCAATTTTCGCAGTGTGATAAGCGACACGGAATTTTCAAAATGCCGCGTAGACATTTATCGGCAGTAGAAGTTGCACGCATAATCGCGCTTTTGCAAAAAAGTTTTAGTATGCGTTATGTGGCGCAAGGTATTGGTGCATCTGTGTCCCTAGTGAATACAGCTTGGTCACAATATCAAAACACGGGACATTACACAAGATGTGAAAGCAGTGATCGTTCTCAAATAACGACAAATAGACAAAATCGAAACATTGTTCGTTATGCATTACAAAGACGAATAATTAGCGCAAGAAGTATTCGCGATGACATTCATTTGCGCCATGTAAGCAAACAAAAAATCCGCAACCGTTTGAGAGAAGCCAGTCTTCGTTATCGAGTAACCACATAAGAAAATTTAGAAGAATTGAGAGAAACTTTGAGATAAACTTAGCATGACATTCTGCAGGATTGTCGCACGCACGCACGCACGTACGATGTGCAAAAATCCGACAGGCAACATCCAGGTGGTGCACATTAGATAATGCTAATGTCGACGGTAAACGTTATTTTTCGATAAAATGTACTGTAAAAAATGTGTTTCTTCGAATTCTTGTAACTCGGTTAAAAAAAATTATAGAAAAATTAAAGAAAAAGCATTTTGTAAAAAAAAATGTCATACTTTATAGTACTTGCACTGAATTTATGTTAAAAAAATTTTTTTATTGAGCTACAGGCTGTGAATAAGACATAATTTTAAGGAAAAAACAGTGTATCTTTTTTGGGGCATAGCACTGAGAAATTGAGAAAGTTTTTGGAAACCATTGATAACACGTTAAAGGTGTAACTTCAAGCTTTAAAATGCTCTTTTAATTTTTTGTCTACAATAATTTTTCAGAAAGTACGGATATTATTTGTAAAAAATGCAGGTTTAGCTTCAAAGTTGCGTAACTCGGTCAAAAAATTTTTACTTATACTAGTAAAATAGAGAAATTTAAAAAAAAACATCTTGTAGGCAAAATGTAGTAGTTTAGAAAGCTTTAGGTAAATTGTTAAAAAAAAATTCGTTTGTCAAGCTGCAAAGTGTCAAAAATACGTAATTTTAAGGAACAAGACAAGGTGTGCTTTTTTAATACATAAGACAAGGAAGTTAAAAGAATTTTGTTAAAAGAAAATCTGTTAATACAACGTTAATGTTAAAACTTCAAGCTTTAAAATGCTTTTTGCATTTTTTATCTACGATAATTTTTCGCCAAGTTACAGCTATTCGAAAATAGCCCAACTTTTGGTGTCTGGAAAGTGTTCCTCCTTTTTTTTCTTTTTTGTAGTGTATTACACAAAACGTTTCGACTATTAATTTTCATCAGTTTTAAATAAACTATTCTTCTAATACAATAACAATATTTTAATTCGCATAATTAAACACCAATTTTGAACTGTTATCAATTCTATCAAGCATACTTTTTATTTTATTTTATTTTAATTTTTGCCCGGTTTTTATTTATTTATTTATATCTATAGACTGACTTTTATTGGTTTCATCTTTTAACGTATCGCCTTGATTTAATGAAATTCTCGCCTCTAACTGACAAAACAACATAAAAAATTTTTATTCTTTGGACCATTTTAATGACTTTTGAAGAACTGGTCTACAACCAATGGTACATGTTGCCATATGTGCCATGTACTCTTGCGTGTTAGTATGTACGCGTGTTACGATGTATGCGGTTCAAAATTGTTATTCAATTATGCAAATTAAAATAGTTATTGTATTGGCAGAATAGTCAAAACGTTTTGTGACACTTTGTTAGAATAAAAATTAATATTTATTTATATAATTTACAAGACCAATTAAATTGCTCGTAAATTGGCTATACTTTTCTATTTTGTTTTTGTAAAGATTTTTCGGAAATGTTTGTTGATTGAAGCTTTCAATATTATTTGATGAGATAATTTAATTAACTCTCAAACATATAAATGGGTCTGGGAGACCTTCCCGAAAAACCTCTCTTTCGTGCCATTTTATTTTAGTTAAGCAATAAAGTTGGTTAATCGTAGCAGTCGATAGAGGAGTCTTCAAACTTTTTTTCCTAATCCAAATCTTTATTCTCATTCCGTCTACACACAATAAAAAAATCAAAAATCTAGGGGAATTTTCGATGTGTTTAAGGGTTAATATTGATTTTATTTATTAATTTATTATTTTTACACAAAATGTCTTTTAAAAACACACATTTTTTACTTATACTAGTAAAACAGGCGCGCGCTACACAGCTTTTGTAGTTTATAAATTATAAATTTACCCGATACACATAATTGTCAAAATCTTCGCAATGACAGTAGCACACAAAGTAAGCACAGCGGGTAGGTAAGTAATATTTTCGATAAAATATTACTTTTATATTTTATATATATATATATATATATATATATATATATATATATATATATATAATATATATAAAAGTAATATTTTATCGAATTTTCAATTAACATTATTTCTTGTCAATTAGACTGAACTCAAAAATACAGTAGATGTTAATAGATATTTTACGAAACCTTTATAATATTTGACACCGTGCCGTTTAACAGTACTTGTCAAAGCGCCCGGCTGCTTGATTGCGCCGCACTTGACGGCGTGAACATCCAATCACGCCCTGTGATTAGAGATTTTCAAACGCTCATCATTTAAAAACTATTAACTTTTAATTTACAATATGAAAAATTTTTAAAAATATTGAGATATTTTGATTAAAATTTTCGCGAAATTTATTTATATTTATTTATTTTTTACTTACATTTATGTAATAATAATAAAATATCTAGAAAGTAATTATCCTTAGCTTCTGGTATAAATTTCCAATTTGATATGATTCCGTTTTATGCACTTAGATCATCTTCACATGTAACTCAGGAAGAATGAATTATTATTACTAATTTAATCGTCAAAATGACAAATCACTCGTGCTATGAAATATTGATTATTAATTATATTTCACAGATGTAAAGTAAATATAATTTGTAGTTTTAAGAATGTTAATGATACAGGATTACATTAGGAATCGATTTTTTGATTGAATCAACGTTATTAGTGAATTGAAGATGTTGGCTGTGTCGTACGCAAGAATGGTGAATCTATCGCGGAAGCCAAGAGACGACTACTTTGACGAAGTCACGCAAATCACGACAAAACCCGAGAAAGTCCGAAGCGTCGCGTCGTATCGCGATTACGCATATCACGATAGTGTCATTGTGACAATCTTCTAATTAAACTGACAAGGAGCACAAAGTATAGAGTACAAACGAATGGCTGACAAATATACCTCGTTGGAAGGCTCGCAAGTGGATAATACGACCTAAATTTAGTAGGTGATGCGAATATATGTTTAGTTAAATTGAGAGTCACGTTTCTCTCTCGAATCCTATATAAAATCGTATCCCATGTAAAAGTGTCCAAAAATATCTCATAAACAAAACATCAATAAAATAATGGTATAATTGGGGTTTGCAAATAATTAACAATTAATTGAAAATTTCCAATATTTTTATATTTCATTACATGTTAAAATATCTATACTATAATCTCAGGATAAACATCAAAAAACGAGAGAAGAAAATTATAACTGTTCTTTTAATTTTAATTAGCAAATGCGGCATTGTATTCAAAAAATTTTTATAAATACATAGTTTACATTAAATGTATCGCGTCGAACGATAATAATCATCAACCTTCATAAAAGCGCGGCAATTCGTTGCCTAATATAACTTTTCTCTCAATTCCCTTCTCTGTGATCACGCCTGTTCTTATCACACCGCCGCTGCTACCATCACGAGCCATGGCTAATGCGAGTGCTGAAAGTATTGAAATCATTACTTTGCAAACTGCTAAATTTTCTTTTTGTAACAATCTTTTGCCTATACAGCACAGAAAGGTTTCACTGCAACAATGCAAGATTGTAAAATATTGCTGCAATGATAAACTATTTACTTTAAAAAATATTGTAATACATTGTTGCAGCAATGTAATATATGTTTTTAATTTAAATAAACAAGCTATGGAACATGTTTATAAATAACAAAAATATAAAAAAAAACGATTAAAAATGCTTACTCAAATTTTATAAGATTTCTTTGAAAATTCCAGATTTTTCAAAATTCTAATTTTATAGCTTTGAAATAAACTCATTTTATTATACATATTTTATTATACATTATTTTTAATGTTCCTTAATCACACAATCATAAAAAAAGTCACTTAAGTTTTGAATATTAAATTTGAGAAATTTACCAAAAAAAAAAAAAAAAACAGAATGAACTAAATAGCATACAACAATGTATTTGCTATATACAAATCTAGCTCAAGAGAAGCACATTTAAAAGGTAATTAAATATACAAAATTAAATTAAAACAATGTATTATCAATAATTTATTTTTATAATATAAAAAATTTCAAGGCATACAAAAAAATAGCGTAGCTGTATGTGTATACCATATTTGATTTTATAATAGCAAGAAAAAAATGATCAAAAAAGAATAATTTTGTCAGAAAAAAGGCAGAATTTAAATTTAAAAGTAAAATTCCAAAAACTTTCTTGAGTACCAATAAAATCCCATAAAAATCTACGATTTTCAACAATAAAAAAATTCTTTAAAAATTAGAGGTTTTTCTACATTTGTTCAATAGTAAACGTAATTATATAAAGAAATTTGCTATTAATGACGTATTACTATAATACATATTATTACATATAATATATTAATATACTGCATTATTATATAAAATATGTACTGTGACATATATCAACATAATATTAACAGCACAAATAAAAATTTATATAATTATCTTCTTAATTTTTGACATTTGTTTACATATTCATGATTAAATGACGTAATTTTTAGTATGCCTTAGAATTACATTAAAATTTAATATTAAAACGCTAAATATAAAATTATAAAACTTTGATTAAAAAATTTCTTTAATTGGAGAAATTGTTACTCTCAAACATTTACAGAAATACCTTAGCGTAATTATAGTTGAGACTTGTGCTTAAATGCAATATAAGACTCTTGTATAAAATTATTTATAAGTTTGATGAACTAGAAAATACGCATGCATGCATAAATATTTTTACATAAAATTTTTATCTTTTTTTTAACCAGAATTGGTAGAAATCATGTATTTCATGAACAAAGCATTGTTTTTTTTATTTAAAACATGCTTAAATAAACATACATAATTTAAACATGTTTTAAATATATATTATAATAAATCAACTAAATATATGTATAATATAATCTACAAATTTTTTTAGACAATCATGCTAATTTTATATTATATATTACATTTTACACTTTTATCTAAGAATTTAATAAGCAATAATTGTTTTTAAATTTAGTTTTATTTATGTGTTAAACTTTCAAAAATTTACAAAGTACTTTACTATACTTTAATTATATTATAAACCAATAGTTACGTTTCAGCAGAAAAAAACAGCTTTGCAATTGTAATTTATAAGAATTTGATTTTGAATATAAGTAAATAAACATTAAAAAATTAATTTAATATAATTAAATAATCTGTATATTCTGATACAAAAATTTTATATGTATACGCACGCACGCACGCACGCACGCACGCACGCACGCACGCACGCACAGAGTGTCATGTAACTACCGCCCCTGGTTTCGTGGATTGATAGATCAAGTAAAACTGAGCAGAAAAGTCCTGTACCATTTTTCAATATTTGCGATAGTTAACGAAATAAAAATTAATAAAGTCTGCGAATAAGCACGTATCACCGCGCGCAAGGACCGCCTGCCAGTCGCCGAGACGTAGGCAGCCGCGGCTGTAGGCGCGGCGCGGCGCGGTGCAGTGAGGAAGGAAAAGCAGCAGTAGCTGCGGCCTGCGAGCGGCGCGGCAAGGAGGGAGAAGGCTGCCCCGGCTGCCTACGTCTCAGTGACTGGTAGGCAGTCCTTGCGCGCAATAATATGCGCTTATTCGCAGACCTTGTTAATTTTTATTTCGTTAACCATAGTTAACGCTTTAATATTTGCCATAGCAAATATTAAAAAATGGTAAAGGACTTTTCTGCTCAATTTTATTTGATCTATCAATCCACGAAACGAGGGGCGGTAGTTACCTGACACCCTGTGTGTGTGTGTGTGCGTGCGTGCGTGCGCGTGCGTGCGTGCGTGCGTGCGTGCGTGCGTGCGTGCGTGCGTGCGTGCGTGCGTGCGTGCGTGCGTGCGTGCGTGCGTGCGTGCGTGCGTGCGTGCGTGCGTGCGTGCGTGTGTGTAAGGAAAAGTTTTAATATAATTTTTAGAATAATATTCATATGTGTTTATTTATACGTTTATTTTTTGTATTAAAACCTAGATAAAAGAACCAAAAATAAGCTTTTATGTCTTTGTATGTTTTAAATGTTGTTATAAAACCTATATCAAAATATTAACTTATAAATATTTTTTTATATTTACAAAAAATAAACATCATATACAAATAAACATTAACATATGAATATCATTCTCCTAAAAATCATATCGAAACGTTTCCAAAGAGAGAGAGGGGGGGGGAGGGGGCGAGGGAGAGAGAAGGGGAGATAAAGAGAGAGAGAGAGAGAAAGCATAGCAACCTTTATTTTAATAATGCGTTTAAAGTATTTGCAACATTATTAAAGTCATATCACATATATCTACATTCTAACAATGTTGCTATATGCAAGACCACAATGTTGTAGCAATATAACTACAAGATTCTATGTTGGATATGGATGCTTACTGTTCTCCACTAGCTTGAGGCATTCATCTTTTGACATATTAGACTTGAATTGAGCATCCACGTAGCCGTACACATACGTTGAACCAGAACCACCAATTGAAATCGGCTGTCTGACGCACATACCGCCTATTGGAATACTATAGACCTGACCACCCTTTTGCTTGTCCCATCCTGCAACTAGGATTCCAGCCATTAGAGAGTCTCGGTAATTGTAGCATATTTCACGGAATACGTTCGCAGCGGTCTCTACCAAGGGTTGCGTTCCAAGTTCCATCCTGAAAAAAAAAATGGTACACCTTATCATCAACGAATAGGTACGATATCCGTATAGCACACAAATGTTGAATCAATGTTTCAACAACATTAAATTATAACATAAATATAAAATAAATTCAACGTTGGAAAACATTGTAAATATGTCTAATATACTTTGAATGTCTTGCAAACATTACGATTCAAAACTCAGGAACATTATTCAATATTGATTCAAGTCTAATTCAACATTTATTCAAAGTATATGCAAGATATCATATATAGGGGAAAGTAGAGTTATTGTAAGGGTAATTGTACGTTTCGTGGTTTGGTATCTTCCCGATAAATAGAGGTTATATCACGACGATATTTGTAGGCTAAAGATATTTTTTTAAATATATAACCATACGTTATATCATTCAAAAACGTAGTTAATTGAAAAAATAAGAAAAAGTAAAATCATGATTTTTATTGCGATTTTGGCGTTCAGAAAATAAGGCAACAATCCGTATTTTCAATTTATTCATTTAATCTTGTTATACCTAACAAAAGTACGTTTTTTCGTGCGTTTTTGAGCTATTGTTTATTAATTAGTCATTGAGCAATTGTTTTTTATCAAATCAAGTCCGCAGTGGACAATTTTATCATGACAAACCATAAAGTACTCATCTCTGCTGTAACGCACGCGCGCGTACGCATGTATGTACGCACATACACATACACACGCGGTGAAGGAAAGGAAAAAAAAAGAGAGAAAAAGGAATGGGGAAAGGATAAGAGAGAGAAGCTTTATTAGATGATTTCCTACACGCAGTCACCTATTTCCTACTTTTAACTGTCCCTAGAACTCAAACGACTCAATGCATCAAATTGGAGCAACAAGAACTTTTCATCACGATCATGTAAACTACAAATTTCCAAAGTTTCAGCTAAATCCACCGGGATCCATTTCCCATAAGATTTGTGCGAGGTCCTTTTCGCACCTAACTGAATAAAAAAGTCAGTTAACTTCAAAAATAACTTCAAAAAATAAGACTTTAAACACATACAAAATTACATTAAAATAGTCCGAATGGTTTTAAAAATTTCTGAAAAAAAATCAAATCTTTTTCAAATTTGACACCCTGTATCTTTAAAACTAAACTATTTTGGATATAGTCATATAAAATTTTCGTCTTAAATTTATGAGAAATTACCCAAAATCTTTTAACGTACATGGAAAACTCTATATATACAAGAGATGTATACAAGAGATAAATATAAAGGTATAAATATTAAATAATTTAGAAATGTATTCCCATTAACTAAACATTTAAAGCAAATTTATATAAATATGGGTTTAGAAACGCTTAATTTCTAAGATAGGAAGAATTTTATTGTGAAATAGTACAATATTTTTTAAAGCCAATCAAGTGATTTTATATCGAAATAAGCTAGAATAAAGTATACGATATTTCGTAAACTGTTGATTTTTTATAACTCTTATACTTTTATATGCAAAATAACTAGAAAATTATATTATAGTAAAAAAATTATATAATTTTATTTAAAAAATAGAACCTTCATATAATCTTGAAAAATAAATTCTTTCAAAAATAATTAATTTTATTACATTACTTATTCTCCTTCAGATTATACAATTTTGTCTGAAACGTTTTTTTATTCATTGCTGAGGTTTCAAAATATTCTAGGCAGTCAAAAGACTTCAGGCAATCAGGGAAACTAAATACATGAGTCAAGAATAATGAAAATCAATATTATTTTATTATTTAAAATATTTAAATTCATTCTTTTTCCAAAAATTTAGAAATATATTTTGCACATTCGTTATATTCAATTTTTTAACAATATAAAAGTATTTAGTTTTTATTTTTCAGGAATCTTTTATTTATTGCATTTTATTAACAAATTAAATTTAATATTATTTTTTACAAAAACCTAAATAAACTAGTATGATTATGTAGTATTAAATGTAGTAACTAAGTAATTGAAAATTTTTAGTGATTTTATCATTACTTATTATATTTATAAAAATAAATACTTTTATATTAAACTAATTCATAAAATTGATGCAAAGATTACATTTTTTGTCATGCTACTATAACAATACATGTGCATAAGTAATGGTAAAATTAATTATTTTCAAAAAATTGAATTTTGAAGATTATATAAAGGTTTAATTTTTTTTAATGAAATTGTATGATTTTTTTACTATAATATAATTTTCTAATTACTGTGTACATAAAATTATAAAAGCTATAAAAAATAATTTTTAAATTGTATTATTTTTATTATATCACTATTTGAAACATTAAAATCATATGTAATTAAGTGCAATATACGTACATCATGTAATGATGCATTTTAGAATAATTATGTAATTTAAAATATAATGCACAACAAAAAAGAACTAATAAAAGGTAACAACAAAAATAATAAATATAAAAATAAGAGTCAATATACAAGCTTTTTTTATTTCATTAACTTTTATCTTCAGAACCTTATACTCTAAAGACAAAAGACGCACATATATACATACATACATATATACGTATGTGTATGCGTGTGCACGCGTGACATAACTTGTTCAATGTTGTTTCATTCGGGTAATATTAACAATCAATAAAGAGACTCTAGTATAAAATCAACATTGAAACACACGTTCACGCTTTAATATTCAACATTGCCACATCTAGAGAAAAAGAGGGAGAGAGAAATATTCTTTCAATGTTTCGTGCTGTGTGGAATAAATTTATGATATCTTACTGATGCAATCCCAAATGATAAGCCACAATGTCAGCAATCGCCTGAGTGTCTGCCGCAGAGCCGGAACGACAGCAATAAATATAATCTGTCACTCTCGTCAATTTATCAGCAAAACGATTAGAGACGTAGGCTCTGAAAAAATTAGGTAAGTTAACATGAGGAATTATAATTAACGAAATTATTTGACTGGATAATAATATCTACCCTGTTGTACCCCGAGAATCGGCACCTATTACAACGCCACCGTTGAACTCGCACGCCATGATTGACGTCTGCAAAGAGATTGTAAGACAGCTTTAAATTACCACATTGCATCATTTGACGTACAGAGTTAATTGTGTATTCATAAATTAAGATAAGGAGACATATAATAAATCAGTAACTTCTTTTGTAAATCTTTGAAGAAAATTGTGAAGTGACAGAAAAGTGTGTAAATATGGAAAAAAAAACATGTATTCAGCTTAGAGTGAAGTCGGTATTTACGCCGCGGGGGGGGGGGGTGTACGCCGCAGCAGTCAGAAAAAATAGAAGGAATAAAGATAGTTTGCTCACAACAACTTTGTTATGTGCCTTTATACTATATTAGTATTGTATTGTAATTACAGTTTTTTATTGTTAATATTAACGAAAATATCGTGAAATAAATTAATGTTTTCATGTAGAAATAGCGCGATCGTGTATTACCATCTACGTAAAATGATTATTGTAGAAAATGTAAAAGGCATAATAATTATTTCATGATATGTAGATGTAGAGCGATAGTAAAGGATGGAATACAAGCAAGATACAAGTGCGTAGCTCTTGTATTCTTTATTTAGTTTGATATCTTGTGTATTCCACTTGTTTAGGATATACGGCCTTTTCAACGAGCAGGATTTATGCCGTAATACAGACACTAACAAGAAAACCTACGGAAGTGTCACTCTCCGATTTTTTTGAAATTTGGGTATGTTATAATACATGAAAAACTAAGAGACACGTATTTTTTTAGCGGCGGAAAAACATATTTATGGGATGAAACAACTTCCCCAAAATAGGGTTTAAAATGGAAAAATTGCGATATCTTTAAGATCAGTGAAGCAATTTTAATGATTTTTGCTATAAAAGTATCTTTTGATAGAAAACGAAAATCGGCTTAGGTATGTTGGAGGGGGAGTGAAAATTACGGGGCCAACTATCCCTAAAGTAACCAATTTTTTGCTGCAAAAAATCAGTTTTGATCTAATCAAAGTAAAATCTATTAAAACTTTAAAAGAAAAACTAATTAAGAAACATATATTTTTTGTTTTTTTCTTATATAAATATTTGAGGGGTAAATAACCTCTATATTGTCGCGCTCGTTTGACATTGCGCATAAAACACCTTGTAAAACTATATTTTTGAATTGTTCGATTTTTTTAATATATTGGTTTTTGAAGTCGCTGAATCCAAATCTAAAATCAGATTTTTTTAATTCAATATGGCGGACAAAAACTCTAAAAATTACTTGAATAAGCAGTAACTCAACATGCAATTTTCAAAATACAATAAAATCAACTTATGACATTTATTGTTAGTTATGTGAAGTGAATTAAACATATTAAAAATATTAATTGTTTATAATCGCCGGCGATAGCGTTACCCGAGAAGTACCGCGCAGACGTCGCATGGTCGGATTTACATCTCTTCGGGGTGCTTGATTAGAGTCCCCTTGCCTCTCACTATTTTCTGGTACGTCTCGGGTAACGCTAACGCCGGCGGTGTTGTTATAAACAATTAATATTTTTAACATGTTTAATTCACTTCACATAACTAACAATAAATGTCATAAGTTGATTTTATTGTATTTTAAAAAATCGCATGTCAAGTTACTGCCTATTCAAGTAATTTTTAAAGTTTTTGTCCGCCATATTGGATCCATCACATTGAATTTTGAAAATCTGATTTTAGATTCGGATTCAGCGACTTCAAAAACCAATATATTAAAAAAATCAAACAGTTCAAAAATATAGTTTCACAAGGTGTTTCATGCGCAATGTCATACGAGCGCAACAATATAGAGGCTGTTTACCCCCCAAATATTTATATAAAGAAAAAAACAAAAAATACATGTTCCTTAATTAGTTTTCCTTTTAAAGTTTTAATAGATTTCACTTCGATTAGACCAAAACTGATTTTTTGCAGCAAAAAATTGGTTACTTTAAAGGTAGTTGGCCCCCTAATTTTCACTCCCCCTCCAACATACCTAGGCCAATTTTCGTCTTCTATCAAAAGATACTTTCATACAAAAAATCATTAAGATCGCTTCACTGATCTCAAAGATATCGCAATTTTTCCATTTTAACCCGAATTTTGGGGAAGTCGTTTCACCCTCTAAATATGTTTTTCCGTCGCTAAAAAAAAATACGTGTCTCTTAGTTTTTCATGTATTATAACATATCCAAATTTCAGAAAAATCGAAGAGTGACACTTCCGTAGGTTTACTTGTGAGTGATTGGAAAGCAGCACTTACCCTATGTTGAGTTCTATGTTGAGATGCGCACATATCTGCACTCTGTTAATGTTTGTGTATATTAATTTCTTCAATATTGCATTATTATTACTTTGTATACATATTTACTGTTCTTATTTCTTAATAAACTTTGTAAACACATTTTATAAGTCATTATGTTATTTTATATCATATTTGTAAATGTTATTTGTAAATTATCGATGCGCCATATATCTTACACATGAGTAGTCGTAAATCCCGCCACTTTTTTTATATGACAAAAATGTAAGAGTTTCTTTAAGTTTCTTTTTCAAGTATAAGAAAAAAATATTTCGTATTTAAAATTTTTTTTATAGTAGTAAAAAGTATAAAGTTTTCATTGGTATAATTTATTTTCCTTAAACATAGTAAATAATGATAAATTAACCCTTAAACACACCGATCCTGTAAAATACGGAAACACATTTTTGGGTCTAGGAGACTTTTTCAACTTTGAGAAGCAATAACTTTGATTACAATCAATATTTTTCTACAATTTTTTTTTAAAACAAACGTTCAAAATCTCAGGAGTGTGACTGTACAATCGGCATTGCCAAAAAACAATTTATTGTGAAGTTATAAAAGGAAAACCATTAAGCAAAAATGAGAAATTGGTCAAAAATTTCCTCTTTTCCACTTTTCCTTCAAAAAATCATATTTTCGCAACAAAAAACGTTTAAGGACTTTCAAATACGGCGTTTTAAAGCTAAAGAGTCACACTTTCAAAATAAAATTTGGCAAAGTCATTCCTTTTAAGGCTCCTGAGTACTCGCCGCGGCCATATTGAAATCGTGACGTCAGAAGCGAGAAATTGCGTGAAATGACACGTAATTTTGTCCGACATGCCATTTGTAAATAAAGCCAATTTGGATAAAACAGACTAAGCAGATAACTTTAAAACACTTCTAAATATCGGTCACGACTATCTTTTTTCCGCCTAACAGTCAGTAAATAGTTGTAAAAAGCATGTAAAGTAAAGTTATTGAAACAGGAAAACACATGGGTACGTAATTTTGTCCGACGTGCCATTTCTAAATAATGCCAATTTGGATAACACAGACTAATCAAACGGCTTTAAAATACTTCTAAATATCGATCACGACAATCCTTTTTTCGCCTAGCAGTCAATAAATAGTCGTAAAAAGCATGTAAAATGACGTCTATTCAGACAGGAAAACACACGGATAGCTATTGAAAGGAGTAAAAAATGTACTTTTACGTATAAAATTCAAAGAAACTTTACTCGCGGTCTATTTTTACGAATTTGGTAAATACGAGACAAATCATATTTTCACAATGAAACACATAATAACAAAATGACATGCACGATAACATTTCATTGTCAATCTATCACGTTTCACGTGTATTAGTTCTAATTTCGTCCGCGACGGAATGTCGCTACCGTCAACGCGGAGTTCTCGGCTGAAGAGTCAGGAGCCTTAAAAAGTATAATTATGTAACATGGAGTATATGAAGTATTTTTGGGCATCTAAAAATCCACTTAAAAAAAAAATCATATCTTTGCAACAAAAAACTTTGAAGAACTTTACAATATGGCGTTTTAAAGCTAAAGATTCATACTTTCAAAAAAAATTATATCATTGTCATTTCTATTAAAAAATGTACTTATGTAACAAGGCGAATATGAGGTATTTTTGATTAAATCGTTTCTAAAATTAAAAATTGATGTGTTTCATGATATATTTCGAAAAAACTCCCTTTTTTACAGCATTTTATAGTATTCCAACTTTAGACAGAATATATGTGAGTAACATCCGCAAACCAACTTGTTCGAACGTATTTTGTCCAGCTTTTTTATGTAAAATACTCACAAAAAAAGTTTCACTTACACACTATATGAGTCGCATTGACCCTAACAAAACTTTGCTGCCGTGCCGTTCGAATTCTAGTTGACCAAAAAAGTTGATCAACCATATCAATCAAAAGAGATTTCAAATTTTTTTTACGTCTTGGTCTGAACCTCCTATCTCATTCCGTCTTCACATAGCAAGCATTCAAAACTTCATATGGGGTCTCTCAGACCCACTTACGTGTTTAAGAGTTAAATTTTCGATACCTACGGCGTATATACCGCGTTAACTCTATAAAAACTTGTTTTAAGTTTTATTTTGTCAAACATTTATCTATTTCTCTGAATCATTTTCTTCTTCGAATGTAATAACACAAGTATTCATATTGTCTGCATTCTGAAAAACAACAAAAACAAATCCAACTGCTGAATTAATCTATCACGTCAGATTACCGAAATAAATAGCAATTCTGACAATGTTTATCAATTTAATGCCAACAACAAAATTTTTTCTGTAAATTTCGCAAACGGCATCTTAAAGTACTAATTTTTATCTTTACAATCAATTTTAGTTTATATCTGTACAATTTTTTCTTACAATAATATCAAAATTTGAAATTAAAAAATCAATAGTGTATTGTAGTAAAGCATTTTAAGCTAATACATCATCCTCTCAACTTCAGTAAGTAAATCCCAAATTTTATGAATATATAGAGAAAAGGAGAAGGTTGTGGAATATTTATTTTTTTACAATAACTCGCTGTTAGTAAATATTAACGCAATACAATTCTAACCAGCACCAGTTTATTAGCCATAAAGTTCTACCAATCACCTTCTACATAGAAATTTATTAGGTGGAACAAACGTAACTTATAATTTACTAAAGAGAGAAAAAAAGCATGCATTTGTGGAATAGTAAAGGAATCGTAGAATACTAATAACTAATGTCATGAAAGGCACTTTTATTTATTTTAAAAAAACCATAAATTAATGACCTTTCATAGATTTTACATACAATTAAGTGTCACAAAATAAGATTATGAACATTTCATAAAATATATTTTATTAAAAAATTAAACAATCGATAAATAAGGCTCCTCCTGTAAATATAATTCAAAAGTGTGCAATAAACGGGCTTGTGAACTGTTCTGGATGTTTTTGCCAATAATCAGTAATAAGAACATAAACATATGTAATAATAAACAAACAATTCGACATTTAATAACCGGTCTTCTTCAGTGTGCAAAAGTTTAAATTAAAGTTGTCCAAGTAAAACCATCACATGTTTTGCCGAATTATATATTAATGTTTGAAGATCTAATGCACGCCTTACGATAAACTATAGTCTATTAAAAGACTAACATTTCACAGCGATGGTTTTATGCTCGAACTGCTAATTCAGACACAAATTCCGGTATATCTATGTAATGTCTCTTTGTTTGTTTATAATAACAATGTTTATGTTGTTATTATTGATCATTAACAAATATCTAGCACGGCGGCTCACGTCGACGTCGATAATTGTATACTTTTAATATTTTATTAAAAATTTTTTTTTTTTAAATAAAACTTGAAACTTTCTAAAATAATTTCATTGCTTCTAATAAACATCATACGTCTACAATAAAATTATAAAGTCGCAAGACAGATGCACATGGCGGATAACTATATTTCATTAACATATAATATAACTTTCTTTGCCAAATTCATGCACACATTATAAAACACATTAATTCAATATTATTTGAAATTCACATTCAAGGCCTTCAAATTAGATTAAAGTTGAAAAAATAACATGTAACATACTTCTTAAAATTACGTAAAGAGTGTATACATATGTAAAAATTTTTGCTACTTGCAAAACTGAAATTCAGCTTTTATAAAAACGCAGCAAACACTAATGACCAATAACCATCCTACAACATTTAAATAGACAGCAATGAAATAATTTTAATGATTACTCTTAGAACTCAACATGAATTAACGAGACATTATGATATTCGATCACACCAGATATATTCCACGACCACCATTCCTCTAATATAATTATTAATTCTAAAATCTAATAATGTACTATTTTTGTATTTTTGATGAAAATTTTTCCTATTCCAACCCAAGTGATATGTAAATATTAATATTTTAATCAAAACCCAAGTGGTAGTATCTTTAATTTTTATACAAAACTTAAGTGATACTAACTCTGTATCGTCATTAAAAGATCTTCCTATTTTAATCGAAACCCAAGTAGCAGTATCTTTAATTCTCATTGAGAAATTTTATTCTGACCTAACTGATATTTACTTAAATAAATAATATCTTAAAATTGTGTAATCTAATTCAACCTAAATGCATTTTTCCAAAAAAATATAAAATCTTTAAATTACGCTAATTATAAAGAGAATATTTTGCTTTTTTTAAGTAACTGTACTACTTTTAAAAAATAAAATCCAAGGAATAGTTCTTCGTTTTCTTATTGAAATTCAACCCAAATAATATGTATTTTAAATTTTTATTTTTTTCTACAAAATCCAAGTGATATTATCTTTGTATTTTTATTAAAAAATCTTATTCCACCTAATTGGTATGTATTTTTAAAAAAAATCTTAAAATTGTGTAATTTAATTCATGTGATACGATTTCCAAAAAATGTATGAAATTTTTAAACTGCGCTAATTGTAAAGAACATCTATTATTCTTTAAAATAACTGTTATACTACTTTTAATAACTAAAATCTAAATATTTTTGTATTTTTATTTAAGACTTTTCTTATTCCAACCTAAATGGTTGTAGCTTTAATTCTTAAAAAACTATTTACTTTAATAAATAAAACTCAAGTGATAGTATCTTTAGTTTTTTTTTAAATAAAATCCAAGTATACTATCTTTGTATTCCAATTAAAAAATTTTTCTGTTCTAACCTAAGTGAATATAGAGGATGTCCGGAAAATTGCGACCAATATTTCGGGACGTGATTTGTGACCCTAAAAAAAGGAAAAAAAGCTATATAAACATAAGTTTGGAAATAAGTCGTTTCCGAGTTATAGCCACTTTTATGTTAAAAAAATTGTATTTCATATTTCGCGTAGCATCCCTTTTTCATTTTTTATTAAATTCCTATTTTTTTAATTTTTTGTTTACAATTATGTACAAACATGCGCCCAATATTGCTGACTTAAGATAATGAATTCATGCATTCGTGCTGAAGATGGTCATTTTGAACATCTCCGTTAATTCAATTAAAATACCTATTTATGTTTAACCATGATTTAAAAAATAATGTATTTACAAATATCAAAAAATTAAAAAAAAATTAAAATTATTAATTTTAAAAAATAATAAAATTTGAAAATTTAGAAAATAAATGAAAATTAAAAAATTAGGAATTTAATAAAAAATTTAAAAAAAGATGCCACGCGGAATATAAAATACAATTTTTTTTAAATAATAGTGGCCATAACTCGGAAACGACTTATTTCCGGACTATGTTTATATAACTTTTTTCCTTCTTTTGGGGTCCCAAATCACGTTCTGAAATATTGGTCGCGTTTTTCCCGACACTGTATAATATTTATTATATTGTAAGATACCCAAGTCGAATAAGGCCCACCTAAGATATTTTATTTTTTATAAATTCTATTTATAAAGATATTGAAATAAACTAAATGAGAATAAAATGTTTATTTCAACCACTCGCCAAAATAAAATTATCTTCTATATAAAACATTTTTAAGTAAACAAAAAAGAAATGTTTTTAAACTCTGACATTGGGCTTTATTAAATTCTTGTGCTTTTAATAAGACCCGAATTAAAAATAAATTAAAAATAACAAAGGAATTAAATATTATTTTCCAACTCACTGTTAAAATGATTATTAATCACAAATACGAAATCCTTTAAGATCTATTATACTAGTAAAACATCACAATTATTTTTAATTTTGTCTATAATTAATAATTTAACTATAAGAAATTCTGGCTATTTTAGTGCAATTTTAGCTTATGGAAAGTTAGTATTATTGAAAATCGTTATTCTCTGTTGCAAGCCACATACATAATAAACAAATGACAATGGCTATAACAATTAATGTACAAGTGGGCCTTATTTATTAATACATTATTTATAAAAAAGTATATTTATTCCAAAAAATTGATATACATATTTGTTTTTTCCTATAGTTAGAAAGTTGAATAATATTATATGTTGTAATAAACCATAAAATAATGTATACTTAATAAATTTACAACACATTTTTATAAAAACGACTGCTTTACTCACTTTGTTACAAGCTTTCGTTGCACTAAATAAACGTGTTGCCGTATTAATTTCCTATTCAGTCTTTATCTACTTCCTATGACATATCTTTTAAGCATATATTTCAAACATAAAGTGGGTTTTTAAATGGTAAATTTAAAAGTGGGCCTTATTTAGTGCTGGGCCTTATTCGGCTCAAGTACCTTAATAAAAAAAATTTTGATCAAATATAACGTTTAATCACAAAGAATTAAAGAGAAAGTAGTACAAAATCAAAAAATTTTATGAAAACATTTTTTAATAAAACCCAAGTGGTGATAATATTAATTTTTTTAAAAACAAAATTCAAGTGATACTGTCTTACAAGAGGAGTCCGCGACATGTGCGTCACTGATTTTAATAAAATGTTATGGGTGTGTAGTATTTATTTACACCTTTACTATAGTAAAACCGTTCGTTGCAAAACTTAGGCAAAACTTAGCTCTAGAAAATAACGATTAAATATCGCTAGCATCTATAGTACACGCTACAAAAAAACGATTGTCGAATTGGCGA
The DNA here is from genome assembly GCF_016802725.1 of Solenopsis invicta. Lineage (NCBI taxonomy): Eukaryota > Metazoa > Arthropoda > Insecta > Hymenoptera > Formicidae > Solenopsis > Solenopsis invicta. Next base: position 13,929,954 of record NC_052666.1, on the reverse strand, counting down.
CGTAGCGTGGGGCGTTAGGACATCGCCTAGTACACATGAAATCCTAGGTTCGATCCCCGCGGCTAAGAATTTATTTTTTTATTTAAATCGTATATTTTTAAATTGTTATATTTAATTTTTAAACCGTTTTTAATTATTTAATATAAAATAGTATTTTAAAAAAGTTTCGTTATTAACATAAGATTTAAGGAAAAAAAAAGAAAAACGTTTTACTCGAAAGATCGTTGTAAGTATAACAATTTATAGAAACATTTATTTTGACGTTCTTAAAACAGTCATTATAATTTTTTATTGCAAATATATTTTTTATATTCATGAAAAATTTTAATTTATTTAATAATAGAAGAGCATTTTTAAATTCATTGATTTTTTAAAAATAGCATTTATATTCAATAATTAAAAACGGTTTAAAAATTAAAAATAACAAATTAAAAATATAAGATTTAAATTTAAAAAATATCTCATACACGGGAATCAAATCTGGAATCCCACGTGTACTAGGCGACGTCCTAACGCCCCATGCTATGTCGTTGACTCAACAATCATTCTTCTATAATAGTACAATAGATGCTGGAAATATTTATTCGTCATTTTCTCTAAAATGCCTAATTTTTTCAACAAACGACTTTATTACAGTAAAGATTTGAGTGAAAAGAGAGATGCTACACACCCATAAAATTTTATTAAAATCGATGACGTACATGTCGCCGACTCCCTTTGTTAGTATTCCCATTAAAAAATCTTTCTGTTTTAACTCAAGTAAACGTATTTAATTTTAAAAAGTTTTAATGGAATATATAACATTTAATCTCAAAAAAATTAAAGAGGAAACAGTACAAAATAAGAAAATTTTACTAAATAAAGTTTTAATGTACAAAAACTGGACGCTGCTATATATTATAGAAAAAGCAATGAAAAAAATTGAAATAAGATAGAGTGCATAAATATAACAAACAGCTTGCATGTATGATAGCGATTTGGACAGGTATACGATTTACAAATTAGTATAGGATTAACTATTTAAATGTAACAAGCAGCGTGCGCGTATGTGAACGATTCGTGTAGATGTTATGCGGTTTAGTATTAAGTATAGGATAAGTTTATATTTATATTACGTGCGTTGAAAATGTTAAAGCAAATAGAATTAAGAGTAATTAGGTTGATTTTAGATTTGTAAAATGCGTTATAAAAGCGATTATGTAGGTTTAAGATGAAATTTCTTTAGTATTTGAGTAATATTGTAAATCATAATTTTCTAAATTATTATAACTAATTGTATTTTACAACTTTATTATATTCAGACAGCGTCTAATCTAACAGCGTCAAATTTTTGTACATTAAAAACTTTATTTCAATAAAATTTTCTCATTTTGTACTATTTCCTCTTTAATTCTAACATTTAATCTCAATTAAATGTTATATATTCCATTAAAACTTTTTAAAATGAAAAATATCCACTCGGGTTAAAACAAAAAAATTTTTTAGTGGGAATACTAAGATAGTACCACTTGAATTTTGTTTAAAAAAAAATTAATTCTATCACCATTTAGGTTTTATTAAAAAGTGTTTTCGTAAAATTTTCTGATTTTGTACTATTTCCTCTTTAATCTTTTGTGATTCAATGTTATATTCCATTAAAATTATTTTTATTAAATATTGTATATCCACTTCGGTTAGAACAAAAAGATTTTTTAATAAGAAAACATAGATAATATACTTGAATTTTATAAAAAAAAAAATTAAAGATACTGGAAGGAAGGGGTTGTGGAATACCATTTTGTTTTTTGACAATAATTCAGTAAATATTAGCGCAACACAATTCTAACCAACGTCAGTTTATTAGCCATAGAGTTCTACCAGTCACCCTGTAGGTAGAAGTTCATCAGGTATATAGAACAAACATAATTTACAATTAACTAAATAGAGGAAAAAAGGATGCGTTTGTGGAATAGCAAGAGTTGTGAAATACTAATAACTAATGTCTTCTGACATTAGTTGTTAGTATTCCACTAACAACACTTTTATTTATAAAAGAACATAAATTAATAATCTTTCGTAGATTTAACATACAAATAAGTGCCGCAAAATAAGTTTTTACGAACATTTCATAAAATGTATGTTATTAAAAAAACTTTCTTTAAATAATTTTTTGGCGTAAAAATATTTTTAAATAAAACTTAAAGCTTTTTAAAATATTTCCTCCGCTTCTAATAAACATTATATAACATCTACAATGAGATTATTGTAATGTCACAAGATACACATGGCAGATGACCATATTCCTGATATTCCACAACCACAGCTCACATATAACGTGACTTTATTTGCCAAACTCATAACACATAATGATACACTTTAAATTTAATAATATTATTTGAAGTTTACATTCAAGCTTTCAAATTAGACTAAAATTAAAAAATTAAAATGTAACATACTTCTGAAAATTACATAAAGGGTATAAAATTGTAAAAATTTCTGCTATCTGCAAAATTGAAATTCAGCTTTTATAAAAACGCAGCAAACACTAATGACCAGTAAACATCCAACAATGTCAAAATAAATTTTAACAAAGTAATTTTAACAGTTGTGTTTAGAATTCAACGCAAATTATACAAAATATTATGATAGTCCACCACCTCAGACATATTCCACAACCGCCGTTCTTCCTCTACCACTTGGATTTTATACATATATCAATGTAAATAATTATTTTAAGAATTAAAGTTATAACTATTTAGGTTGAAATAAGAAAAACCTTAAATAAAAATATAAAAATACTATCACTTAGATTTTATTTATTAAAAGTAGTACAACAGTTATTTCAAAGAATAATAGATGTTCTTTATAATTGACGCAATTTAACGATTTCACACATTTTTTTTAAATCGTATCACATAAATTAAATTACACAATTTTAAGATTTTTTTTTTAAATACATACCACTTAGGTTGGAATAAGATTTTTCAGTGAAAATATAAAGATAGTATCACTTGAATTTTGTAAAAAAAAATAAAGATTTGAGATAGTATATTCCACCTGGGTTGAATTTCAATAAGAAAAGAACAAGAACTACCACTTGAATTTTATTTTTTAAAAATAGTACGGTTACTTCAAAGAGCAAAATATTGTCTTTATAATTAGCGCAATTTAAAGATTTCACATTAAAAAAAAATGCATTTAGATTGAATTAGATTACACAATTTTAAGATATTATTTGTTTAAGTAAATATCACTTAGGTTAAAATAAATTTTTTCTATGAGAATTAAAGATATTACTACTTGGGTCGATTACAATAGAAAAATCTTTCAATAACAATACAGAGTTAGTACCACTTAGGTTTTGTATAAAAATTAAAGATATTACCACTTGGGTTTTGATTAAAATATTAATATTTACATACTGCTTGGATTAGAATAAGAAAAATTTTCAGTAAGAATACAAAGATAGTACCACTTAGGTATTGTAGAAATTACATACTTTGATTGGAATAAGAAGTTTTTACAATAACTATACAGATCGTATCACTTGAGTTTTGTAGAAAAATGAAAAATACTATCAATCGAGTTAAAATACAGATTTTTCAATAACTATAGTAGTACCACTTGGGTTAGAATAGAAAAATTTTTCAATGAAAATTCAGATACTACCGCTTAGTTTTGTAGAAAAAATATATTCTCTTTATAATTGACGCAATTTAAAGGTTTCATATATTTTTTTGAAAAAATGCATATCATTTAGATTCAACTAAATTACACAATTTTAAGATATTTATTTTTAAGTAAATACCAATAAGATTTTTCAATAAGAATACAAAGTACAAAGTAGTATTAGTTGGGTTTTGTAGAATTAAAGTTAAAGGTTAAATGTAATTACTACTGGGTAATTACCAATTGGATTAGTTTTTTTTTTTCGTTACACTTAACTTTAATAAATTATAGGGGAGAGTGAGCTAAATCGAATCGTGTTCCAAATACAGAACCTTTTTAACTTAATCCTTAAACACGTAAGTGGATCTGAGAGACCCCATATAAAGTTTCGAACGTTTGCTGTGTGAAGACGGAATGAGATAGGAGGTTCGGACCAAGATGTAAAAAAAGTTTGAAATCTCCTCTTTTGATTGATAGGATTGATCAACTTTTTTGGTCAACTAGAATTCGAACGGCAGTAAAGTTTTGTTAGGGTCAATGCGACCCATATAGTGCGTAAGTGAAACTTTTTTTGTGAGTATTTTATATAAAAAAGCTGGACAAAATACTTTCGAACAGGTCGGTTCGCGGATGTTACTCGCATATACTTTATTTAAAGATGGAATACTATAAAATGCTGTAGAAAAGGGAGTTTTTCCGAAATATATCATGAAACACATCAATTTTCAATTTTAGACACAATTTAATCAAAAATACCTCATATTCGCTTTGTTACATAAATACATTTTTTAGTAGAAATGACAATGATATAATTTTTTTTGAAAGTACGAATCTTTAGTTTTAAAACGCCGTATTGTGAAATCCTTAAAAGTTTTTTGTTGCAAAGATATGATTTCTTTAAAAAAAGTGGATTTTTAGACGCTCAAAAATACCTTATATTCTCTATGTTACATAATTATGCTTTTTAAAAGAAATGACTTTACCAAATTTTATTTTGAAAGTGTGACTCTTTAGCTTTAAAACGCCGTATTTGAAAGTCCTTAATAGTTTTTTGTTACGAAGATATGATTTTTTGAAGAAAAAGTGGATTTTTGACGAATTTCTCATTTTTCGTTTAAGGGTTTTTCTTTTAATCATAATAAATTATTTTTCGGCAATGCCGATTGTGCAGTTACACTCCTGAGATTCTGAACTTTCATTTTAAAAAAAATTGTAAAAAAAATATTGATTGTAATCAAAGTTATAGCTTCTCAAAGTTGAAAAAGTCTCCCAGACCCGAAAATGTGTTTCCGTATTTTACAGGATCGGTGTGCTTAAAGGTTAAATGAATAAAGCTTTTTTTTGTACTATTTATAATATAATGTCCTTATAAGACAAAGAACATTGTATAATGTCCTATTCAAAAGTTCGAAAAGACTCGTGTGCAAATCGGGCTCTTAGATCGAAATTGCATGATCGTAGCACTGGTGATTAGCCGATCAAATCTGCTTCTAGAAATGTTAAATTTAATAAAATATTATAAGTCATCAAATTCGGAATAATTGAATTTTATTGATTTCAACTCTAATTATATAATGACAATACCATAACATGATCAGGAAACGTCTAATATATAAACTGTCAATAATTTATTTTTTTTTATAAAATTTTTATTTTTGACTGTCAAATTACTCGTTCTTACTAAATACTAAAAAAAAATACATTAAAATTTTTTAAAATTCTATTTAAAAGTTGGTACAAGATAAAAGTGTCCGATTTGGACCAGGGGATAGTCCGATTTGGAACCAAGTTTTTTACATTTTCCATTATAGTTTAACACAGGTGAAAAATACATAAAAATAAACCAAAATAGAAATAAATCAAATTAAATTATTTTTCTAACAGCATCTTCGATTTTACGATCGACTTTATTTGCACCTTATAGAGAGCATAAACTGCGAATAGGTCCGATTTACCTCACTCCCCTAAGGTTCTCAACATAATTACAAATACACAATCAATAACTTGTCCTATTTATCACTCCAAAAGATTTGAAAAACAAATGACACGTTCATGTCGCTGCCAAAATCATTAGAACATGAAATTAGTTTTCTGCCGGAGTGGATTTGATTAGAATTCTCTGTTCAGTTTGGTTAGTAGAATTACAAAGGTGCCAGCAATGTCCAAGAGAAAAAAAAGAAAAAAGTTAACTTTTTCACAAAAAAGTGACAAAAGTGATGATAAATAAAATACATAGTAGTATTATTTAATTATTACTTTGAACAAATTCAATACACAAACAAAATTAAAAACAATTTAAACACATATTTATTTCTACAAGAAGGAAAATCTTCATATATGTATAACTTATTGTTTGATATCACATTTCGTACAAAGAAAGTTTTTGTTTAAAATAACTCAAGAATAGATATATTCTAATATGTATTTTATGTACTAGACACGAAAATGCAGTACACATTCTAGAACACAGTTCATCTTTGATGCCATATTTCATTTCAAAAAATAAAATAAAATTAATTTGAATCATATTTTAACAAAATAAAATATATCAAACTACGAGTAAATGCCGTGAGACACAAAATGTTCGTGTGAGAATTAATGTAATTGACAAATAATTAAAGGAGAAGATATTATAGCTACTGTCGACAATATGGCTACCCCTATTATTTCCATTATTAAGTGACGCATTCTATCAATTGCTTATAGAGTTATTCGTTTAGTAGCCCATCATTTTTTAGTGATGTTAATATGCCAATACATAATAACTGACTATTGTTATAAGGCATTTTTACTGTTAAGCACTTCTAAACTTTTTCAAGGTACACTTTTAATCTCTAATTACATACACTTCCTCATTATTCTTTAACTTGAGTATATTATCACACAAAGGTGCATACACTCAAGTGTTTTTTTTTGTTATTTAACTTTTTATTCGGCCGTATACATTTCGAGTTATACAAAGTTAAAATAATAACATGCAATTTGGTTTATATGATTTTTTAAGCAAAATTTTCATATCAAAATATTTCTTCGATAAATCGATTGTCATTCTAAAGACCGGTATTTAGAAACATTAGACATTACTTTATGCTTATTATTTAATGTTAAACAGAGATAAAATAATATTTTTAATGAAATTTCTAATGGTGTTTCTAAAGCTTCTGAACGCAGAAAAATTCTAAATCAAGAAAATTCTAAACAATGGAAAATTAAAAATATATAATTTTGTAACAAGGTATTGTGTTTCTTTTAAATTAAACTAATTTTTAAAAATTATTTTTATGGATAGCCATATTACAACCACTTTTTTTCCTCCACCGATTATGCAGTGCATTAGATTTTTATAAATCACGTCCTAAATAATAAATATTTCATTACTTTGAGTCTAGAATCTGACAAACAACACTTTGACAAATGTAATCGTGCAAGTTTCAATAAAAAATATTAAACAAAGTTATTCAATAAAATAAAAATGGGTGCCATATTACCCTCTTCTCCTCTATAATTACAAACGTTCGAGCTTCTGGTTTGAATCATTCTCAGTTTAAATTTATTATTCATGCGATGATAATCAGGCTGTGTAACTGTATTTCTTCATGAGATTATTTATGCCAATTTACTTCCTTCAGACAGTCTCGTAAAAAATAGCTTTCATTTAGTCAACAAAATTTCCAATCAAACGATTCCGGAAGATTCTACTCTTATATCTTTGAACATAGTCTCTCTCTTTACTAATGTGCCTGTAGAACTTTTTATCAAACGGCCTTGAACGTCATTAGGACCTTATTCAGAGAAATACCTCTCTTTCAAAAGCCAAATTTATCAACGGTATTGAATTGGTCCTTGATTCAACATTTTTTACCTTTAATGGTAATTTTTATAAACAAACGTGTGGTGTACCTATGGGTTTCCCCTTATCATCCATCGTGGCTGACTTAGTCTTATAAGACCTGTAGTTACATTGTCTCAAATCGCTTACAAGCGCGCCGGATTTCTATCTTAGATACGTGGCTGACACTGTACTCTCCATTCACAAATCAGAGATAGATATTGAATATGTTCAATTCTTATCATCCGAGACTTAATTTCACGGTGGAGGTAGGAGGAGAAAAAATAAATTTTCTAGATATAAGAAGCATAACTTTATGATCTGTGATTGGTACAAAAAACCAACTTTTTCTGCTCGATATTTCAATTTTTACTCTTGCCATCCGTTTTGCCAAAAAAGAGGTATAATTCTGGGTCTAATAGAGTTCTCAAGATTTCTCATCCCTCCTTTCAACAAAAGAATTTTGACAAAATTATTAATATCATATTGATCAACGGATACCTCTCACAAGGGGAGGATCAGGTGAGTCACCCTGGGATTTTGATCCCAATTTTTTTAGTTACTCTGGAGACGAAAAAAAAGTTTATGTCTCCCGGCGTTTGATCGAATAGGCCTTAGTTTTGAAATAATAAATTTGTGAAAATTGGCCATACCGCGGCGCGCCATATGAGCCTCCCCGGTAATTATTTTCCCAACCAGTGCAGTCGGCTCCGTGCGTTAGGTAATTGCTTGACAATCGTAAGATCAGAGTTCGCTCCCGGATGTGTGCAATATTTTTTTTTCTTTAATAAGTGTATTTATCTTGATGATATTGATCTAGTATGCAAATTTCTAAAATAGAAAATTTAATTTAATATCATTTTCTAAACATTAATTTAAAATTAATTTGAATTCAAGTAATAATATTTGAAATAATAAATAGGTAATAATAATAATAATATATAAGTTATTTAAAATGGATAGCACATAAAGGCAACGTATTTAAATTTTCAAATTGTTTAATTTAAAATTTAATTGGAAATAATATTAACAGTATTTTAAAATTCTAGTTTTTAAAATAATTAATCGTAGAAGAAGAATACCAGTGTTAAATTTAAACAATTTGAAAATTTAGATACGTTGCCTTTATATGTTATCCATTTCAAATAACTTATATATTATTATTATTACTACCTATTTATTATTTCAAATATTATTACTTGAATTCAAATATCCTTCAAATTAAATTTAAATTAATGTTTAGAAAGTGATATTAAATTAAATTTTTTATTTTAGAAATTTGCATACAATATCAAAATCATCAAGATAAATAAATACACTTATTAAAAAATAATAAAAAAAATATTGCACATATCCGGGAGCGAACCCGGATCTTACGATTGTGAAGCAAGCACCTAACGCATAGAGCCGACTACACTGGTTGGGAAAACAGTTACCGGAAAGACTCATATGGTGCGTCGCGGTATGGCCAATTTTCACAAATTTATTATTTCGAAACTAAGGTCTATTCGATCAAACGCCGGAAGACGTAAACTTTTTTTTTGTCTCCAGGATAACTAAAAAAATTGGGATCAAAATCCCAGGGTGACTCACCTGATCCTCCCCTTGTCAGACATAATTTTTGATAATATAAGAAAGAGATTACGCACAAAGTTTCACCAATTCAATAACATGAATAACACTAATGATAACACAGAGCAGGATGCGAATAAGAAAGCTCTTCTTTTTTTCACTATTCCTTATGTTGACAATATTTCAAAAAAATTTTTTAAACTCTTTAAGCACGACCCCAACGTTCACATGGCTTATACGAGTTCAAATAAATTAAGCAAATTTATCAGAACTCAAAAAAATCAACTTCCGATCGGCTCCCAATCAAATGTTTATAAAATAAACTGCAAATATTGAGAGACTTCGTATGTGGGACAGACGGACAGATTTTTAAACACAAGAATCATGGAACATAGGAAACATTAACAGAAACTCGACTCAGCATTCCATTATCAAAGATCATAGAATCAACTTATCACATGAAATAGACTGGAATAAAGTTGAAATTTTAGACAGAGAAAAAATTTTGAACAAAAGACATATCAAAAATTATTTATATCCAAAAACAGCCTTTAAATTTACAGACACAGATCTCTTACAAAAAAGTGCGCGAAGTGTTAATCGCAAATGGATACAAATTATATATCGTTAGAAAGGTCCTACCAAGTAGTTTAGTTGTACAATATTTGTGCTTGAATGGCGCCTCTAGAAAACGTTGTGCGCAATAGAAGTTTAAGTTATATAGCATCTTATAAAAGTATGACAACGTTAAAATATCTCGAAAATGATCCATTATAGCGAAAAATATGTAAGAAACAAAGTAAAACTTAAAAAGTTTGCCTAATGATAACAAAAGTTGACTTTGGATGAAGTTTCCAAATTCATATAAGATGCCGGGTAAAAGTGCGTAACAGAGGAACAGCCTCTGACGACCTTGACCTTAACATATGTTATCAAGGAGAGGATCCTGATCAACTTTTCCTTATAAATTAATCAGCGCTCTCAAACAGTTTTCGAGATATACTTGAAAGAAAAAAACAGTTTTTCTTAATTATTTCAGAAAACATTTATTTTACAAAAAAAATATATCAAATAAAAAATAAAGCTTATAAAAAACTCTACAAATAAGGTTCTATACATATTTCATCTAACTTCAATACTTTAGTCGTTATAATAGAAAAACTGTTTTAAAATAAGTTTTTTTTGGTAAAATTTCGGAAAAGCTACAGCAACCAAAAATTAAATAAACGTGCAGTTTTCCTATGTATTCTTGGCTCATGAAAATAAATTTCTTATTTAAATTTGGCGGTCGGCCATATTTCAATCATCTTAAAAATACTAAATAAACTACATATATACACGCGCACGCACAGACGCGCACGCACACACGCACACGCACACGCGCGAGAAGGGTGTAAGGAAATCGGCCTATGGCACCCCCGTCAGTAAGGGACCTTGCTTTACAATCTATCTCCAATTGCTTTTTCAAACGTTACTATTATCATTAGTTTTTCCCTTTCCTTTTTCTACTCTTTGTTCTTATTTTTGCTTTTAAAATAAAATAAACACGATTTATATTTCATTAAATAGAGCATTAAACATAAAAATTTTTGTAAAATGCGCGGATGGAAAGCAGTTTGGAATAAAAAAAAAAAATACCTCGGAAGTGACGAGCCGTAGGATCCGCCTCCACGTGCAAACGTGAACACACATACACATGCTAATGCCAACAATACTTGTTAAATTTAAGGATTCATAATTCAAAAAGTTCTCATCAAAAAATATGTTTATAATCATTGTTTCAAAAACATTTCAACATTAGTTAAAATAATCTACAAAGAAATAGAGAGATCCGTTAAAAAAAATTCAACTTGATCCTTATATGAATTTGGAAATTTCACCCAAAGTCAACTTTTGTTATCATTAGGCTAACTTTTAAGCTTTACTTTGTTTCTTACATATTTTTCGCTATAATTAATCATTTATGAAATATTTCAACGTTTCCGGACTTTTATAAAACGCTATATAACTTCAACTTCTATTGCGCACAGCGCCCTCTAGAAACGCTATTCAAGCAAAATATTGCACAGCTGAATTCTACTCGATAAGTAGACTTTCTAACAATATATAATTCGTATCCATTCGCGATTAACACTTCGCGCATTTCCTTTGTTAGATCCGTTATATACAGAACTGTTTACTAATACCTAACGTTTCTATCTCTTACTATTCTTCGGATTTACTGTTTATTTATTATATATTCAGTCAGCTTCATTATATCGCTCAGTTTTCTGTAACCGTTCGTTCTATCCACATCGCTATGACTTTATATGGCTTATCCACTTCATGTAAGTTAATCAATCTCCGCAAAATACTTTTCTATGCATGTTAGTTTTCTTTTTCTTCTGTTAATTTATTTAATTTCAGTTATTTAATTTTTTTACGTTGCGCTATTCTTAGAAAAATATTGTACATAATTGTTTTAGTATGACCATTCAAAAAATTTGTCATACAATGACGCGGACCGTAGTAGTATCACACTGACTACAATTAAACTGTATCATTTTCGGCTATTAATTTTTGTACCTGCGCTACACAAGCCTGATTATCACCGCATGTGGAATAATAAGCTTATACTGAAAATGATCCAAATCAGAGAATCAAAACATCTATAATAATAATCGTTTGTCAATTACAATAATTCTCACACAAACATCTTGTGTTGGCTCTCACGGCATTTACTCATAATTTGATTTACTTCGTTAAAACCATTTCTATTAGGTTGTTCGGAAAGTAATTTCATTTTTTTTTTTATGATAATAAAAAACAATTTTTTATGGTGGATAAATATTTTATTGTCCATTCTAGTCCAATACCTTTTGCCATCTTTCTGGCAGTAACATGATTCCACACTCATAAAATTTTTGTTCTTTGCTGGCAAAAAACTGATCCAGATGATTTTTGACATCCTCATTTGAAGTAAAGGTTTTACCGTCTAAAAAAATTTGTCGAGACCAGAACAAATAATAATCAAAAGGTGCCAGATCTGGAGAATTTGTTGAGTATGGCAGTATATCCCATCCAAGGTGTAAGCTTTTGACGAGTTACCAAACTATATGAGGTCTCGCATTTTCTTGGTGGAACACTACACCTTTTGTATTGATAAATTCTGGCGTTTTCTGTTTAAGTGAACCATTCAATTTGTCCAGCTAATGACAGTACACTTCAGAATTGATCGTTGTGTTGTCCGGTAGCTCAAAAAAAAAAAACAATTCCTTTAAAATCCCACCAAACAGATAGCATCACCTTTTTTTGATGAATATCAGCTTTCGAAGTGCTTTGAGCCGGTTCATCTTTTTTACTACATAATCTCTTGCGTTTAACATTGTTGTAGGCAACCCATTTCTCGTCCCCAGTGATGATGCGCTTCAAAAATGGATCATTTTCTTGACGTTTAAGAAGCAAATCACAGACGTCAACGCGACGGCACAGATTTCTTTCCGTAAGAACATGAGGAATCCATATGTCGAGCTTTGAGATTAAACCTAGGCATTTCAAATGATCATGAACGGTCGAATTCGATAAACCCAATCTCTCAGCGATCTCACGAGTTATTATTCGCCGGTTTGCATCAATTAATGCCTTTATTGTGTCTTCATTAGCTTCAAATGGCCTTCCAGAACGTGGTACATCTTCAACATCAAAATTGCCGGATCGAAATTTTGCAAACCAGTTTTGGCACTGGCGTTTTGTCAATACATCTTCTCCATACACATCGGATAATCTTTTTCTTGTTTGAACAGCATTTTTACCTTTTCGATAGTAAAAAAGTAAAATATGCTAAAAACGAAGCATTTACTTTCCATATTTGATAGGGCACCAAATAAAAATTACTACGTAGAATTATTCAAACTTTTTCACAAGCAAGCCTTGCTTTATCAGTTGTCAAAATATATAATGATTATGTGGCTTAAGTGTGAAGTTGCCCTCTGTTGGGAAAAAACAAAATTACTTTCCGAACCCAATATTTTATTTCTAAAATAAAATAACTCTTATTATGTATTGCAAAAATAAACATTTACATTTTCACTAGACAGAATTATCAAGTACATGCATATCATTGTTAGTTACAGTATCACTCTTAATTCAAGTCTTCTTAAAAAAACTAGTTATAAGAGTAGTTTTACATGTCTCTAATCTTTTATATAGTGGTTCAATCTAAGAATTATCTAAATTTGATTTCATTGCACAAGCTTATTCAAGCAATCCGAGCATTTATAATTTTTAAAAGTCTTTTTCCTTCAAAGCACTTTTAAGCCTCTTTATTCTCTCTTTAAGTTTTTCTCTAGCCTTTGTATTGTTATCATTTTCTTGTTTCTCTTCTGATTTTTCCATAAGCTGTTTCTGCGCTCTCTTTTCTTCCTCTTTCTGCTTTTCTTCTCTTTCTTTTTCAATTTTCATTTTTTTTTGTTCTTATAAATAGGCTTTGTATCTATTATGTGCTAGACATCCTATTGTAATAAGTTATTTCCTGATGAGAACTCGATCGGGCTTGTTATATTTTTTCAAACCAACCTTAAATTATTGTTCTGGCGTTGAGTGTCTTTATTGACATCAAGACTCTTTCTTCTGTCAAGTGGTTACCAAAATCACTAAAACGCCTTCTACATCAGCACTATCATGTACGAGATTCAAACTAGCTTTCATAATTTTCGTTACTAATGGAAATTTCAGTTCTTCCATCAAATTTTTCATATCAACAATTTTTTCTCAATAATAATCTATTTGCTCGTGTTCAGCAAGAACTGGCACATCTTCAAGCTAAAGAATAAACCATTTGTCTAAGAGATGAGCCAGAAATCCCTAGTGGAAAGACTCAACTGATTTTCGCGATACTAGAACTAGTTTGAGGTTTCTTCAACTTAAGAGGTTGAAGAAACCGAAAATGTTTAGCTGTCTCAAATTTTTAAATAGATTTTGACAATAAATGTTCAGTAGCTGCTTTGTAATGTTGTTGAATATTATCGATATTCCAGCTTATAAATGGTAAAACAAAACGGAAAAAGTAATTAAATTTGAAAAAAGGAACTAAGTGACCATTTATAAAAAAGGGGGGACAAAAAAAAAGATTTGCTAGCCTAAAATTATTTTACAGAATACATGTAAAAAAGTAGCAAATAAACTCCGGTAGATAAGAACTATACAAAAGAGCCACGTTCATAAAACAATGTAGGAAAAGTTTAGTAAAAATTGATAAGCATTAACCAGGAGATACCACAACAAGAATACAACTCGCAGAGCACTTAACCCTAACTCCCTACATGAATCTGACGGACCTTATGCAATTTTTTTATATTGTTATAATTTTTATAATTTGAAGACTAGGGTTGAAGTTCTAAATAAAGTTTAACTATACATACATACAATAAGTCTGCAAGAACATTTTTTCCATTATTCTCAGTGCCTATTTCAAACGTATCGTGAAACTGTTGATCAAAACAAGCACACGACCTGGCGAGAGGTCGTCTTACTAACAATACGACGAATTTGGCGCGTTTAGAAAATTCGTCAGGTGCTCTCGAGACAGCTGTCGAACCATACGTATATTATATTATGTTTGTAACGCTACATACCAAATGTAAAGAAAGTAACTTGATATTAAAGCGAACGTTTTAAAGAAACGATTCTATTATCTATTACAAGCCCGTACATGGTCCTTCAAGGCGGATGTAAAAAACAATTTTGACAATGAATTAGATAATTTGGTGAAAAAACAATCTAGCAATTAGTAAATTAAACAATTATTAGACAATTATATAATTAGTAAAACAATGAGTGCACAAGAGTTACGTCGACAATAAAAGTACAAGCCAAAATAACTAAAATAGGAAAATATGTGGAAAATGTGATCAATAAGAAAGTGTCGGTGAACATCGACACAATCGCGGTATACACAAATAAGCTGGAGAAGGCGTACCAAAAATTCAATGAGACATAAAGAAAGTTAGTCTGTGTAGTCGAGAAGGATAAGTTTCCAGCTGACAATCAAAGGAAGGATGATACATTCGAGGATCGATATGTGGAATTGAGAGCAACGCTGTCGAGATGAAGCACTACACTGAAACAGGCTGCAAGTACAAGTAATGGCAGTAAGTCACTTGTGCACGTTTTGGAACAGACAAAAGTAATCAGAGCGCTAGTCAGGCAAGTTCTCACACGGATAACAAGGTCAAATTGCCGACGATTAAATTGCCAATTTTTTTGAAGAGATCAAAAATTGGAAACAATTTTCTGACAATTTCACGCTGTTGATTCACAACAATGAGTTATTGGCCGTTCAGAAATGTCAATATTTAGTCGGTGCAGTGACAGGCAGTGCAGCAAAGATCATCGAGTCTATCGAAATTTCGGCTCAAAATTAGGAAGTAGCCTAGAACCTTCTGAAAAACCAAAGATCCAAAAGTATTGAAACGGCGACATATTCAACGTTTGTTCAATGCACCCAAGGTCAATCGAGAGTCAGCTGTAGCAATTTAAGATTTGATCAACTATTTTCAAAAACATCTGCGCATTGTGAAATCCATGAAATCCGAGGACGAGCCATAGGCAGATTCATTGATACTCTACATGATCGAGGAAAAACTGGACAGATTTATTCGTCATCGCTGGGAGGAGAGCATGAAAGATCGACAAAGTATTTCAACCGATTAATTATTTGAATTTTTGCAGCAACGTGTTCAAATGCCCGATCGCTTGAGCAGTTCAGTCAGCAAAAGAGAACCTAGTGTCAAAGAACAAGGCCAAAAGCTAGAAGAGTTCAATCCTGCCGAAAATTCAAGATTGTCGGGAAAAGACAAATCAAGGGCACCAACGAGCAATCAAGGCAACCCTGCAATGAGCCTCCCTACATCAACAAGCAGTAGGCGTTGTTTCGTACGTAACGGACCGCATTTAATCCTTAAACACGCAAGTGGGTCTGAGAGACCCATATGAAGTTTTGAACGCTTGCTATGTAAAGACGGAATGAGGTAGGAGGTTCGGACCAAAACGTAAAAAAAAGTTTGAAATCTCTTTCGATTGATATGGTTGATCAACTTTCTTGGTCAACTAGAATTCGAACGGCACGGCAGCAAAGTTTTCTTAGGGTCAATGCAACCCATATAGTGTGTAAGTGAAACTTTTTTTGTGATTATTTTACATAAAAGAGCTGGACAAAATACGTTCGAACAGTTCGATTCGCGGATGTTACTCGCATAAACTCTATCTAAAGTTGGAATACTATAAAATGCTGTAGAAAAGGGAGTTTTTCCAAAATATATCATGAAACACATCAATTTTCAATTTTAGACAAGATTTAATCAAAAATACCTCATATTCGCCTTGTTACATAAGTACATTTTTTAATAGAAATGACAATGATATAATTTTTTTTGAAAGTATGAAGCTTTAGCTTTAAAACGTCGTATTGTAAAGTTCTTCAAAGTTTTTTGTTGCAAAGATATGATTTCTTTTTAAAGTGGATTTTTAAATGCCCAAAAATACCTCATATTCTCCATGTTACATAATTATATTTTTTAAAAGGAATGACTTTGCCAAATTTTATTTTGAAAGTGTAACTCTTTAGCTTCAAAACGCCGTATTTGAAAGTCCTTAAACGTTTTTAGTTGCAAAGATATGATTTTTTGAAGGAAAAGTGGATTTTTGACCAATTTCTCATTTTTGCTTAATGGTTTTTCTTTTATAAACTTCACAATAAATTATTTTTCGGCAATGCCAATTGTGCAGTCACACTCCTGAGATTTTGAACTTTCGTTTAAAAAAAAATCGTAAAAAAATATTGATTGTAATCAAAGTTATAGCTTCTCAAAATTGGGAAAGTCTCCCAAACCCAAAAATGTGTTTCCGTATTTTAGAGGATCGGTGTGTTTGCTCCGAAAGTATGCTGCACGCGTTCCCGAAGCTCCGCAGTTACGGACCAGGGCAGGACACCCGAAGGGGTTTTAGTGGGTTAGGCCCTCGCCGGCACGTCGCTGGCGTGGGAGAGCCCCACATAATCACCAGGCCTCCCCCAAGGCCTGGGGTATGCGGTAACGCATTTCCTCTCCGTAAAAAAAAAAGATCGGTGTATTTAAAGGTTAAGGCAAAAATAATTATGCAGAGCATTTAGCAATTAAATCTTGGTTGGGACAAAAAATTGCCAACGGACTTGCGTTGAGCCGGATCAGAATACGTGCACGAGCGGGAATCGGTGAAATACGAATACCGAGACGAGTTGTTGGATGTTTGCATTCGTTATTGATTGATATTCATGCGTTTTACGATGCCTCAAAACAGACGTACGGGGCATGTGTGTACATACAGGCAATTGCTGGCAAAAATCAAGGTGTGTCGAGATTATTGTGCACTAAGTCGCGCGTTGCGTCAGTTAAGAAGATAACACTTCCGCAATTAGAGCTATGTGGAACAGTGATGCTGGTCAATCTGATTTAAGTCGTGTTGAAATTTTTGACAATTGAGATTTCTAATGTTTATGCATAGAGCGATTCGACAATTGTTCTTGCGTGGATAGCAGGTGAATCAAGTTAACAAAGGACTTTTGTATTCAACAAAATTAGTAAGATGCAGTCTATTTTACCTAGTAATTATTGGAGGTATGTCGCGGGAAAGGAAAATCCTGCGGATTTGATTTCTCGCGGTACCATTGTCGATGATTTGAAAACAAGTTTCTTATAGTGGTCCGGTTCACCATGGCTGTCAAAATTCACAGAACGATCGCAGCATCGTACCCGCGAGCTTTCTGAAAGAGCTAGAGATTGTACAATCTGAGGAGAAAAGTAAAAGTCGAGTCTTTGTTGCTCGAGCCGCCTCAGATTTTATAATCGACTCAATTTTGTGCAGATTCTCATCATTGACAAAAATTGAGAAAGTATTGGCACGGTGCTGGCGATTCGTTGTGAATTCGCGACACAGGCCTTCCGAGCGTAAGGATTTAGTAGTTTATCGATAAAGAAATTGCTTTTATCACAATTACGATTAATCAAGTACGTTCAGGAACAATTTTTCGAGAGTTACACGATTTGACCAGCAAGGGTCATCTAGAGAAAAGTAAACATCTTAAAACCATGAGTCCATTCATCGATAAAAATGGAATCCTCAAAGTGGGTGGCAAATACAAAGATCAGCCTTAAATTACGTAAAAAACATCCAATTTTGTTATCCGCCAAATGTAAATTTACTAAGTTATTGTTCATGCGTGAGCATTGTCGCATGCTTCATGTGGGCCCTCAGGCCTTACTTGCCTCAATTCGAAAAAGATACTAACTGTTGAATGGTCGCAATATCGCCCGGAAAACCGTAAAAAAATGCGTAACTTGTTTTAAGTCTCCAAGATCGTTGAATCAAATGATAGGAGCCTTGCCTCCAGACAGAATAACGTGTCAGCGAGCGTTTTTAGTTGTCGGAATCAATTATGCAGGCCTTATTATTATTTTAGTAAATAAAGGCAAAGAACAAAAAACGCGCAAATCGTACATCGCGCTATTCGTGTTTTTCAACAAAAGCCATACACTTAGAAGCGATCAGCAATCTGACATCGGATGCATTTCTGGCTGCGTTGCGTCACTTTGCAAGCAGACATGGCCATCCGAACACGGTTTATAGCAACAATGCCACTAATTTTGTAAGCGCCAAAAGAAAACTAAAGCAACTGTACAAAGCAATCATAACAACGTTTAGCAAGCCGATAGACGATTATTGTTTCCCGAAAAGTTCAATAGAAATTTATACCCCATCATGCCTCTCATATGGATGGTCTGTTGGAAGCAGAGATAAAATCATGTAAACACCATTTAAAAAGAATTGTCGGCGAGACTCAACTTGTGTTCAAAGAGCTTAATACCGTATTGGCGCAAATCGAGGCATGTTTAAACTCGAGACCGCTATGTCAATTGTCGTCTGATCTTAACAAATTTCAAGCTCTAACGCCTGCACATTTTTTAATAGGCAAACCTCTTACTAATTTGCTCGATATTGATGTCGTAGATACTCCTATTAATAGATTGAACAGATGGCAGTTGACTAACTCAACTAGTGAATAACTCAACATTTCTGGAAACGATGGAGCGTTAAATATTTGACGTCATTGTAAGGCAAATGTAAGTAAACTAAAGATCAAAGCAATCTGACTATCAATAATATAGTTTTAATTGTAAATAAAAGTGCTCCACCTTTGCAATGGAGAATCGGTAGAATAATCAAATTGCACCCGGGTATTGATAATAAGATTCGCATTTTAACAGTTTAAACAAAAAATAGTGTACTTAAACCCTCGATCACAAAACTATGTAAACTTCCGACTAATAGCAATAGTAATTAATTAAGATTAATTAGGTGGGCGGGATATCGGTGCCTATTTCAAATATATCATGAAACTGTTGATCAAAACAAGCATACGACCTAGTGAGAGGTCGTCTTACTAACAATACGACGAATTCGGCGCATTTAGAGAATTCGTCAGTTGCTCTTGAGACAGCCGTCGAATCACACGTATATTATATTATATTTGTAACGCTACATACCAAATGTAAAGAAAGTAACTTAATATTAAAGCAAACGTTTTAGAGAAACAATTCTATTATCCATTACAAGCTCGTACAATTCTCAATGTAAGAATGCAAATTTAAAAAAGGTCCTTGAGATTCATGTATAGATAACTTGTAAGTTTTCGGCGTTCTAGATACCCTTTTATTTTTTATTAAATATACGATTGAGTTTCAAATATACTACTCAACAAAAAATAGGGAACACTATTAAAACGTTCAAAATTACACAATATAATCGCTTAAACCCTGCAAAAAATTCTCGTAAAAAAAACACTAGAAAAGCATTTTGAAGCTTGATTTATACTTTAACCTGTTTTACTAACAAGGAAACACAGGGAAGTGTCCGCCTCAGATTAAAACGAGTTTTTAATATGTTGTAGTACAGATAAAAATAAGGGACACGTATTTTTTTATACGTGCCCATACGCACTTTAAGGGGGTGAAACACCCCTTTGAAGAAAATCGGTTTTTTTCTTTCGAAGTGTGTGCCGTCGAAACTATAAGAGATAGAAAAAAATGTTTTAAATGAAAGTTGAATGGCTCGAAGAATAATTTATGACAGCGGAAAAAAAAATTTGTTTTTTAATTTTTTTTAATACTTTCCCCCACCACTTACCTATTTTTTTTTCAAAATTTTTATGTTTTTATAAGCAAAATAAAGCTTATTTTATTACGAATTGAACGGTATATGATAAAGTTACGATACAACATTCCCATTTTCCAAAAATAATTAATAATCTCTCGATACGCACGGTACGCGCACCCATCCGCGCGTTCGTGCGCTACAAAAGTGACTCCCTTCGATTTCGACGTGCCTTTAATATGTTGTACAGATTAAAATAAGGGACACGTATTTTTTACACGTGTCCTAATACACTTTTAAGGGTGAAACACCCCTTTGAAGAAAATCGAGTTTTTTCTTTCGAAGCGTGTATCGTCGAAACTATAAGAGATAATAAAAAAAAAACTCCCGACTGCTGCCAAAAGTTGGTTTAATAACAAGAATTAAAAAGTTTAAAATTAAAAATTAATTAATAACAAAAAAAATTAAAAATTTAGAAAACAATTTAAAAAATTATAAAGTTAATTAAAATTAAATAAAAATTAAAAAATTAAAAAGTTAATTACAAAAATTACAAAAATAGGAAAAAACCAACAAATTAATAAAAATTAACTGAATTAACAAATTTAGTAAAAAATTGGAAATAAAAAACAAATTAACATAAAAACAGAAAATCAACAAAACTAAAAAATAATAATAAAAAGATTGCTTTAAAAAGTTCGAAATAAAAATCAATTAAACAATTAAAATAACAAAAAATAAAACTACAGATACTAAAAAATAGTTTTAAAAGTTTGAAATAAAAATTAATTAAAGCAAATACTAATACTTGACATTTTAAATGCTAATTATATTTTTAGCACATTATTGTACCAATTAAAAATTAAAATTGAAATTTACACATTGTTTAATAAAATACTTTTTTTTTCAGTAATAAATTGTACTTTACCAGCAGTCGGGAGACGCCACGCTGAATGTTATAACTATTCAGGATATAATGTAATGTTATATTTATTATTTAGCGTGGCGTCTCCCGACTGCTGGTTAAGTACAATTTATTATTGAAAAAAAAAGTATTTTATTAAACAATGTGTAAATTTCAATTTTAATTTTTAATTGGTACAATAATGTGCTAAAAATATAATTAGCATTTAAAATGTCAAGTATTAGTATTTGCTTTAATTAATTTTTATTTCAAACTTTTAAAACTATTTTTTAGTATCTGTAGTTTTATTTTTTGTTGTTATTTTAATTGTTTAATTGATTTTTATTTCAAACTTTTTAAAGCAATCTTTTTATTATTATTTTTTAGTTTTGTTGATTTTCTGTTTTTATGTTAATTTGTTTTTTATTTCCAATTTTTTACTAAATTTGTTAATTCAGTTAATTTTTATTAATTTGTTGGTTTTTTCTTATTTTTGTAATTTTTGTAATTAACTTTTTAATTTTTTAATTTTTATTTAATTTTAATTAACTTTATAATTTTTTAAATTGTTTTCTAAATTTTTAATTTTTTTTGTTATTAATTAATTTTTAATCTTAAACTTTTTAATTCTTGTTATTAAACCAACTTTTGGCAACAGTCGGGAGTTTTTTTTTTATTATCTCTTATAGTTTCGACGATACACGCTTCGAAAGAAAAAACCCGATTTTCTTCAAAGGGGTGTTTCACCCTTAAAAGTGTATTAGGACACGTGTAAAAAATACGTGTCCCTTATTTTAATCTGTACAACATAATAAAGGCACGTCAAAATCGAAGGGAGTCACTTTTGTAGCGCACGAACGCGCGGACGGGTGCGCGTACCGTGCGTATCGAGATTTTTAATTATTTTTGGAAAATGGGAATGTTGTATCGTAACTTTATCATATACCGTTCAATTCGTAATAAAATAAGCTTTATTTTGCTTATAAAAACATAAAAATTTTGAAAAAAAATAGGTAAGTAGTGGGGGAAAGTATTAAAAAAAATTAAAAAAAAAATTTTTTTTTCCGCTGTCATAAATTACTCTTCGAGCCATTCAACTTTCATTTAAAACATTTTTTTCTATCTCTTATAGTTTCGACGGCATACACTTCGAAAGAAAAAAACCGATTTTCTTCAAAGGGGTGTTTCACCCCCTTAAAGTGCGTATGGGCACGTATAAAAAAATACATGTCCCTTATTTTTATCTGTACTACAACATATTAAAAACTCGTTTTAATCTGAGGCGGACACTTCCCTGTGTTTCCTTGTAAGTATTATAACATAATTTAAAAGATTGGTAACTTTAAACAAATGTCATATATTTTTTGTTATGAAAAAGTAAAAAAAGAATTAATTTTTAAAGTATCTTAAATACTTTTTGTTATTTTTAATAACTGTACAATAGAATAATTTTCCATCATTTAAGGATTATGTATTTATACAATAGAACAATTTTCCATCATTTAAGGATTATGTATTTACTTAATTAGTACACTATTTTTTATGCTTAGTAATACTATTTAAACTATTTATTGATACTATTTAACTATCATACGCCACTGTAAAATATATAGAATAATAAAACACTTGATTTACGCAAAGCATTTTACTATACATTTATTTTTATTTTTAAATGGACCTAAAAAATTAGATAATCTTTGTATTTATTTATTATATAAAGAATAAAATAATATTTATTTTATTAATGTCCATATTTTAAACAATACAATATAGAAAAAAAGATTTAAGGCCCGATATTCATAATCAATTCTTATATTTAAAACTCTCTTATATACGGCCTTAAAATACCGTGAACTTATGCCATTACCGTTAATCATAACCATATTAACATCTTAAAATATTATTTATAAATACTAACCAAAGACTAGGAACAAGTGAATGAAAAGCGCGCGCCTACCCTTTTTTTGTTCACGGAACACAATATAGACAAGAGAGCTTATTCGTTAACTCTAATTAGCTCTCCCACAAAAACTATCAATCCTATGCAATTTTGCAAAAGGAAAAAGTTACTTCTTTTAGCATAAAGTATCATGTCTTGCACTCCGAGTGCGCAAATTCTGGACATCCTATATGTATATACAGGGTTTTCATTAATGGTTGTCCCCACGTTTTAGGAGTTGATTTACCGATTTGCACTTGAAGTTCACTAAACGCTCTTTAGACAACAGATGCTTTGGTTACAGGAGTTACACGTACAAGCTCCCGATAAAAACTTTTCTCAGAATTTTTTTGTATCATTTTTCAGAACATCTGTATAATTTTTTATAAAACATAAAATCTAAAAAGTTAAGAAGCATCTTTTAAAAACTGTAAAATAAGAAAACTCAAAATATTTCAGAACTCACATGTATAAAAAGTTCTAAGAAAAAATGTAGACTTTTTAAGTAATTCTAATAGTAAGTATTTCTGAAAAATGTTCCAATTTATACAAAAATTATGAAATTTGAAAATAAATGTTGAAAAATTATGGGCCTGCATGTGTAACTATATACATACATACATACATACATACATACATACATACGTACATACGTACATACATACATGTATATTTATATTTATACTTATATACATATATATATATATATGTATATATATACATATATATATATATATATATATATACATATATATATACACTCGACAGCAAAATTAAAAGTCACCTATTCTGACTCCGAAAAATAGGCGTAATTCAAGATAATATAACTTTGTCAAAAATCATCGTAAAAAAATGTATAAAAAGCATTTTAAAGCTTGGAATCTCTAGTTTTAAGATTGATAAATCATTAAACGATTTACACATGATTTATGAAGTTACGCGGATTTAAATGGGGATGCGTCATATCTTAACATTTTTTACAAACTTTGCAAAGCTCCACGATGCGAAATAAAAATTGCACGCAAATGCGGTTTACAACATTCAAAAGTATGGATGTTTAGCTTTAATTTATGTTTTTGTTGAGCTCTGTACGATTTTTTTTCACTAAGTTAGGCAACACTAAAGCAAAAATGGTCTCTTTTGCTTCAATGTCGAATAATTCAGTGAATAATAATCTTACAACGCTCAACAAAAACGCAAATTAAAGGCAAAGATTCACGCTTTTAAATACTGTAAACCGCATTTTTGTGGAATTTTTATTTCATACCGTGTAGCTTTGCAAAGTTTGTATAAAATATCCGACAAATGTCAAAATATAAAAATTCTGACAAGTTGTACAACGTGAAATAAAAATCGCACACAAATGCAGTTTACAGCATTCGAAAGCGTGGATCTTTACCTTTAATTTGCGTTTTTGTTGAGCTTTGTATGATTTTTTTTTACTAAGTTAGGCAACCCTGAAACAAAAATGGTTCCTTTTTTCAATGTTGAATAAATCGGCAAATAAAAATCGTACAACGCTCAACAAGTACGCAAATTAAAGATAAAGATTTATGCTTTCGAACGCTGCAAACTGCATTTGTGTGCAATTTTTAATTTACGTCAAATAAACTCGCAAAATTCGTAATAAATTTTGCCGCGTTTTTATTTTTATTTGTAAAAAATCAGTATATGTTTTCAAAGTCGATATTAAAAGTAAATATAAAAACATTAAGCTGTAAAATGCGTTTTAAAACATTTGATTTATTATTTTTGTTAATTTATTATGTTAAACTTTTTTGGAGAGTAACTGTTGGTGATCCTTTAATTTTGCTGTTGAACGCTCACTTAATCTTTGCTGAAGTCGATATTTGAACTTCGTGAAAAACAAATTGTAAAACAATCTTCCAAAGCTCATTTTAAAGGGCAAAACCTTTCGATTATTTTAGTTGATTTTTCTCGAAGATTCTTTTACACTAGGAAATAAAGTAAAAAATTCAAAAAAGATTTTAAAAAATCAACAATTTTCCAAATTTAAACAAATTTAGGAAGTTGCTAACTTTTAGCCATTTAAATTAACATGAAGTCAAAAATTGAAAAACCCTTTAAAAAAATTTAGTAATTAAAAAATAATCTACGATATTTTTTATGTTTTATTGCATTATGAAAAATTTTTCATTTTGCAAATTTTTAATTTTTTTAAATTTTCCTGAACTTCCTTTATTTCCTAGTGTAAAAGAATCTTCAAAAAAAATCAAATTAGATAAAAGAAACCTTTAAATCGTTTTAAAAGTTTCGTCCTTTAAAATAAGCCCTAAAAGATCGTTTCATAATTTTTTTTTTCCACAAAGTTCAAATATCGACTTCAGCAAAGATTAAGTAAACGTCCAATAGTTAACTCTCCAAAAAAAAGTGTAACATAATAAATCAACAAAAACGACAGCATTAGTATTATTTAAAGTATAATTCTTAATATTAAAATTAATTTTTAAGGGAAACGCATTTTACAGCTTAATGTTTCTACATTCACTTTTAATATCAACTTTGAAAATATATACTGAGTTTTTACAAATAAAAATTAAAATGCAGCAAAATTTATTACGAATTTTGCGAGTTTATTTGACGTAAATTAAAAATTGCACACAAATACAGTTTGCAGCGTTTGAAAGCGTGAATCTTTATCTTTAATTTGCGTTTTTGTTGAGCGTTGTACGATTATTATTCACTGAATTATTCGACATTGAAGCAAAAAAACGCCATTTTTGCTTCAATGTTGCCTAATTCAGTGAAAAAAAATCGTACAGAGCTCAACAAAAATGCAAATTAAAGCTAAACATCCATACTTTTGAATGTTGTAAACCGCATTTGCGTGCAATTTTTATTTCGCATCGTGGAGCTTTGCAAAGTTTGTAAAAAATTTTAACATTTGACACATCCTCACTTAAATCCGCGTAACTTCCTAAACAATATGTAAATCGTTTAATGATTTATCAATTTCAAAACTAGAGACTTCAAGCTTTAAAATGCTTTTTAATTTTTTTACGATTCTTTTTGACAAAGTTACACTGTCTTGAATTACGCCTATTTTTCGGAATCAGAATAAGTGATCCCTTAATTTACTGTCGAGTGTATATACACATATACACACACACACGCGCACGCACGCACACACACGCACACACATGTATATGTATGTATATATGAATACACATACATATACGCGCGCACGGGGGGTGGGGTGGGTGAGGGTGAGGTAGGAATGGGGTGGACTTCCCTTAGCGTGAAAAGTCACAAACTCATGTGGAGAAAGCAGTACATCTGTAGACCTCGTTTCAAGATTTCTATTTGTAAGTGGGATGTGTCTATTAATTAAATTAATTTTATAAAATAAATTGTTTTAATGCCTTAATAAAAAAATCTACATTTCACAAAAACTAATAAATTCTTTAATCCAGCACAGTGTTCTGGCAAATACATTCAAGTGTAGTAGATGTAGCAGTGATTATTAATGAAGAAACATTTCAAATTTCGTGCACATTTCTATCACAGCACATGCTCAAGTCGCTACATGTCGGTGTAACAGATAGCCTAACCTTGATAGTCGTCAACTTTGGTGCGTGATATCTCGGTTCGCGAGAAAGTCCGACACTTTTTTCTGCCAGATTCGTTTATTTCAAAAACGCGTCAAATGAGTCTAATTTTATCAAAATCGGAGGTGGTAGAGGTATTCTGCATAATTACCATATACCAGGTGTAAAAGTATAAAACCGGAATTTTTTGTAAAAATTACGCGTTTGTTTAAAAATAATAAAAAATATTTTATTCAAAATAATCTCCATTGCTATTTATACATTTTTCCCACCTTTCCGATAGTTTATGCATGCCACGCCAAAAAAACAGTTCTTCTTTTGAAGCGAACCAATTATCGAGCCATTTTCGTACGTTTTCATACGAATTAAAGCGTTGTTCAGTGAGAGCATGTTCCAGTGATGCGAATAGATGATAATCGGACGGAGCCAAGTCTGGAAAATAAGCCGCATGCGCTAGTATTTCCCAAGTGAACGCCTCGAAGTTGACCAGGGCAAATCGTTAGATGGGTATTTAGTTACATTAGATCGTAATTTGATAATTGGAAATATCTTTTTATGGGTACATATTAAAAATTTACTTTAAAATTTACTGTAAACACGTCCTAATGTAACGATGTTGCTAACAAAGTTTTGTTGGCAACGGCGTCATATTGAAGTCGTAGTAGTGAAAAATATGTTTTGCGACAGTCGAAGTAATTTCTGATAGTCAGCATTTCTTCGAAATTTAAGTAAGATAATAAGGTTTTTTTGAAAACTTTGAATGTATCGTGTCCAGTTGAATGTATTTGAAACATTTTATGTTTACTTTTTGCTGTATGATGTCTATTTTTGTTGATCATACGCAATAATGCGCACAGTCGATGTTGGGGTTATTCGTAATACCGAGCACCGGAGCGATTTGTTAATACTGATTGCAGCGCCTATGGGTAACTCTAACCTTACGTTTACTGCGTTACGGACGTCTACGCTACGCAGAGTTAAGGTAAATTAAAGTTCTTTATTGATTTAGTTCAAACTTGATAATATTGTGTATTTTAGTAGATAAAACATAAATATGAAAATAAAATAGTCGCTCTTAAGCAGGTATATATGTGTGTATATATATATATATATATATAAATATATATATATATATATATATATATATATATATATATATATATATATATATATACATGGTGTCTCATTTTAATCTATCACCCCAAATATTTCCGTTTCCTTGCATTTTACAAGAAAATGTTTCAGACAAAAGTTATATGGTTTCAAGGGGGTCATAAGATGGTGTCATTAATTTGACTTTGAATAGTTGCTTGAAGGTCACGTGAAGAACACCTTCAATTTTTTAAATGGGACTGCCTACTTTTTATTACATATTCTTGTAGCTTATCTCGAGACCTTTTCAAAACACTACAAGAAAGGTCATTTTCGTTGAGTACTTTCTGAGTTGTAAGGCTTCATAGTTACGTTGTACTGTAACTTTCAAGCGTCATAACTGGGAAAATCCTTAACAAAAATAAACTTATTTATTACGTTATGTTACAAGTAACTCGTTACTTCCAATTCCTGATATGTACACACACACACACACACACACGCGCGCGCGCGCACGCACACACGCACAAACACACACACATATATACACATATATAATGTTTATATACATATAATTTTTTTTGTTTTTTCTATAGTTAGAAAGTTGAATAATATTATAATATGTTATAATAAACCATAAAATAATGTATATAATGTTTGTAAGAACTTTTTCTACAATTTATGTTAAACTGTAGTACTTTTAAAATCTAAAAAGAACTATATGAAACTTTCACAGGTCAAAATAAGATGTATAAACCTGGTATTTCACTTTATCTTGATTTTTTTTTATGATGAGAACTATTTAATTGTAATCCTTCAAAGGATTACAGTTTGGTCCTTCAAATTGACAAGTCACTACGTAGATGATTGTTACAAGTTATGTTAAATAATTCTTATAATTTAAATAAAATAATGTGATTCGTTTTTGCACACAATGTGCAGACTCCTCTGGTAGCTGTAAATTAATCTTTCTATAGGGAAAATAGTCACTGGCGTACTAACCAGATGAAAATTGTCCTTGGGTTCTACAGTTAGAACTCAAGGACAATTTTCATCTGGTTGGTTGACCAGTGTGGATTGACCAGCCAGGAAGCATTTTACCTAAAAGCATTTATGTAACAGCGTTCAAGAAAGTAAACATTGGAGCTGAAGATGACTCAAAGCTGAGTCAAAACGTCCAAAGCTTTTATGTTAAAATAATAAAACTTTTATAATATCACACACCAACAACCACAGTTACTCTTATTAAACTATTTAAATTTAATCAATTTGACAAGCTTTCTTAATGTTTTAATATAAAACAACAAAATCTAGCAGAAAAAAAACTTGCAGTATCGCAAATCAAAGATGGCACTTTAGGGCCAAAATTGGCTTATAACGGGGAACCTGTGAATTTGGTATATTTTTATGTTTTTGGATCTGCTGAATTCGAATATAAAATTTAAAATTGTCCAAAGTGCAGGGAACTTTATGAAAATACGATATTTCTACACAAAAACCTAGTTTTGCGATACATGTTTTCTAATAGTAATTTTGAACTCAAAGACTTCTTTTTTTATGAATTTCTTTAAAAATGGATCTTTTAAATCACTATATACTTTATAATTATGAATACACACATATTCATATACATACATATATATATGTTCGTATATACTTAGGTACATACAGGGTATCCTATCGTATTTTTATTTTCTTTTTTTATATTCTTTTATATTTTTTTTATTTTTAATATTTATTAATATTTTTTGAAATATTTTTATATTTTTTATATATTTTTATATTTTATTTTCTTTTTTTTTATGTTTATAAATCTTCTTCATGATATGGTGATTTAAAAGACCCATTTTTAAAGAAATTCATAAAAAAAGAGGTCTTTTTCAAGAGTTCAAAATTACTATTAGAAAACATATATCGCAAAACTAGATTTTTGTGTAGAAATATCGTATTTTCATGAAGTTCCCTGCACTTTGGACAATTTTAAATTTTATATTCGAATTCAGCAGACCCAAAAACATAAAAATATACCAAATTCACAGGTTCTCCGTTATGGGCAAATTTCGGCCCTAAAGTGCCATCGTTCTTTAGAATACTAAAAATCATATAAGTTTGTAATTTTACAATGTGTGAGCAAAGTAGTTCTATCCTATATACAAGAGAAGTGTTCCTATCCTATATTACAGCCAAAACTCAATTTTAATCCCAGCCAAGTTGATATTGATCATGTGGTTTCTAAATGAGATTAAAATTAAAATCCCTTTATCACTCACGTACATTGTACCTCATTGATTTAATTCCCTGATCTTTGATAAGTTCAACTTTAACACTTAATAAGTTACTTAACGAAGCTAAGTGTACCTTTTCCTGTTATTTCATATTAAAATAAGTATCAAATAAGTATATTTCATCAACAATTTATGGTTAGAACCATGTTCTAAATAATTACCATATTAATGTACAAAAATGTTTAAAATGTTCTCAAATTTTTAATATAACAGAAACATGTAAAGCATCTAAACAATATTCGAACAACCTAAAATGTTTGTTGTATCGCTTAAAAAATAAATACAAAAATAAAATTAAATATTATTCTAATACATATTTCTTCCAAAAAAAATTAATAATATTGTCATAATATACTCTAATTTCATATATTTCAAATATTTCATAAAACATATTTTTTTATTTTTTAACAGAATCTCATAAAAAGATTTTTAGATCTGTTTTTCAGTTAAACTGGCTGCCCTAGTTGTTTCTTTTCGCTTTCACGTCGAAAAAAGAAAGATAAACTAGGAATTAGTGCTCTGAACCAGTTCAGCTGAAAAGAACAGGCCTTTTGTTTCTCAGCTCTGACTCGTCAAATCTCAACTCTGCTACATCATTATAACCTAAAACAGCATCGTTCCAGTAACTCACCCCTGTGCTTTGTTCTGAATTAAGCCAATCTGATACCATGTATTCTGAAACTGCAGTTGCGTGTGATTGAAGAATATTATTTGAATAAGCCATTTTTCGTAAAATCTACAATTTAACTGTCAAACTTTTACACACTGCGGACTGCGGACTATAAATACATCAAATCACAATCGGCCACAGACTTCTATAATACACTAAGGCTGGAATCCCATGGATGCGGAACGTGCGCAATGCGGAATTGGCGGAATGCTCGTGATTGGACCTACAAATATTTCGTCAAGAACGTTCCGCTTATGGCTCTGGCAGACCAGCGCGATTTGCGACACGCGACGCGCGATTATCCAATAGGCGTACGTCTTTTCAAAAAATTGTAAACGCCTATTGGATAATCGCGCGTCGCGTGTCGCAAATCGCGCTGGCCTGCCAGAGCCATAAGTACGCGGAACAATTTAAAAGCCAAAGTGTGAAAAATAAATATAAGAATATATTTTGTTACAACCTAGCGAAGATAGGCAAGTTATTTACTCACAGAAGCAAAAATTAATCATATATAAGTGTCAAACATGTCAATAATGGATGAATCAATTTTATATACTTACATATATATGAGAAGTAGTTTGTATTTTCGGTCAAGAAAATAAATCGAAAACAATATCACGAGCCGATAATTAAAATAGGAAAAAAGATTATTAAAAAAAAATAAAAGAATTATAAGAAAGATTAATCATTAAATATGCAAAATACGTAATAAGAAGATAACATTTATTGATAAAACAAAAAATTAAATACAAATAAAATATAGAGTATGATTTATTGAACTATATTACATTAACAATATACAATAATACAAAACATACAATAATATTACATTAATCATTAAACTATTCATGAACATTCAACAGACTCGTATAAATAAACATTCAATATAAACATTCAATATATTGATAAATAATAAACATAAATATATTTACTTTATGAAATGTAATATGATGTGACGTATCATTCAATAAAATGAAATGATATAAATAAAATGTCTATTAAATCAATGAGTGCATAGCCATAGTTTTGTTGTTAAAAATGGGTTTATTTAATCGTCCTGGCTGACAAGTTTTTCTTAGTTGAAATTTAATAAATCTAGTTGTTTTTTTATGTAGTAACTATAGTAACTAACACTCCATAGGCTTGTTTTCTATTCCTGCACCGGAACGTTCCTTCTTGCTTTCACTAACTTTCAAATATATTAGCGTTTTTTATTGGGAAAACTAGTGCGCACTGAATGTGTACTTGCTGCAAGTAATTGGGCGTTTCCGTTAGCACCGTCATCGCGCAAACAGAAACGTCCAATTGCCAGCGGCAAGTGCACACTCAGTGCGCACTAGTTTTCCCAATGAAAAACGCTATATATCTATTTCATTTTAAGTGCACACTAATTCAGGGAGTTCAGGAACAGAAAACAAACGGCATTTTTAATCGAACTAGAAAATTGGCCAGACTCTTACTTCTAGGGACTTTAGTTCCGCTGGGGGTCAATTGTGTATCATGTAATTAAGGCTGTAAATTATAGCGTTTTTCATTGGGAAAACTAGTGCGCACTGAATGTGCACTTACTGCAGGTAATTGGGTGTTTCCGTTGGCACCGTCATCGCGCGAACCGAAACGTCCAATTGCCAGCGGCGAGTGCACACTCAGTGCGCACTAGTTTTCCCAATGAAAAACGCTATTACAAAAGTGAGCAAATTCACTAGGTGTTGACCAATGAAATTATAAATACTCTAGTAAATTTGTTCACTTTTGTCATTTTTACTCTAATTACATGATACACAATCAACTCCTTGAATTGTATTTCCTTATGGGTGATTTTACATGAAGCGCGGAAACGCAGAAGACAAAAAAAACTAGACTTACTAATCGTTTGTTTTCTGTAGAGTCCTATATAAAGAGGGTGCTTTCCAACAAGAGACACAGGCGACACTGTGTAACACAGTGGCTGTGTTCCGTTTTTACTGGCAGTGCAGTAAATGTGACGTCATGACAGTACACTGTCACAACTGTTCCAATATTACTGCATTACTGCCAGCACTGCTATAGCATCGTATTTCGGAACAGCATAGTAGCCATATTGCACTGTAGCTACCTCACCTTGGAACATATATGTAATACTCCTATATTGCTAGAAGAGTGTTGACCGTCAGCCCAAACATTACGGTGCAGACGTATAATAGCCTCTCTCTCGCGAACGGCCCAGCTGATTTGTGCGCATGCGGTTACATTTTTTAAAACACCATTAGGCGCGATTTTCACATAACCTGTTTTCGTGATTTGTGCGTGTGTGCGACGGTAAACAACGCATATTATAAGTGTCCCAAGTGAGACAAACCAAAGAAAAAATTTACAATGGTGCGAATTTGTTTTTTGTGTCAGAAAAAGGCAGCAAAGGATGGAAATTTTGCAATGCACAAGTAAATATCTTACATGTAAAATGTGTATTTATAAAACGTTATACTTATTTTCTCTAATTCAACTTATTTGCATAGCATTATTACACTAGATTTACTGTAACACATGATTGGATTATCAAGCAGTTAACAGCATGATGGAATAAATAATAATTATTTGTAGATTTCCAAAAGAGGTGAGCATTCGGGCACAGTGGTTACATGCCTGCAAATTATCTGACAAGGACAATGTGATACATGTACACATTTGCTCCGATCACTTTGTACCAAGTGATTATAAAAATAGCATAGGACTGTGTAGCAGAAAGTGGTTATTGAAACCAGGAGCAGTGCCTTCCGTTAATGTGCCAAATCCTCCAGCTGCCGAATTGCAGTTCCAGTCAACATCTGAGATTATAATGGACGCGACACGTAAGATTGAAAACATACAAATTTTTTTTATTGAGGGTAGTAAATACTGACAACAGAATTGTTACAGCTATGGTTCAACATTATTCATATTGTTTTATAGGATTAGTGCCTTCTATTGATGTTCCAAATCCTTCAGCTGCCGAACTGCAGTTCCAGTTAACATCTGATTATACAATGGACGAGACACGTAAGATTGAAACATAAAAATTTTTTTTATTGAGGGTAGGAAATACTGACAAGAGTATTGTTACAGCTATGGTTCAACATTATTTATATTGTTTTATAGAATCAGTGCCTTCTATTGATGTTCCTCCAGATTTCACATCAGTTTCAAATGTAGGAGAACTGGAATTTTCAACATCCAAGAATGTGATGGATGAGACACGTAAATTTAAAACTAAACTATTTTTCTTGAGGGTACTAAATACTGAAAGGAGTTGTTATAGCTTTAGTTGAACGTAATCCATGTTGATTTATTAATAACAGTAATAATGACTTGCTTGAACTATTAAAAACGCTTTTATCTAAAAAGATTACATTTTCCTATTCCATATCTTATTCTCGAGATATTTTAGAATGTCCATTAAAATGAAAAACCCTACACCTATAATTTCAATCATTCTCTTCAAATATTATTATTCGTTAATTAACATTTATCCGTTAGAAGTTGCAAATAAGCATTCGGTCGCGACCGGGTAATGTTTTTTCTGTTTCGCGTCCTTTCCGTCTCATTTCCTAATCCTTGTCTCTCGCTCACACTCACTCAATAGATGCGCCTGCGCATAATGAGGCTTGACCGTCCATGCCCATATTTGGAATTCGTGCATCTCTTTTTTACGGGGCTCGTCCCGCTCATTGTGAAGATACGGAACTAGCAATATAGGAGTATTACATATATGCCTTGGAAGCTGCAGCAGTCACAGTGGCAATATGGCTACCATTCATGACATCATTGATGTTACTAGATGCTGTCGCAGTGCGCTGTGTACCAATAACGGAACGGATTTTTCACCACTGCCAGTACTGGCAGTTATATCGGAACACAGCCATTGACTGCGTTCAGCAGACTCAACATGTTGAGATATTCTTCTAGATCATCCAATCAGACTTTTAGATTTAGAAGAATACACCAATAACAGCAAGCGCTCACTAAACTGTTGAGTCTGCTGAACGCAGCCAGTGTCTACATTAGTGCTTTCCAACTATGACACAGAGAGACACAGAGCAACACTGCAAAACACAGCTCAATCTTAAGTTTGGCCGTGTCAGCCATCAATAGTGCCAACACATCGGGCAAATAAATTATTTCTTTAAGTGTGGTACTGGTACATTTTAGGCTGCGTTCCGATATACACTGCAAGTACTGAAAATCTATAGTTCATGTTACGTATACTATAGATTTTCAGTACTGGCAGTGAATTTCGGAACGCAGCCTTAATCATGTTCAGTTATGTTTTGTTGCCTTAACATATTAATACATAACACATAAATTAAAATTATAGTTTGAACTTTTCGTTTCTTTACATATTACATTTTTAAATTAGCACAATGGACTTATATTTTTACTAAAAATGTTTCGTGTTCAAAAATAACGTACCAGATCCAGAATTCTTAGATGGTAATCAATATTTATTATTTTTATTTAAAGAATTGTAAGCCTAAGAAACAATGCATTCGTTGATTATTCATTATTCATGCGTATTTCATCGGATTAATTTGCATGTTTATTCTTTGTCGGCATTGTAAAGAAGTTATTTCTACGTTGGATAATGTAAAATTCCTTTTTTAACGGGTCTGGCTTTTCTACGGATAGATTTCTGATTCAATTCGAATCTGTGTTTTTTACTAAGTCAGTCTTTTACGCAATCTAGTGACCGTGTTTGGTAACTTATCTGTTCCAATTAGACTACACAACTGTGTTACACTGTGTCTCTCTGTGTGACACTAGGCTTGTTTTCTATTCCTGCACTAGACTGCACTGGAACATTTCCTTCTTGTTTTCACTAACTTTCAAATATATATCTATTTCACTTTAAGTGCACACTAATTCAGGGAGTTCAGGAACAGAAAACAAACGGACTGTGTCACACTGTGGCACTCTTGTTGGAAAGCACCCAGAGAGAAGCGACATCGAACCTCCACCACAACTTTCAGTATCCAATT
Organism: Solenopsis invicta; assembly: GCF_016802725.1. Taxonomy (NCBI): domain Eukaryota; kingdom Metazoa; phylum Arthropoda; class Insecta; order Hymenoptera; family Formicidae; genus Solenopsis; species Solenopsis invicta. The sequence continues at coordinate 13,894,292 of NC_052666.1, read as the reverse complement.
GAGTCCTCCACCGCCATTTTGAGACTGCTCAACGTCATCAAACACCATTCGTATCATTCTGTAAATAGGAGGTCGATCATGAAACTTTTTCTCTAGGGCGGAAACGTGAAAAGTGAAAATCTTGAGGTTAATGGAGAAATTTTTTACTTTTTACGTTTCCGCTTTAGGGAAAAAGTTTCATGATTGACCTCCTGCTGTGGTCACAATATGGCTGCTCGCTTAGTCAATCAAGTATCAATTAGATTACCAATCAGAGCTTCGGACATCAATGTTGCTTCTCTCTTTATATAGGACTCTAGTTTTCTGTTCCTGAACTCCCTGAATTAGTGTGCACTTAAAATAAAAAATAGATATATATTTGAAAGTTAATGAAAGCAAGAAGGAACGTTCCAGTGATGTCTAGTGTAGGAATAGAAAACAAGCCTAAGGGCCACTTGCACCAACGCCGATTAACTTAATCGCTGATTAGTCTATCGGAATTGACCAATCGCATTTGTCGTTTTTACTTAACGACAAATACGATTGGTCAATTCCGATAAACTAATTAGCAATTAAGTTAATTGGCGTTGGTGAAAGTGGCCCTAAGATTCCCGCATTTCCGCGCGTTCTGTTCCATCTGTTTTGGATGCCTTGTATTACATGAAGCATATTTCGAGCGGAAAAGTGAAACGGGGAATTATAAATTATTAATTTTTAACGGTGTTAATTAATTTAAATGATTGTATTCAATAAATAAGCTGAAAAGGTAAGTATATTATTAAAAATTGTAATAAATTAAGTAACTTAAGTGAATATTATTTTAAGAAACGAAAACAAATGTTTAGTTTTCACCATTCCGTTTCGCTTTTCCGCGCAAATCGTGCTCTATGTAATACAAGGAAGAAAAATTCGCGGAACAAACACTAAAATCCGTTGTCAATGCGGCTCGAACGGCTGTAGTATTTTATCCGGAACCGATTGAAGAAGAAAGTATATTTCTACATACTCTAATTATATTAATGTTTTAATAGTGTATATAATATATATTATAAATAGACGGAACAGAACGCACAGAAATGCGGGAACCTTAGTAAGTCTGGTTATTTTTGTCTTGTCGCGTTTCCACGCTTCATGTAAAATTACCCTGAGAAAAGAGTACTCGCTGACTTTGCACATGCGCACTTTATTTTGGGTTTTGCAGATATCAAAGGTGCCGACAGAGTTGCACTACTGTATATACTATGGTCAATGGTTCGGAGCATCAAAGGCTTCGCACATGAAATGCATAACAGAGGTTTGTTCGAGTTGCTTGAAATCCCCAAAAATTTTTGCACTCGAGATGAGATAAATATATATTCGATTGTAAGAAAGAGAGAGACGACAAAGAAATTAATTCAAAAAGGGCAGCAACACGAACAGGCCTCAGAGCATAAGCGTAGCATAAAGCCTCTGGACCAATGGAAATCTAATGTAAATCAATATGGCGACTTTATGCTAGATGCTCATTGGTCCATCGGTCTTATGTTGTACTTATGTTATGTTATGCATTTCATGTGCGAGGCCCTTCAAGAGCTGCGTTCAGATTCTCCACCCGGTGAGTGATCTCTGGGTGACTGGGTAAATGGGCGGAGCTAATGAAAAGTTCCCTAGTGGTTTATGGAATCTGAACGCACTCTCAAACATTGGGTGTGTTTAGCAAATAACACTGAGAAATAGTAACATAAATATCTCAGATTCAGAATAAATTACATAATAAATTAAGATAAACGATAAAGATAATACATAAATATTTTACTATGAATATTTTTATCAATATAACTAAAGTAGATGAAAATTAAATGTTAGTAGAATAGGACGAATCAATTTGAACAATAAAAATAAATTTTTATTTTAACAAATTAGATGAAGATATATATTGCGCATATCATCTATTATATGTATAGGCTTGTTTTCTATTCCTGCACTAGACTGCACTGGAACGTTCCTTCTTGTTTTTACTAACTTTCAAATATATATCTATTTCACTTTAAATGCACATTAATTCAGGGAGTTCAGGAACAGAAAACAAACAGTATATTTTATTAGTATCAGAAAATATTTAATAATACTAAAAATCTTTAACATACTAATCTCAAATATAAATATTTATATAACGGTTTTGTGAGACTGTAGATCAAGAAACCTTACATTAATAGAATAAAAGATTAATATTTATTAATCTGTAATTACATAAACAGAATAATAAACAAAACGTTTAAACTTTTCTTGGTTATTAACGTTTTTCTTTATTATATTGATACATTTTAATTTTTATTTACTATAATATTTTAAATTAAATTTATTTTTTTATTTTAAATTTATTTTAAATATACGAGCTTTATCACAAATATATAGAAATTTTTATAGCGATACATTTTGGAACGCATCTTTACGTCACCCACCCGTTTCACCCGGCTCAAGGGCCCATGTGGTTTTTCCACTCTCTCGGGATAGACAGAGTGATAAAGTGAACGACCCACCTAATGTCCGGTAGGGGCACTCTAAAGGAATCTGAACGCTCTTTAGGTGCCTGGGTGCATTCGGGTGGGGAATCTGAACGCAGCCAAGCGTGATCAAGCGTGTGCGGACGTGTTTGTTCGTTACTGGTAATATTTTTGAATCCGCTGATGGCGCCGATTGCATCACAATTGGCTGCTGGGACAACGTCCCTGTGTTTTCACAATATCTAAAGGAAAATTTGTTGCTTTGAGCTTTGTGTGGAATGGTCATAACATCCCTGTGCTTTCTCTCAAGAGGCGGGTACTAATAACCTGAAACTAACTTGTTTTTAAAATAAACACGTTTCTTTGAGAAGGAAAAAAAGTAAGAAAAAGACAGTTTCGATACATAAAATCGTATATTTAGGATAGTGTTTTAAAAAAGAATCTTTTGTACATCTTGGTACTTTTCAGTTGAAAAATACAGTAATATTAGTTTCAAATGAACATGTAGAATTAATGAAAACGAAGTGCTAAATATAATATAAAATTGGTATTCAGAGTTCAAGAAAAATAAAACAGTCAATAAACATTTTTTGTAATAAAGTAACTCGAAATTATCAGTTACAATGTTTCATGAATTAAAAAATAATTTATCTTAAACTATGTAATATTCATCCAAGTGCTCAGTGGTTTAAAAGGAAGATTTAATAAGATGTTTACACAAAAATGTTTATTCTAATACATTGTAACATACAAAGTAGAAATATCTATAAATTTAAAAAATTAAATATTTTTTTTATTTACAAAATTCTTAATTTTGAAAATTTTTATCCAGTGTAGTGTTAATGTAAAAAAAAATTGTGTAACACTTTAAGATGAAAAATAGCATCAAAAGATAAAGATCTGTGTTTGTTGAAAATTGTTGAAAAAATATCATTTTGAAAAGTTTTATTGCTTATTCCAATTATTTTTTAATTTATGTTTTGAAATAATTAAAATGAATATTTTTATTTTTAGGTGAAACAATGAATCGAAAACCACCAATTCGTACTTATCAGAGGAAAAAAACAAATAAATCTTTAGTAACCTTGGCCTTACCTACAATATCTCATGAAAAATATAATTCTGTGGAAAACAGTCGTTTTGATAAAAGTGAAATGTGTAACAATTCCTTAAATTATGATCTGTTTGAAACAACATTTGACAGAGTGGCCAAAGGAGCAGTGTAAGAAATATTTAGTATGTAATTAAAACAGGGCTCTTGAAATGTAAACAAAAAATTCAAAATAAGGTTAAGAGTCAGCGCGGGTATATGTATGCAATCAATTATTAATGTATATTATCAATATTTTTTTATTTTAAATGAACATTGAATGTTTTGATTCATTTTGAAATTATCTTTAGTATATTAATGGAATCTTGAAAAAATTTTAGCTGTCATCAGTCACCAATCAACAGGAAACAATCGAGTCACCAATAGTTTGCCAAATCCATAGTGGCACCTTTATCTGCAACAGTGTCAAAGATGACACTTAGTTGAAAATGATGAAGACTAGTGAAGCCTTGGATAATGTTCGTCAATAAGAAATACTCTTGTCAGAAATATATACTCAAAAATTTATTGCTCCGCAAAGAGATGTGTTTCTTGCTCCAAATAAATCTATACTGGTTGTGTTAAATAGAGTCGCTCGAATTATATTGACGTAACATCTTACTTTAGGGTAGTATAATAAAGTATGATGTTTTGTCAATATAATCTTAGCGACTCTCACAGCTAATATACAGTTTTGAGACGAGGAGCGCATAGAGCAATAAACTTTGGAGTGTATACTTTTGACAAGAGAATATTTTCTATTTTACAAGCATTATCCAAAGCTTTACTAGTCTTTATCAATTTTAATTGAGAAGTGTCATCTCCTTTGACACTGTTACAAATAAAGATGTCACTATGAATTTGGCAAATTGTTGATGGCTTAATTGTTTCTTGTTAATTGGTGACTGATAACGGCTAGAATTTTTTTAAGATTCCATTAATATACTGAAAATGACTTCAAAGTGAGTTGAAACATTTGATTGTTCATTTAAGATGAATAAATATTGATAATACGTGTATGCATTAATAATTGTGATTGCGCACTTATATCCACGCTGACTCATTAGACTTATTTTCAATTTTTTATTGTTTAAGATTGTTTATTTATAATAAAGTACTAAGAGTTGTCGTGTGGCTTTGTGTGTAGAGCGTCGGACTCGTTAGTATCAGTTGCAAGTTTGATCTTGGACATTCCTGCAGATATGAATTTTTAATTTGTATTTTTAAGTATGATTGGGGGAAGGGATACAATGGACTGCAGTCTGAGCGCCACAAGTGGATTTTCAGCAATGAAAAACCACCCCCTCTTCTTAATAATAATAATAAAATAAAGTATTAAAATAGATAAAATAAAGTATTAAAGTAGTAGTAAATGTTTACACATGTTCATACACAATGCAAGTTTGGTTATAGATTTTTATGTTATATATAGAATTGGGTGAGTTCATATACTTTTAAAACTAAAGTCCCTCAATTTTTTATGATTGACAATCATGATTTTTATTTGATGCACACTTATGCATCATGCTTCATAATAACTAATTGAGCAAGAGTATTCTTGATGATCTGCCATTGCATTTTTCCATGCAGCATAGAATATTCCACCAATGTTGTAGCAATATTTTTATTATTTTTGCAATATTGCTGAAATGTTCTGCATTGTATGGGCTCCTTGCCTGAATGTCTGATCAATCAAAAATTTAATGTTGTGGATAATTTTAAACTTGGATCTTTTATTACAAACAGTAGATGTGCAATTCTTATACCACAATCATTACAAAACTGAATTAAGTTGAAGTTAAAGACATATAAAGTTAGTTATGTCATAATTATACAAATGAAAAATTATGTTAAAAATTGCATTGAGTTAAAGGATTACCTTTTTGATGCTGAAAATTTACTGATTTTTAGGAATTTTTTTAGAACGGATAATAAATGAATTTGATATCTAAAAAAGGACTTGTTTATTTAATTGTATAAAAAAATATTTTTAAAAATTTTAACATATTAAAATAAACTTTTATTAGAACTGCTCTCAAACCATCCAGCAAAACATCTGTCCAGTATTTGCACTCTAGTGTTCTGTAAAACAAACGGAAATAAAAAAATTATAATCTTGTAGAATAATGCCATTAAGATTTGACGAGATGATTTTTTAAATTTTGTAAAAATCGAAAAGTTATAACATTTTAAGGCTTCTGAGTACTTGCTGCGGTTATATTGAAGTCTTTACGTCAGAAGCGTGAAATTGCGTGAAATGACACATAATTTTGTTTGACGTGCCATTTATAAATAAAGACAATTTGGATAAAAACGACTAATTAGATAGCTTTAAAACACTTGTAAAAATCAAGACTATTCTTTTTCTACCTAACAGTAAATAGTCGCAAAAAAACATGTAAAATGAAGCTATTCAAACAGGAAAACACGGTTAAGGCTCCTGACTCCTCAGCCGAGAACTCCGCGTTGACGGTAGCGACATTTCGTCGCGGACAAAATTAGAACTAATACACGTGAAACGTGACAGATTGACGATGAAATGTTATCGTGCATGTCATTTTATTATTATGTGTTTCATTGTGAAAATATGACTTGTCTCGTATTTACCAAATTCGTAAAAATGGACCTCGAGTAAAGTTTCTTTGAATTTTATACATAAAAGTACATTTTTCACTCCTTTTAATAGCTATCCGTGTGTTTTCCTGTCTGAATAGACGTCACTTTACGTGCTTTTTACGACTATTTACTGACTGCTAGGCGAAAAAAGGATAGTCGTGACCGATATTTAGAAGTGTTTTAAAGCCATCTGATTAGTCTGTTTTATCCAAATTGGCATTATTTAGAAATGGCACGTCGGACAAAATTATGTGCCCATGTGTTTTCCTGTTTCAATTGCTTCACTTTACATGCTTTTTACAACTATTTACTGATTGTTAGGCGGAAAAAGGATAGTCGTGACCGATATTTAGAAGTGTTTTAAAGTCATCTGCTTAGTCTGTTTTATCCAAATTGGCTTTATTTACAAATGGCATGTCGAACAAAATTACGTGTCATTCACGCAATTTTTCGCTTCTGACGTCACGACTTCAATATGGCCGCGGCGAGTACTCAGGAGCCTTAAGCTAAAGTTTCCGACGTGCGATTTATAAATAAAGACAGTTTAGATAAAACAGACTAATTAGATGGCTTTAAAACATTTGTAAAAATGGGTCTAGACTTTTTTTGCCTAACTGTTAGTAAATAGTCGTAAAAAGCATGTAAAATGACGCCTATTCAAACAGGAAAACACATGAATAGCTATTGAAAGGAGTGAAAAATGTGCTTTCATGTATAAAATTCAAAGAAATTTTACTTGCGGTCTAATTTTACGAATTTGGTAAATACGAGGCAAGTTATATTTTTACAATGAAACACTTAATAACAAAATGATATGTACGACAACATTGTCAATCTGTCACGTTTCACGTCTATTGGTTCTAATTTTGTCCGTGACGGACTTTGTTCCTACCGTCAACGCGAAGTTCTCGGCTGAGGTACCAAAAGCCTTAAAAAATTCAATTTTTTTTACGAATTTTGCAACTTTTGAATGTTTATAAAAATTGTTATAAAAATTTAAGAAAATGGCTCGTCAAATTTTACAGAATTGTGTTTTACGCAAGTAAAAATTTATTTTATCAAAAAAATTGAAAATTATTAAAGTTTTGTGCAAATACTTGGAAAGGTGGGCTTGAGAGCATCTCTTTCTACTGAAATCAATTTAAATAAGTTAAAACAGTTTTTCAAAATTATTTTTTATAATCAATGAAACACGTTCTTTTTGTAAGTATTAAACTTATTTATTATTTTTTTGAAAGTTTTTACAAATCAGTAATTTTTTCAGTATCGAGAAAATGTGTAATCTTTTATTTCTCTGTATATACTACTTTTTGATTTCTCTGTATATACACTAGGGACCTCATCTATATTTATTTTTATAATTTCTGCAAAAATGGAAATATTTCAATTAACTTTTTTTTTAATTGATGGAGAATTGATCAAGAAACAGTGCGTAATTGGTAAAAGCTAATAGAATTAACCCTTAAACACGTAAATGGGTCTGAGAGACCCCATATGAAGTTATGAACGCTTTCTGTATGAAGACGGAATGAGATAGGTTTGGACCAAGACGTAAAAAAAAGTTTGAAATCTCCTCTTTCGATTGATATGGTTGATCAACTTTTTTGGTCAACTAGAATTCGAACGGCACGGCAGCAAAGTTTTGTTAGGGTCAATACAACCCATATAGTATGTAAGTGAAACTTTTTGTGAGTATTTTACATTAAAAGGCTGGACGAAATATGTTTGTACAGGTCGGTTCGCGGATGTTACTCGCATATACTCTATCTAAAGTTGTAATACTATAAAATGTTGTAGAAAAGGGAGTTTTTTTGAAATATCATGAAACACATCAATTTTCAATTTTAGACACGATTTAATCAAAAATATCTCATATTCACCTTGTTACATAAGTACATTTTTTAATAGAAATGACAATGACATAATTTTTTTTTTTTTTTTGAAAGTATGAATCTTTTGCTTTAAAACGCTGTATTGTAAGGTTTTTAAAAGTTTTTTGTTGCAAAGATATGATTTTTTTTTAAAAAAGTGAATTTTTAGATGCCCAAAATTATTTCATATTCTTCATGTTAAATAATTATACTTTTAAAAAGGAATGATTTTGCCAAATTTTATTTTGAAAATGTGACACTTTAGCTTTAAAACGTCGTATTTGAAAGTCTTTAAAAGTTTTTTATTGCAAAGATATGATTTTTTGAAGGAAAAGTGGATTTTTGACCAATTTCTTATTTTTGCTTAATGGTTTTTCCTTTATAATTTTACAATAAATTATTTTTCGGCAATGCCAATTGTGTAGTCACACTCCTAAGATTCTAAACTTTCATAAAAAAAATAAAAAAAAATGTAGAAAAATGTTGATTGTAATCAAAGTTATAGCTTCTTCAAAGTTGGAAAAGTCTTGCAGATCCGAAAATGTGTTTTCGTATTTTACAGGATTGGTGTGTTTAAGGGTTAATTGTGCATATGTAATGTACAAATATATTTTCTATAGGAATAATTTCTTAATATAAATGGTGTATTTGTTAACTTCAATATCAAGAGATACCTTTGTCATGTCACCATGCCTGAACGCACGAAATGTCAGCTTTGTGTGATTTGTAAACTTTAATTATGAATAATTTGAAAACCATTATACTTTCGACATTTTTGTATTAGGATTTTTTTCTTAGAACGATCCGAAGAGTCCGCTTTTTGGTTAGTTGCCCCAAAAATAGGCATTTTTTTTTGTCAATTTATTATAGGAAAAATAAACGGCGGGGAAACTTAAATCTTTTTTCATCATATTTATTGTGGTTTCGAGTGTAATTACAAAAAATTACAGCCGATTCGGCCGGTAAATACCGTCAGTATACGGCGAAGATGGAATCTCTTCACAGAACCTGGTGGAAGTCTTACAGGTCGCTAGAATTGTCTGAAAAAGTGAAGCACAACATTTTTATGTTAAGAACGAGTGTGATTCTAAGATAGACTAAAAGAAATTAATTTTAATAAAAATTAACAAAATGGCGTCACTTAAAAAAACATCAATTTTAACTAAATTTTCCTTTGCGGTATACTGACGGTATTTACCGGTCCAATTGGCTGTAATTTTTTGTAATTTCAAACCACAATAAATATGATGGAGAAAGATTTATTTTTCCCCGTCGTTTATTTTTCCTACAATAAGTTGACAAAGAAATGCTTATTTTTGGGGTCAAATTGAGGTCAACTAACTCTTAAAGGACCCTTAAAAGGGCATGCGAGCTTTTTGGAATACTTTGTATAAATAAATACATATAGGGGAGACCTGGGCTATTTGTTAGACCTTTTTTTCTTTTGTGTCTCCTGAGTCCTATATTCATTAGAAAAAAAGAAACATGGGACGGTTTGAAAGGTTGAATCTTCCCCTTCACAATGCCGGTATACATAGAACATGGAAGTGTACTTGCTTTGAAGTACATATAAGAATGTCGACCAATGCCAAAAATTACTAATAGCTCCAAGCCCGAGGTAATTCGTAACTAGTCCGGGACTATCCCGAAATTTGTGTTTTAAGTTGAAAGACTGTAAAAAAGCTGTTGTTCAGACTTCCTTTTATTTAAAAAAAGATATAGTTATACAAAAACAAATGCAAACATACACGTTCGCATGTCTTTTTATGCCATCGGTGTGACAGATAACTCCTAACCTCACAAGTGTCAATCTTTATCGCTTTATAACTTTTTACCTACTTAAGAGCGACAATTGTATATTTATATTCATGTTCTATCTACTAAAATATACAATATTATAAAGTTTGAACTTAAATCAATGAAGAACTTTAATTTACCTCAATGCCTTAACTCTGCGTAGCGTAGACGTCCGTAATGCAGTAAACGTAAGGTTAGAGTTACGCATAGGCACTGCAATCTGCAATCAGTTAACGAATCGCTCTGGTGCTTGGTATTACGAATAACCCCAACATCAACTGTGTGCATTATTGATCAACAAAAATAGACATCACATAGTAAAACGTAAACACAAAATGTTTCAAATACATTCAACTGAACTCGATACATTCAAAGTTTTCAAAAAAACCTTATTATCTTACTTAAATTTTGAAGAAATGCTGACTATCAGAAATTACTTCGACTGTCGCAAAACATATTTTTCACTACTACGACATTAATATGACGCCGTTACCAACAAAACTTTGTTAGCAACATCGTTACATTAGAACGTGTTTACAGTGTTCAAAGTACATTTCTAATATGTACCCATAAAAAGATATTTTTAATTATCGAATTATCGAATTACCCCGTATCTAACAATTTGCCCCGGTCTCTATAAATACACACGCACACACGCGCACACGCACACGCACACGCAATAGGTATAAACATCACCAACATATTTCAATCTCAAGTACCAAAGTACAAATCCTGTGAATAGCTCTGATCTAACTAATAATGAGCCATTTTATACAAAACACAGAACGCAAATTGCAAATGCAACTGCTAAACAAAAGCGGTTTTGTTAATGGAAGCGTTAATCAATTAATCATTAAGAAGTCATATACACCTAGGAAAGTAAAAAAAATCGATTTTTATTATTACATATTTATAATGTTTAATATTTCGAGAATGTTTGATGAAAATTTTAAATCAAAATTCCGAAAAATAACGAAGTTATAGCCCTGATAGCACATTGGCGCGCCGCACCGCACTGCGCGCCGCTGAGATATTGTGGTTGGACCACGGCCTGTCCCTTCGGTTTTGTGTCTAATATCCTAGTAAAGACGCATTATTGGAGTGCTGTGGCTATACTCAGAATAGCAATAAAAGTTTTAACAATATAATTTGGAAATAGTTTCAAAAACAATGCACAACGGTGCTATTACAGTAGAAATTAGTGCATGCATAGCTGCTTGCATATTCAGCGATGGTATAACTTTGATATTATGAATAATGACTATTATGGGCATTTCTTTTGTACCGAATGCACATCAATGTGGTGCACGCGAATATGATCGCTGCATAGTGCAAGCCGAGGTACGCACGCAGGAACAGACTAAAGACGCGCGAATATATCGCCGACAATAAAATTTAGATGATATGGGTATCGCATCTATTGCAGAGAACTTATATTATGGGCCTGGAATTAACGACTTTGTGTAAGTTAAAAAAGTTTTGTTTTATTAACAAAAACACATGTTAAATATTCAAACGCGTTTTTCTTGAAACATTTTTTAAACTGGTACCAGAAATATCTTGACAACCACTGAAGCGATTTGCTTGAAATTTATACTGCCTGTTCTACACATGATTAACTATGGCATGTCGTAGGGGTTTTTTTTAGACCTCATAGTTTTTTGGGGGGAGCGAGAAAACGAACGGATTTTGTCTTAAAAATTGCAACTTTAAACACCCGCCATTTTGTCAAAAATTGATATTTTTGAAATCGGCTACGATACATTAAAGATATTAAATATTTTAATATGCCATAAACATTTTTTGTTTTAATTGACTTTTGGCGAACATCTGGTACCGTTTTGGGCGATTTTTTCAAGGCTGCCTTTTCACGACATCACATCTTTGTCATTTTGCGCAATTTCTTAATAAACAAAATTATGAAGTTTCTTTAAAATGTATATTTTAAATTTAAAAAAACCTCAATTTGGTAACTCCAACAGTTAAAAAAAAAAAAAAAAAAAAAAAAATCTAAAAACCTGCCACTTTTTTTTTTGTTTTCTGAGTGTATATGTCTCAGCGGGAATAAAACTTAATTTTTCCTCACTTAGTTCCGTTTTACTGAATTTATTTTTAATAGTCACAAATATAGTTGCAATAAGGACGTACAACATACACGCGTTTATTATTAATAACGGGTGAATTTGACTCTTTGTCTTGTCTCTAAAGCAGCCACTCACGTCCCAACTCTTTGCTTGATCCTTGTCTTTAGAGAAAAGGAAAGAGTAACGGTTTCGTATCGAATTATAATTCATGATTTTCGTACGTGCGGAAGCGTGTACTCTGGTCCGTGATCGAGAGCGTAATGAATGCGAGACGCGGCATCAGGACGAGCGATATCGTAATTGAATTGCAATTTTTTATCAAAAGAATGCCGCATAGTAACAGGAAAATTCGGGGGCTTGAGACCCTGGTGATAACTGCGATTTTCCTTTGTTTTAATTCACACCGCATCGCCCATCCATCGCCCGTTCCCCGCATTACACGCACACTTTTACTCGCGTGTGCCTATGCATATGATCGCTTCGTTACAGTATATGCCCTCTTAAAACTTCTAATAAGCTGCCACGTCTGCATTTCCGATGTATGTCCTTTATCTTATGTAGAATGGCCTTTATGCAGCAATAATGACCTTATTTTGTTGTAATTTTAGGTAAATAACTTTTAAATGAGAGAATTTTTTTATGAATGTTAGTATTATTGGTACTTGTAAAAAAATTTGGTGTAATTTGTCGTAATGCTATAATATTTATCAAATAAGTACTACAAAACATAATTTTAGAATTAAGATTAAACAAAAAGTAAAGAAAAGGGAATAACTTTTAAATTAATGAGAAAATTATGTTAAAATTTTACATAGATACTCAAACATATAATAGAACAATTTATGAAATAATAATAGAATACAAGTAATAATAGAATAATCTATAAAAAGTATTAGAAGGGACGCGGCCGTATTACAACAACTAGATGGTGTAGTTTTTTTAAACAATTTATTCTTCTTATAGAACAGTTCATAAAATTTTCAAAAGTTTAGTAATACTTTGAGATGTGACATACTTCCTTAAAGACAAGTAGTAGTATTAATCTCTTATTAATTAAAAAAATTAGTTATAAATAAATAAGATTGGCTTCAATGACTAAATTAAGCAAATATAATTGCCAACGCGAGTTAAAACAGTTTTTTGGACATGCTCCAAAATAATTCTTCCAAGTTAGGTATAATTTAGATGGTATTAACAATAGTGTACAACCATACATTTTGATCCTGTATCTAGGTTTTCTTCAATGTGATATATAATTAGATAACAAAGAACTTTTTTTGCGGAATCTACTATGGTTTTTTTTTGTAATGATACTTATGCAGATGCAAATTAAATAGTAAACAAGGTTAATGTGTTAGGATACATTGTTAACCTTAAACACAATAATTTATAAAATAGCGTTTCCTAGATGTTTTCATTATTTTGTCGTTCTCTTGTACATATAGAATATATTTATAGAATATATTATTTAATATTGTGTGTATGTACATATATTTAATCTTGAATTCATTTTAACACAGCGTTCCTCCTATGCCATTGGAAAATAAAAACTACTCTTGGAGGGGAAGCAGTAGTGACAGTGATGTTAATGATACAATAAATCTAAAATCTCCTGAATGTATAGCTTCTAATTTTTTAATACATAGTAGTACATCTGATTCAACACAAGTTAATCATAAAATAGCTCATAAACGTAAAAAGAGAAAAAGATGTGAGCCAGAAATCATGACTTCTTCAGGAATATTGTCTAAAAAGACCAGAGTAATGTTAAGAAAAGATAAAACACAATCGGTAAGAGTACAAGAGATTTTGTTTCTGAACTTTCTGAACTGTGTACACTTAAAGTGAAATAAGTATAAGTTTAAAAGTTAACGAAAGTAAGAAAGAATGTTCTAATGCAGTGTAGTGCAAGAATAAAAAACAAATTTAATTAAGTACAATTTATAAGAATAAACAATTGAATTTGTTTCTAATAATATGTATTAATGAGTAGGGACAGAAAACAAAAGCAAATAAAATACAAAGGAAGAAAATGTTAGAAAACAAGTTGAGCAATGGACAAAAATCAATTACAAATTCTAATGTTACAAATAATTTAAAAGAAGCTTCATATATGAACGGTAACTATGAACGTTTATATTAAAACATTTTTGAAGGTTCTCTAGACTTTTCACATAATACAAAAATTGGTTTAAATTTTGTGAATAAGTTTATAATTAAATATATTTATATAGGCATTTCTGAATTTTTTTTTGAAAGTTTTGCAAAAAAAATTTACTGTATACTTTTCCTTCAATGACTTTAAAATAGCATTGAGTCTTGTAATAGATAATTAAATAATTTTATTGCTGACAAAAGTGGAAAATTGTGTAAAATTGTATTCATAAGAAATAATAAAGTTTATAAAGAATATTTTGATTAAAAAAAAAAAGGAAGTTGTAGAGAATTTTCTATGAGAGTATAGAATGTTTATAAATTGTATAATTCTTTTGTTATTACATTATTATTTTAAACATTAAAAAAAATTTTTTTATTAATATCAATATAAAAGAAAATACTTTTAAATAATAAATTATTTTTATTTAAATTTTTATTTATTATTTTGAAAAAGCTAAAAACTCTTTTATTAAAAGTTATATACGATTAAAAAATTTTTTTCCACTTTTTTTAGCTGGAAAACCTTAAAGATTGACATAATAGTTGCATTATAAAATATATTAATTACAATTGATATATTTGTTGCAGATTTCAAGCATACAGAAAATGACCAACAAATTATTAAACCATGTTTTGTTAAATTAAATACTCACATTATTCAGAACTACATGTTGAATCGCGAAAAGATTGCGAAAAGTAAGCAAGACGTACTGCATGATTCAAAATTCTTGTATACAGATACTTTACAGACTAATAGAAATATTTCCCAAGTAAAGTATACTATTTCGCGATTAATCTCAACTAACTTTGAAAACTTTAAACGTACGTCAATCAAACAATGTTGCGTGGCATTAAACGATAATATTATTAAAGATTCGTATGTGTTGAATAACAAAAAAAACATGGAAGATAATATTGATATAAGAGATAAATCAAATACATCTCATATAATTTTTCATAATTTATCTGAAGTCACTCCAAACTGCAATAAAAGTATAGAATTTGCGCCAAATAATATTAGAAAAAGTAAAAATCTAATAACAGAATGTTTTGTAAAATTGGAAAGATTAAGAATAAGAGAATTTGTGAAAAAAAATAGCATAGTGTTTAACAAACAAGAGCAAAAAATAGTTTCTAGCACTCCTATTGGCTCACAAGTCAAACCTACCTGTTCAGTAATATTTTCTCCTATTAATAACATTGATGACGAATCACATTGGAAGAAATGTTTACTAGCGACTACAAAGGAAGATATGTCCAACATCGATCGGAGAAACTGTTGTTCTTCTATACATGAAGCACAAACCCAAGTTTTATTGTCACAAAAACCACAGGTGTCTATGAATTTTGCTGTTAACAATGAAATAACGACTTGCAAGGATGATATTCACGTGGTTTTTACACAGAAATTTGAAACGGAAATTCCACATTCTTTAAATATATCTCTTGCAAATAGTACAAGTCAATCACGATCATTATTTAGTGACATAACGTATAATCACTCAACGAAACGTATAGATGAAGATAATATAGGAAAGAAAGATCTTTTGAATAAATTTATAGAAATGGACCTGATAGATTTGCCTGTCGATTTAAAACGAGAGCAATCGTTCAACAGTAATACGCAAACTGATGCAAGAAAAATTCCAAACGAATTATTGAAGAATAAATATCTAGAGAATTACGATATGGAAAGACATGTTGCAAAAGCGATTTGCGAAAAGATTAAAGATGAAAGTATTAACGTTGATAGAAGTAGTTTATTTGATGAAAGTTGGGATAACATCAAAAATGTTAACGCTCGCGTGTTGCTTACGCGATTGCAGGATCCAATCAGAATAGGAAGGAGGACGCGGTATTCCAAATGGCATCTAAGTATGTTGAATGAGTGTTCCAATAATGAAGACATGCGATCGAATAACGAGATACTTCACTCTGTAACTGATAAAGCTCTTTCTACTGTTCGATATAATTTCGAATACTCTAGGAATGCAATAAATTCTTTTGATTACTCTGAATTGTCTAATGATATGATTCAACACAATGCTACAAACAGACAAATAAATAGGTCTGTTTTTTTAAAACCCGGGAAGAGTTGGTCTAGATCTTTGTCTATATTAAATAATGTAAATGATGGAGCTAATTTGGATAAATTGAGTGTTGGAAAGGGAAAAAAGTGGAGGCATAGTGTTAGAAATATATTAGATATGCAGAAAAAAGGTAATTTTTTATATTATACATATATGTAATAAAATACATAGAGCAGAGTGGGCTAATTTGGATTGTTGTTCCAAATAGGATCTTTTTAATTAAAATGGATACAGTTAAGTAGATTTGCGGGGTATTTATAATGTAAAGCCCTTATAATACCGAACATGTAATAGCAGTTTGAAGGTTCTCTGTCATTACATTCATAGAATAGATGTGAATATGTATTTTTAGCCATCGTGTAAACATTTTTTAAAAGAGAATTCTTGTAAATTATTATTTAAAAGGTACTAAAATTTTGAAAGATAATTTAAAATAATTAAAGAGTGTAGAATTCAAAAATATCAATTATTTTGTGATTTATTGTAAAATTTGTTCTAAAGTTCGAAAGGACTCTTGCCCAAAGCGGACTTTTACATCGGAATTGCAATCTGATTGTAGCACTAGTAATCGATCGACTAAATCCTAGAAATGTTAAATTAGTAAAATATTATGAGTTATTAGACTTGGAATAATTGAATTTATTAATTTCAATTTTAATTATATAATAACAATATTGTAACATGATCGGGAAACGTCTAATTATATAAACTATTACTATTTATTTTTTTTAATAAAATTTTTATTTTTACTGTCAATTTGCTCGTTTTACTCAATACTAAAAAAAAGTACATTGAAATGTTTTAAAATCCTATTTGAGAATATGGAATTTAAATAGAAGTATTTCAAACTAATAATTCCAAATCAGGCTGGAAATAGCAATTTACATTTTTTATTATAGTTTAACACAAGTAAGAGATACGTCAAAATGGTTTCAAACAAAAATGAAGAAAATTAAATTATATTTCGAATGGCACCTTCGACTTTACGATCGGACTTTATTTGTGTTTTCTAGAGAACAAAAACTGCAAATAGATCCGACTTACTCCACTCTTCCCTATATTACGTGTGCGTACTGTAAAGTAA
This sequence comes from Solenopsis invicta, assembly GCF_016802725.1. Lineage (NCBI taxonomy): Eukaryota > Metazoa > Arthropoda > Insecta > Hymenoptera > Formicidae > Solenopsis > Solenopsis invicta. The sequence continues at coordinate 13,877,041 of NC_052666.1, read as the reverse complement.
TCTGTACAGAAAAAAGTATTACATTAGTAAAAAATTAAAAATAATTTAATGTTTTATTTAACAATTATTATTTTATATGTAAATAAAACATTGCATTTTTTACATACAGTAAGTGTAAAAAAATATTTAGGAAAAATATAAAGGAATATATTTTTCTCGTGTAATATTGGAAATTTTAAATTGTAGATTTTTCAGCTGCACAAGCGATCAAATCGTGCGTGGTTGATACAGTAATGACCATATTTTTTGAATTTTGTTTTTGGTAACTTAGCAATTTATTAAGAACAAAATAGATTGTATGCACGCATGCGCGCATTATACAAACATACAGAAAAGAATAAGATAAATTGATTAGTATAAAGAAAACACATTGTTGCTTTCAACAAAATTATACAATTTGCTATTGCATATTTGCAATTACTTTAATACTTTTATATTTAGAAGGAACTATATTATGTAAGAGGAATTATATTATGTAAAATAACTAATTTTATTTTTAAGAAATAATTTTTAATAAAAAAATTTGATACGTTTAAATTTCAGTAAAAAAATGTTTTTTTAATATTATAATATAGTCATTTAAAGAACGCGATACAACTGTTTTAATAATAACAATATTAAAAATTTTAATTCTTTATTTGTCGGTATTATTTCTTATCCGTTATTTTCTTTTTTGATTTATTAAAATTATTATTAAATGATGAGAATATAATACAGGGTTGGGTAACAGTTTAATAACGGTCAAACATCTCGAAAACTAAGCATTTTAGAAGTGTTTCAGATAAAAGTTGTAGGGTTTCAAAAGATCTATTTACTGATCTTATCAGTTTGACCTTGAATGGCGTCGCCATATCGAAATCACATTAATCTTCAAACACACCGATCCCATAAAATACATAACACATTTTTTGGTCTGGGAGACTTTTTCAACTTTGAGAAATTATAACTTTGGTTTCAATCAATATTTTTCTACGATTTTTTTTAAAACAAAAGTTCAACATTTCAGGAGTGTGACCGCACAATCGGCATTGCCGAAAAATAATTTATTGTGAAGTTATAAAAGAAAAACCATTAAGCAAAAATGAGAAATTGTTCAAAAATCCACTTTTTCTTTAAAAAATTATCTTCGTAACAAAAAACTTTTAAGGACTTTCAAATACGGTGTTTTAAAGCTGAAGAGTAATACTTTCAAAAAAAGAAATTATGGTATTGTCCTTTCTTTTAAAAAGTATAATTATATAACAAGGAGAATATGAGGTATTTTTGGGTGTCTAAAAATTCACTTTTTTTTAAATTATATTTTTGCAACAAAAAACTTGTAAAGACTTTACAATACGACGTTTTAACCCTTAAACACGTAAGTGGGTTTGAGAGACCCTATATGAAGTTTCGAACGCTTTCTATGTGAAGACGAAATGAGATAGAAGGTTCGGACCAAGACGTTAAAAAAGTTTGAAATCTCTTTCGATTGATATGGTTGATCATTTTTTTGTTTTAGGTTAACTAGAATTTGAACGGCACGGCAGCAAAGTTTTGTTAGGGTCGCAATGCGACCCATATAGTGTGTAAGTAAAACTTTTTTTGTGAGTATTTTACATAAAAAAGCTGGACAAAATACGTTCAAACAAGTCGGTTTGCGGATGTTACTTGCATATACTTTGTTGGAATACTATAAAATGCTGTAGAAAAGGGAGTTTTTCCGAAATATCATGAAACACATCAATTTTCAATTTTAGAAACGATTTAATCAAAAATTCCTCATAATTCGCTTTGTTACATAAGTACATTTTTTAATAGAAATGACAATAATATAATTTTTTTTGGAAGTATGAATTTTTAGCTTTAAAACGCCGTATTGTAAAGTTCTTTAAAGTTTTTTGTTGCAAAGATATGATTTTTTTTTAAGTGGATTTTTAGATGCCCAAAAATACCTCATTTTCCATGTAACATAATTATACTTTTTAAAAGAAATGACTTTGCTAAATTTTATTTTGAAAGTGTGACTCTTTAGCTTTAAAACGCCGTTGAAAGTCCTTAAACGTTTGTTGTTGCGAAGATATGATTTTTTGAAGGAAAAGTGGATTTTTGACCAATTTCTCATTTTTACTTAATGGTTTTGCTTTTATAACTTTACAATAAATTATTTTTTGGCATTGCCGATTGTGCAGTCACACTCCTGAGATTCTGAACTTTCATTTATAAAAAAGCAATTGTAGAAAAATATTGATTGTAATCAAAGTTATAGCTTCTCAAAGTTGAAAAAGTTTCCTAAACCCGAAAATGTGTTTCCATATTTTACAGGATCGGTGTGTTTAAGGGTTAAAGCTAAAGTCATACTTTCAAAAAAAAAAAAAAAAAAAATTATTACACTGCAATTTCTATTAAGAAATGTACTTACGTAACAAGACGAATATGAGATATTTTTGATTAACTGAAGGTGTCTAAAATTAAAAATTTATGTGTTTGATAATATATTTTGGTCCTTACGCAGAAGTCTTTTTTTTCACGGCAGTATAGTATTTTAACTTTAGACAGAGTAACATATGCGAACGGACCTGTTTAAACGTGTTTTGTCCACGTGTTTTTTTTTACATACGATTACTCACAAAAAAGTTTTACTTACACACTATATGGGTCGCATTGACCCTAACAAAACTTTCTGCTGTGCCGTTTGAATTCTAGTTGACCAAAAAAGTTGATCAACCATATCAATCGAAAGAGCTTTCAAACTTTTTTACGCCCTAGTCTGAACTTTTTGTCTCATTTTGTCTTCACACAGCAAGCGTTTGAAACTTTATATGGGGTCTCTTAGACCTACTTATGTGTTTAAGGGTTAACTTTTTTAAATAGAATATCTTATTTTAGATTCCAGAATTTAATAGTTGGTGTCAAGAGCTTTCCAGAACATTATAAATAAATTTATTTTCGGTAAGTATTTTCCGAGTTGTGAGGCTTAAAAACTACAGTGTACTGTAACTTTTAAGCGTCATAAGTCATAACTCGGAAAGTACTTTTATGAAAAATAACTTATTTATAGTATTTTGGAAAGTTCTTGAAATTGACTACAAGAAAATGCAATAAAAAATATAGAATGTTAGGGATGTACCGATATCTTTTATTTAGGGTACTATCGATACTCTAATATTATATCTTTTATTGCATTTTCTCGTAGTTGATTTCGAGAGCTTTCTAAAATACTATAAATAAGTTTATTTTTGTTAAATACTTTTCGAGTTATAACGCTTAAAAGTTATAGTACATTGTAGCTTTCAAGCCTTAGAACTCGGAAAGTAATTAACGAAAATAAACTTATTTGTAGTGTTTTGGGAAGCTCTTGACACCAGCTATTAGATTCTGAAATGAAAAATAGGATGTTCTGTTTAAAAAAGTTAATGTGATTTTGATATGTTTTTGGCGCTGCCATCCAAGGTCAAACTGATCAAATAGATCGATAAATAGATCTTTTGAAATCCTACAATTTTTATCTGAAACACTTTTCTAAAATGCTTATTTTTCGAGATGTTTGACCGTTTCCGGACTTTTACCTAACCTTGTATATATATTTTTTAATGAAACTACAAAATATTTTGATACAAAGCAAGTTGCACATGTAAGCAAATTGCTAATGTTTCATTCATTTTGAGAGTATCTTTATTTTTAAAATATTAAATAATGAAGTAACTTAATGTTAATTAGACATAATTTGTTTACGTAAAAATTTTACGTAATTTTATCAAGAAAAATATTTTTATTATTCATAATAATTTCCGTAAATTAAGAAGAAGAGAACATATTATATAAAAGATAATATCTTCAAACCAAGAAATAGAATTTTTTAATATTATAAAAATAATCGTAATATGGGTCATCTTCTATTATAATATTAAAATAAAAGTATAGTTTTTTCCTTAAAATTGAAACAATTTTTAAAAATTAATAACTTGTTTAATGTTGTTTCAATGAAAGCACTTTAAAATTCATTATTGGCTGTTTAGAAAACAGAAAAAGCATCAGTTTTGCAATTATGTGAAGATTCTTTAATATTGTTGGTTCTTGTCCTTCGTTCCTGGATTTAATTATGAATTTATAACCAATTGTACTAAAAAATCTTATAACAGTTGCAAAATTGATTTTCTCCGCTGAATGCAGTCAAGATTTGTTTGAAAAAAAAACAGCTGAAGGTTATTTATTAAACAAAATTTTTATTTTGATATGCTAACCAATAACAATTTATGAACATATGTAATAAGAGGTGTCTTGTGAGTTTTATATTTTTAAATTTTGATGTTATTTTACATTGTATAATTTTCAATGTAGCAATTTAAAACTTTTTATTTCAAGATTTACACGTTTTTAAAATAATAAGATGGAATGAATATAAAAAGAAATTCAACTCTTATATTTTGAGCTTTTTATAAATGGGTAGGCTTTATAGTATTTAATAAACTAACAGTGGACGTGTTCTGATACACATCCTCAATACTGAAAATTTATTATATATGTTGCGTCAATTTTATATTTTTAATACTGGCAGAATGTTAAAGTACGACTAGTATTACACAATGTGAAAAGGCGAGTTTTTTAATTTATTAATAATCTTGCTTATAAAATTTGCATTTGCATACAATATGATTTATTGATCAATGAATTAAAAAACTTGCTCTATTATATAGTACGACAGGCTATTACTAAAATTGTAATAATCGTTATGTGCAGGAATTTTTCAAAGTTGCTTGAAAGAAGGCAGAGATGATACAGATCTATCTAGGCTTAGTGCATCAAATGTGTCATCGTTCAATGATAACAAGTGTAAAAATTTTAACTTTGTGAATTACCCTAGATTTTCTAAAAGGATCTCGATAAGAGTTGTTCCTAATAATACAAGTACTGAATGTGACGTCAAAGACACTCCGTTTCTCGAAGCGTTTGGAATAACTGCAGAAAAATCTCCGAGTTTGAAATTATCATGTAAGTATTTTTGCTTGCATATCGCTATGCACTAGTGTTGACTTAGTCGCTTAATTTATTTGTAAACTAAAATAATTGACTAAAAATTTGAAAATATATAATTATTATTAATGAAGTCAATTAATGAAATTATTATCAAATTTTGTATCTTTTTGCTTAAATAATCGATTAAAAACTAATGATAAGCATAACCATAATTGATTTAATTGATTATTATATAAATCAAATCGTTGATTAAAATATTTAATTTTTAATTGATAATTTTTAATTAGATTTTAAAAATTATGTTAAAAATTTTTTATGAATAATTAGGAAAAAATGTGTTTGTCATATCGAAAAGATATTTAAATTAGTCGATAAATTATTTTATTTAGCAATCAAATAAATCAGTGACTAAAATGAATGATTAACAATTAACAATTAACGATTACTTTTTTTTTTAAATAGTTAATGGAATTAATTATAATTACATGAAACTATTTTAAAAGAATTGACAATGAGTCTTATTCAATTTTGGTTAGATTTTTGCTGATATTTCTTATGTGATTTTTAAGTTTAACAGCGAGCTGAATAATTTTCAATTTTGAAACATTGTTATAAGTTGAACATAATATCAGTAAATTGCTATTTAATAATGATGCTAAAAGAGCATTTGTTACTCTTTCCTCAATTACAATAAAGAATTTGTTGTGAAAAATAAAACTTGCACACACGCATGCACGTATACGTTAGTCTATTTTTTTTATTATTATTTGTTGTTATTACATGCGCTGTTGATATACATTTTTTTAAACGTAACCAATTATTATGACAAATATTACCGCATACTTTATGGTCGAAGTGGCTAGACATCGGTTTCAAAAAATCAAGAGATTTCAAATTTGATTCCTGGCTGAAGTAAAATTTTTTTGTAAATTTTTGACAGTATTTGGGGAAAGTAGTAAGCGAGGAAAGAGAATAATAGATATTTGTTAGCATTATTATTATTAAAATAATTAATTTAATATTGATATTATTTAATTTATAATTGTATATTAAGAACGAAAATTTATTTAACGCTCACAGTTTACTGAACTTGAAAAGCTATATAGAAGGAATATAAAAGGAATAAAGCTTATTTTTAATTGGTTTTTATATATTGATTGACGTTATTTAATTATTTTTTTATTATAAGATTTATAATTTTTTTGATGAAACGATTAATTAATACCCAAGATTTATTTTTGAGGCAATTAAAAAATTTTAATTATTTATTATTATCAAGAACACTACATTACAATTATATTTTTAGTTATAATTATCAATCAATAAGTTGATTACATTTTATCTAATATTGTTATGCATTGTTATTTATTCATTTTATGACACTGACGTAATTACATGTTGAACAAAATGTTATATTAATTGAAATGAATTGGACAAATGTTTACAGATCGGAAAGAATCGTTGAAACATGATCAAATCAGTAGTCATTCTACAACTGCGAGAGATGTTGTTTTACAGAGATGTTTGCAAAAGTGTTACATATCTTTTGCAGAATGTTTTCCAGATTCGTATGTAAAGCTTTATACATTCAGATTATTTACTACCTGAAAAACCAGAAAAACCTATATTTTTTAAGGGATTTCTTTTTCATGTTTATGAAAATCATGGATTTTCCTAGGATTTTATTAGTACTCAAAGAAATTTTTAAAATTTTATTTTTAACTTTTTTCTTTTTTTGACAAAATTTTATTTCTTTGATCATTTTTCTTAATAATGCAAAATGTTAATTTAGACAGTACATGATATTTATAACAAATAATCATAAGTATAATATTTATATTATTTATTTATCTATCTATAGATTTGTGGAACCCCGTTGATACTCTATATCTCTGAACAGAAAGCAAAGATCGCTGAAATCGATACTTTTTACCGGTTTTTTTTTGTTATGAATTTTACGAGTTTATTTGACGTGAATTAAAAATTACACACAAATGCAGTTTACAGCGTTTGAAAGCGTGAATCTTTATTTTTAATTTACTTGTTGAGCGTTGTGCGATTTTGATTTATTGAATTATTCAATAATGAAGCAAAACAAACTATTGTTGCTTCAATGTTGTATAATTTAGTGAAAAAAAATCGTACAACGTTTAGTAAGTATGCAAATTAAAGGTATGAACTGCATTTGCGTACAATTTTTATTTTACGTCGTGGAGCTTTGCAAAGTTTGTAAAAAAATTTGAGATTTGACACATCCCCATTTGAATCCGTGTAATTTCGTAAACAATCTGTAAGTTGTTTAATGAATTATCAATTTTGAAAGAGATTTCAAGCTTTAAAATGTTTTTTTTAAACATTTTTTTATGATCATTTTTAACAAAGTTACACTTTCTTGAATTTTGTTTATTTTTGGGAGTCAGAATAGGTGATACTTTAATTTTGATATCGAGTGTATTAATAGTTAAAGTTTTTTTTGAATTTCAATCCTAGTTTTCAATTATATTATAAAAGTTACAGCAATGTAAAAAGTCGCGTAGGGTACGTATATTGTACCCGTATATAGAAAGCTAGGGAGCTAATATTTATATTATTAATATTATATAAATGTTTTATACATATTTTATATGCAGCAAAAAATTCTAAAATCTTTTTATTATGTTATTAAAATATAGTTTAAATATTTAGTAATATTAGCAATATTTTATACAAATATTTTTACACTATGATAAATTATGATTTATTCAATTTAATAAGGAAAGGTACGAAAGTGTTCCCCTTCGATTTTGATGAATCTTTAATATGTTGTAGTACAGATCAAAATAAGAGACATATTTTTTTATACTGGCCCGTTTTCTCTTTTAGGTGAAACCGCCTTTGAAGAAAATCGGTTTCTTTAAAATGTATGAATTGTTGAAAATATAAGAGATAGAAAAAAATGTTCTGAATGAAAGTTGAATGGCTTGAAGAGTACTTTATAATAGTGATAAGAAATTTAAAGTCTTATATTTTTTTCTACTATGTACCTTTTTTCAAAATTTTTATTTCTTTTTATAAGCGAAATAAAGCTTATTTTATTACGAATTTAATGGTATATGATAAAGTTATGTTCCGACATTCCTATTTTTCAAAAATTATTAGAAATGTCTATAAGCATAGTACACATATTCGTCTTTGATTGTTTACACAATAGTTTTACTCATATCTTTCCGTAATAGGAAATGACGAAGACATTTTGAGGATAGTCTGCGTAAATATGATATAAGAATTAAAAATAAAAACTAAAAACATTTGAAAACAACGAAATTTAAAAACAAACTAAAAATAAAAATTTAAAATAGGATTAAAAATTAATAAAGATTTAATTAAGTCTATAAACATAAAATAAAAAAAACAAAACTTAATACTACCACACATGGGTAAAATTTATTTGTATAATTTTTTAAATTACGCGCCACTTTGACAGAATTGAAGAAGTGAGGTCAAGATATGAGGCAAAAAAGCTTACAAATGTCTTAAATTTTTCATCATAAGTTACGTGATATGGTTCTGTCATTTCAACCATGTTGTACTAACAAGGAGTGGGAGGCAAGAACTGTAATGTCAAATGAGATGAATTATAGCTCATTTGAAAGGGGGAAACGAGTATATTAAAAGTGTAAAAAGGTTAGCTTGAATGAGCTTCATTTTTTTTTTAAATTGCAATTAAAGTTTAATATTGGGATGTTTGTACGTTAAGTACAGGAATCTTGAACCATTATCTAAGAGAGCGTCGTGGCTAAGAAGGCTAAGTGCTAGTATTACATTTTACCCTCTGTGACTGACAGGGTTCGAATTTTCACAGCATCAAATTTTTATTTTTTTGATCTTTTGTTATCTTAAATTTTACAATTACATTATTTTTATTACGTTTTTAAATTAATTAATAATAATGTACTTACATATACATGGTTTGTCCCAAAAGTAATGAGCCTCATTTTTTTGCCACGCGATTGTACAGCGCACACTTGCGCGACCGGTTGGAAGTGGTGGGGGGGACTCTATAAGCTTGCCAGCGACGCTTGGTTCAATTGCGTACGAGCACTCGGAGCGGTGGGATGCCATTTTTAGTAAACCTCCGCGCAGAGCCTCGTCGTGGTTAGAATGGAGAGAAGTTTGGAGCAACGCTATGCGATAAAATTTTGCGTCAAACTCCAAAAGACGGCAAAGAAAACGTTTGATATGCTTACTCAGGCCTTTAAGGATGATTGCTTGTCGTACTCGCAGGTCAAAAAGAGGCACAAGTCGTTCGTTGATGGACGCCCAGAACGGGCCTCATCGATCACTTCTTCCCAGCCTTCCTTGAACGACTTGTGCCACTTTTTTACCTGCGAGTACGACAAGCAATCATCCTTGAAGGCCTGAGTGAGCAAATCAAACGTTTCCTTCGTCGTCTTTTGGAGTTTGACGCAAAATTTTATCGCATAGCGTTGCTCCAAAGTTCTCTCCATCCTAACCACGACGAGGCTCTGCGCGGAGGTTTACTAAAAATGGCGTCCCATCGCTCCGAGTGCTCGTACGTAATTGAATCAAGCGTCGCTGGTAAGCTTAGAGTTTCCCCCACCACTTCCAACCGGTCGCGCAGGTGTGCGCTGTACAATCGCGTGGCAAAAAAATGAGGCTCATTACTTTTGGGACAAACCATGTAATAATAAAATTAAGTTACTTTTTATTAATAAAAAAATTAATAAAAATATTTAATAAATTATTTATTATAATAAAATTATTTATAAAGTTTAATAATTAGGCCTTAACAAGCAGATTTATTCCGAAGAATAATATACTTTCTATAATATAAATTATAAGACGTAAATTATAAGATGTTGGTTCTGTGCATGCCTCGGAAGGCGCAACAAGCTAGTAGTAGTAATTACGTGCGTATTGAATAACCGCAAGCTTTAACTAGAGTGCAGGAGAGAGCGGGCGAAAGCGGAAAATCGAAAAAGAGCAACAGGAAGACAGTAGAGCGAGATATAAAGTGAAGAAAATCTATCAAGAGAAAGGCTAACAAAAGCGAAAGGAAACTCATTGGAAGAGTGAGATTAGGAGAGGAAAGCTGTGCATGAAGAAGGCGAGAGAGGTTAGTGCCGCCGTCTACAGTATAGAAGAGAAAACCAAAGAAGAGGACAGACAGCAGGAGAGGTAGGTGAGGCGGAATGGAAGGCGGGCGAGAGAGCGGAGAATTTGTTAGGAAAAAAAGGATAGCGAGAAGCAAGCAGGAGAGGCAGGCCAAGCAACGCGGAAACATTGCAAAGGGAGAGTGGAAGGGGTCGATCCTCGACTTCTACGGGAGGAAGAGAGATCGCTCAGCAGAAGAGGAAGAGAGATCACTCAGCAGAAGAGGAAGAAGGAGAGGAGACACGTCGTAACAATGCCGCCCAGTTGAGTCCGAAAGTAGAAGGGAGATAGAAGGAAAGGTTGAACCGAGTAGGTGAGCTAAGCGCCGAAGCAATGGATACAGGAAAGTTGAAAGTTATGAAATCAAGACATGCTAATATATATGGCAGAAAGTACGAACAGAATGAAGTTAAAAAATGAGAGGTTGGCAGGAAAGATGAGTAAGGAGAGCAGCGATTTAAGAGAAGAAGTGAGGCAGTTTAAGCAGGAAATAGGAATAGAGAGAAAGAAGGATAGGGAAAGACTCGAAGTTATGGAAAAGAGGCTGAAAATATGGGAGAAGAAATGGACGAGACGAAAAATGACAAGAGAATCGGAAAAATAGAGAAAAAGTTAAATGACCTGGTAGACAGAGGCAGCACAGAAGAAAGCATGATTAAAAAGATGGAAGATTTGACGGAGAAAAAGGATAGAGAGGATAGAAAGAATAACAATAATAAAAGGGATAGTATGCAAGGAATACGGGCAGAAACTGAGAGAAGACTTGGAGAATTTCATTGAAGAGAAAATAAAAGTAAAAGCAGAGGTGAAATACGCGAGGAAAATAGGAAGAGGCAACATGATAACAGCAAAGATAGGCAGCTTTGAACAAAAAATAAACATAATGAAGAATAAGAGTAAGCTCGGCAACACTGGCGTGTACATTGAACACGACAGAACGTTTAAAGAGATAGAAGTACAAAGAAAAATAGTAGCAATAACAAAAAAAGAGAAAGAGAAAAATGAAAAATTAGAGGTAAAAATAAATAGTTTTTCGGTAACATCTTGTTCATTTTTCTTCATTTCTTATCTTCAATCCATGTTTCTGTTAAGTTTATGATGTCAAAATTTCCTAGATATTCCCAGAACTCTTCGTCTTTATTGCCTAAACCTGCTACGTTCCAGAAAATTATTTTCAATTTCCTGTTGCCTTTAATTGGAAATTGAAATATTGGAAATTAAGAATAAACGGAGTATGGTATAAATGGAACGAGTACAAAAATAATTTGGTAAAGTAGGTTTTTCACAAACAGCAGGGACAAACTGCAGTATATGGAAACAGAGGTAAGGGTAGGCGGGCAGGCAACAAGCAAAAGAATCTAAAAGAGAAAGAAGCAATTAAAGGCAACAGGAAATTGAAAATAATTTCCTGTTGCCTTTAATTGGAACGTAGCAGGTTTAGGCAATAAAGACGAAGAGTTCTGGGAATATCTAGGAAATTCTGACATCATAAACTTAACAGAAACATGGATTGAAGATAAGAAATGGAGAAAAATGAACAAGATGTTACCGAAAAACTACAGATGGGAAATGCAAGATGCTAAGAGGAATAAAGTAAAGGGCAGGAGCGCAGGAGGAATGCTGGTAAGGAGGGGTGAGGAAAACGATAGCGATAAAAGATTTTAAAAAAGAGAAAAAAGATTTGATGAGTATAGAAATTAAACTGAAGGAAGAAACATGGAAAATAATATCCATATACAACAAAATGGATAAGAAAAGCCAACTAGAAGCAATGGAAGAGGAAATAGAAAGAGGAGAATAGAAGAGATTCATAATAGGAGATTTTAATGCTAGAATTGTGGAGAAAGGAAGCATAGTGTGGAATGAAGAGGACGAGGAAGAGGAAAGAAAATCCAAGGATAAGGTAATGAACAAGCAAGAGACCTAATAAAAAAAGTGGAAGAGTTAGGTCTAGGAATCCTGAATGGAAATAAAAACGGAGATGAGGAAGGAGAGTTAACCTTTGTGGGAAAACTTGGAATATCGGTGATTGACTATGCGATATGCAATGCAGAGGCATGGGAAGAAATAGAAAGTATGAAGATAGCGGATAGAACAGAGTCGCAGGCCAATAGAGCTAACTCTAGAAGTACAAATGGAATCGGAAAAGGAAAAAAAGAAAGAGGAGAGAGAGATTGAAGATTGGATGGAAGATGGATGCAGAGTATACAGGGATAAGCTGGAGGACAGAAGGGAGCAAGCAGCGGGTGCAAGAGAAGAATGGGAGGAGCTGACGAAGGAAATGAAAAAGGCGATACAGAAGAAAAAGATCAAGGAGAGGAGCATGGTACCAGGTTGAAGAGCATGGTGGGATGCAGAGAGAGTAAAACAGCACTAAACAAGCTTTTAAGAGAATGCTGAAAGGCAGGGTAGAAAGGAAAGCATACATTTAAGCTAAATAACACAAAGAATTATGCAAGATGAAGCAAGAAGAAGAGAAAAAAGAACAGGAGAAACTAATGGAAATAAAGGACAGAAATGAGGTGCTTAAATATATAAAAAAAACAAAGACAGCAAAGAGAAAGCCCAGATGAAGAAATAGAGAAAGAATAATGGATCAGACACTTTATGAAACTGCTGGATGAGGAAGGAAACAAGAAGAATGAAAAGAAGCACAAGAAAGGAGAGAAGAGAAGGAAGAATCATAATAAGCGAAAGGAAAGTAGAAAAGGTAATTAGAAGACTGAAGAAAAAGAAAGCAGCAGGAGAAGATAATTTAAAAAATGAAGCTTGGTTGTATGCACATGGGAGGACGAAAGGAAAATTGGGGAGACTGAGAAAGAAGGATGATAATGTTTAACGTCTTGATTAAGATTATAGTAATGTACGGAGTAGAAGTATGGGGCTGAGAGGAAACAAAACCAGTCGAGGCTTTACAAGAAAGGTACATAAGGTGGATAACTGGATTTGAAAAATGTATACCAGGATACATATTAGGAGTACAAATTGAAAACCGCCGTTTTTTGTCAAAATTTGAGGATTGATTGTTGAAAAATGGTTACATACTTATTCTTGAAAGTATTGTCCATCGCTGGCCACTACTTTCTCCCACCTTTCGGGCAGCATACGAATCCCGTGTCGAAAAAACTGCTCGTCTTTTGCGGCGATCCACGAATTGACCCAGTTTTTGGCCTCTTCGTAATAATGGAAGTGCTGCTCAGCCAGGCCATGCACCATTGATCGGAACAAGTGGTAATCTGAAGAGGCGATGTCAGGAGAATACGGCGGAGGTAAGACGTCCCATTTCAATGTTTCCAGATAGGTTTTAACGACCTGAGCAACATGTGGCCGAGCGTTGTCGTGCAGCAACATCACTTTTTCGTGTCTTTGCTCGTATTGTGGCCGTTTTTCCTGCAATGCTTGGCTCAAACGCATTAGTTGTGTTCGGTAGCAAGTTCCTGTGATGGTTTCACCCGGTTGCAACAGCTCATAATAAATCACGCCGAGCTGGTCCCACCAAATACACAGCATGAGTTTCGAGCCATGGATGTTTGGCTTGCCCGTCGATGTTGATGCATGGCCGCGGTAGCCCCACGATTTTTTTCGCTTTGGATTATCATAATGGATCCACTTTTCATCGCCGGTTACAATACGATGCAGAAAACCCTTCTGTTTTTGCCGTTGGAGCAGCTGTTCGCACGCGAAAAAACGCCGTTTGACGTCTCGGCTTTAATTCGTATGGCACCCAGTGTCCATGCTTTTGGATCATTCCCATGGTTTTCAAACGATGTGAAATAGCTTGCTGAGTCACGCCCAATGAATCTGCAAGCTCCTGTTGCGTTTGAGATGAATCTTCATTCAGTAATGTTTCCAATTGTGCGTCTTCAAACTTTTTCACCTGTCCGGGACGCTCCTTGTCTTCTACGCCGAAATCACCACTTTTGAAGCGTTGGAACCATTCTCGACACATTCTTTCACTAATGGAAGCCTCACCATAAGTTTTTACAATCATTCGACTCGCCTCAGCCGCAGATTTTTTCGAATTGAAGGCAAAAAGCAAAACTTCCCGCAAATGACGCTTATTGGGCACAAATTTCGACATTTTCGATCACCAAAAAATATATAACGCCGATAAAAATTCACAACTGCAATGATAAGGAATTGTTGCCAGATGCCTGACCTTACATTAAAAATTTTTGATCTAACGTTTGGCGCCAGCATTTACCGCTGGCGCCATCTACTGGAAAACGGCGGTTTTCAATTTGTACTCCTAATAGAAAGAGAGGAAATAAGAATGGATCTGATAAGTATTGAAGAGCAGGCTGAAGAGTGTTAAAATATCAGGAGAAATTTTAAAAAAGTACAGGAAATGAAATTTTGAAAGAATGCAGAAGAGAAATGGAAAAAAGAGAATGAGAAAACACAAGATGGGGAAAAAAATGGAAAAAATGCTTGCAGGAGGAACAAGCAAATGGGAAAGAGAAGCTTCGGAAGACAAAGGACAAGATTTAATAGGAATATGGGGAAACAATTTTAAAAAGAGGAAGGAGGAAGAAAGGAAAAAGATGTTGGAAGAGTCAAAGTCAGCAAGAGACTATAAAAAGTAGAAGATGGAAGAGAGACCAAAGTACCTGGAACGGAAAGGGAAGATGGAAAGACTTCAAATAATAGCTAGGTTTAGATGCTGCAACGAATGGAGAGGAGAAAGATATTGGGAAGAGGAAGGCAAATTACTATGAAGAATTTGTAACGAAAAAAAGAAGACATGGTTCCATATTAAGGAAGAATGCTCGACAAGAACGTCCTTAATGTCTGGAAAGAAGGAGGGAATTGATTGGATAAGAAAAGTAGATAAGCAAAGAAAGGACGCTGAGAAGGTGAGAAGAATGACTGAGGATATAGGAGCGGAAGAAGAGGAAGAATAAGAAAAAGATAGGACAGAAGGTTAATTGTATCAACTTGTTTCTGTAAATAGCTAATGTATTATATTTTAAGAAGTTTTGTGGCACGTGCAACAGAACTATAGTACTGTAGTTCCTTAATTAAGGGGTATTGGTATTTCTCTAACAATTTATATTATATATATATTGTTACGAGCCGAGCCGTCCCTGCGAGGCGAGTTCGAGCTGCGGTGTGAATAAGGCCGTGAAGCGTTCTCCTTGACAACGGCCTTGTTTATTAAAAAAATGAACTGTCTGTGATTTTGGAGTTTGGTGTGTGATGATATGGTCGTGTTTGGTGGTTAACAATTAAAGTGATTTTGTGTTTGATAAAGAAGTCTAGTTCTTTTCCGGAGTGAGAGCGCGAGTAAACAAGTACCCTTTTTTGCTCGTAACATTTTGAAAAGGGGTACTTGTTTACTCGCGCTCTCACTCCGGAAAAGAACTAGACTTCTTTATCAAACACAAAATCACTTTAATTGTTAACCACCAAACACGACCATATCATCACACACCAAACTCCAAAATCACAGACAGCTCATTTTTTTAATAAACAAGGCCGTTGTCAAGGAGAACGCTTCACGGCCTTATTCACACCGCAGCTCGAACTCGCCTCGCAGAGACGGCTCGGCTCGTAACACTATCCCCCTTCTTCAAGGTTGTCGTCCCGACAACTAACGCCAAGGATTTCCAAAAGCTCTTCAATTTCTAGCTTGTGCGCTTGTCTTTTCGTTTTTCGGACAAGGGGGAGGAGAAGACTAAATTTTCCAAGGACTCATCGCCATAAAGGCTCCCCAAGTCCCCGTCTCGGCATTTGCCCTAGGGCCCGCGGAAAACCTTGGATCAAAAACACCGGGGCGAGACGGTCTTCTTAAGAACAAGAAATATTTCAGTGACTCTCTATACGATGTACATCATCTCAAAGGAGCCTTAGAACTGAAATGAAAAACAAAATCCGACAAGTATTCTTTTGTAAATAACATAACTCTGAAAAGAAAAAGCTTTAGTCAGACATCCTATGAACTCATCTCCCAAGGTGAAGATTTCTAGAAAAACACGACGACTTGCTGCTCTACCCCGGGTTACTGACACGGGTTACCGAGCGTCGCTCGCATTATTCCAAAACTCACTTTTTTTAGGAGAAAAAGAAAATGTTTAGATGTTTTTTCCTACCCCAGTTTTTTACTTTGGGTAACTCAACATCCACGATTCAAACCAAAATGACGATTTCCTGCTCTACCCTGGGCTCCTGCCACAGGTTACCGAGCGTCGTCCACTTCTGAGACCCATTTGTAAGACAAACCCATTTGTTCAACCCCGGATCTCAGTTATAGGTTACCGAGTGTTGTCTTCTAAAATGCTGAATCTTATGATAATCTCCTGTCACGGGGACTTTAAGCGTTGTCTGTGTCACTTCCAAATCAACAACAAATAAATTTTGCGGGCTCTGATTCTCTATTCTTACTCCAATTGCCTTTCCAAATACGGTGCTAACCTATCCGCATGAACCACTTTTTTCCTATGTCTCAATGATTTCTGGATACAGAATACCACTTCGCTAAGTTTCCTCATTATCTTATAAGGACCCTCCCAATTTCTTTGTAACTCAGGAGCTTTCCCTTTAACTCTTCGAGGATTAAACAACCAAACCTTTTGCCCTTCCTGAAAAAGAATTTGCTTAACCCCTCGATCATACCTGTTTTTCACTCGAGTAGACCTTAAATCCATTCGTTCCCTAACGTCATTATGTATCGATTCCAACTTTTTTCTTAACCCTCTAACATAATCTTCATCAGAATTTTTTTCAAATTCTGGAGGACTTCCTCGCAACAAATCTAAAGGAAGTCTTAAATCTCGGGCAAAATATAACTCAGCAGGAGTTACACCAGTGGTTTCATGTTTTGAAGATCTGTACGCTAGAAGAAACATTGGAACTCAATGATCCCAATCCTGTTGATTTTCGGAAATAAATTTTGGTAAATAACTAATTATAGTCTGATGTTGGCGCTCTACCTGTCCATCAGACTGAGGATGTAAGGGAGTCGTCCTTGTTTTCCTAATTCCAAGTATACGCATTAATTCCAAAAACACTTTAGATTCAAAATTCCTTCCTTGATCGGTATGAATTTCTAAAGGAACTCCATGTCTAGAAATAACTTCTTTGACTAAAATCTCTGCTATCGTATTAGTCCTAATATTCTTAAGTGGAAAGGCTTCTACTCACTTGGAAAAACAATCAACGATAACGAGTAAATACTTATTTCCAGAAGAAGTTGGAGGAAGAGGCCCAAGTATATCCATTTGTATTCTCTCAAATGGAGCTCCTACATTATAAATTTGTAAGGGAGATTTTCCTTTTCCTGAAGGACCCTTTTTAGAAACACAAATTCTACAAGTTCTACACCATTCTTCAACATCTTGTTTACACGTAGCCCAGAAAAATCTTTTACGAATTTTCTCCAGAGTTTTATTAATCCCAAAGTGACCTCCAGTAGAAGAATCGTGCGCTTCTAAAATTCGTCTAATATGCGTACGCGGAACAACTAGTTGCAAAACTTTTGATTTCAAATTTGGAGACTCCCATTTCTTATAAAGAATACCATTTCTCAAAACAAGTGCATCCCAATATGACCAATAGATTTTACAAGAAGCATCTTTAGAAGCAACCTCTGTCCACGAAGGTCGTTCTCCTGAGACTTTGTTTTGATAGATGAAAGAAATGCTAGGATCTTCTTTTTGATCTTTTTGCCACTCTTCTAAGTTTTCTCCTTCCAAAATAAGACGTCTTACAATCCCTTCCTCTAATAAGCTATTTCTCATTTCCACCTTAGCACAATATTGACACCTGTAATCTTCACACAGTCGTCGAGAAAGACAGTCAGCGTTTTTATGATATTGACCTTTCCGATGGATCACTTCAAATTCATATTGCTGAAGCCTTTCCATCCAACGGGCTAGCTGTCCTTCTAAATCTTTAAAGGACATTAACCATTTTAGAGAAATATGGTCCGTTCGGACCGTAAATTTCCGTCCGTAAAGATAATGACGAAAAGTTTTTATAGAATTAACAATAGCTAACAATTCTCGACGCGTTGTACAATAATTCCTTTCAGCTTTGGAAAATACTCGACTAAAATAAGCAATGACTTTTTCTTCTTCACCTTGCTTTTGTGACAAGACTGCGCCAATTCCTACATTTGAAGCATCAGTATCTAAAACAAATTCCCCGTCTCCCTTTGGAAAAGAAAGACGATGTTAATGCAAGTTTCAGCTTATCAAAAGCTCTCTGACATTCCTCATCCCAAAAGAATTTTACTTGATTTTCAGTTAAAGCATATAACGGTTTAGCTATAGACGAAAATTCTTTAACAAATCTACGACAATATGAGCAAAATCCTAAAAAACTACGAATATGCTTTTTATTATGCGGAATTGGCCAATCTTTTACAGTTGCAATCTTTTCTGGATCCGTTGTAACGCCCTCAACTAATACAATGTGACCTAAGTATTTAATTTTTCTTCCAAAAAGAACACATTTTTTAGGATTAATCTTTAAGTTCGCGGAGCGAATTCGAAGAAACACCTTTCTCATGTTTTCCAACATTTCTTCAAAATTTTTGCCGAATACAATAACATCATCGAGGTAAACTAAACAAATCTTTGATAATAAATTTTGCAAAATCTTCTCCATTAATCTTTCAAAAGTCGCAGGGGCGTTACACAATCCAAAAGGCATCACATTAAATTCCCAAAGACCATTACCGATAGAAAAGGCAGTCTTTTCTTTATCTTTTGAAGAAATTTTTATTTGCCAATAGCCGCTTTTTAAGTCTAAAGAGGAAAACCAATCGTTACCTGTTAATTGATCGAAGATGTCATTAATCCTCGGTAACGGAAAAGAATCTTTTTTAGTAACATCATTTAATTTCCTATAATCCACACAAAATCTGATAGTTCCATCTTTCTTTTTTACCAAGACCGCCGGAGAAACCCAGGGACTTCGAGATTCTCTAATAACTCCATGTTCCTTCATATCCTGAATAATTTTTTTTACCTCTTCTCGCAAATGAATTGGAATCCGTCGAGGTGTCTGTTTTATTGGGGAAGAATCTTTTACATTAATGACATGTTCAACAATATCACAATTCCCTGCAACAATTTCATCAGAAAATACATCCTGAAATTCAATCAAAAATTTCGCAAAAATTTCTTTCTGACTTTCCTCCAAATTTTCTGAATCCTTAATAAAAAGCTCTTTCAAAATATCAGAAACTTCCCTGGAAAAACTTTCCATACGAGAACATCTTAAAATATTTTTTTCATTAGATAAAAATTGAGTTCCAAAAGCGGAATCAAATACATTTTTTAAATTCACGATTTTAAGAAAATCTACTCCTAAAATACAATCATCACTAATGTCAGCAATTAACATTGGAATCTCTACAGAATAATCTCCAAGTTGAACTTTCACAACTGTCTTGTATTTAATTAAAATTTTCTCCTCCGTAGGATATTTCAAACCACAATCAAAAATCTCGACTTTCTGTTTATTAAAATCGACAAAACTACTATTTAAAATTGATACACCAGAGCCCGTATCTATTTTAAAGACACAATATTTATTATTTACTTCTCCAGAATAGCAAAACTCATTTAAATTACATTTAATTCTGTTTAATCTATAGGAATGTTTAATTCTCTTTCCCATAACCCTCGGGGCTCTTCTTCTCTTAGTCAAACTCACCCCGTCAAGTTCGACTATACCCCGTTTCCCAATTTCCCGGGACATTCAAAACGTAAATGTCCCTCTTTCCCGCAAAGCCAACATTCCATTCGATTTTTATTTTCGTATCTTTTTCCATTTCCATTTTGTTTTATGAATTTACTTTTATTTCCATCTTTACCCTGTTTCTCTTCTTTTTCAACATCACTCTCTCCTTTCCTTAAACTGAAATAATTCTCTTTTCTTTTATAAAAGTTAAAATTACTTCTCTTTTTCTGTTCAAAGTAACTTTCCTGGATAGATTTTACTGTCTTGGCTCTTTCGATCGCTACTTTTAAAGATGATATTCCCTCTAACTGAAGAGTTCTCCTTATGAAACCGTCCGATATCGCAGAAACAAATTGTGCACAAGCAATTTTGTCCCGAACGGAATGTGGACATTCGGGATACGCAAATTGAGACAATCTCTCAATTTCTGCCCCAAAAGCAGCAAAATTTTCCCCAAACTTTTGTTTCCTATTCGTAAATTGACAGTAATAACTTTGTAGAGAATGAATTTCCCCGAATCGCAATTCTAATTTTGATTTTAATTCCGCGAATTTAAAATTATCCAAATCTTGAACATTTTCTAATACCGCGCGAGCTTTTCCTCTTAAGCACGAAACGAGCACGGCAGTTTTCGTCTCCTCATTCCAACGACTCGCCCGAGAAATTAAGTTAAACTGCGAAAAGAATTCACGTAACGGAGTACTTCCGTCAAAAGTATCTGGTTTTAATTTAAGACCCGACTCATTGTTTAACAAAATTCGAGAGGTTTCCTCCTCTCCCGTGATAACAGTTTCTCTCTCAAGAGGCAAAATGTTCTCGCGTGCATCTCTGGTTTTATTAGCGGCACTATTACAAGAAAGACTTAGCTGGTTTTCTTGAAGATGCCGGAGTTCCATTTCTCGTTGTCGCAGAAGCGTCACAAGATCCTCCTGCTGCCGTATCTGTAGCGCGCGCTCTTCGCGCATCTGTTTAAGCTCCTCCATCGCCGTCCGAAGAAGCGTCTCCGCGCTCGACGTTTCACCTTCAACACTTTCAGGAGTCCGCTCAATTCTCGTTGTTAACATTGCATGCCCGGCGTCTCCCGAGGAACGTGTGCAGATCCCTCGGCGTGGGGTATTTGTAAGAGGCATTGTATGTCGTTTCTCTCTGTCCGTCCGTTCGATCCCGGACGAGCCCCCAAAATGTTACGAGCAAAAAGGGGTACTTGTTTACTCGCGCTCTCACTCCGGAAAAGAACTAGACTTCTTTATCAAACACAAAATCACTTTAATTGTTAACCACCAAACACGACCATATCATCACACACCAAACTCCAAAATCACAGACAGTTCATTTTTTTAATAAACAAGGCCGTTGTCAAGGAGAACGCTTCACGGCCTTATTCACACCGCAGCTCGAACTCGCCTCGTAGGGACGGCTCGGCTCGTAGCATATATATATATATATATATATATATATATATATTGCGTGCGTGCGTGTATATATGTATCTCTTATACGACAAGGTTGCCGTTCGTTGAAATTCCTTGCTATCAAACCCGAAAATATTTTATTGCGTCACGGGCAATGACGGGCTCTCTTAACCGGTAGCTTAGCCATGGAATTGGCAGAGAGGGTGGTTTGTTGCGGGCGGGAAGATAGAAGAAAGCGAGGAAGTTTAAAGAGAACACATAAATTAATTGGACAATTAACAAATATATTTCTGCTGATCTCGGACATTAAATCACTTTGGAACAATTTTTCACGACACGGGCGCGGCCAGAAAATACCACGCGGTTGTCGGTACGAGCTCACAAAACGGAGAGAGTCAGGATTCAATTCTAATTAACAGCGGACAATATACGCCGTGCACACTTAAAACTCTACACGCGCATTCTTATTCTGCACAAGAATACATAGCGACTTGGCTCGAAGTATGCGATCGGAACTACGCAATCGCTAAACAGACACATCTAAACACGACTACGAACAACACGTAAGAGTATTACAATTAACGCGACTTGGCTGTGGCGTCGGCGACGCTCTCAGTAAACGGAACCAAAGAAAATTAAGACGCAACTTGATCGGATGAGGCGCACGATGAGCACGCGGACAGCACGCGATTACCTGCGTGCTCCAATTTCAGCGGAAAATCTTACAGTAAACACGGACTCTAATTACGACCACCGCGCGCGCGACCGATCCGCAAAATTGGTGGCTTTACAATAGTCTTGTTTGTCTCACTACGACGCTGGCTTTGCTCCAAAGATTGTCTTCATAGGCAAAGCGGAAGCAGCTCAGGTCGTCCCTTGTGATGGTTTACACACGACGATCCACAGCGAAGTGATCGATAGCGCGAGAAAATTTGGCAGGCGGCACGCAGGATTTTTTGCCTTATGCACGGGGGCTCGTCGCGCCTTGCTATATATTCCGCCTTATCACGCGGTCTTTAATCGGATTGTTGTGCTGCGGTGCGTAATTCGAGGTAAGTCGGTGTTTTCGGGCAGCTCGCGATTCTTCCCATGGTTTTTCCGAGGCCGGACGGCTAGTTTTACGGACTCTTTGTTGTCCGCTGCCTTTGCGCTCGGGACCAAATCAGGAACATCTCGCAGCTCCTTGTTTGGGGTTTTTCACGCGATGATCTGTGTGGAGTCTCGACGTCCCCTTCGTCTGACTTTCCTTCTTTGCGTCCTGCAATATTCAGCGGTCTTATTGTTGCGTATGGGCACGACGGTAAGAGGTGAATTAATTAAATAAATTGAGATCACTTGTGCGCGCTACTGCGATTCTGCGCACGATCCGTAAAATTCCGAGTGGCAGTATGTTCTTCTTTTTGCAGTCTTCTTGTCGGGTGAGATTTCGTCGATACAAAATCATTAATCGTCAGCCGCCGTTCTGCAAGGCGTCGCTAAAATTTCAGGGACGAACACACGCACACAAAACAAAGACGTGAAATTATTAGCGCACGCGCCGACACGTCCTGCTCCGAGCCGAGAGGACGTAGAGCCGTATCGTGCGCTCCCCGGATCTTATCATCCCTGTGACGGACAGCCGAACAGAATGTCACGTCACAAAATATATATATATATATATAAGGGTCGGACAAAATAATATGAATATTATACAGTTTGTTGTATGTTGGCAACACTGCTGCCGTGTAAATAATGCATATGTAATGCGCAGTTTACGTGGCAGGTCTTGTAGGTTATATTTCAGTGTACTATACGCTTTGTTCTGTGACGGTTATAGCAAGCGATTGGTGAAATGCGTGATCTCTCAGACTTCGAAAGAGGGCAAATCGTTGGTGCTCGGTTAGCGGGGGCGTCGTCTGTGACGAAAACAGTTGAACTGTTTAACGTTTCACGAGCGACAGTATCCACGGTAATGATAGCATACACGAAACATGGTAAAACATTATTGGCGAAGAGGAATAGTGGATGAAACCCAAAGTTAACTGATAGAGACCGACGAATATTAAAAAAGATTGTGGCCAGACAACATGAAACTATTGCGACAAAAGTGACAGCAGAACTCAACGTTTACCTGAGTAATACTGTTTTAACAAAAACAGTACGGCGGGAGCTCCACAAAGCTAACATTTATGAAAGATCTTCAATTGCAAAACCCCTTATAACGGATGCCAACGCTAAGCTGCGAAAGAAGTGGTGCCACGTTAATGAAACCTGGACACTTGATGATTGGAAGAATGTGGTATCGTCCGATGAATCATTGTTTCCTACTAACAGCCGGGTTTATGTATGGAGAATCCCAAAAGAAGCTTACGATCCGGACTGCCTGCTTCTTACAGTCAAGCATGGAAGTTCCGTTATGATTTGGGTAGCTATATCGTGGTATTCAGCTGGTCCTCTTATTCACATTACTAGCCGGATTAGTGCGAATGAATATCTCGACATTCTTAATGAAGTTCTATGACTAGCATACTGCTGCCAAACACTGCCATATTCCAAGATGATAATGCGCCCATACGCACAGCCAAAAAAGTTCAGTCTTTGTTTGAGTAGCATTAGAATATCATCAAACATCTTTCCTGGCCAGTACAATTGCCAGACCTCAACATAATTGAACCGTTGTGGGGAGTTTTAGAGCAGAGAATAAGGAGCATATTACCATTTCCAACATTATTGAAGCAATTGGCAGATGCTTTGGTACAAGAATAGAACAACATTTCGTTGGAAACTATTCAGATGTTCTATGAATCTGTTCCGCGAAGAATTGCAGCTGTTCTACAAGCAAATGGTGGCCCAATACCTTATTAATAAATAAATATTGTGTATATGTTCGCTATTCATATTATTTTGTCCACCCCTTGTGTGTGTGTGTGTGTGTGTGTGTGCGTGCGTGCGTGCGTGCGTGCGTGCGTGCGTGCGTGCGTGCGTGCGTGCGTGCGTGCGTGCGTGCGTGCGTGCGTGCGTGCGTGCGTGCGTGCGTGCGTGCGTGCGTGCGTGCGTGCGTGCGTGCGTGCGTGCGTGCGTGCGTGCGTGCGTGCGTGCGTGCGTGCGTGCGTGCGTGCGTGCGTGCGTGCGTGCGTGCGTGCGTGCGTGCGTGCGTGCGTGCGTGCGTGCGTGCGTGCGTGCGTGCGTGCGTGCGTGCGTGCGTGCGTGCGTGCGTGCGTGCGTGCGTGCGTGCGTGCGTGCGTGCGTGCGTGCGTGCGTGCGTGCGTGCGTGCGTGCGTGCGTGCGTGCGTGCGTGCGTGCGTGCGTGCGTGCGTGCGTGCGTGCGTGCGTGCGTGCGTGCGTGCGTGCGTGCGTGCGTGCGTGCGTGCGTGCGTGCGTGCGTGCGTGCGTGCGTGCGTGCGTGCGTGCGTGCGTGCGTGCGTGCGTGCGTGCGTGCGTGCGTGCGTGCGTGCGTGCGTGCGTGCGTGCGTGCGTGCGTGCGTGCGTGCGTGCGTGCGTGCGTGCGTGCGTGCGTGCGTGCGTGCGTGCGTGCGTGCGTGCGTGCGTGCGTGCGTGCGTGCGTGCGTGCGTGCGTGCGTGCGTGCGTGCGTGCGTGCGTGCGTGCGTGCGTGCGTGCGTGCGTGCGTGCGTGCGTGCGTGCGTGCGTGCGTGCGTGCGTGCGTGCGTGCGTGCGTGCGTGCGTGCGTGCGTGCGTGCGTGCGTGCGTGCGTGCGTGCGTGCGTGCGTGCGTGCGTGCGTGCGTGCGTGCGTGCGTGCGTGCGTGCGTGCGTGCGTGCGTGCGTGCGTGCGTGCGTGCGTGCGTGCGTGCGTGCGTGCGTGCGTGCGTGCGTGCGTGCGTGCGTGCGTGCGTGCGTATATATATATATATATATATATAGGTTTATAGGATGTATCATTAAAGGTGTAACATAGGAATAAGGGAAGTGGAAGGGAATGAGGAAGATTGAGTAAGATAGGAAGAGAGTAAGGAAAGAATGAAAGGATGAATACAGTTAAGACGAAATTTGAATCTAGTTCTATTTCTTGACGAAAACTGAAGGTGCAAATAAAAATTTAAAGAAATAAATGATAAATGATTTAGAGTCTACACGGCTCGTAATTCGTTAACTTTGTAACGACCTGATTTTTCCGCGCACGGGGCGACGTGAGTTTGGCGGACGAGGACGCGGAGGAGGTCGCCAAGAGAACTAGACGTCGTGGATGGTTGATAAAATACTCTTTATTCCGCGTAAACGGTGCGGTACAAGATAGCGGCGTTCTGGGCGCGGCGCGCGGACGGACGAATGACGATGACGTTCGGACGGACGTAACAAAGGCTTATATTTACGCGCGGACGGACAACGGAAAATCAGAACGCGCGGACAAACAAAGGCGGAAAGTCGAACGCGGTGATCGGAACGGACGGATTTAAACGCGATATTTACAGGCGGTGTTTATTTACAAGTGAGGGACTCCGAGTCGAGCTTCTTGGAATTCAGAATCCCTGTTGACGTGCTAGTGCCGTGGCTTTGCCGAAGGCCGCGGCCACGGCCGGAGACGTCGTGCGCGCGGTACGTCCGTACTTTCTTTCGAATCCGATTGCGACGCGCTGCGGTTAGTACCGCGATGTTATACGGCGGTGGCAATCGACTCACGCCAAGATCACTTGGTGGAAGCGCGGAGTTCCACATCCCGATTCGTGAGTCGATGCCATGGCAGTACAGCGGATCGGGAAAGGCCGGCTACCAGGATCTCCTGGTGGAGCCCAAGGTGGACTTGAGCCCGTGAACCGGCGGTCTGGGAAGCGGATGGCTAGTTGTCAAGATCACTTGACGGAAGCTAAGTTCTCTTAACTCCGACTAGCGCTCAGGATGTACTTCTTTTTCGGACGGAAGGCGGACGGGAAAAGAAGCCTCGGCTATCGGAGCGGCGGCGCTTATATATCCGAATCTCGAAGGCAGGGACGGTGCGGGGGTACAGAACGGTGCGGTTACGGAAGGGGAATCCCCGCCGCTCGAGATCGGTAGCGACCGCCACTTCGGTTGCTTTACGGAGCGCGCGCGCGCGGAGATCTTTCGGCGCGCGGAGATCTTTCGACGCGCGGATGCGTATACGCGCGCTATGCCGGTTTTGATGTTTTTGTTGGCGCTGTGCGCCCGCCGATCTCTCGCTGTCCGGCGGTTGCTCGGCCGGACAGCCTCGAACGGTGGGCGGTCTGAGGGGGGTGCGAAAAGGCAGTTTGTTACAACTTTATTTTCTTATAATTTAAAAAGTAAGTGTCAGACAAAATTTTTGTACAGGAAAAATTGTCTTGAAATTTATACAAGAACACGTCTTTACAGGAGCACATGGGTCGTTTTGAATTACCCTGTATATACATATTTACTTATTGTGGATAATTTTTTACTATAATTGTCAAGGTAGAGAAATGGGAAAGATCAAGAGACGAGGTAGCGGCTTGCGCCAAATATATTTTTTTTTGTTTATCTATGTAAATTTTTTTTTTTTAACTTTTTATTTACTTCTGCCGCTCACATGAGTCACACGAGAAGCGTTCTGTAAACTTTGACATTTGTAAACTAGGTTATAAACTAGAGAGATATTCGACCGATACATGTACCGAACATACAAATTCAAATAAAAAGGCTTATTCGGTCATAGCTAGATCTTAGTGCTTTATATATACGTGTGATTTTATATACTTTCTCAGACTCAACCAAACTGCGCGCCGTTACTTTTGGTCATATAACACAGTTATGATCGAATAAGAGTTAGTAATATCACTTTTATTAAATTAAAATTAACTTAATAATACTTGATTACTAGCATCTATATTAACCCTTTCCCCCCTGAAAAAAACGTATATATAAAGCACTAAGATCTAGCTATGACCGAATAAGCCTTCTTATTTGAATTTGTATGTTAGGTACATGTATCGGTCGAATATCTCTCTAGTTTGAAATCACGCTGCCATCACATGCGTTCTAACTCATAGTCAGTTATTGCGAGAAATATCACCACAGCCTCAGTGGTCGAGTTGGCTAAGACACCCGTACCGGAGATTCGGGAGGTCCCAGGTTCGAACCTTGGCTGAGGTGATATTTTTCACAATAATTTCTTTACAGTTTTTTTTAGGGAGGGGGGGAGGGTTAATATTTAATAATACGTGATATTACTTAATCTTGTTCAATTTAGAATTGTGTTATGACTAAAAATTAATTTGGCGCGCAGTTTATTAAATTTGAGAAAAGTATATAAAATCATACAAACAATATAAGCACAAACTAACTTCCACCATGGAGATAGACGTCCCATGGAGCTATGGAAGAGCGATGGACATCCACTGGAAGTCAATTTCTTTGTGGGTGGGGACCACTTAGCCATGCTTCAACATCGACAGCTAAGCCGAACATTCATGGAAAAAAGCTCATGTTGTATATTTGATGGGATCAGCTTGGTGTCGTGTATTATGAGTTGCTCAAACCGAATGAAACCATTACTGGGGCTCTCTACCGAACACAATTGATGAGATTGAGCCGAGTACCAAGGAAAAACGCCCACTACTACTCCAGACACGACAAAGTTATTCTTCTGCATGATAATGCTTGTCCACATGTTGCGGCGCCGGTCAAAACCTACCTGGAAACACTCAATTGGGAAGTTTTACCCCACCTGTCGTATTCACCAGACATTGCTCCTTCTGATTACTACCTGTTTCGATCGATGGCGCATGGCCTGTCTGAGCAACACTTCACATCATATGAAGATACAAAAAATTGGGTCGATTTGTGGATAGCTTCAAAAGATGAAGCATTCTTCCGACGCGGTATCCGTATGCTGCTAGAAAGATGGGAAAAAGTAGTGGCTAGCGATGGACAATACTTCGAATAAAACATTAGGTACCGTTCTTTCACAATAAATGCCCAATTTTTGATAAAAAACGGCGGAAACTTATTTATACTCCTAATAAATTAATTTTAATTTAATAAAAGTGATATTACTAACTCTTATTCGATCATAACTGTGTTACTATATGACCGAAAGTAACGGCGCGCAGTTTGGTTGAGTCTGAGAAAGTATATAAAATTACACGTACATATAAAGCACTAAGATCTAGCTATGACCGAATAAGCCTTCTTATTTGAATTTGTAAACTAGGTTATGTTCCATCTCTGTGAGTTGAATCTCTTGTGAAAATATGAAAGTACTATATCGGAAGTGCCTAGTTATTTCACATTTTTATTTAACAGTGATTGGTTGATTGAAGTTACGTGAGATGATATTGCGAAAATCATGTGAATGAATTTACCCGAAAACTGTAATAGACTCCCAGATCTAATATTTAGTATGGCGTCTCTCGACTGCTAATTTAACTATGTAATTGATTATATCGTGAAAAAGTAAAAAGTAATTTATTACATAAAGTGTAAATTCTTAAATTAATTTTTATATAATGTGATAAATATAATTGAAATTTGAAATATTAGTATTTTTATTTAATTATAATTGTATTTATTTTATTTAATAACTACTTTTTATTATAATAATTACTTAAAATTATTTTTTAAACATTTATTTTTTGATTTTTATTAATTAGTTTTTTAAATTAGTTTTTAATTTTTAATATTTATAAACTTGTAATAAAAATTTTTTTGTATTTTTTATTATTTTATTTTAAATTTGTAAAGTTATTTTGTTTTTAACTTTATCTTTTATATTTTATTTTTATTTTATATTGTTATTTAGAGTGTATTCTTATTATTTTATTTCAAACATTTTAAAGCTATTTTTTTATTTTAATTTTATTTTTTAAATATTATTTTTTGAGTTTTAACTTTTTAAATATTACTTTTTGAATTTTGAATTTTTATTTTGTGTTTAATTGTATAAAAAATCAGCGCTTAATATAAATACTTTAACAGCAGTTAGGAGTCAATATTTTTTAAATTACCTTTTTATTAGTTTTTAATTTTGTTTTTAGTTTTTATTTTCAATTTGTTTTATAAGTTTTGTTTTTTTTAATGTTTGTTTTTTTATTTTTTGATTAATTTTAATTTATTTTTTATTTCTTTAAAATTGTATTTTTTTAATTTTTTTAAATTTAAATTTTAAATTTTTATATCTTTACGCAGACTATCCTTGAAATGTCTTCATCTTCTATTATGGAAAGATACGAGTAAAACTGTGTGAACAAGCGGACACGTACTATACTTACAGAGACGTTTTTAATTATTGTTTTACTTGACGATACGAGCATACACTTCATTCGCGCTAGGACACTCGAACGCGCGACACGAAATGAATAAACACTCTTTACGAAAAGAACTCAAGCTTTAATTGTGGAACTTTATATAATAAAATCGTAGCGTAATTGTACAGAATATCTCTTGACGGCTCCGCGTCCTGAAACAGAACAAAAGCCGGCCGCGCTTTTTCTGTCTGATCGATAGATCTTTCTTCGGCCAGCTTCTCAAGCTTGGCCGAACGGGCACAACATTATTTTTGGAAAATGGGAATGTTGGAACATAACTTTATCATATACTATTAAATTTGTAATAAAATAAGTTTTGTTTATGAAAAGAAATAAAAATTTTGAAAAAATTTTTTTAATAATTTTTTTACATTTATAAATACTTTTTAAGCCATTTAATTTTCAATAAAAATATTTTTTTTTATTTTTTATAGTTTTGACAATATACGTTTCGAAAGGAAAAAACCGATTTTCTTCATAGCGATATTTCCCTAAACGTTAAAACGAGTTCCCCCCCTCCCCCCCCTCAAAAAAGAAACAAATCTTATTTTGGTCTGTACTATAACATATTAAAAGTTTGTCAAAATTGAATGGGGACACTTACGCCTTTCCTTGAAGATCATATAAATATATATTTACGAATTTATGAAATATTTTAAATCTTTAAACTATACATACAGTATTTCTTAATTTAATTTATGAACAGGATTGTTAACGGCTAGGAAAAACCGGGAAAACTGGAAAAAATCAGAGAATAAAAAAAATTATGAGCTTGGTATGAAATTAGATTACTGTAAATCAATTCTAAATCTTCTAATTTAATTTTTATTATTAAATATAATTTTTAAAATTATTTAAGGAAACATTGTAAATATTTTTTAAATTTATTTTTTTAAATTTTGATCTGAATGAGTTGGAGAAAACTATTGACAGACATAGTTTAAAAGGAAAACTGTAATAGCTTGACTTAAAGTTAAGATATATTATTTGTTGTTTCAAATCACTTATAATAAGAAAAATTATATAAAATATTTACAAAATATTTCAATAGTCATACATTTTTTGAATGCCAACAAACTTGTTGTGAGAAATGTTTTTATCTTTGTTTCATATACATATAAAAAAGATAAATGCTGATTTCAAAAATGCAATAAGATTTTTGTTTTATAATACAAATTCTTTTAAAAATGCATTAAAAATAACTCAAATTTCATTTTATATGTATAATCATTTTCTATACATTTTAAAAAATTTTAATAGTTTTCTTTCTTTTTATTAGGTGTTCTTTTTTGGTTTTAGTTAGAACATTTTTTCAAAAAGTGACTGAAAATACTGGAAAAAATTAGGGAATATTTTTTCTATTTTGCTAATAACTGATGAAGTATCTCCGAAATTATTTGTAAAATATTCAAGTAATTAATATAAATAATTTTTTAGTTTTACAAATATTATGTGCTGTTTGGAAATCGATTAATAAATATGGCGTATATATCTACATATATTCACGTACATTATCGTATGATTCGCGAATTTTTATTGAAAAATCAGGGAGAAATGATAAGAGACAATACATTGTTCTAAATTTGCATTGTTTGTTTAATGTGTGTTTTCTTTTAAATTCTGTACTTTCAATCTAAATACATATTATTGGGAAATAATGTTGCCAATTAATACATATTTCTTCTGGTGTATTTTGAAATTTAATATTTACAAAAAGAATGGTTTTTTTTAGATTGTATAAATAAAGAATAAAAGTGGCGTATAATAAAATTAATTTATTTTACAGCATTGAAAAATTCTCTAATTTTATCTGAAATTTTGAATAAAATTCTTGGAAAAGCCTAAAATTTTCAGAATAATTTTTTTTATAAAATTTGAGTGTACATTATGTTATATTTATATAAATGTATTAACACATAAATACTTACTCGAATATATGATCAGGTTGCAATTTTGATGTAAAAATCCGATTTTGATACGATTTCTTTTGAACTTTGGAATAAATTTTACAATAAAAGTTTATTGCTAAATGATTGATATTTTTGAATTATACACTTTTTAATTATTTTAAATCAAATATGTTATTGGACCTATAGTGTAACAACACAATGATAGTAAGAAAGCCTTCTTCGGTCGTAGCTAGGTCTGAGTGCTTATATTTATTTATGTGATTTTATATACTTTTCCAAATTCAACCAGAATGTGCGCCGAATTAATTTTTGGTCATAACACAGCATGTCGAATAAGAATTAGTAATATCACTATTTATATTAAATTAATTAATTTAATATAATACTTAATACTGATTTGCATCTACATACCCATTCCCCCCTGAAAAAACTAAGAAATTTATTGCGAAAAATAACACCCAGGGTTCGAACCTGGCACCTCCGGAATCTCCGGTCCCGGTGTCTTACCACCTCGACCACTGGGGCATATTTTAAATCAATTACCTTCCAAATTTTAGTATTTTTTAAATAATTTACAAAATTTTTTTTTTTTGCACGATGGCTGAAAATATATATTCGCGTCTATTCTATGAAATTGTCAAACTGCTGTCACATGTTTCGTATCTCATGAGGACTTAACATTATGAATTGCACGTAAATCTGCTTAATCGTATTCATTTAAATCAGAAATGTCTTATTTGGAACTGTCTGATTGGAACGGTCTGATTTAGCCCACTCTTCTTTACATATATTACCATTTCAGGACGCTTGATATTTTCTACATTTCTCGAACAATTAAATATTAAAAAAGTTTTCAAAAATTGTTGAAAATATATGAAAATATACCAATCACATATAACAATATTTTCTTTTATCCTTTTTTTTATACATTTTCTCAAGTTAAAAAACATTTTATAAGAAATGATGTTTTACATAAAATAATCTAATATTCAATTAAAAAAAAAGCATTTTAAACCTTAGAAAGCATATATTGAAAAATTTTTTATCAGTTTTTGCTTGATGATTTACCTTATTAAACTATAAAGTTTTAAAGTAAAAAAATATCAATTTTTATTTTTATGTAATTTAGGAACAAAGTATCGTAGGAACAAAACTTAGAAAAAACTTAAAAGATTCACTCGATACTTCAAATAATTCGCTTATTTTTTATTTAATTTATATATTTTTGAAGTAATGAGAAAATTATGACAAAGTTTGATTGTTTTACATTGAATTTAACTATTAAATACACAAGGAGGTGAACGAGTATAAAGTTTCAAACGCTTGCTGTGCGAAGACTAAATGAGATAGGAGATTTGGACCAGGGGGTTCAAAAAAGTTTGAAATCTCTTCTTTCGAGTGATTAACTTTATTAGTGAACTAGAATTTGAATGACATATCAGCTAAGTTTTGTTGGTGTCTGTGGGACTACTATTGCGTGTGAATGAAAATTTTTTGCAAGTCATTTTATATAAAAAGAACGACCAAAACACGTTCGAATAGGTCTGTTCGCATATGTTACTCGCATATACTCTGTCTATAGTTAGAATACTACATATATAGTATTATGAAAAACGAGGCTTCTGCGTAGGGTCCAAAATATATCACGAAGTCTATCGTCTAGCATTATACTTAAATATTTCATGGTTGATACCCGTTCTATTTCAATTCCATCCAAACACTTCACGGCAGTATTACCTTCTTAAGCGAGGAGTATGCACTATCGTAGCGCCCCCTACCACTTTCTGCCCACTCCTCGATCTCCGCCGTGCTATCTAGAGACACGTACATATGTGGCTTTGCATGTGTGCGGCAGCCGAGCGTCAGCGTTGAGAGATACCATTTCTGCCGGGGCGTGTACACTTACCTTACTGTATAAGATTATGTATATGGATAATATAAATTTGCTACACAGTAAAAAGTATTTTTTATTTATGTTAAAACCGGTTTTTATTTAGTGGTAAATTTTTAAAATATTTAAATGTCAATTTAACAGATTATGACTGTGTTATTTGAACATTTTGTATTAAAATATGAAGTAATGTTGATGACAGCCAATTCAAAATATTTGTGTGAATTAATATAATTAACAAATTGTTATTATAGTACAGACGTTTTGATTCTCAGTTTTGGATCATCTCCAGTGTAAAATTATTACTCCATTTCACATGCGATGATTGATAATCAAGTTTGTGTAGCGCAGGTACAAAAAATTGGTATTCGTATCCGGAGCTGAAAATGAGGCAGTATAATTGTGTAGACAATGTGAGTGTGTGTTTTTCTGATACGTTACAGTTCGTGTCGTTGCGGACCGTAACGACACGGGTGCACTACGCGCACATCGCGCGCTCTTCTACGTCTTGTACTGAAAACATTGTTTTCAGTCGAGAACGGCAAAGCTCGGCTCCGTGTTGCATAATGTACTATTAACTTAAAAATTTTTTAACTGCTGTATTAATTGGTAAAACTTTTTGTTGAATGTCATCGCATACCTATGATGGATTTGGGAAATTCTATTTCCCTAGGAATTTTAATTTCTTTAACATATGTAAGCATTTATTAGTAGTTTAATAGCAGTTTAACGGTCGTATTCATAGTTCTTCCTTGAGAAACGAGGATTCCTTGTTATTGTCTGCCTTTATCTCACTACGTTTTATTCTATGCTTATTGTCTGCCTTTATCTCACTACGTTTTATTCTATGCAAAACAAAGACAGAAACAAGAAATCCTTATTTCCTTAAGGAGAGACTATGAATACGGGTATAAGAATAAAGATTTCAAATATTAACACTGAAAACTGCAACAATATGAACTTCCGTTTCCGGTAGCGAGAGTGATTGACGTGTGTGTGTGTGTGTGTGTGTGTGTGTGCGTGTGTGCGTGTGCGTGTGTGCGTGTGTGTGTGTGTGTGCGCGCGCGTGCGCGTGCGTGCGTGTGTGTGTGTGTGTGTGTGTGTGTGTGGGGAGAGTGCGATTGATAAGCCGGAGTAAGGGGATAAGGTGAGATGTGGTGGAGTGCGAGGAGGTGAAGGGAAAGGGAAGAGGCTGGTGGAGGAGGGCGAATAAGGGTAAAGGGCCGGGGTAAGGGAATAGTGAGACAGGAGTGATAGTAGGGTGGGACAGGATTTGGAGGTTATACGGGAGAGTAGGTATATACAGTAGAGAGGAAGCAGAAAAGAGGGAGGGTAGCGACATCGGGCAGTAGAAGTGAGAAGCATAGCAGGAAAGAGTAAGTGCAGTTGCGGGAAATTTGGAATTAGAGTAACTTTTAAGCAACCGATATATTATCCTAATATATAATTTTGTATTTTTACATTTGCTAAATTTATAAAATGATTTACAAATAAGCTAAAAATATTATTAAACTTGATCAAATTGTTTTCTTAGATTAAAAAGTGTGATCATCTTAAATATAAAAGAGTCATATTTTCTAGTAAATATTTTCTGCAAAAATAGATTACTTAATTTAAAAAAAAATTATTTACATTTTATTTAAAATTATTAAAATAAATAAGTACTTCAAAAATTTTTAACTACAAGTAAATAAACTCTTGAATACGGAAAGTTGGCGGGTTAGAAGAAAGACGAAATGGAGGAAGGGAAGGAGAGGGAAAGGGAAGTAGAGGAGGGGAAAGGGGAGGAGAAGAGGAAGGTGGGAAGACCGAGCAAAGCAGAAGGGATGAGGGATAGAGTATATAATCTGTCGCTGATAGATGCGTTTAAGAGAGGAGAGAGAAGGAAGGAGATAGATGCATTACAGGCAGATATCTTTAAGAAAAGTATAAAGGTATTGAGATCGCTGGAAAAGCAAGAAGAAGAGGGGTTGAGTGAGATATTAAGGGAGGCAAGGGACAGTTTTAAGGAAATTAAAGCGGAATTAAGATAGGTGAAGGAGGGGAAAGCAGAGATGAGGGAATGGATGGAAGATATGAGGAAAAGATTAGACAATTTAGAAAAAAGAGTGGAAGAGATTAAGAAAGGTAGAGGGAGGGAGGAGAAAGAGGAAAGGAATGAGGAAGAGGAGGAGGAAAAGGTAAAGCAGATAGAGAGAAGGAGGAAGGGAGAGATGAAGGAATTAGAAGAAAGGATGAAGAGAATAGAGTTAGAGGGGGAAAAGAGGAAAAGGGAAGGGAGGAAGAGAAATATAATAAAAGTAGTGAAAGCAAAGGAGAAAGGGATAGAGGGGTTAAGAAAAGAGATAGGAGAGATAGTGGGGGCGACAGCGAGAGTGGAAGGGATAAGGAGAGTCGGGAAGAAAGATAAGGAGGGAAGGGAAATGGTATGGGTAAGATTGGCGAGTGTAGGACAGAAAATTGAAGTGATGAAGGGAAAAGCGAAGAGTAGGATAGAGTGGTGGATAAGGAAGGAAGCGGAAAGGATAAGGAGGAAAGGTAGGAAAGTAAGAGTAGAATATATGAAAATATGGATTGAGAAGAAATTATGGGTATGGGATGAGATTAAGGATGAGTTGAGGAAATGGCACGGAAAAGAAGTAAGAGAATGGAAGGGGGATAGAGAAAACAAGAGGGGTGAAAAAAGAGAAAGAGGATTTTTAGTAGGGTGGTGGACGGAGGGAGAGGGAGAGAGGGAAAAAAAGGAAATATAGAAAAGGAGAAACATAGGAAAAAAGAGGAATAAGAAAAAAGAAGATGGCTAAAAGTATAAGATAGGCTTTTGGAATGTGGCAGGCATGGAAAACAAAGAAAAGGATTTCAGGGAGAGACTAAAAGAATGGGATGTGATGTTCCTGAGTGAGACTTGGTTACAGAAGAAGGGATGGGAAAGAGTTCGAAAATGGCTGCCAAAAGGATACGTGTGGGAAGTGCAAGAGGCGGCATGGAAGAGTAAGAAAGGGAAGACAATGGGAGGAATGATTGTGGAGATGAGGAAAGGGATAGGGATAGGGAGAGAAAAAGAGGATAAGGAAAGAAAAGAGGAGGAATTACAAGCAGTAAAAATAAATTTAGAGGGAGAGTGGTGGAGGCTAATAGGAGTATATGTGACTAGAGATTTGGAGGAAAAAATGGGGAAGCTGAGAGAGTGGATGAAGGATAGAGAGGAAGGGGTGAGAGTGTTAATAGGGGGAGATTTCAGTGCTAGGACGGAGAGAGAAGGGGGAAGAATACGTGAGGATGTGGATGAAGGATAGAGAGGAAGGGGTGAGAGTGTTAATAGGGGGAGATTTCAGTGCTAGGACGGAGAGAGAAGGGGGAAGAATACGTGAGGATGAAGAGGGAGGGGTAGAACAGGGAAAGAGGAGCTCGAAGGATGAAAAGGTGAATAGAGAGGGAAAGAAGCTATATGGTTTTATAGGAGAATTGGGATGGTCAATATTGAATGGAAGCGTAAAGGGGGATGAAGAGGGGGAATGGACGTATACAGGAGGAAGGGAGGGACTGTAATAGATTACGTGATTGGGAATGAGGAGACAAGAAGGAAGGAGGAAAAGATGAAGGTGGAAGACTAGGTGGACTCCGATCATCAGCCGATAACGGTATGGGTGGAAGGAGGGCGGAGGGAAAAGAGGACCGGGAAAAGGAAAGGGAGAGAAAGAAGGGGGGTTTGGACGGAGAAAGGAAAAAAGAAATATGAGGAATACTTTGGGAAGATAGACAGGGACGGTGAGGGGGTAGGGGAGGATTAGAAGAAAATGAAGAGAAAAGTAGAAGTAGCATTAGAGAGAGTAGAGAAGGAAGAGAAGAAGGAACGGAGAGGATGGTGGGATGAAGAATGTAGGGATAGGAAAAGAGAGGTTATGGAGAAATTAAAAAGGTGGCGGAGGAGAGGGGGAGAGGGGAAAAAATATAAAAAAATGTGGAGGAAGTACAGGGAACATTGTGAGGAAAAGAAGAAAAGGAAGAGGGAAAGATGGGAGAGGGAAATAGGAGGAATAAGATTCGAAAGGGATGTGTGGAAAGTAGTGAATAAAGGAAGGAGGAAGAGAGAGTCAGGGAAGGGATTGAAATGGGGAGTGGGATAAACACTTTAGAGAGGTACTGGGGGGAGTGTAGTGTTGGATAAGAGGGGAGATAATGGGAAGAGGGGTAGAGGAGGAAGAAGAGATTAGTAGAGAGGAAATTGGTAGGGCGATAATGAAATTAAAGGACAGAAAAGCAGCAGGAGGGGATGGGATTATGAATGAAGTATGGAAATATGGGGGAAAAGAAATAAGAGAATGGCTTTGGGAAATATGCAATAGAGTGTGGAAGGGAGAGGGACGGCCGGAAGAATGGAGAGAAGGGATAGTGGTACCGATAGTGAAAAAAGGGGAGAGGGGAAAAGGTAGAAGACTATAAGGGGGTTACGCTTACGCAAACGGCGTATGAAGTGTACGCAGCGGTTTTGGCGGAGAGATTGAAGGAAGAAGTGAAAAAAAAGGGATATTACCACCGAGTCAAACGGGGGTTTAGGAGAGGAGTAGGAACGATAGACCACATATACGTGTTAAATTACCTAATAAATAAGAAAATAGCAGAAACGAAAGGCAAAATAGTAGTTATGTTTGTGGATATGAAAGCAGCGTTTGACTCGGTGGATAGGGAGATACTGGTACAGACAATGAGGAGGAAGGGAGTGAGAGAGAGTCTGGTAGTGAGGTGTGAGGAAGTTTTGGAGGAGACAATAAGTAGAGTAAGGGTGGGAGAAAGGGAGGGGGACAACTTTTGGACAGGTAGAGAAGTGAGACAGGGATGTTCGTTAAACCCATGCATGTTTATACTATTGCTAGCGGATTTGGATGAGGAGTTAGAAAAGGGGGGATGGGGGAGTAAATGTGAAGGGAAGAAGAATTTATTCCCTGGCGTATGCGGATGATGTGGCGGTGGTGGCAGAGGATGAAGCAGGGATGAAAAGATTAATAAAAACATTAGAAGGATATGTAGAACAGAAAAGATTCGAAGTAAATGTGGAGAAAACAAAAGTGATGAGGTGTTGAAGAGGGGGTGGGAGACAGAAAAAGATAATATGGAAATGGAAAGGAAATGAAATAGAGGAAGTGAAAAGTATAAATATTTGGGATACATGATGATGGCAAATGGGGGACAGAAAGAGCATATAGAGGAAAGATTCAAAAAAGGAGCGGTGGTGATGAGAGAGGTATGGGGAATAGGAAAGAGGAAATTCGGAAAGGACTGGGCTAGAAGGCTGTGGTTATTTGATAGGTTTGTGTGGACGGTGGTTAGCTATGGTGCAGAAATTTGGGAGTGGAAAGAAAGTGAAGGGGTAGAGAGGATACAGGACAGGTATGTGAAATGGGTAATAGGGGTGAAAAGGTACACACCGGGGTACATGGTAAGGGAGGAGGTGCAGAGGGAAAAATTAAGGAGAAGGGCAGGAATGAGGGCACGGATCTATGAAAAGAAACTGGGTGAAGGAGGAAGGGGGAGTTGGCAAGGTTGTGTTGGGAGGAAATAAGAGGTAGAGCGAAGGAGGGAAAGGTGATGGAAAAATGAGAGGAAGAAAGAAGAGGTTTCTATGAAGAAAAGAGCTGGAATATTAAAGAGATAGAAAAGTTTTGAGAAGAGGGAGGGTTAAGGGGGGAAGAGTTGGTAGCAAGAGAGAGGAGGCGGCAGGAAGAGGAAAGGTGGGAGAGAATTAGGAGCTCGAGGTTCAACAGATGGTGTAACAGAGTGAAGGGGAAGGGAGTGCCGGAGGGATTGAAAGGAGGAAAGATGGAAAAGGATTGCAAGGTTTAGGTTAGGAGACGGTATGAGAGGAGGTAGATACTGGGAAGAGAAAGAGAAAAGAAAGTGTAGGATATGTGGATGGGGAGAGGAAACATGGGAACATATATGGAAGGAAAGCACGGATTGGGGGACGGAAAAGGGATGGCAAGAGATGGTAGAAGAGGTTTTTGGTGAGAGGGGGGAGGGAGAGGTTTGGTTGAAGAAACTGGTGGTGATGAGGGAGGGAGGAAGGTGGCTGAGTATGAATGAAAGTGTGGAAGGAAGAGAGGAAAATACGGCGGAAACGGAGGTCCAGAGAATGAGTGTCGAGGTATGAATGGATGAGTGATCTTTCTCTCTCTCTCGTGCGTTGTAAAGAATACGAGAAATAAAATGTCGAAACTATGTAAGCGGAGCGGAGGTCCGCAGTGTACTTCGCAAGGAATAAAGTACTATATATATATGGGGCATTCTCCGTCAAAAAGTCCACCCCTGCTACCCATTTCAATTTTTGAGATAAAATGTTCGAAAAGGGCTTAAAATTTTCGTTAAAATGTCTATTTTTCGATGCCGTTTGGCCTTTTGGAAAATTCAAAATGGCGGACCTAATATCACGGCTAGAATGAAAAAAGCCTTTGAAAAAATACATAATAACGTGAATAAATGTGCAAGATATGACGTAGCAGAGGTCTAATCCTTATGTGTAAGTGTGTGAGTGTGTGTGAGTGTGTGTGGTGGTGTGGCGGCGGGGGGAGGGGGGATACGCGCGCTCATACGCGTGCGTGTATAAATGAATCACGTAAAAATCCTTGTTCAACATGGTCTGGCTATCAAGACATTTGCATACAAAATTTCGAATCATTTCATTATCCTTGTCCTGAAAAAGTACGTCACAAAAAACCTACGGTACAGAAAATATTGTTCTTTAAAAAACATTTTCTCCACAGAATAATAGTAAGATTACTTAAAATTACTTTGAAACTTATACTATACTTATATTCCTCTTTTTGAGATAGTTGATCTATATTAGTCACTTTAACTCTTATGTTTGAAATGCTTGATTTACGCGAATCCCTTAGCCTCTCACATTCGGGATGCTTGATTTACGTGAGTCCCCTTGCCTCTCACATTCGGAGTGCTTGATTTACGTGAGTCCCCTTGCCTCTCACATTCGGTGTGCTTGATTTACGTGAGTCCCCTTGCCTCTCACATTCAAGGTGCTTGATTTACGTGAGCCCCCTTGCCTCTCACATTTGGGGTGCTTGATTTACGTGAGTTCCCTTCCCTCTCACGTGTGTACGTGTGTGCGTGTATGTGTGTGTGTGTGTCTGTATATGTAGATAGATGTTTCATGAAATATTTTTTTATTTTTATCCTATATTTCTTACTTTTGTTCTCATAACTGCCATAGTATTCCATTTGTATTATTGGAATACCTTTTGATTAGTATTTTATTCTCGTCCACAACTATAAACCCATGATTTTTAAGAATTTGCGGTACAGGCGGTGCAGTTTCAAATCTCTTCTTAAGTTTTCTTTTTACCTTCTCATGGTCAGTTTTTTTTAAATAAAAAATCTTTATGTTCTTGAAATGTTTTTTAGCCCAATTAAAAAGAACTTGAGATGTTAGTATTGCATCCTGTGGTTTAGCAACAAGACTTGCTTTATATGCCTCTCTTTTGAAAGTAGCACCAATGCCATCATAAGCACTTTTACCGTGAGCAGTCGCACTGTAATGCCATTCTGCTTGAATATTGAAATCATGTTTATGATGCACTAAGTTAGCAATCTGAAGAAATTTATTTTTAAAATGCTGTTTCGCCCCATCCGTCATGTATAATACTCTTTTAAGATTTTTGACATTTTTTAAAATCTCTGGAATTAATAATGTTTGTACAGTGTAAACGGCAGCGGTATCGTGTTTCAAACTCTCTAATAAAAATACATTACTCTTGTGCTTCAATTCAGAATTTTTTTTTATAATAGTAAATAACAGGAAACACAGTACACTGATCATTGTTGAAGTGAAATGCTTGTGAGGCATTTTGACAAACATATGAATAGTTTTCAGAAAAATCAAACATGACAATTACTTCATCTTCACAAAGATTCTCTTTTTTTTCTGAAATGAAAAGCATTTGTTGTTTGGCGATAAATGAATGAGATTTCAGAATTTGTAATTTGTTGCATAACTCGTTTATGAACTCATCAACTTTTAACTGTTGCGTTAATAGAGTTGATCGATCAGTTCCAGTCCATAAAGAACATTGAACATGGGAAATGCATGAATCGTCCAATAGTTTAGAAAGCTTTGTAGAAAGCTCGGCATTGATCACATTTATCAAGATAGCAATCAGGATTCGATTCCTTACATATAATTTCATTCAAACAATCTTTATAATTGGAAAGTGGCTTGTCTATATTTTCTGTTAGTTTCCGTACATCAATTGCATCAATCATTAACTTGACATTTTCATGGATTGTGCAAACACAAACGGAATGTGTTCCAGAAGCCCCAGGGAGTATGCAATTTCTAGGTCTAAGTTTAGCAAGTGTACTAAAGCTAACATCATATTTTGGGTTGGATTCTGTAAATAAGGCATGCAGTTCTTTTAAATTTAATAATAAAAAACGTTTTTGCACTATTATCCGTTTATTATTATTTATTAAGGAAATGGCATTCTTCATTCCAGGCATTATCCTGCTGTTTATATCACTATTATAAAACTCAATTACTTTTTCAACAGTAATTTTCGGTAAAATTTTCCCAACTCTTTTGTAGTGTCAGCTAATACGCCATGGTTTAATTTCAATTCCTTAAATTTTTTTGCTAAATATCGTGATGCATCAAATTCTTTTACTATTTTTCTCACACTCCAAGACGACGGAGCTATAGTGAGAATTCGCACCCTTAAAGGATCATTGTGTTTCAAGGTGGAAAATTTTTGTTTAAGACCATCAAGCATTTCTTCCAGTTCAATTTCTCTAGGTGATCGAATGTTATCTTCATTATAAGAAATCTCTGAGTTATCAATATCCATTGTTAATGAGCTTCCATCACATTCCATATTTGTGACACAATTATTAGATTCATCTAAAGACATATCAACATATTCAGTCCTACTTTTTTTCCTACATGCACAACAAATTTTAGAATTAGTCGGTATCTCAGGAAATTTGTCCCGAATGAATTTTGGTATCGCTCGTAAATCTTTACCACAATGTCCTTTTTCACCAAGTTTCTTGAATGGATTCATACATCTATCTGTACGAGATTTAGCCGACATTTTTTATTTTGGATGTGGTACAGGTAAGAGATAATTGGAATAATTGTAGAAAAAGTAAAAGTCGATAAAGAAGAGACAAAAACGTGAGTTGAATATTCTATTTAACATAAAAAAACTTATTGATGGACTGAATTGCAAACTATAATTAATTAACTCGATAAATTCTGTGACTAATAAATGTATTGTGATGAGGTTCTCTAATCCAAAACAAGACAATATAATTTGAAAAATGAAAAAATATTGCTGTGCCTTTTATTCCATATGTGTAGTTTTTTATGTACGAGATATAAGCACTGCCACATCCATCTAGCGGCGATACCGCGTACTACTCGCAGGTGTACGACTTTAAAGATAGATCTTTTGGTTTCATGCAGTGAATATGTCGTCAATATATTCGATTGACTTGTTCGCTATCGACTGTCAATCTTATGTATAATATTTTGATCAACAGATGCTGCTGCATTTTTACGTGATGTTTGCTAACACTATTTGCAATAAAAAAACTGCTTGGCGTTTGTTAACAGTCTGTCATCAATATGTTCGACATTTGCTTACTGTTAACCACTCTGTCATATATTTTACCAAGATTATTGCATATTAACAAAAGTGTGCTACCATAATTGACTATAACAAAGTATGTTTTCTGTTTGCGGTTTTTCTACTAACTAATCTGTTGCCAACATTTGCAATTGTAAAAAATGTTATGAGGGATAATATAAGTTTCAAAGTAATTTTAAGTAATCTTACTATTATTCTGTGGAGAAAATGTTTTTTAAAGAACAATATTTTCTGTACCGTAGGTTTTTTGTGACGTACTTTTTCAGGACAAGGATAATGAAATGATTCGAAATTTTGTATGCAAATGTTTTGATAGCCAGACCATGTTGAGCAAGAATTTTTACGTGATTCATTTATACACGCGCGCGTATGAGCGCGCGTATTCCCCCCACCCCTACCCCCCCCACACACACACTCACACACTTACACATAAGGATTAGACCTCTGCTACGTCATATCTTGCACATTTATTCACGTTATTATGTATTTTTTCAAAGGCTTTTTTCATTCTATCCGTGATATTAGGTCCGCCATTTTGAATTTTCCAAAAGGCCAAACGGCATCGAAAAATAGACATTTCAACGAAAATTTTAAGCCCTTTTCGAACATTTTATCTCAAAAATTGAAATGGGCAGCAGGGGTGGCCTTTTTGACGGAGAATGCCCCATATATATATACGAGGTGTGTTCAAAAAGTATCGCGAATTTTGTGTTTTTTCAAAAATTATTTATTCATGAATATCTATTTTGTCCCCTTCAAAGTAATCCCCATGAGATATTATACACTTATGCCAACGGTTTTTCCAATCTTCGAAGCACTTCAAAAAATCATTTTTTTTTATCTTGTTCAGCTCCTCCTTCGATGCCGTCTTTATCTCGTCAAGCGTAGCGTAACGTCGTCCTTTCATGGGCCTCTTCAGTTTAGGGAACAAGAAAAAGTCACAGGGGGCCAGATCTGGGGAATACGGTGGCTGCGGCATCATTAGTGTGTTGTTTTTGGCCAAAAAGTCGCGCACAAGCAACGATGTGTGAGCAGGGGCGTTTGGTACGAATTTCGCGGCGACCCGTCTCATGCCCAAATCATTGATAAAAATCGAATGGCACGAGCCAATCGATATGTTTAGGTCCTCAGCAACTTCTCTAACGGTGATTCGACGATTGGCCAATACCATTTTCTCCACTTCATTAATTTTTTCGTCTGTTGTTGAAGTGCTCGGGCGTCCGGCACGCTCTTCGTCGTTCACATCTTCTCGGCCTTCTGAGAACATTTTGTACCACCGATAAACGTTGCTTCGGTCCAAGGTAGCTTCTCCGTATGCCACAGTCAACATTCGGAATGCATCCGCGCACTTAATTTCGTTTTTCACACAAAATTTGATACAGGTTCTTTGATCCATTTTTTTGAATAGGTAAAAATCGAAGACGATCCAAAACACGTGCAAGCAAAGCAGCTGTCAACAATTAAGTGAACATTCAAAATGGCCGAGCTTGTCGGCATAAGTGAGAGACATGAGTACCAACATAACGCCACAAAAAGATCGAAATTCGAATATACGTAACCCGCGAAAATTCAAAATTCGCGATACTTTTTGAACACACCTCGTATATATATATATATACAGGGTGATTCAAAATAATCTATTGGTCCCGAAGCTGGCATATTCGTAATCGAATTCTGAAACGATTTTTCCTTTTGCAAAAATTTGTCCGGAGCTTAGTTTTCAAGTTACAATAAAAATTAGTTAGCGTATGACGGGTCAGGTACAAGTGG
Source organism: Solenopsis invicta (assembly GCF_016802725.1). NCBI lineage: Eukaryota > Metazoa > Arthropoda > Insecta > Hymenoptera > Formicidae > Solenopsis > Solenopsis invicta. Next base: position 13,832,394 of record NC_052666.1, on the reverse strand, counting down.
TAGACAGGGGCGGCGCGACTCACTGTTACACGCGGGTATTTGTGTGGAGCACCTCCTGCGCTCAAATGACTGACAAAAGGACATCACATTCCTATTTAAACTTTCTCTCTCTCTCTCTCTCTCTCTCTCTCTCTCTCTCCGTCACTTTAATTATGCTACATTTAACTTGTCAAATTTCGATCTGTCATCCGGCCGTCAAATATCGGGATGACCGTGAAATCTTTAAGTAAGTTTACATTATTATAATAAATGTACGCCCGCAAATAATAAAATTTAATGCAAATTAGATTACTTAAATGTGCACTTGCAAGTTAAAAGTAGCACTTTTAAAACGCACAAAAAGGAAAGAAAGGAGAGAGAGAGAGAGAGAGAGAGAGAGTGAGAGAGAGAGAGAGAGACGGGGAAGAAGGAGACTTTAAACAAGTTTAAGCACGTTCACTCACGCACACGGCAATCAGCTTATTGTTTCCACGATGCGACAGTTCAATTTAAATTTGTCCTTTATCCAGATCTATCCCTCGAAGTTGTTTCATATTTTACCACATTACTATTTACTCTGCACTTGATCGATAAACGCGGAACTACGCGACGAACCGATCGATCAACTTTATTAATTACTATTCTAATCACTACAATTATTCGATTAAAATTACTCCAAGAAACACGTGTTTACGTTACGATCACACAACACGTGTTCACTCGACGATATCAAGCAGTCGACTGGATATTATTGGTTATGTTGTTATAAGAGTGTCGAACGATTGGTTAAAGCCATAAGTCAAAACGCGGCAATTTAAAATGCAAATATTGGTTAATACAATTTACATCAATACAATTTATTAGAAAAATGTTGCAAATGCATATTTATCATTATTTGTTAAAAATTGTATGATAGTGACTTTATCAAGATAATTAAATATTATTCATTCTAAATATTCAAAAAATAATTTTATCAAAATCAATTTTTTCTAAATACTTTTTTTATTTCTTATTTTTGAATATTTGTGAAAACTGTGAAAATATTCCTCAAAATAAAATATTTGATTGCCCTGAAAAGGGCAAATTATCCGTTGCTGCAAGGAGATTTCAAGAATTATATCCTTAAAGTTCTTTTATAATAAATATTCTAAATAATTATCTTGATAAAGTCACTTACAATTTTTAACAAGTAATAATAAACATGCATTTGCCACATTTTTCTAATAAATTGTATCGATGTAAATCGTATTAATCAATATTTTCATTTTGAATTACCGCGTTTTGACTTATGGCTTTAACCAATCGTTCGACACTCTTATAACGACATAACCAATAACATTCAGTCGACTGCTTTATATCGTTGAGTGAACACGTGTTGTGTGATCGTAACGTAAATACGTGTTTCTTCGAGTAATTTTAACGCATTGAATGATTGTAGTGATTACAGTAGTGATTAATAGTAATTAATAAAGTCGATCGATCGGTTCGTCGCGTAGTTCCGCGTTTATCAATCAAATGAAGAGTAAATAGTGTAAATGTGGTGAAATATGAAACAACTTCGAGGGATAGATCTGGATAAAGCACAAATTTAAATTAAATTGTCGCATCGTGGAAACAATAAGCTGATCGCCATGTGCGTAAGTAAACGTGCTTAAACTTGTTCAAAGCCTCCCCCCGTCTCTCTCTCTCTCTCCTTTCTATCCCTTTTGTGCGTTTTAAAAGTTCTACTTTTAACTTGAAAGTGCACATTTAAGTAATCTAATTTGCATTAAATTTTATTATTCGCGGGCGTACATTTATTATAATAATGTAAACTTACTTGAAGATTTCACGGTCATCCCTATATTTGACGGCCGGATGACAGATCGAAATTTGGCAAGTTAAATGTAGCATAATTAAAGTGACAGAGAGAGAGAGAGAGAGAAAGTTTAAATAGGAATGTGCTGTCCATGTACTTTTGTCAGTCATTTGAGCGCAGGAGGTGCCCCACGGAAACACCCGCGTGTAACAGTGAGTCTCGCCGCCCCTGTCTTCCACTTGTACCTGACCCGTAATACGCTAACTAATTCTTATTGTAACTTGAAAACTAAGCTTCGGACAAATTTTTGCAAAAGGAAAAATTGTCTCAGAATTCGATTACGAATATGCCATCTTCGGGACCAATAGGTTATTTTGAATCACCCTGTATATATATATATATATATATATATATATATATACAAATATATATACATATATACATATATATATATATATATATATATATATATATATATACTAAGAGTATAAATAAGTTTCCGCCGTTTCACCAAAAATGGCGCCACTAGTATGTTATGGTTGAAATTGTCTGTTGTAAAACGTTACATCGTAAGGTTGGACATCTGGCAACAGCATAACCTTAAAATATTACCGATTTTGTATCAGCTTCATATATCTTTTTTTGTGCGAAAATGTCGAATTTTGAGCCAAATAAGCGTCATTTGCGGGAGCTTTTGATTTACTTCTTTAATTCGAAGAAATCCGCAGCCGAAGCGCATCGGTTGCTTGTAGAAGCATATGGTGAGGCTGCCTTAAGTGAGAGAAGTTGCCGTGAGTGATTTCACAAGTTTAAGAACGGAGAATTTGACGTCGAAGACAAAGAACGTACACAAAGTGTACGAAAACGCGGAATTGGAAACATTATTAGATGAAGATTTGTGCCAAATGCAAGAATCACTTGCACTTACATTAGGAGTGACTCAACCAGCAATTTCACATCGCTTGCAATCATTGGGAATGATTCAAAAACAAGGAAACTGGGTTCCATATGAACTGAAGCCGAGAAACGTTGAACGCCGATTTTTCACATGTGAAATGCTGCTTGCCAGGCATAAACGAAAGGGTTTTTTGAATCGCATAGTCACTGGTGATGAAAAATGGATCCACTACGATAACCCATAGAAGAAGAAATCATGCCCACATAGAACTAAAACCTCCAATGGACATCTTATGGACGTCTGCCGTGGAGGTTCAGACCTTCCAGTGGTCGTCCCATGGACATCCAATGGACGGCCATTAGGCATCCACAGTTCCGCATTGCGCACGTCCATTGGACGTCAATTAGACGTTAACAATGGATGTCCATTAAACGTTACGTGGATCATTAATAAAGGGTTCATAGAGCCTTAGTGGATGACAAACCGACGTCACGTGGATTATTAGTAGAGGCTTTATGGAGTCTCAGCAGACGTTACCTGGATTATTAATGAACGTCTGCCGTGGAGGTTCGGACTTTCAGTGGACGGTAAAAAAAATTTTTTTTTAACAGATTTTATTATTTTTATAGCTTAATCTGTATTCACTGTTTCACATATAACATTTTAATTTACTAATTACAATTACGTTTTATTTTATAAATTTTTGAAACGCATCGGCGCCGGCGGGATTCGAACCTAAGATCTTCGGAACGATAACCTAGTATCTTAACACTGAGCTAAACGTACACTTGTGAGATTGTTAATAAAAAGTTATATTTGAAGTAAAGCTGATTTGAACAAGAAGAAACTGGCGTCTTGAGTATCGCGCGAACACTCTTATTAACCCTTTGTTTATTTAGCCTTAGATATTTTTAATATAAATTATATAAATAATTAAAATCTGTTTCTGCCCATGGCCAAATCGGTCAAAAAACAACAATTAGAAATAGTATCGGAGCATGAAAAAATATTAATGACGTAAAGAACCCGTTGCCAAAGTTAATTTTACAATTAATTGTTATAAACAAATTGTCAAAAATGACTGTAGAGGAGAATTGATTGCGCCAATCGATTCACCGGGAAAAATTACTAAAAAAACATTTATGACGCTTTTTTAATTGTCATAGTTATTATAATTGTTATAAACAAATTAGTTGCATAATTGTTTTGATAAAGAGATAATGATCAAATTCCGTAAAAAGAGCGCATGATGTACGTAATATAACATTTTATCCTTGTTTAACTTTTGTGATCAACAAGGATTACGTCATGCGCATTATACGCTTTTAGGAATCTATCTGACTTCTATGATGAAAGTAAAATCTCATGAAGCTATAGAAATTTTATAGACTTCTAATGGACGTCCATCTGACTTCCATGATGGAAGTAAAATCCCATGGTGCTATGGAGGTTGGATGGATGTCTAATGGAGATCTATTTGACTTCCATGATGGAAGTAAAATCTCATGGAGCTATAGAGGTTTCATGGACTTCTAATGGACGTCCATCTGACTTCTATGATGGAAATAAAATCCCATAGAGCTATGGAGGTTGGATGGATGTCCAATGGAGATCTATTTGACTTCCATGATAGAAGTAAAATCTCATGGAGCTATGGAGGTTTCATGGACTTCTAATGGACGCTCATCTAACTTCCACCATGGAGATAGACGTCCCATGGAGCTATGGAAGGGCGATAGACATCCACTGGCAGTCAATTTCTATGTGGGTGGGGATCACCTGGCCATGCTTCAACATCGACAGCCAAGCCGAACATTCATGGACAAAAGCTCATGTTATGTATTTGGTGGGATCAGCTTGGTGTCGTGTATTATGTTGCTCAAACCGAATGAAACCATTACTGGGGCTCTCTACCGAACACAATTGATGAGATTGAGCCGAGTACTCAAGAAAAAACGTGCCCACTACTTCTCCAGACACGACAAAGTTATTCTTCTGCATGATAATGCTCGTCCACATGTTGCGGCGCCGGTCAAAACCTACCTGGAAACACTCAATTGGGAAGTTTTACCCCACCTGTCGTATTCACCAGACATTGCTCCTTCTGATTACTACCTGTTTCGATCGATGACGCATGGCCTGTCTGAGCAACACTTCACATCATATGAAGATACAAAAAATTGGGTCGATTTGTGGATAGCTTCAAAAGATGAAGCATTCTTCCGACGCGGTATCCGTATGCTGCTAGAAAGATGGGAAAAAGTAGTGGCTAGCGATGGACAATACTTCGAATAAAACATTAGGTACCGTTCTTTCACAATAAATGCCCAATTTTTGATAATAAACGGCGAAAACTTATTTATACTCCTAATATATATATATATATATATATATATATATATATATATATATATACCAGGTGTATGCATAAGTTTTTCCGGTTTCACTAAGACATGGCGCCAGCGAAAAGTACGCAGCGTATTAATTTGACACATACGTCATTTTGTTCGTCTGACATAGAACTACAAACACACACAAGTTGAGTCCGCCAAAAACTAGCGTCTTTGTTTTATTGTTCAGTGATTATGTCGAGTTTTGTGCCTGAAAAACAACATTTGCGGCACGCATTGCTTGTTTTATTTAATCAAAAGAAAAAGGCTGTTAAAAGTCATCGTTTGCTGGTAGAAACATATGGTGAACACGCTCCATCGATTAGAACATGTGAGACATGGTTTCGACAATTTAAAAGTTGTGATTTCAATGTGAAAGACAGTGAGTGCTCTGGTAGACCACAAAAATGCGAAGACGAGCAAATGCAGGAATTATTGGATGATGACCCAAACTCAAACTCAACGCCAATTAGCAGAAGCATTACATGTATCACAAGAAACAATTAGCAGACATTTACGAGCAATGGGAAAGATCTCCCGGTATATAATAAACTCGGTAAATGGGTCCCACACAATTTGAATGAACGTCAAATGGAAAATCGCAAAGTCACTTGTGAAATGCTGCTTCAACGCCACGAAAGGAAATCATTTTTGTATCGAATTGTGACGGGTGACGAAAAATGGATTTATTTTGAAAACCCGAAGCGGAAAAAATCGTGGCTTTCACCTGGCGAAGCCGGTCCATCAACACCAAGGCCAAATCGCTTCGGCAAGAAGACCATGCTCTGTGTCTGGTGGGACCAGAGCGGTATTGTGTATTATGAACTCTTGAAACCCGGCCAAACGTTAATACACAACGCTATCGCCAACAAATGATTAATTTAAACCACGCATTAATCGAAAGACGACCGGAATGGGTCAGAAGACATGGCAAAGTGATTTTGTTACACGACAATGCACCGTCTTACACAGCAAAACCAGTGAAAGACACCTTAAAATCTCTTGGATGGGACATCTTTCTGCACTCGCCGTACTCCCCAGACCTGGCGCCATCTGACTATCACCTCTTCGCATCAATGGGGCACGCGCTCGCAGAGCAGCACTTCAGCAATTTCGAAGAAGTTGGAAAATGGCTCGACAAATGGTTTGCCGCAAAAGACAAGCAGTTTATTTGGCATGGTATTCATAAATTACCTGAAAAATGGGCGAAATGTGTAGAAGCCAATGGCCAATATTTTGAATAAAAAAAATATAATTTCCCTTGAAAATTACGTGTTTTTTTTACCAAAAAATCGGAAAAAACTTATGCACCTGGTATACAAGGTGTGATCAAAAAGTAAGGTGACTTTTTGAATTTCGCGCGCTCTGTACACTCTAATTTCAAAATTTTTTTTTTTGTGTTGGTACACTCGTCACGATCATATGTTCACGGTTTTGACTATATAGCATGTGTTGTTTTTATGTGAGAGGCATAAAGATTAGACTCGTGTTTGCGTGCTCGGCGGTTTTTTGCTGTTGAAAATAATGGAGCAGAGAGTTTGTATTAATTTTTGTGTAAAAAATGGTATTAAGTGTTAAAAAACTCTTGAAATGTTGACAGTGGCGTACGGTGAGTCAACTTTGAGCAAAAAAAATGTTTATAAATGGTATAAGTTATTCCAAGAGGGCCGAGAAAATGTTAACGATGAACCTCGCTCTGGACGTCCCAGCACGTCAAAAACCGACGAAAATGTTCAGGAAGTGAAAGAAATTGTGTTGAAAAATCGTCGAATCACGATTAGAGAAATAGTTGATGATCTTAACATATCGTTTGGCTCATGCCAATCAATTTTAACGGATGTTTTGGGTATGACACGTGTGTCAGCGAAATTCGTTCCAAAACTGCTTAATTTTGATCAGAAGCAGCGTCGCATGAACATCGCCCAAGACATGTTGAACGACGTCAATGATGATCCTGATCTGCTCAAAAGGGTTATAACTGGTGACGAAACATTTTCCTCTTCCCAAAATTGAAAAGGCCTATGAAAGGACGAAGATTTGTGACGATTGAGGAGATTAAGGCTGCATCGCTGAAGGAGCTCAAGGCAATAGCCAAAAGTGCATTTCAGAAATGTTTTGACGACTGGAAAAAGCGCTGGCACAAATACATTGCATCAGAGGGGGATTATTTTGAGGGGGATAACATAATTTTGGATGAATAAATGAATATTTTTTTATAAAAATAAAAAGTCACCTTACTTTTTGATCACACCTCGTATATATATATATATATATATATATATATATATATATATATATATATATATACACATATGTAACTGCAACAATTTTTAAAGTTAAAGAGATTTGTTTTTAAATTATTACAAGATTTCCTAGTAATGAAAAAGCATTTATTAAATTTAATAAATGCTTGCATATCTTAAAATAAATTTAATAAATACTTACGTATCTTAAAAGGAATTTAATAAATGTTTTTTCAATACTGGAAAATCTTGCAATAATTTGACAGTTTTTTTTGACTTTAGAAATCGTTGCAATTCTTCAGAGTTGATGTTTATTAAATCTTAAAACTATTCTTAAATTTGTAATATAAAACAGACTGAATACCAGTTGAAAAATACAGGTCGAATATATGAAAGTTATATATTATATGTCATATAATCAAAAATATAAAAAGTAACGATAAAAGTAACTGTTATATTTGTTATCGCTACTAAAAAAATGTAATTACATTATCATTGTATTTATAAGAAAAAAATAACGTCGTTATCATTTTGTATCAAAAAGAATAATTGTAGCAATAACAGTGTTACAAATAACTTTTGCTTTTATATACTCTGAATTCAAAATTAATGTTTCAAAATTATCATACATTATTTTAATGTTTGTTCATTTATCCATAAATTATATTATTTTAAAACTAAGAAAGTTTGAATATTGATTTAATAAATATTTAAATAACATAATTACATTATGTTAATTTAACACTCGATTATGTTAAAAATTTAATGCAAGAGTTTTAACAAAGACCATTTTTAACATAAATATAGAATGTTTTTTATTGTATAACTTGAAGACCTTATATTTCAAAAACTATTACTTGAAATAAGAATTTACCAATAATTATTTTATTTAGTTTTTTAAGAATTTTTTAAATATTGTATTAAGATTTGCAAATTTTGCAATCAATATAACCTGTATAAGTATTAAAAATGATTTATGTAAATTTTTTTGCGATGCAGAAATTAATTGTTTGTAAATAAATAATCTTTATTTATTTATATACGAAACAAACAAGCTCAAAATTGCAATAAAATTTTATATAAATCTTATAATACTTACAAAAATATTTAGATTTTTTTATTTTTAGTGTTATAAGTATAGAAAAAGTATCAAATAAAATAAGCTATAGAAATATATTGTTTAATCAAAATAGAATGCTAGGAATACTAGGTATGTTAGGAAATTTTTATATGTATGTACTTTTTTTAAAGTATAAAAATTAACATATTTATAAAAATGAGTGTAATATATTTGTAACTTTAAGTAAAATGTGAGAAAATGTCAAGCGTTCTGAAACTTTTAAACGATAGTGTTAAGATCATTAATTTTATTGTTAAATGCTTTCTCTATTCTTATTAACAGGTATTTGGAACATTGTTATAAAATAGGCGAAGGTGTTTACGGAGAAGTTTTTCTTTATGAATGCGACGATAAAAAATCCGTTATAAAAATTATTCCTATTGAAAGTGACCAGTTAGTCAACGGTGAGCCACAGAAGAAATTCAATGAAATATTGTCAGAAATTGTAATAGCGAAGTAAGTTAATTTGGTAATGAATGTGCAAAAGACCCCGCAGAATCCTTATGGAAAATGGCTTTCGAAGGAATTTTCTGAAACTGTGCTATATGATAGTTCTAGATGTGTAGATCAAAAGTGTCAATGGGCACAAGGTCTGAAAAATTATAGTTTTTGAGTTACAGTCGTTCAAAGTTGGCGATTTTGCAGTATAAGGCTGCAGTAGTGATCACATAAAATGGTTTTTGAGAAAACTACGATTTAAACATATTTTTATGACACATAATAAGTGAACATTAATATAAGATTCATCAACATAACGAAATGTAAAAAGATGCAAAAATAAATATACATGTAACATATAAATAAGCATATGTATATATTATATATTATACATATAATTGTAAAAAGTTTATAAATATGTACGTATGTAAGTAGGAAAATATATACAAGCCTAATTATGTATGTACAAAGCTTTATATACCACTTTATGTGATCACTATTGCAGCCTTATACTGCAAAATTGCCAACTTTGAACGACTGTAACTCAAAAACTATAATTTTTCAGACTTTGTGCCCATTGACACTTTTGATCTACACATCAAGAACTATCATATAGCACAGTTTCAGAATATTCCGTCGAAAACCATTTTCCATAAGGATTCTGTGGGGTCTTTTGGTGACATTGTTGGCAAAAATCATAAAATAAAATATTTGCAGGGAATTGGATAATTTGAAATTAAATGCTACACACAAAACTGATGGATTTGTAGAAGTTAAAAATATCAGCTGTATAATAGGAAAATATCCAGAGAAGCTCATAAAACTTTGGAATATTTATGATAATGACAAAACATCTGATAATGATTGTCCGTCGATGTTCACTGAAAATCAGTTGTATATTGCTCTTGAACTCTGTCACGGTGGAGATGATCTTGAAGCTTTTATTTTCCAAACGGCAGAGGAAGCTTGTGCTCTATTTTTACAGGTTAGTTGTTTTCCATATAACACACAAAAATTATAAAAACAAAAATATCTCATTGCCACTTGTAAAAATGTTACTGCAATGTTTCTAGATGTCAAAAAAAGATAAAATAAAAATTGTTCTAAAAGTGAAATAAGTATTGTATCGCTGTTAAATTTATTTTATTGCACAAAATATATTTTATGAAATATTTTTTACTCTAATATATTTTTATTAGAATATTAGAGAAATATTCTTTATTTTAATATATTTATTACAATACAAAAAGTATTTCGTAAAATATATTTGTGCATTAAAATTAATTTAACAGAGTATAATATTTTAAGAAACTATGTCTCAAAATTGCGATAACTTAATACAGAACAAAAAAGACATTAAAAATGTATAAAACACAGCAACAAAATTATATGAGAAAATAAAATACAATAAATAATGTAATGAAAGACGTAGAAATTAAAAAGAAACTAATTGTATTGATAAACAGAAAAAAAATTTATGTGATAGGTAAAATTAAAGTTGAACAAAATCTTTTGTAATAGCATATTTGGCACGCTCATTCTGTATATAATTTTTAGAACATGAGGCTCTTATGTTATTAACACTTTTGTTTAAATCTCTGATTAATCTCCGTTTTGTTGGCATATTTACGAATTTATGCAAATACAAAGACAAAAAGATACTCGCGAAATGAGCATTTCTATTTGAAAATGTAATGCTGAATTTTATAGTACGCTATTATAATTTACGGAAATTTGAAACAATTTTCAAAGTTATTTGTCATTGACGCTTTTGGGTGTTATTACAGAATTTTTGTTTTTAAAAGATGATGTGTCAGGGGTATGTTTGGATTCCCTTCCGAGTATCTCCCAGATGTCATTTTATCTTCATTATTTACTAAATATTAGACAAGGATAAAACGATGAAGACACTCCGGAAAATTTTCTCTGGAGTTTTATTCTAAGGAATGCGTTTTTAAAAAAATCGATTTTTATTTTATTTATCTATCACACTTGACAAACATTTTTATTTAGCGTGAAGTACAAACTGTGTACGAAATGTACGTGAGAGAACGCGGTTAACAGCGTTTTTTTCTTTTTAGTGAATATTGACATCTGTTTTTATACCATTTTATTAGGAACGTTACCGTCATCCCTCGAATAAAATTTGTTCAATCAAAATTCCTATGTGTGCTTCGGAGCACGCAAAGCTGCGTTAGTGCTGTTTGCTTGAGGTTGGTTACCATAACGTTCGATAAAATTCACAAATTCCCTAATGTTTTCCCAAACCTAGCTGTTTGAACTGCGAGTATCGCGAATGGGATATCCAAGCGGAAGTGGTCATATGTGTAGGTTGCATGATTTGAGAAAGGAAAGGAGGAGGCGACATCTGTGATATGTATTTAAGATTTATTCCAAGTATATATATTGTGAGTTATGCACCGCGAAGCAAACGAGCCTAATCGTGACACCTCTTTGCGCTCTTATTTAGCTTATTGTGAATATCGGCGAGACGAGATTTCGCCGAATCATCGTTTCCTTTATTGTCCCTTCGCGAGACCGGGACAAGCACGCGTAGCGAGTGGAAGCTTCATACTTTTCCGATTACTCCGATTCATACTTATTGTATTACTAAATAAAGTGTTAAACGCTAATAGTAGTTCAATCGATTGTTCCGGTTCTCCTATCTCATCTTATTAAAATATAAAAAATATAACAATCTGGTATACGGAGTGGCCAAAATATGAAACATGCTAATCGGAGATGTGGGAAATTTTTCTTTAAGATAAGCAATGAGGATTTTTGCTTTTTCTTTATAAAGGGGACAATAAAAAATTTATATGGTTAATGTCCTCTCTCTCTTTCTCTCTCTTTCTCTCTCTTTCTCTCTCTTTCCTCTCTCTACAATAACAATACTGGCATTGTATCATGTTTTTGCTGTACAAAAGCCAAATTGTAATAGTTGCTTTTAATTCGGTTTATTATAACAATTTTTTCTTGCTTGAGGTTTTTGTGATAAAACCAGGATTTTTTTATTTTAAGTATAGTCGGCCGTATATTTTCCTTTTAGTTCTTGTAGTTTCTTTTAGGTACGTCCGGAATATTTTGTCTCTAGTTCTCATAGCTTTGGCGAACAGGTCCGAATGTACAGTTTTAAAATTGATTCTGTTTCTTCTGTGCACTGCTTCCTTGGCCGTCTGGTCAGCTGTTTTATTGTCTTGTATACCTTTATGTGCTGGAATTCACAAGAAGATTATTTATAGGCCCTTTCTCTGGGCTTGACAGGAAGCATCATCTTATCTTAGAAATGAAATAATTCAATTATTTGGCTAAACAGTTTTTGAGTGCTTGCAATAAGCTAAGGGAATCTATGAAAAAGATAGTTTTCTCCCATCTTTTAACTAATTGTATAGCTTGTAGGTTATGGCCCTACAAGCCTCTGCGAAGAATATAGAAATACCCGCCGATAATTTATGTTTAATTCTAAAATTGATGAAGGGCGCGCAGATGGTAGGAAAGGCGCCAGAGCTGACGGTGTCCTTTTGATTCATAAATGAGACGTTGGTGATAACCTACATGAAGTCCTGGTATTTATTGTTGACCAGTTCTAGTAGGAACAGTTAGATAGCCGAGAATAACTCCTTGTTCGAGAGGCTGGTGAACTTATCTTTTATTAGCTGGATGTGCAGACAGACCGAATATTTTGCGTTTACACCCGAGCAGATTTTAAATTGATATACGTTTTGGCAGTTACCCTTGATCCTTAAAAAGTAGCTGAAGAGGGAAGACTTGACCACCCTTGGCGCGTGCAGGCGGTTTCGCGTACTCGGCGTCCCGCTTTAACATGAGTATACTCAACCCAATTGGGATTAGCAAAGTTTTTATAAAGATATTTACAGGACAGCATGACAAATCTGGTTCTCAGTGTAGACTCACATGACTCACAAAGCTCACACGACTAGCAGAATATTTGTAGAATTCTTATAACCGTATGCTATCCGCAGCGCCTTATTTTGCAAACGCTGAAGCTTTGCAATCAGTATGCGGTTTCCCGCGAACGAAAAGACTTGAGCTCCATACTCCATCATATTTTTTAAAAGGACGTAGTAAAGCGTTTTGAGAGACTGCAGGTGCAATCCCCACCATGTGTTTGAAAGGTAGGCAATAACATTCATGATTTTCTTTTCCTTTTATATAAAGAAACTTAGATGCTCCTTATCAGATAAAGATCTGTAGAAGATGACACCGAGAAACCTTACTTTATTCACAATGGGTTTCCCCGTTAATGTGCATTGAGGGAAGAATTGTCACTTTTCTGCGGTCGAAGATCATTACTTGGAACTTAGTAAGGGCGACATGCAGTCAAGGTATTTGTAAACACTGTCCAGGGCAGTTTGGATTTTATTACGAGACGTGAATGCGCTTCTGGACGAAGCCAAGAGGGTGATTATCATCTGTGTACTTAATAATCCTCTATGGTTAAGCCGATATTGCAGATGTCGAAGAGCAACGGGCTCAGGGAGAATCCCTGGGAGGTGCTCTTGCGAGCGATGAGTGAGCCGATCAGGTTGCCCTGTCTCACGAAAAAGTTCCTTCTCTTGAATGTGAGATTGGTGATGAATTTGCGAATATGTGCAGGAATGCCAGCCGAGCGAATCTCTCGGAGTAATACGTTAGGGTCGACGTTATTGAACGCTCCCTCCACGTCTATGAAAGCGGCAATCATAATCCTGTCTCCAATAAAGCAGTCATGAGCATAACTGAAAAACGAGACCAGATCATCGGTGTAAGATTTGTGGTTTGAAGCCAAACTGAACGGAGAATAATATATTGTGTTTTGCCACAAACTATTAAATCCTAAAGTAACTTACTTTTTCTAAAACTTTGAAGATACAAGGCATGAGCGAGATGGGGCGGATGCCGCCACCGTGTGGTCAAATAAAAACTACGCGCTGATGGTTGTTATAGCGACTCGGTTCATGCTTTAGGAAACACGCCCTGTTGAAATATGTTTGTGAGGTACGTGATATAGTTTGCCGGAAGGGCGTTTAAAACCTTGATTAATACTTGCTGCAGACTTTCTCCTCATTGATCTCAATGCTAGTGTAACTTTATTGGTATGTAATTTGTTGATTGAGCGAGGCAAAGAGGTTCTCGGTTTGAGAATCCTCTTGCAGCATTTGAGAAATTGTAATGTTGCCATTGGAAGTACAGGCCGGAGGACATAATTTAGTAATGACAGCCTCTTGCGAAGAAATCCGCTGATCTGAGTTGAGATGAGTGTATGTTCAAATTTCTTTTCTTGAAAAGCTTGGCTCTTGGAAACCCTGCATTCTAGGCGTGGGCGTTTTATCGTTAAAAGAGTCACATAGAGATTTTCAAAGATTTTCTTTTTTTTCCTCAGCAGTTTAGAATATTTTCTTTGTATTTCCTGATATTTGCAAAGATCCTTGAAAGAGGGGGAACGTCGGTACGTGGCGAGGGTCATCCTCTTCATCACCACGTCTCTACAGCTTGCATTCCACCAGTGTGGAGCAGCTTTAGAATTTTGGGATTTTATAATTCTAGGAGCCTTCTTTTTTTGTGGATGAAATTCGCCAACTAAGCCCCTGATATAAGAGAAAAATTGGTGATACTTCATCGGATCCGAAGAGAGAGAGAGAGAGAGAGAGAGAGAGAGAGAGAGAGAGAGAGAGACCTTTTTGGGCCCATAGGCGGCAATATCCAAAAAACTGCACAATTTTTTGAATTCTCTGAATGCACTAATTTGTAAGTTGTTGAGCGGGAGTTTATATACAAACCTATCGATCGATGTCATTTCCATACCGATCTCAACAAATACGGGAAAATGGTCACTGCCCCAGCAGTTCTTTCCGACTCTGGAGGAGCACCAGATGGATAGATATTGCAAAGTTAAGCTAAAGTCGATTAAGCTAAAGTCGATCACATTTACACCTTGATCAGAATCAGTTGTAAGAGCAGCAAGAAACGTAGAGCTGCCTTTATTGAGCACTGAGAAATTGATATCCTCGATAACAGAGGCCAGCGCCATGCCCGAACTGCCTTCGATGTCGGAATGCCAATATCTGTGATTGGCGTTGAGCATTAACCGCTGAGCATTAACATATTAGGAAATTTTAGCAAACTAGATGACTATGAACCACGGTACAGACGTCGCTGCTATCGCGGGCAATAACATCCTTCCTAAAGATTTGAAAATTCTTGCACCACAAGTTGGTGTGTTTTTTAAGCAGAAACTCCTGAACACACATATCCATCCCTCTGAGATGCGGAAGTGTGACCGACAGCTTTTCCTAGTGCCCTTGTTGCAATGTTCGCGAAATCTATTTATGGAACTGTGCGAATGATAGTTCTAATGCGTAAGTAAATTTATGTTAATGTGTTTATGAAGAATTAAGTGCGATTACAGGTAGACAAGAGAATGCTACTTATGCCGAGTTATGTGAGTTAGGCGCGTTAATAAGATTAATGAGATTAGCAAAGTCAAAATTTTTGAAATCGTAAGAAAGTAAATATTGGCATACAAAAACAATTAGGAATTTAATGGCGTTAGCCTTAATAATGGTCTCTTCTTGGTAGCGCAAACATAATGTCAGAGATAACGAGTGCAATAAAACTTTATGAATTTGAGAAAACTGACTTTGGTTGTTGGTTTTATTTTTAGAGTAGTCATGCTCTTGCGCCCTGGCGAGCGCTACGTCGTTACCCAGGAAGCTGGTTGAGCATTTGTTAGGAGTCGCAAGCGCTTCATTGTAAGTCGCCATTTGTCGATTTCTATCGTCCGATAGCGGGTATGCTTTGCTGCTTTTATTATATTCTTGGTCCACGTGTCATATCCTGCGCCCGTCGATTAGACGCACTCCGAGTCTGGGTGAACAATTATGCCCGGATACGGTTTTCGATCCCAGTGCTTGAGCAAAAATTCTGGTGCTTGATGTTGTGTCAGACTCCTCACAGGAGCCTAAAGCGTTGTATAGGTTGTGACTGTTAAATCTGCTCAGATTACTATTAGGCGAGGAGTTGGAATTAGAGTGCGATAAGAGAGGGAAATTTTTATAGTTATAGTCATCACTAGAGAAAGTCTTTGAGACTAATGAAATATTAGGTTTGGGTTTTTCGCGGATTCCCACGACTGGTATGTTTTCCGTGGTCGCCAGAGCCGTGACTCTTTTTTGAACTTCTATCTTGGGGCACTTGGGCGAGGTTGCCAGATGAGAATCCTTGCAATTAATGCAGCATGCCGGGTTCTCACTTTCTTTGCATGGTTTTGGTACATTGTGTTTACCTTCACTACAATGTAGACAGCGAGCAGAGCTTTTGCACGCCTTACTGTGACCGGGCCTATAACAGTTGTAACATATACTTGTACGAGGAATGTAGGGAGAAATGTAAAATCTGACGTAAAATAGAGAGATTGAACTGGAAAAAGATTTCCCTTCGAAGATAATTCGTATAGTAGTTGAAGGAACGGATTCCGGTTTATCGTATACTATGATGCGACGTTTCAGACGAACAACGTTTGTCGGCGACCTTACTACTGTCATGAATGTTTTCCTTGAGGAAGGGCTTACTAGTCCACGGGAATGCCCATGACGACACTCGACTTTGTGATAAAATATGATATGATATAAAAATGAATGTATTTAGAATATTTTAAAACTGTTGAAGCCATTAAAGTATTGGCCGCTCGAGTTGATTTGAAGACGACCATTATCTTGCTCCTGCCAATGCTTTTAATTTTAATGGCCTCGTTACCGTCGATGTTAGTAATTGTATTGCCGATTACAAATGAGGCTTGAATTTGATCACTTGTGTCTACGTACACATATACAATAAACAGACCGAAGTCGTTGGCCGAGTAAGTAGCGTTTTGATTATAGCGGGATGTCGTGAGGCTACCTTTAGCCGATCAAGTAGCGTTGTTATTGTCTGTTGCGTCAGAACTATAGCTCTTATCTATTTTTTTTGCCTTGCAATTGTGTTCTATCACCTTATCTGTCGTATCTATGATGGAAACCACCTGGTTCTTGATTCTTTTTTTTGGCTCTTTTTTGGATAATGGATCCATTTTGATATCATTGTTACTCTTAGAGAGTGTTGTTTTGTCTTTATCTACCGTATCAGGCAGGACTGATGTAATGGCGCTCTTGATTGCGTCATTTGTTGAGTTTTCGCAGTTAAGGCATAAGCTCATTAAACATGGATTTGTTGTCACTGTCACACTTCTCAGAGAGGCACTTGATGGATACCTCACCCTCTGGAGGGTTAATCATGCAGGATATGAGGGATGAGGAAGGAGTACCTTGCTTGGGCGTGACTCCTCTCCTCCAGTTGAGGCCGAAGTCTGTTTGTCTATTCCACGTGCTATGCAGCAAATGGGATTAATCACCTGATAATTCGCGACATCGGTGTATGTGCGCGATATTACAGCGATGTACCTTGCTTGGGCGTGACTCCTCTCCTCCAGTTGAGGCCGAAGCCTGTTTGTCTATTCCACGTGCTATGCAGCAAATGGGATTAATCACCTGATAATTCGCGACATCGGTGTATGTGCGCGATATTACAGCGATGTAATGAGATACCGCTGAATAATCAATCAAAGACACTGGAAGCGACAAACAAGAACGATTAAGGATAACACTACACAGAGAGGCACGTGTGCACCTAAGCACGGTTCGCGCACGAATTAGTTAATGGCGCAAACCAGGAAGAACGAATGTTAGGCATTAACAAGAACAACAAAGGCGCGGAACTAACAAGGGGAGTTTTTGAGATGTATATCACCGATTTTTAAATAATTTTAGGGGCGTGTACTATTCACTCACATCTTTACAGTAGTAAAGCCGTTCGTTGCGAAACTTAGGCATTCTCGAGAAAATGACGATTAAATATTTCCAGTATCTATTAGTATCGTTATGGAAGAATGATTGTTGATTAAATGACGTAGAGTAGGGCGTTAGGACGTCGACTAGTACGCTTGGGATCTTAGGTTTGAGCTAGCGGCTGACTTTTTGGTAAAGCTTTACAAAAGAGCAGCTTCTAACGACCTTGATCTTGACAAATGTTATCAATAGGAAGATACTGAGTGACATACAAAAAGTTTTGAGTAATGCTCACTTTTTATTAAAAAAATATTACAGAAAGAAAAAACAGTTTTTCTTAATTATTTCAGAAAATATTTATTTTACAAACAAATGTGTCAAACAAAAAATGAAGCCCGTAATAAGCTCTATAAAAAATCATACATATTTTACCTAACTTCAATGCTTTAGTTGTCATAGTAGAAAAACTGTTTTAACCCTTAAACACACCGATCCTGTAAAATACGAAAACACATTTTTGGGTCTGGAAGACTTTCAACTTTGAGAAGCTATAACTTTGATTACAATTAATATTTTTCTACGATTTTTTTTTAAACGAAAGTTTAAAATCTCAGGAGTGTGACTGCATAATCGGCATTGCTGAAAAATAATTTATTGTGAAGTTATAAAAGATAAACCTTTAAACAAAAATGAAAAATTGGTCAAAAATCCACTTTTCCTTCAAAAAATCATATCTTTGCAACGAAAAACGTTTAAGGACTTTCAAATACGGCGTTTTAAAGCTAAAGAGTCACACTTTCAAAATAAAATTTGGCAAAGTTATTTCTTTTAAAAAGTATAATTATGTAACATTGAGAATGTGAGGTATTTTTGGGCATTTAAAAATCCACTTTAAAAAAAAATTTTTTTCTTTGCAACAAAAAACTTTGAAGAACTTTACAATACGGCGTTTTAAAGCTAAAGATTTATACTTTCAAAAAAAATTATATTGTTATTTCTATTAAAAAATGTACTTATGTAACAAGGCGAATATGAGGAATTTTTGATTAAATCGTTTCTAAAATTGAAAATTGATGTGTTTTATGATATATTTCGGAAAAACTCCCTTTTCTACAGCATTTTATAGTATTCCAACTTTAGACAGAGTATATGCAAGTAACATCCGCAAACCGACCTGTTTGAACGTATTTTGTCCAGCTTTTTTATGTAAAATACTCACAAAAAAGTTTCACTTACACACTATATGGGTCACATTGACCCTAACAAAACTTTGCTGCCGTGTCGTTCAAATTCTAGTTGACCAAAAAAGTTGATCAACCATATTAGTCGAAAGAGGAGATTTCAAACTTTTTTTACGTCTTGGTCTGAACCTCCTATCTCATTCCGTCTTCACATAGCAAGCGCTCAAAACTTTATATGGGATCTCTCAGACCCACTTACGTGTTTAAGGGTTAAAACAATTTATATATTAATTTGCAACTATATTTAATCTAAGTAGGGGAGGCTGGGGCAAATCGTTAGACCGGGTAATTTGATAATTGAAAATATTTTTTTATGGGTACATATTAAAAATTTACTTTAAATACTGTAAACACATCCTAATGTAACGATGTTGCTAACAAAGTTTTATTGGCAACGGCATCATATTGAAATTGTAATGAAAAATGTGTGACAGTCGAAGTAATTTCTGATAATCAGCATTTCTTTGAAATTTAAGTGAGATAATTTTTTTTGAAAACTTTGAATGTATCGTGTCTAGTTGAATGTATTTGAAACATTTCGTGTTTATTTTTTGTTGTGTGATGTCTATTTTTGTCGATCACAATAATGCACACAGTTAATGTTGGGGTTATTTATAATACCGAGCACCAGGGCGATTTGTTAATACTGATTACAGCAATGCTAACCTTACGTTGACTGCGTTACGAACATTTATGCTACGCAGAGTTAAGCATTGAGGTAAACTAAATTTTTTCATTGATTTAGTTCAAACTTGATAATATTGTGTATTTTAGTACATAGAACATGAATATGAATATAAAATCGTTGCTCCTAAGCAGGTAAAGAGTTATAAAGTGTTAAAGATTGATATTTGTGAGGTGAGGGAGGTGAGTTAGGAAATCTGTCACACCGATGGCATAAAAGGACATGCGAACATGTATGTTTGAATTTGTTTTTTGTATATCTATATCTTTTTTTAAATAAAAGAAAGTCTTAACAACAGCTTTTTTAACTTTAAACAAATTTCGAGATATTCCCGGACTAGTTACCAATTACCCCGGGCTTGGGGTTATTCCCATGTTTTTTTTTAAAATGAATATAGAACTTAGGAGACACAAAAGAAAAAAGGTTTATAAACAAATAGCCCCGGTCTCCCCTATATATTTATTTAAACTTATTAGTAAGTCAGTAAGTCAGTAAATACATTTTATTAATGTGATCTGTTTTAAGACATTACAATCAATTATAGAGCAGATTACCATTTCAAAATATTGTTTAAGACTAAGGGTTGATACCTAAGATAATGTTAAAGCACTATTCATTCTTGTTAGGTCTACCCATCTGTTACCTCCTGTCTTGTATACTTGGACGGGAGTATTTTTTAATGAATTTTTTTATGAAATTTGAAGGCTAAACTCAAAACGAATTTGGAGACTAGTAGCAAGTGAATATTTATCTCCTTTTATAAAATACAGAGGTTGTAAATTACGTTGATAACTTTGCAGAGATTAGTGGTAGAGGGTTGACATCTGATGCATTGTTGAAGTACTTGATGAGCATTATTTATCCCCGTTGAGTCCACACTTCTACCACTTTTCTGTTGTAGCTTTATATACTTAGATGGGAATGGTTCTTAACAAATTTTTTTTATAAAAATTGAAAGTGAGAATACTTTTTTCAGTATTTGTTTATTAGTGTTTATTAAATTTTTTTTTTTTTACAGACAGCACTGGCATTAGCCGTTGCAGAAAAGGCACTTGAATTTGAACACAGAGACTTGCATTGGGGTAATATATTAATATCGAGAACAAAAAAACCATATGTATATTATAATCTTGATGGGAAAGAGATCAAGTTTCCTAGCAAAGGTGTAAAGGTATATGTTCTACGAAAAACATTTCAAAATAGAATTACTGCAATTAATAAAACAGAAGCAATGTAATATAATTTTATTTTTAAGTAAAAAATAATTTTTTAATCAAATCTGTATAAATTAAATCTAGAAATATATTTGTTGATATATAATTTATTATTTTAAAGTTTTATTATTTTAATATTTTTCTTAAACAATCATTTATTGCTGATTATTCAGCGATAGCAGTGATTTACTATTACAACTTTGCCAGCACAGAACATTTCAATAATGTTGAAACAACTTTATAATGCTTTTGTAATATTATATACACTGCTTGACAATTGCTAAGGAACAGAGACATTTTCTGAAATAAATAATCACAGGCAATTAATGAAGAAATAAAACGAAGTACATAAGTAATAGAAGTGGAGTGTTATACAGGGTGTCTAAAAAAAAGGGTCACATATTTTGATAGCAGGTAGTATTGATCAAAACAAGAAGAAAAGATCTAATTAATATGGGTCCTAAAACTAATATCTTCAAAGATACAAACTATTTTGTTATTCGAGCTCTTTGTCATTTTTTTATTAGTCGTGTCATCTTTAGAATGTCTCCTGATATTTACATTTGCAATAGATACTACAAGTCAAACGACATTGCGTAGGCCTTGACGAATGTGAGCAGCCCTAGTAAACAAAAGAGTGTTTACTACTGTTGCTATACGAGAGTTCGTCAGTACGAGATTAATCGTCTCAGTCAGCATTAAAATTTTTTGTTTTTTGTAAAAAAAGGAGTTATATTTTGTTATCATATGTACATACATTTAGTTTCTTTATTTCAGTTTTTTTTATAGAAGATTAATGATTACATTTCATATTAAAATAAAAATCATTTCTTTATCTCTTTTTGTTTACTTTTTATTTTTTAAGGCACCTAGAAAAAAGATATCCCCATTGTACCCCACTCTTTCCTACCCTTTGTTCATTACATTCTAAAGATGACCCGACTAATAAGAAAATGACAAAGAGATCAAATAATAAAATAGCTTGTATCTTTGAAGATATTAGTTTCAGGACCTATGTTAATTAGACCTTTTCTTTTTGTTTTGATCAATACTACTTGCTATCAAAATATGTGACCCTTTTTTTAGACACCCTGTATTTATCATGCAAAATAATACAGATTTTATCACTTGGGAAAGTGGAATAAATTAAATGAAGTTTGGGTTTGAAGAATTTCAAAGTCACAAAGAAAAGTTTTTACCAGATGTAAGAATAAGAGATATCAGTCTCTCAGTAAGGAATATGCCCTCCTCGGACACCAATGCACATTTGGCACCTATTATTCATGCTGTTCATTAAACTATTAAGGAGTCCTTGGGGAATATTGTCCCATTCTTCTCTCAAGGCGTCTTTTAGTTCTTGCACGGATCGGAGAGGGTGATTTCTTTGTAAAACATATCTGCCAAGAGCATCTCAGGCATGCTTTATAGGATTTAAATCCGGAGAGTATGCAGGTCATTCCATACATTCAATATTTTCACTTTTAAATGTGTCCGATACTTCAGCGGTTCTGTGCGGGCGCGCATTGTCGTCGATAAACAGAAAATCTGGATCTACCGCACCCCTAAAAAGACGAACATGACCTAGAATAATCTCTCTGAAATATCGCTGATTTAACGGTACCTTGCTCAAAGATATGAAGCGATGTTCTGCCATTGTGCATAATGCTTGCCCACACCATAATGCCTTGGCCATACCGATGATGTTCATGAACATTCTGTGATGCGTAACATTTTCCCCTCTCTCTCCACAATGACTGATGACCAGAATCATTTGTCACGGTAAAGCGAGATTTGTCAGAGAACATTACTCTGGACCACTGTTGCTGACCCCAACCAACATGTTTGCTACACCAATGAAATCTTTCTTGACGATGGCGTGCTTGAAGTGGAATGCAATGAACAGGTTTTTAAGCATACAAACCAGCCTGATTTAATCGCCGAGAAATGGTTCTGGCAAATACACGTGTACCGGTGGCGGTTGCAAGTTCTGAAGCTATCTGACTTGGAGTGAGATATCTGTTTCTTTTACCATTAAGGGTACATATCGATCATCTTGTGGTGTGGTTTTCCTTCCACGACTATCGGCATGCTGTCGCATAGCACCTTTAACGGAATTTTTTACCTGCGAGATGATACTTTTTGACACTCCCATTGCTGTGGCCACAGTAGTGACACTTTGACCTGTTTCGAGCCATTCAACTACTCGTCCGCGAAGGTAGGCACTTAAATGATGTCTTTCAGACATTTTTCACTTAATTATTGCCGTACCACACAAAATTTCTCAGAAAAGAGTTCAACAACGTACAGCACCGTTTTTATCAAACACCTAATCTCATCAACTTTTGAATGAATTAAGAACTTTCGTGCACCGCATTTTATACAGTTGACACGTCCTGCCCTACTACGCCTTCTACATTGAATTTTACTGTGATTGGTCGGTTGTCGAGAACGCTGTTGCAAGAATCTGTTGTTCCTTAGCAATTGTCAAGCAGTGTACAATACTGAAATGTTATATAGTATTTTGCGATATATATATTAACTACATAAGTTTGATGAATTTTTCTCAAGGTGTCTATAATAGATTTCACGTTGTCGAGGATGTTGTATCAAGGATGCTGCATATATAATGATCTCGCACTGGATCCAGCTTTATTCACTGCTCACGGTGAATATCAGTTTGAAATTTATCGTCTTATGCGTGAGAAAATTCAGTAAGTTACATTCAGTTAAATTTAGTACATATGTTTTATTTCTTAATTTTTTCTCATATACAAGGTGATTCAAAAAGACCTTATCTCGTAAAAAGAGACGTATTTCTGAGGTTATTCTGAAACAACTCTTTTTTGGCAAAAACTTGCTCGAAGCTTAATGCCGTGTGTCGCGCTTATGACCATGAACTCGAAGATTTCATGGCCATCCCGGACGAGTCCCCAAATGTGACTCTCTTGTCTCATATTGAACTCAGTTTTTCGGTTGTCAAAAACCAGGATGACCGTAAAATTTTTGAGGTTATGGTCACAGGCGCAACAATATTTTTAATTTTTAATTACAGCGTCCTGATTTCTGAAGCGCCAATCATACAGTGTAACCACAAACAATAAAACTAGTCGTATGTTCGCTCATAAAGCAAAGAGAATATAATCTAATCTAACTTAATCTCTTTGTTGTAATATGTGTCGTGTGTTCATCATGTAAATACATGTTTCTTTTTTTGAGTAAGTCTCATGCGTGATTAGTAATGGTTAATAGTAATTGATGACAGTGATTTGTATAAAGTTATTTGTTAGTATTTTTTGGTGAAGAGAATGATTGCAGTAAATGTAACAAGTGATACAAGTAATTTAAGAGAAAAGAGGAAAATTTCGATTTTGATATGGAAATTCTATCTTTGTGAAGGTAAAGGCTGGTCGCTGTGCACGATGATGAGTATACACGTTTATACTTGTTTGAACACGTTTTCTCTCTCTCTCTCTCTCTCTCTCTCTTTCTGCATGTTTATCTTTTAACCACTCATTTTAAATGTGCTAGTTTTTACTTAAAAAGGATATTTTTTTACACGTACAGAATTATTAAAAGCAAGACATCAAATAATTGAATATTTTTTTTAAATATACCATAATTTTAGTGTCAGCGAGTGAGTTGGTAAATAAATGAAAAAAGAATGAAAATGGGATAGAGGTTTTGAGAGAGCGGGAGAAAGGGGGGAAGGAGAAAGAGCAGTATTCGAACTATCAGCTGGTCATTGCGATCGTCTCACATAATCGCCTGTATTGAACGGTGAGTTGCGCTGGCTCTGCTTCTCCGTTATACGGTGTCAGGAGCCGGAAATACCGACGGAAAGGAGGGTAACAAGAATTAACTGCGCACCAAGAATACAATGGCAGAACCGAACTTTATTCACCGGTCGTATATAGAAACGTGGCGGCCATACCGCACGTTACGAGAGCTTCGACGAGTCTAACGCTTGCAATGATACACCCACGAGAGAGACCGCAGGGGCGCGCTAGTGAATCTCACAGGGCCAATCGCATGGCGGTATATATATCACGTGGTTTGCGAAATCAATTGGGGCACGAGACAGAAGATCGCGTGACCCGCACAGCCCGATTATTGTATAACTATTCTTTTTTATAATTTAAAAATTAAGTAATAGAGAGAGATATTTTGACTGTTGATGTATCAATACAAATTGAACAAGAATGCCTTCTACGGTCGCAGCTAGGTCTTCGTGCTTGTATTGTTTGTGTGATTTTATATACTTTTCTCAAGTTCAATGAACTGCACGCCGAATTAATTTTCAGTCATAAACCAATTCTGAATTGAACAAGATTAAGTAATATCACGTATTATTAAATACTAACCCATTTTTCCCCTGAAAAAACTGTAAAGAAATTTATATAAAAGAAAAGTATATAAAATCACACACAATACAAGCACGAAGACCTAGTTGCGACCGTAGAAGGCTCTTGTTCAATTTATATTGATACATCAACGGTCAAAATACCTCTCTCTATTACTTTAAAGTCACGCTGCTTTGAAGAGCGTTCTAACTTGTTGCTTATTGTGAGAAATATTATCACAGCCTCAGTGATCGAGTTGGCTAAGATACCCGTACTGGAGATTCCGGAGGTCCCAGGTTTGAACCCTGGTTGAGGTGATATTTTTCACAATAATTTCTTTACAGTTTTTTTAGGGGGGGGGGAAGGGTTAATATTTAATAATACGTGATATTACTTAATCTTGTTCAATTTAGAATTGTGTTATGACTAAAAATTAATTTGGCGCGCAGTTTATTAAATTTGAGAAAAGTATATAAAATCATACAAACAATACAAGCACAAAGACCTAGCTGCGACCGTAGAAGGCATTCTTGTTCAATTTGTATTAAAAATTAAGCTTCGGGCAAGTTTTTACCAAATAAAAAGTTGTTTCAGAATAACTTCATGAATATGTTTCTTCAAAGACATAAGGTGTTCCTGAATCACCCTGTGTACGTCTTATTTATATTTTTATTGTGTGTGTAGGAATAATTGGCGAAAATTTGAACCATATACGAACGTCCTCTGGTTGCATTACGTTTTAGACAAAATGATTACGGCAGTAAGATATAAGAGAAAGAATTTAAAAGTACATAAGCAGGCTATTGTTAGATTAAAAGAGTTTAAAGATACAATGTTAAACTATGAAAGTGCGTACGACTTTATAATCAATTCTAATAGTGTCGTGTATCTATGATGTGAGCTCATATTGAAAAAATATTTTGACAATAAATCAAACTTTGCTAATTTGTAGATATTCTGTTTGTTATAGTCCAAACCATAATATAGCGCATGATAATCAATATCAAGTTACGACGCGACTAAATAAAGTTAAATATTGAAATAGCATTTTCACAATACAGTTACATTTTGAAATACCCGGAACAGCAATGATTTGTATAAAAAAGTTGTGAAATACCTGGAAAGGCATTTTTACTCTTAATTCATAAATTCGTCAAACTCGGGTTGTCATCCGAATTATTGTGAAAATGTTACCTTCGTGGAAGCAGCAAATGCGCTTGGTAGTGGCCTTGCGCAGTTGCTAATGTATATAAACCTCCAAAGATTGAGCAATGGAGAGTATCAGATATCCATCCTTGCGTATACTCTAGCAATGCGAAACTTCACGTGAGAGAATCATCAAGGGTCGAGAACAGCGAATAGAGTGACTTGCGAAGGTAAGAGGATATAGCATCTTCTATCGTGTAATACGATCCGGCGAGCGAAACACCATTTTGCCGAAGAAAGAGTTGTAAGAAATTATTAAATATATCGTTATTTACTGAGAAACGAGTAAACATCCGTTCTTTTTATGGACATCTTCCTTGATTCCTAATCCTTTAGGTGATACGAATCTTATGTTTAAAGCAAATATTTTGTTGTGAGACGAAATCCACGTGTTATATTTAACAAATATTATAAATACAAATATTTATTAAGGGATATATAGATTATATAAGTGTTGAAATGATGCTCAAACTCACTCGACGTCGATATTACAGATTCTTTTTTTGAGCGAGAGTCGAGCGGCATGCGGTTACGCGCAGGTCGAAGGGTAAAGAAAATAGCGCTAAGGCCAGTAAGTTAGCTAATGATTTTTGTCCAACACATTCATGAGTATATCTGTTCTTATTCTTCGACTTTATCTCCATCTCATGCAAAATATTCATCTATCATGTCTCACAATAACTGCTCTATTCACCATGGTTCATCTTTGTTGCGTGCACACATTTTCATACACGCAAATCTTTTATATTAGACTTCTAAGTCAAATTTCAGAAACTCTATGTTGTTTTTGCGTGTAATTTGCACTTCACAGTAATCTCATCTTATGAAAAAAGACTGTTAAATCTTTGTATGAAGCAAATATTAGCACCCGTTGAGAGCTCTAGGTGTCATATTGGACTAAAAGATTAGATAAAAAAATATAAATTTAATAAACAAAATAAAACGAAGGTTAAGGCTCTTATAAATAAATTAAAATTAGAGAACAATAAGCTCAAGAGCCACGCAGGATGTCAGATGCAAATAAATAAATTAACGCATAACTCTAATGTCAGGCAAACGTTTCGACCTTTAATAACGGTCTTCGTCAGTACAGATATTACAAGTCTATAAAACAACTAATTAAGATATGAATTTGTCGAAATAAACAAATAAAGATAAAAAAGTGAAAACAAGTTACCGAATAAATAGAGATTGTGCAAAACCGCAGTGTACATCTTATGTCAACGTTTTAGTATAATAACATTATAAACGACCTCACAGAGCGTATGCAGAGACAAGAGCTTCGTAAAACCACATAAACTGGTTGCTAACAAATAAATAAATAAGAAAATGATATTAAAATAATGACTTTAAAACTTGTAACATACAACAATACAAATTAAATAGTTAAAAGTTATAAACGGAAAATAAATAAAAATAAAAATAAATATGAAAGCTGTACAAGTCATAAGATATAAAATTGTACGACAAGACAAGACGTGTACGTGTAAAGCAAGTCGATCACAGTACTGTATCTAAAATTATTAAATCGTTGTTATATTTGTTGAAAACGTAGTTCAATGCCATTCCATCGATTCTGTACAGAGATATTTAACTAACTAAACCGAGTCCAGATACATGTTGACGTGTTTTTACAGCATCAAGAGGCTTTGTTAAGATGTCTGCAATCATTTCAGACGTTGAACAGTAACGAAAATTAACTTGTTAGTTAGTCTTTAGCTTTTTATAAAAATGATACTTTGTATCTATATACTTTGTTCTGTTTGACATCTTCTCGGAGTCCAACATCTTGAGACAGCTGTGGTTGTCCTCGTATAATATATCCAGTTCTTTTAGACGAATATGGAAATCATTTAATAAACGGTTAATTCACATTATTTCTTGACAAGCTTTGGAGAGTGCAACGTATTTGGTCTCAGTAGAAGATAAGGCTACACACGTTTGCTTCCGACTTGCCCAACTGATCAGCGCTCTATAAAGCTTGATTACAAATTCTGAATTTGATTTTCCATCTGTTACATCTCCAGCCAAGTTTGCATCAGTATATCCGATTAAAGCAGTATCCTTGCTGGTATTGTTGTCACTCAATATTAAACGCAAGTGTCTGGATCCTTTGATACATGCTTATTTTTCTACTCAAGATAGATGTTGATGCTGCAA
Source organism: Solenopsis invicta (assembly GCF_016802725.1). Lineage (NCBI taxonomy): Eukaryota > Metazoa > Arthropoda > Insecta > Hymenoptera > Formicidae > Solenopsis > Solenopsis invicta. The sequence continues at coordinate 13,803,860 of NC_052666.1, read as the reverse complement.
TATCTGGTCGCGTATAGGTGGATAATAATGCTCCTATTGCACTACGATATTGCTTATTGTTAGGTAGTTTCTCTGATAGTTCTTCGAATTTTTCATATCATGAATTCAGTGGAATCTTCGATGATTTCGTATCTTTTAAGTTAAAACAATCAATGATTCGGTCCATGTATGTTGATGTATAGCAAACATCCCGTCTAATTCTCGTTTGATGTGAATTTCAAGATAGAATTTTAATTTACCAAGGTTACATAAATCGAATACTTGACTAAGTTTGTTTTCTAACTTCTTAATCCAATCCTTGTTATCACTTGCAATGATAAGATTATTGACATATATAAAAATATGTCCATTTTTTATTTGATTCTTTTGAATATAGACGTTTGTCAGTGTTTGCGAGTTGAAAACTTTTTTTAGTCAACATGTGAATCTTCTGATTCCATGCTTTTGCTGATTGTTTTAATCCGTTAAGACTTTGATGTAATTTGTATACAAGTTCTTCTTTACCCTCAATTGAAATTCCTTGCTTTATAAAAATATATCTTTCTCCAATTTGCCATTTAAAAAGCTGTTTTTATATCATAATGTTGCACTGACATATTTTGTTTGCTTGCTATTGTCAAAAGCGTACAAATGTTGCTTATTTTGCCACCAGTGCGAATATTTTATCATAATCTCCGTAGACTTGCAAAAAATCTTGTGCAACAAAACGAGCTCGATAACGACTAATATTTCCTTTATCATTGAGTTTTTGTTTTAACATCCATTTTCCTCTGATCACTTTTCTGAAGGCAATTTTGTTAAAGTTTACACGCGATTTTTCTGAAACGATACTATTTCTTCTTCCACAGCTTGTTTTCAGTATTTGCTTTCTGGGCTAGATATGGCCTGTTTATATGTTAGTGACTTTTTAGGTATAGAGTTTAAAACGCAATTACATGTTTCTATTAATCGTTGTGCTCGAATATCTTTTGTAGATCTCAATGATCTACGGATTGTTTATTCTGCTTGAGATGCTGGCTCTGTTGATGTGGACTTTGAAGAAGCGGCCACTGAAGATTTGGTTTTCGAAGGTGTTGGAGTACAAGCTTTTGGAGGATGATTTTTCTCAACTGAATCGTCAGTCAATTTGAAGTGAATTTTCTGATGTATTTTCTCGACAAATTTGATATGACAATTTGACACGACTGACATATATTTTATTAGTAGTTGTATCAAGTAATTGGTAACTTTTTACAGTTTTGGAATAACCCATATAAATCGAAGTTCTACTGCTTTATTATTCAACTTTCTTCTTTTTTCATCTGGAACATGAAAGCCTTACATCCAAAAGTCCATAGATAATGTACATTAGCAGTGCGACCAAACCAGTGCTTGTACGGCGTTTTATCAATTGCTCTCGAAGGTAAACGATTTAGGTAATTGGCAGTTGTTACTGCTTTACTCCAATAAGTGTGAGGTAGTCATGAAGTAGGATAAGGAGATCGAATTTTGGGTGAAAAAAGTGGATCCGAATTCCGTCGTAAAAATGAGTTCAATATTTGGTCATTCACGTCACACGAAACGTTAGTATTACTATTTCCAATGCTTCTGTGATTATGCGAATATAATCTTGTAACGATACGCATCTCCGCCGTCTGCGCGCCTCCGCATCGTTCCGTCCACCGAGCGCGGCGAGAAGCCACGTGGACGCACAGCATAACTTTTCGGCGCAATCACGCGGCAACATGCGCACCGACCGTGGCGTTCCGCAATGCTCCCACTCTGACTTGGCCGACCGAGCGCGCGGATTGGCGCATCTAACTGCGCGTTTGGATATATAAGCCAGCAGTGGGAACGCAGAGTTTAGATCCCTCCGGTTCTCCGACTTGTCCAGTTGGCGACCGAGCATTCTCGATCGCTCCCCGAAGACGAGCATTCTTGCCGTTTTCCGAGTTTCTCGACGAGCATTCTCGTCGCTATCCTCGACCGAGTATTCTCGACGAATCAACTCCAAGATCCTCGATGAGTATTATTGTTGCTATCATCAGCCGAGCATTCTCGACCAATTGTCTCGTCTTTGAGTGCCTTTGTTGCCACTGAACGCCGGGTTGCATTTGTAACCTAGTAATCGGCAGGGCATCCGTGCCTTGTTGATCGAGCACTCTTTTGCACGGGATGCGCTCGGGCGAATTGCGGAAACGAACAGATCGGCGGCGGACCGCGCTCGCGATTTTCTGTACGCACGCGCCTACATGACTGCGCTTACATCAATCGCGCCACGTTCCGCCACTCCGCCGACCGTACGGACCAATAGTCCGCGTAACCCACCGTAGCGTAACATATATCCTATCAGTATTTTGTTAGTTTAACCGCAAATTATTCTGTTTCTGTCTAGTCTCAGTATTCAATCAATCTGCGAGTTATTATTACCAATTATATTGATTGCGTTATCATTTTTTGCCCAAGTGCGAGTTATTCTTGCGTATTCTCCGTTATTGTTTCCGCGTAGCACTGAGATACCTGCGAGGTGCTCTTTTTCTTTTAGTTTGAATACGACACTCTGCGCGTTTTTCCTTTACGGCGTTCTTAAACGCGAATTACGCACTCCGTTTACTTTGTTATCTGTTCACGGATATTTTATTTTGAATAAATCATTCTACATTTGTTTTTTACTTTAACCAATTGGGTATGATTATTTTGAACACCTGACTAACTGACGAGTCTTATCTGGACCGATCCCGAATTCCCGCACCGTTACACCGAAACCGCGTACCGTTACATGGCGCTCGAATAGGGACTGTCTTAGAAACCGATTAATCGGTAATTAAACCCAGGAACAAAAATGTCGTTAACCAATTGGATAGACTGTTTACAAAGAGAGCAGCTCGAGGTCTTGGCCTAATCATACCAGATCGAAACCTCCGGTACCATTGAGGAACTCCGCCACCGCGTAAAACAACACTTTCTTACAATCCGGTCAATCCGGATCGCCGCATGAACCGAAACCGACGAACGCGACGGACCACAGTTCGCACAGTAAGGTCATGGAACCAAATGAGGATATGGGTTGCCATTTTGACGGCCGAGATCCTCTGTCTTTCCTAGAGTGGGTAGCCGAATTACAAGAAGAATACTGTTACACTGACGAGCAAAGCTGGCCTGTTCGAGTTACTAAAAGGCGACGCATTGGCCTGATACAGGAACGAGCGAGATAATTGGGAAATCTGGCCAAATTTCACAAACGCACTCAAATGCCAGTACCTGCCACGGCGATACCAAGCGAAGCTTGTCCAAGAAATACAGGAACGTCGGCAGCAACCGAAAGAACCGTACGCAAAGTATGCAACCGCTTACAAACCATAATGCGGCGCGCGGGTGGATTAACTCAAGCCAAGAAGGTCGACCGATTATACAAAAACCTACGCGCTGAATACAAGTTGTATGTATGTCTTACCGACGCCACCGATCTTGCCGACCGGGCCAAGCAGGCCGCCGAATTTGAAGAAATCACAAAAGCTCAGGAGAGCGAGAGCCGGATCGAAAAACGAAGGTCAACACCGTTACCGCCGAGACTGTGCCGTACGACCGAAACACCGCCTTTTGGAAACACAGCCTTTTACGAAGCAACGCGGTCGTAGTCTTCGACTACAAACGACCAACCCACAAATTTTGCTTGCAATGCGGCAAAGTTGGGGTACTGATAAATGAGTTATTCCCGAGCGGGAAACGCCACACCGCCCGAAGATACGATCACTTCTCGTTCTGGGACTGCATAAGCTACCGACCGCGACCTTATATCACGGTGCACATCAAATCGCGCCAATTCTCAACTCTGTTGGACACGGAGGCCGAGATTTCAATGATCAACCAGGTCGCCGAGCACGCTAAGCGGATTTGGTCCGAGGTCTAGGATTAAACAATCCACTTAGCAGACGGTACAACTGCCACGACGCCGGTACAAGTCCGTCTTTTATTGCGCGTAGCCGGATGGCGGCTGAAACACTCCTTTCAACTGCTCCCGTCCCTGGAGAGCGAGCTGCTGATCAGCACGGATTTATGGTCCGAGGATTTATGGTCCGAGCTCGGCATTACCATTCCACCGCCACCGACTCGAACCCACAGACGCCAGGAACAACGACCCACGCACTTGGTCACCGCCAGGATCACCGAGCGGACACCTCAGGAGGAATGAGGGCCTTCCTCGCGATCAAACTCGCTAAGTTTGAACAAGTACAAAGACCTACCGACAAGGCCGTGCGGGTGAAGACGAGTGTGTGCCGTTAGCGCACAGTGCGATAGCGCACATCCCGATAGCACACATAAAATTTAAAGTAATTCCCGATAGCGCACATCCCGATAGCGCACATCCCGATAGCTCACATCCCGATAGCTCACATCCCGATAGCTCACATCCCGATAGCTCACATCCCGATAGCGTACATCCCGATAGCGCACATCTCGATAGCACGCGACTATGTCTTCTATCGGGAAAAAGACGCGTATGTTCCTCTTAGCACACATAAAATACTATGTAACGTGTACCGTATACAATGTGATTCATTATAATGTATTAATCTTTTTATTTACATATTCGTAATCGAACTCTGAGATGATTTTTCCTTTAGAAAAATATTTGTCCTGAACTTAGTTGTTAAGTTATAAAAAAAATAGCGTATGACGTGTCGGATAGTAGAAGTATACAGGGGAAACGCAACTCACTGTTACATGCGGGTGTTTTCATGAGGCGCCTCAGATGACACAACAGAATACGGACAACACTTTCACATTTAAAGTTTCGCTTTCTCTCTTTCACTTTAATTATGCTCTAATTTGTCTAATATTGATCTCTGTCATCTGGTCGTCTAATACCAGGATGACCGTGAGATCTTCAAGTACACGCTCACAGGCGCCACATTATTGTAATGAATGTACACCCAGCGTCATTTATTCTTTACATCGGAAAATTTTCCAAACAGAGGAGTTACCATCTTTCTACATACTCCCAGTTCATGATTAATGTAACGACTAGAACTTATTAGTCGTTACGTTAATCATGTTCTGTAAATATTTTTAAAGATAGCGATTACTCAAATTGGAAAATTTTTTGAAGGACAGAATCAATCATGCTGGGTGTACGTTCGCGAATAATAAATTTAAGGCAAATAGGATCACTTAAATATCATTTGCAAGTTAAAAATACCGCACATCAAACACACAAAAAGGGAAGGAAGGAGTGAGAGAGAGTGAGAGGGTGCATTCGTACAAGTTTGTGCACGTTTACTCGCGCACATACCGATAGCTCACATCCCGATAGCGCACATCCTGATAGCTCACATCCCGATAGCGCACATCCTGATAGTTCACATCCCGATAGCGCACATCCCGATAGCGCACATCCTAATAGCGCACATCCCCGTTTTTCCTAATTAAGCATTATTTTAGAAAAATATTTAAAAAGTAAATATGTTTATAAACATTTATAACAATTTTTTCAAAAAAAAAATATTTAAAATTATTAAAGTTGTTAGTAAAGTATACTGTCTATATGCATTTGTTAACGCTTCTGGTTTAAAAAAAGAAATGAAATAAAACAATTATTTCATTTTTAATGTCTTTTCAAAAATTAAAAACGAAACTTAATTTTGCCCAAGAAAAAAAAAGAAAAAGGAGAAAAATAATTGTGCTAATATATTATATAATAATGTTTAAAGGAAAACAAATATTTACATTAAACGTGTTTTACATATACATAGGGAGGTTTGGAAACGGACGAACGTCTCAAAAAGAGCATTCTTGAGAAAAATGTTTTAAAAATTGTAATCATTTTAAGTGAGGGACTACATAGTATTATAGTAAAACCTCAAATAACGTTGTCAGAGTCACATAAAATTCAGATCTAATTTCTCAAATAGAAACTAATTTTTCGTTGCTATTATTGTAATTTATCTCTAAAACTTTTCAAAACACTAAATTACGTAGTTTCACCAATTATTATTGCCATTTCACTTTTTAAACGTATACTAAAATATTGGAACTAAATAAAATAACGGTAGAAAACCATCTCATTACAATATATGTAGGCTCTAATAGAAGCGCAAAACGCGAATAACCTTACAATGTAAAGTAAAGAACAAAAACATTACGATGCAGAGTAAGGGTTATTTATACATAATGTTTTAAAATAATTATATATTAAACATTAATATAATTAATTATACATAATTATATATAAAGTATGTCAATATATATTAAAATATACGTAATATTTTATAAACAGTTATACCTAATTATACATGTTTTATATATATGAATAATATATAAAAATTTTCTTCGGTAAACTTCTAGGAAAAAAAACAGAAAATGAAGCAATAGTAAGATATGTACTAACGGGAACGAGAACGTGTCTTTCTCAATAGCACACATCAACAGGTATGTGTATTAACATACGCGTCTTTTTCGCGATAGCGCATATAATCGCGTGCTACCGGGATGTGCGCTATCGGGATGTGCGATTGCGGGAATTAAAACATCTTTTTCCCGATAAAGCACATAGTCGCGTGCTATCGGGATGCGCGCTATCAGGGAGTGCGCTGTCGGGAAGTGCGCTATGGGATGTGCGCTATCGGGATGTGCGCTATCGGGATGTGCGCTATCGGAATGCACGTTACCGCGATATTCGCTATCGGAATGTGCGCGAGTAAACGTGCACAAACTTGTTCGATGGCACCCTCTCACTCTCTCTCACTCCTTCCGTCTCTTTTCGTGCGATGGAAATATAGTATTTTTAATTTGCAAATGATATTTAAACAATCATATTTGTCTTAAATTTTATTATTTGCGATAGTACAACCAGCTTGATTGATTCTGTCCCTCGGAAAATTTTCCAATTTGAGTAGTTGCTATCTTTAAAAATATTTACAGAACATGATTAACGTAATAACTAATAAGTTCTAGTCGTTACATTAATCATAAACTGGGAGTATGTAGAAAGATGGTAACTCTGTTTGGAAAATTTTCCAATTTAAAGAATCAATGACGCTGGGTGTACATTCATTACAATAATGTTGCGCATATATGTGGCGCCTGTGAGCGTGTACTTGAAGATCTCACGGTCATCCTGGTATTTGACGGCCAGGTGACAGAGACCGATATTAGACAAGTTAAATAGAGCATAATTAAAATGAAAGAGAGAAAGCGAAACTTCAAATGTGAATGTGTTGTCCGTATTCTGTTGTGTCATCTGAGTGCATCAGGTACCTCACGGAGCATGTAACAGTGAGTTGCGCCTCCCCTGTATACCACTACTATCCGACACGTCATACGCTATTTCTTTTTATAACTTAACAACTAAGTTCAGGACAAATATTTTTCTAAAGGAAAAATCGTCTCAGAGTTCAATTACGAATATGTAAATAAAAAGACTAATACAGTATAATGAATCGCATTGTATACGGTACACGTTACATAGTATTATACGTGTGCTAAGAGAAACATACGCGTCTTTTTCCCAATAGAGGACATAGTCGCGTGCTATCGAGATGTGCGCTATCGGGATGTGCGCTATCGGGATGATGCGCTTTTTGCATTGTGTGCTATCGGGACAATGCGCCTTTTATGTTGTGCGTTATCGGGACAACGCGCCTTTCTTTGCTGTGCGCTATCGAGATGTGCGCTATCGGGAATTATTTTAAATTTTATGTGTGCTATCGCACTGTGCGCTAACGGGACCTTCCCAGTGAAGACTGACCAACTGATCAAACAAAGGTACCGTTCACGGAACTCCGCAATGCAACGAATTATTGACGAGGAAGTTTACGTGATGGAAGCCGCCGGGGTAATTGAGCCGTTCTCCAGTGCTTGAAGCTTTCCGGTCATAGTCAAAATGAAAAACGGTAGGCACCGTTTCTGCATTGACTTTCGAAAAGTCAACGAGCTGACGGAATGGGATGCCTAACTACTACCACACATTACACTCACGCTAGACAAACTGCGCGGGGCACAGTACCTCTCCACCTTAGATTTGGAAAAAGGATATGGGCAAATCCCCCTTATGCCGGAGAATCGCCCTGTCACGTCATTTACCGTACCGGGTCAAGGCCTTTTTTTTTATAGTTGGGAAACGCCTTTATGGGTTCCCGGTCCTGCGGGGACAGGAACGCGGGGTATGTGAGACTCGTCGACCTGACTAGCCGACATACTCACTAAAACCCAACTTTTTCCGGCGTCTGGGCTCGGGACGGATCATGGGATCGAACTAAGCATGCACCGCGATTCGTCCTAGCCCAAACGGGTCCCCGCCCGAGAGCGGGAACCCCCCTCCGGAGTTAGCGGCCAGAGTTCGACTGAAGTTGAACCCAGCCGCCCGAACCGGGATGCCGGGAGTGCGTCGGACCTCTCTGGAAGAGGGCCCTAGGTACGCACTCCCGCATCCCAAGCCTCGAGACGGGTCAGCCGGGCAACTACCCCGCCGCTGATTCCGTCCGAGGCGTACCTCCTCAACAGTGGAGAGAGTAGGGCTCTCTGTCCGGTCTAGCCGGCGCTGTGAGAGTCCCCCCTTCCCACTGTTCCTTCCCGGCCATCCCTCCTTCATCCTTCCCTGAGGAAGAGAGGAGGAGGGAAATGTGGCCGCGCCAGTGAGATTGACCTCGGCGGCGACCAAACCGTCGCCAGGACACTGGCGCTCTTTGATTCGGGCAGGGAGAGAGCGACGAACTCACCCTCTTCCTGCCCAGTACTCGCACGCATTTATTTCCGTTAAGAGGGAGGAGGTGGTCCCTACTGATGTTGCAGGAACCTTCTGCGCCTCCCCCCCCCCTTCGCCTTCTCTCTGCCGGCGCGCCGGGAGCCTCCTCCCACGCCCGCTCTGCCGCCTCCTATACCGGGCCAAGGCTTAATGCAATTTACCGTTATGTTTTTTGGTTTGCATTTTGCCCCGGCTACTTTCCAGTGACTCCTCGACCGGATTCTGGGACCGGAACTCGAACAACATGTGTTCGTCTATTTAGACATCATCATCGCTAGTCCAACCTTCTCGGATTACTTAAAACATTTGGGCGAAGTTTGCCGCCTACGAGAAGCACGTCTGAAACTCAATCCGGAAAAGTGTTATTTCTGCCGCACCGAATTGAAGTACCTCGGACACATTGTGAATTGACAAGATATCCGTACCGATCCGGACAAGGTCCATGCCGTCACGAAATGGTCAACCCAAACCAACATCCGGCAGATCCACCAAATTATAGGGCTAGCCTTGTGGTACCGACAGTCCACGCCGAATTTTGCAACCGTCGCTTCCCCGCTTAATAGGTTTATGAGAAAAAATGTCCCTGGCAATGGAGCCCGGAAGAAGAATACGCATTCTAAACGTTAAAAGACGCATTAACCATTGCGCCTACCCTCGCGTTTTTTACGCCGGTTTTTTCTGCAAACAGACGCGAGCACCCTTTGGCACTGTTCTGTCACAGCACTTTGGGGATGGAGAACGCGTCATAGCTTACACCAGCCGTTCGCTGAACGGCGCCGAAGAAAACTACTGCGCCACGAAGATTGAGCGCTTAGCCGTCTTGTCGGGGACACATGCGGGACTACCTGGAGAGCTACGAGTTTACGACCATCAAGTTTTCCAATAGTTACGGCGCCTGGATTCCCTTACCGGACGACTCGGGCGGTAGGCCTTTGAGCTCCAGCAGTACACATTCAATGTCCGCTACCGCTCCGGGAAACTCAATCGCGTGGCCGACGCGCTCTCCCGCCTACTCACTGTGTGTTGCAACAGAGCACTGCGTGTTCCTGGTATTGCCGGCAATACCGTCGCGTGCGCAAACGTCCCAAAAATTTTCCAGATTACGAAATCCGGGAAGGCCGACTCTATCATCGCATTCTACACTCCACCGACTTAAAGGAGGAACCGGGTGAGAACCAATGAAATGCGTACCGCGAACTAAGAGACAAACTGTATTATTCCAAATATACGACGCCCCGTTCCCCGGACACTTTAGGATTGTGAAAACTATTGTCTGAGCCGCACAACGTTACTATTGGCCGCGGATGTTCGCCGATGTTGTCTGATACGTTCGAAACTGCCACAACTGCTTGGCGCATAAACACGCACAAATTCGACCTGCTGGGCTTCTACACTCGTCGCATATTCAGGTTTCATGAGAACAAGTCACAATAGACTTACAAGGGGAGGACCAGGTGAGAGACCTTGGGATTTTGATCCCAATTTTTTTAGTTATTTTGGAGACGAGTTTACGTCGTAAAAAAGTTTACGTCTCCCGGCGTTTCATCAAATAGGCCTTAGTTTCGAAATAATAAATTTGTGAAAATTGGCCATTCCGCGGCGCGACATATGAGCCTTCCCGGTAACTGTTCTCGTAACCAGTGCAGTCGGCTCCGTGCGTTAGGTGCTTGCTTCACAATCGTAAGATCCGGATTCGCTCCCGGATGTGTGCAATATTTTTTTTTTTTTTTTTAAATGTATTTATTTATCTTGATGATATTAATATAGTATGTAAATTTCTAAAATAGAAAATTTAATTTAATATCATTTTCTGAACTTTAATTTAAATTTAATTTGAAGGGAATTTGAATTCAAGTAATAATATTTGAAATAATAAATAAGTAAAAATAATAATATATAAGTTATTTGAAATGGATAACATATAAAGACAACGTATCTAAATTTTCAAACTGTTTAATTTAAAATTTAATTGGAAATAATATTAACAGTATTTTAAAATTCTAGTTTTTAAAATAATTAATCGTAAAAGAAGAATAATAAACAAACATCTGATTGTGAATGTAAATGTAAATACATTTATTACAAAAGTTAATTATTTAAGTATTGCAGATTTTACTTATATATTATTATTATTATTACCTATTTATTATTTTAAATATTACTTGAATTCAAATTCCCTTCACATTAAATTTATATTAAAGTTTAGAAAATGATATTAAATTAAATTTTCTATTTTAGAAATTTGCATACTACATTAATATCAAGATAAATAAATACATTTATTAAAAAAAAAAAGAGAAAAAAGAATATTGCACACATCCGGGAGCGAACCCGGATCTTACGATTGTGAAGCAAGCATCTAACGCACGGAGCCGACTGCACTGGTTGCGAGAACAGTTACCGGGAAGGCTCATATGACGCGCCGCAGTATGGCCAATTTTCACAAATGTATTATTTCAAAACTAATGCCTATTCGATGAAACGCCGGAAGACGTAAACTTTTTTTTCGTCTCCAGAATAACTAAAAAAATTGGGATTAAAATCCCAGGGTCTCTCACCCCTGGTCCTCCCCTTGTTAGTTGGACTCCTGCCGCAATCCACGAACGGTCATGCATGGCTCCTGGTCATGCAAGACTGTCTTACTAACAAGGAAACACAGGGAAGTGTCCGCCTCAGATTAAAATGAGTTTTTCATATGTTGTAGTACAGATAAAAATAAGGGACACGTATTTTTTTATACGTGCTCATACGCACTTTAAGGGGGTGTAACACCCTTTTGAAGAAAATCGGTTTTTTTCTTTCGAAGCGTATGCCGTCGAAACTATAAGAGATAGAAAAAAATGTTTTAAATGAAAGTTGAATTGCTCGAAGAGTAATTTATAACAACGAAAAAAAATTTTTTTTAAAATTCTTTTTAATACTTTCCCCCACCACTTACCTTTTTTTTCAAAATTTTTATTTTTTTTATAAGCAAAATAAAGCTTATTTTATTACAAATTTAACGGTATATGATAAAGTTACGATACAACATTTCCATTTTCCAAAAATAATTAAAAACCTCTCTATACGTACGGTACGCGCACCCGTTCACGCGTTTGTGTGCTACGGAAGTGACTCCCTCCGATTTCGACGTGCCTTTAATATGTTGTACAGATTAAAATAAGGGACACGTATTTTTTACACGTGTCCTAATACACTTTTAAGGGTAAAACACCTCTTTGAAGAAAATCGGGTTTTTTCTTTCGAAGCGTTTATCGTCGAAACTATAGAAGATAAAGAAAAATGTTCTCATGAAAGTTGAATGCATGTTTTTCTCGCATAAGATGACAAAAACATTTCGAGGACAGTCTGTGTTTAACTTAAAAACGCAGACATTGAGAAAAACATTTACTACAAATTAAAACGACACTACACTAAAGAATAACAACAATTACGGTGTTGTAAGACATTAATTTCTTGTTTAGAAAATAATATGTAATTAATATAAGTTAAACATTTATTTACTGGTCTACATGATTCGACTAGAATATTTGTTCTTTTCAACATTTTATAAATAAGGAGACTTGGATTACAAAAAATTATTACTCACACATTCCATACTTTCACAATCTAACGCCAGCTCATCAACTAACAACAAGAGAACTAACATAAAACTAATTTAAAAATTAGTTAGAAATTTCATCTTTTATACTGCATTTATACAATTCAATTAATGTGTTTATTAAATTCGATTAGTGTAGAAATATGCATAACCACGCTACTGGTGCGTGCACTTAGGGTCATTTCCTATCTTGAAATAGAATGTTTCTGTCTCGGCAGTATTCACATGTATAGATTCAAGAGTTACGTATGTAAGGAAATGACCCAAAATGCACGCGCCAGTAGCGTGGTTATGCATATTTCTACACTAATCGAATTTAATAAACACATTAATTGAATTGTATAAATGCAGTATGAAAAATGAAATTTCTAATTAATTTTTAAATTAGTTTTATGTTAATTCTCTTGTTGTTAGTTGATGAGTTGGTGTTAGATAGTGAAGGTATGGAATGTGTGAGTAATAATTTTTTGTAATCCAAGTCTCCTTATTTATAAAATGTTGAAGAGAACAAATATTCTAGTCAAATCATGTAGACCAGTAAATAAATGTTTAACTTATATTAATTACATATTATTTTCTAAACAAGAAATTAATGTCTTACAACACCGTAATTGTCGTTATTCTTTAGTGTAGTGTCGTTTTAATTTGTAGTAAATGTTTTTCTCAATGTCTGCGTTTTCATGTTAAACACAGACTGTCCTCGAAATGTTTTTGTCATCTTATGCGAGAAAAACATGCATTCAACTTTCACTGAGAACATTTTTCTTTATCTTTTATAGTTTCGACGATAAACGCTTCGAAAGAAAAAACCCGATTTTCTTCAAAGGGGTGTTTTACCCTTAAAAGTGTATTAGGACACGTGTAAAAAATACGTGTCCCTTATTTTAATCTGTACAACATATTAAAGGCACATCGAAATCGGAGGAAATCACGTCCGTAGCGCATAAACGCGCGGACAGCACCGCGTACCGTGCGTATAGAGAGGTTTTTAATTATTTTTGGAAAATGGGAATGTTGTATCGTAACTTTATCATATACCGTTGAATTCGTAATAAAATAAGCTTTATTTTGCTTATAAAAAAAATAAAAATTTAAAAAAAAGGTCAGTGGTGGGGAAAAGTATTAAAGAAATTAAAAAAAAAAATTTTTTTTGCTGTTATAAATTACTCTTCGAGCCATTCAACTTTCATTTAAAACTTTTTTTTCTATCTTTTATAGTTTCGGCATACGCTTCAAAAGAAAAAAACCGATTTTCTTCAAAAGGGTATTTCACCCCCTTAAAGTGCGTATGGGCACGTATAAAAAAATACGTGTCCCTTATTTTTATCTGTACTACAACATATTAAAAACTCGTTTTAATCTGAGGCGGACACTTCCCTGTGTTTCCTTGTAAGTGGGTAAGTCCGCTCAACCGCGCAACCGCCGCCGCTGTCGCACAGCACGTCACCGACCGTGTCATATACCGATACGGACGCCTCAAGAGAATTATTTCTGATAACGGGACGCCGTTCGTGTGGGGGGGCGATGAAGGCCTCATTACGGGAATTCAGCATAGAACACCGTATCGCCCCGGCCCACGCACCCCATTGTAATTCCGTTGGACGGACGAATAAAATAAGACGATGGTGGCACAGTTCGTAAGGGGAAACTACCGCTTATGGGATCAGCGAATAGGCGCACTTCTATTCGCGTACAACACAGTGCAACACAAAGCCACCGGATTCTCACCCGCATATCTAAACCACAGACGCGAACTCGAAAACCCGAGCGGGAACCGTGACCGACGGAACATCACCAGCCACGAATTAGCAATGCCTACGGGAAGCCTACGAGTTTGTCCACACGAACCTTGCCCACGTCAGGAACAATATTATAATTTTAGACCCGCGTGGAAACTGTCTCTGGGGGATATCGTGTGGAAACGAGAACACACTTTGTCCATCCTCGACAAGGCGTTTAACACCAAGCTAGCCCCAAAATAATCCGGATCGTACGACGTTATCAATGCGATATCCCACGTGTACTACGTTAAACAGCGTCAAACAAGGGTTGATCTGCATTATAAACGAAACTATTGCCGTTTATTAGCGCGCGGCTGAAGTGCAACGTTATCTATGCGATATCTCATGTGTATTACGTTAACCAGCGTTGAACAAGCTTTGATCTGCATTATAAACGAAACTATTGCCGTTTATTAGCGCGCGGCTGAAGTGCAACGTTATCTATGCGATATCTCATGTGTATTACGTTAACCAGCGTTGAACAAGCTTTGATCTGCATTAGAAACGTAACTATTGCCGTTCATCAGCGTACGGCTAAAATCTGACAGAATTTTAACGATATCTCTTGTGTAATGCAGTAAACAGCGTCGAACAAGCGTTGATCTGCATTAGAAACGAAACTATTGCCGTTCATCAGCATACGGCTAAAGTCTGACAGAATTTTAACGATATCCTTTGTGTAATGCAATAAACACTATCAAATTCACTGATTGATTGGCATTAGAAACGAAATTATTGCTTTTCATAAGCACGCGTTATCACGTCTTGGAGGACCGACTTTCCGATTCCGCGCGTACCTTGGTCGCGAAGAAAATGGGTGCTCTCTTCTTAGGGCAATCTGTTTAGCCGGTTATACCCTGGAATGTCGAGAGCTCGGTTTGATAAAGGTACTAGGTTAAAAGATGGAAATCGTCTAGTCCTAACCGAACTAACTGCTAGTTTCGACGATGGTTGCGGGTTAGATATTCTTCTAAGAAGTTTTCAGGTGGGGCTAACTCTTCGAAGTCTGTGACATTACTTGTAAGTCATTCCCAACACGAGAATTCTAAGCCCTATACATTTACAGGGGTTAAGGAAAGCCTAACGAATTTGGGAGTAGATATTATTTGAACTGATTATTCTTTCCTGTTTATTGAAAGAGATGAAGTTGAATGAGAAGCTACGGGAATTATCCGCTTAGTTTAAAGAGTTTTTGGAGATTTTACATAAACTTTATCCGCGCAATAATTAACTGAGGTTGAGTCGGATGATAAAATTATAGAATAGTGTTTTTAAATTTAAACGAGCCTGCAGGGAGTGCGGTTATAATAATCTTCAAACATCCTACGTTACTTGTAGGGATATCAACGTTCAAAACGTTAGAGATTTGTTCATCAATTTCCTTTACTTTGTTTAAGAAACTTTTTTGTGTTTTTAGAAAAGTAGATAATTTAGCGTTCAATGGTACTTTGGGTGTGGTAAGATTTAAATTAAACATATGTATATAGCGCTTTAGTATAATTACTGAGAGCTAGGTGAATGAAGTGATTACAATAGTTATTGTTTAACAATGGTGGTAATCATATTTATTAGTTTTTGTTGTAATAAAAGTATGGATGATCAACAACAACAGAAGATTTAATTGATACGAAACTGAGATTGGTACTACTAGACTTTATATATTGCCCTGGGGATGGAACGTTTCTTAGTATGTTTTTTACTTCTAAGTTTAATTCTCTATCATCTGGGACCTCGAAAGTGAAGGGTGAAGCAACGAGAGAGAGAATGAATGAATGAATGGGCGTTTATTACTGTCCTAGGGCAAGCCCTCTAAGGACAGGCAGATACATAGCAAGAACAGATAAAGAAGAAAAGTGTCGACTTAAGACTAAATTATAAACATAAAAATAAAAAATAAAAATAAAAACAACTAAAGTAGAATAACGATGCATAGAATACAGATAAAGTATCGCAATAACAAAAATAGGGATAAAGACTAAGAAGTGCTCAGAACCGAAAATACATAACTATACGAAGATTGAATAGCAAGGAACAAACAATAAGTGAAAGAAAATAAATATGTATATTGCCGCAAAAGAAGAGAAAAACAAAAGAAAGTAATGATTAGGGAATATGCGTGGAACAAGGGAGAACAAAATAAGGTAGAGTAGCTTGAGAGATAAGCTTGAGAATTAAGGCGGAGGCTGGGACTGAGACGCACCACGCTGCTGCAAAAAATCGAAGAGGCCACGTCTGAAGGAGCGAGTAGACTCAGCGCTGCGAACCGCAATGGGGAGAGAGTTCCAGAAAGAGGGAGCGGTAAAGGCGAAGGAACGCTGGAATGTAGAGGTGCGGCAGGAGGGGATCGCTAGGTCCAGTGGGGAAGCTCTGGAGGCCGCTCTGGGTCTTGGACAAGGCAAGAGCAAGGAGGCTAAGTAGGGAGGGATGCCGGTACGGAGGATGGCAAAGATGAAGCAGCCGAAGAGGTAAAGTCTCCTGTCATCCGCCCGCAGCCAGCCAAGCTGGGAATAAAAATATGAGACGTGATCATCCCAGCGGAGGTCGCAGATGAAGCGTACGCAGGAGTTCATCAGACGCCTGAGCTGAAGGCGATGCGACCCGGTGAGGTCTGTCAAGACGGCAGAGCAATAGTCAAAGATAGGGAAAATCAGAGAGGACACGAGGCGAACGCGCAGGGGACGTGAGAGGCAGTGCCGATAATATTTGAGGCGCCAGAGTACGCCATTCACGCGCTGGGACACAGACCTGACCTGCTCGTTCCAGCTAAGAGTGCTGGTGAAGATCAAGCCAAGATTGACCACCCGATCGGTGACCTCGATAGGAGTGCCGTTAATTTCCAAAACGATGTTGTTATTAGCAAGAATATTATTGACATAGCGAGCACTACCTAAGAGGATGGCCTTGGTTTTCATGGCGTTCAGGGTGAGTCGGTTGTTGCGAGCCCATTGCTCTATCGCGGAGATGTCCTCTCTGATCCTCCCAAGCGCGTATTCGAGATCGGCAGGAGAGAAGTCCAGGTAGATCTGCAGATCGTCCGCGTAGAGTAGATGTCGGCTGTGGCGAATCACTGTCCTCAGGTCATTAATAAATAGAGCAAAAAGCAGGGGGCCGATAACGGAGCCCTGAGGAACGCCTGCTTGGATAAGACTCCAAGAAGAGAAGCCGTCGTGACCGCGGACACGCTGGGACCTGCCAGAGAGGTAAGACTCGAACCAGCGAAGGACGGGGCGGGAGATGTGGAAGTGCGGAAGCTTACGCAGAAGCAGCTCGTGGCTGACGGAGTCGAAGGCCTTCGAGAAGTCGAATAGGATGAGGAGGGTGACCTTTCTCTGATCAACAGCCCGTCTAACGTCGTCCGCCAGCTTGACGAGCGCAGTCTGTGTGCTGTAACCGCAGCGGAAGCCGGATTGAAGAGGATCGAGGAGATGGAGAGAGGAGAGATGGCAAGAGAGCTGATCGAAAACGATGCGCTCGAGGATCTTGGAGAGAAAACAGAGGAGAGAAATAGGGCGGTAGTCGGAAGGAGAGGAGGGAGTTTTGACCTTGGGAAGAGGGATAATGTGGGAGCGCTTCCAAGAGGAAGGAAAAGTGGAGGAGTTCAATGATAAGTTCAGGAGATCGAGGATAATATGGAAGATGAAGGGGAGACAATCAAGAATGAAGCGGCGACTCAAGTTGTCTGGACCTGCGGCATTAGAGGAGCATCTGATGAGCGCCCTATGGAGGACAATGGGCGTGATATGTAGGAAGTAAAATGAAGAGGGATCGGATAAGGAGATAGATGAAGATGGGGAAGAGCTAAGAGGAGAGAGAGGGACCGACAGAGGGGAGGAGGCAAGAGGATGAGGGGAGAGAGGAGAGAGATGAGCGGAGCAGAAAAAGGAGTTGAGTTGGTCGAGAGAGAGGTCAAGTGTCGAAGAGGAGGAGCGAGATTTGGCAAGACCCAGTGATCGTAGCTCAGACCACAGCCGAGCGGGCGATGCTGCAGAATCCAAGCGTCGACCGAGATAGCCACTTCTGGCAGTGTCCAGAAGGATATTCACCCTGTTACGCAGGGATCGGAAGGTGGCCAACCTAGCAAGAGTGGGACACCGACGAAGAGCTCTCCTGGCAGAGTCCCTTTCGTTCATGAGTTCGCGAGTGTTCCTGTCGATCCAAGGAGCTGGAGGCCTCCTAGCGCGAAAGGTGCGGAGTGGAGCAACGGCGTCGAGAGCGGTCTGAAGAAGGGCAGTGAAGGCATCAACCTTGTCGTCCAATGCAGTGGACTGGTGAAGGAAATCCCAGTCGAGGGAGACAAGACAATGAGAGAGCGTCTCAAGGTTGATACCGGAGAGATTGCGAGCAGAGATGACGCGAGGAGGAAGTCTGTTAAAGTTACAGTTGAGGGTTACCTCGATGAGGTCGTGGCAAGACAGGAAGGAAAGGGCGTGTTGATGGTGAGACAACGCGAAGGACTGATTGCTGACTAAGCAGTGGTCTATGCGGGAGTGAGATGTAGCGGTATGGTGGGTGTCGGAGAACGGAATGATGTGCAGACGATTGCTCTGACAGAAGTCGCGTAGGGAGGCGGCGTCATGAGACTGGCGGTTTAAGTCAATGTTAAAGTCGCCTATTACGACCGCCGCTGGGAAGGAGGGGAGAAGTCCCTCGAACTCCTGCTGAAAAGTGACTAGATAACCCAGCTTGGGTGGCCGATAGACGACAGCTAAAAGGAACGGCCTCTGACCAGCTGCAGAGATGCGCACGATCATGTACTCGGGTTGGCCGCAGTAGCGCGCGGGCGAGGTAGCAAGCACGCTCGCGGACAGCCCGTCGCACACGTAGGCACCAATACCCCCTCCCCCCGACCCACACGGTCAACCCGCAAGAGCGAGTAACCAGGGAGGCGAGCCAAATCGTCAGTAGCAGGGGGCTTAAGCCACGTCTCGGACATAGCGATGATGTCGAAGCGGTTGCGAGAAAAATAGTCGCGAAACTCGATGAAATGGGGGAGGAGGGATTGGCAGTTGACATGGCAGAGACGGAGGAACCCAGCAGCAGCAGAGTCGACAATCGAGGTGCGTCAGGTCCTACGCGCGGACGAGGACGGGACGACAGCCGCACAGCCGGCCCCAGGCGCGCCACCGGACGCCGCCGAGGGCACACGAGGTCTGACAGCCGGCGCCCGCGGAAGGCGAGGCGCCGAGGACGAGGTCGCCGAAGTGGAGGCGGCAGAAGAAGTCGCCGAACCTCCGGCGTCCCCGGCGGCAGCGGGGGGCGGAGGGCCGGCTGTGAGGCTGTCGAGGTGTCCAAGATGGCGAACTCTGATGGGTGATGTGTCTGAGTGTCGCCGGATGAATACAAGGCCGTTGCGGACCCAGGCGCGGTGCAGCCTACCGCCGCGCACTGCACGCCTAGCCTCGCCGAAGATAGTCCTCGCTGACGATGTGAGTCTCTCGTTGACGTCAACTCGGGAACCGGAGAGCCCAGCCGACACCTCGGCACCCTCGAGGACGCCCTTGGCTCTCTTTCCGTCTATCCATCGGTTTCGCGCCTCACTGGAGGAGAGCCTGACGATGATCGGTCGCGGTCGGTTCCCCTTGGATGGAATACGAGTGGCAGAAATCAGGTCGGGAGAGGCATCTATCCCGAGTGCGGAAGCCACGCCAATCGCGACGGCGCGAGAGTCCTCGGAAGGGAGCTCTTTAACGCCAAACAAGATGAGCTCATTGTTTAGTTTGGCGCGCTCGAGCGCCTCCAGACGCTCCTCGAAGTCGCCAGGTGACGTGCCCGGGCCGCCGGAAGGTCGCGCCTCCAGGGCGCGAACACGGGCATCCAGAGCAGCCTGCCCCGCATCGACCCGGCACACAGATGCCGCCAACTCCTCAGTTCTGGCCTCGATGGTACCGAGAGACTGTTGGACGCTTCTCTCGAGGGAAGCCAGCTGCGTCCTCACGGCGGGAAGCTCTCGCAGCTGATCCCTCATGGCCGGAAGATCCTGCAGACTGCGCTCAATGCCCTCCACCTTAGCCAGCACAGTGGCGATAAGATCCCTGAGATCCGAGGGAGGAAGAGCAGATGACGTGGCTCCGCCACTCGCAGGCATCGGGCCACGGGAATCCGACAGGCCCCCAACGAGGCCCAAGTCACGGCAAGCAGGGCATGGAAGCACCAGGGAATCGGACCGCGACGCACGATCCAGCAGGCTTGACGCACACACTTCATGATAGATGTGCTTGGGATTGCGATCGCAGCACAAGGCATCAGTGATGGAGATGTAGCGCTTGCAAACCGTGCACGCAAGCGTCATGGCGACGAAGGAAAAGCTGATTGGCTGGAAAGAGAGGCTGACTGACCAGTGAGAGAAACCGATTGGCTGGCGACCCACGAACGTACTCGAGCTCGGCGCGCGCAGGCGAGAGCGGTCCGCAAATCAGCATGCACGAACAGACCCGTCCGGATGACAGCGCGCGCGACCACCGGTGAAAGTGAGGTTATGCCGCAGCAGTAGATCAAAAACCGTGAAAGGAGAGCGAAAACGGCGGAGGTATTCTCACCCAGGAGGCAGGCGCCAAGCAAGAAAGCTCTTGACAGGAGAGACCTGTAACAAGCAGCCCCGGAGGGCAAAAAGCGGCAGCAAAGCTTCGAAAGCGACAGAGCAGAAAAGGCACGTCAGGGCGATACTCACGCGCACAGAGAGAGAGAGAGAGAGAGAGAGAGAGAGAGGATTAAGAGGCGCGGTCGCGACTCGCGCTTGTTTTTTTTTTCCTTTTTTTTCCTCATCTCTGAATCTCTCTGAACGAACGAAGCGAGAAAGACCGAGCCTTTTTTACACGAGTCAGCGAGTTCAAGTATAACGAGATTATCAGATCTTAGCAACGGCTGAACCGATCAAGTTCTGAGTAGTCTTAATCGATAGCTTGGGAACGAATTACATAATAAAAGTGTTTTTATTTTTTTTCTCCGTGCCCTACGAGCAGAAATATTGCGATGCAAATTCTAATCTCTCTACATTTTTCTGTAAGATACGTTTCTTTCTTGGTTGTCACCCTCAGGAATTCTCTCTTTCACATTTTCGACAAGGAGTAGCTCTCTACTACAACATTTATGCGACCATGTAATGTGCATTACGTGACCGCGATCATGATTGCGTATGACAGGTTTTTCTGCCGAATTTGGGTAATACTGAAGGAGACGGTCCTACTCACCGATTTAGCTGAAATTTTAGTATTTTGTTTAGTTTTATACGTACAATAAGAATCTAAAAGAAAAATCATCGCTCTCAAGAAGGAAAAAAGTTATGAAGTGTAAAAGACCAACATTTGTGAGATTAGGAAATCTGTCACTGACGGCATAGAGGGACCAAGAGGGACATTGAGAACGTGTAATTTTGTGACTTTCCACTTACAAGCAAACCTACCCAACTGTTACACTCCGATTTTGATGAGCTTTGAATATGTTGTAGTCTAGGTCAAAATAAGAGACACGTATTTTTTTATAAGGGCCCATACGCACTTTTAGGGGATGAAACACCTCTTTGAAGAAAAAGACTTTTTTTTTCGAAGCGTATATCGTCGAAACTATAAGAGATAGAAAAAAATGTTCTAATTAAAAGTTAAATGGCATGAAAAGTACTATACAACAGTGATAAAAAAATTTTTTTGTTTAATTTTTTTTATACTTTTCCTCATCACCTACCAATTTTTTTCAAAATTTTTATTTCTTTTTATAAGCGGAAAAAAGTTTATTTTATTACGAATCCAACGATGTATAAGAAAGTTATATTCCGACATTCCCATTTGCCAAAAATAATTAAAAACTTCTCTATATTCATGGTACGCGCACCCGTCCGTGTGCTACGGAAGTGTCCCTTTCCAATTTTGACGAGTTTTTAATATGTTGTTTTCTATTTATTCTATTTCTATATTAATTAGTTGATTTCTGAAAAATGTGTCTTTGGGCTACAACTTTATCATACATGTTTAAATTTGTTGTTAGGCTATAAGTTTTGATATAAGATAAATTTTAAATTTTTCAAAAATTTAGAAGAAGAGGGAAGAAGATTTTGAGAAAAATGACATTTTCAAAAAACCTGAGCGAACGGTTATAAAGTACATAGAAAGCCATAAAACTTTTATTTGAAACTTTTTTTTATATCTTTTACCGTTTCGACAGTATTACCTCAGAAATTAAACAATCAATTTTTTTCAACAGCGTGTTTCACCCCCTTAACGGTCATATGGGCGTATAAAAAATGCGTGTCCCATATTTTTATGTGTATTACAACATATTAAAAACTCGTCAAAATTGGAAAGGGACACTTCCGTAGCACACGGACGGGTGCGCGTACCATGAGTATAGAGAAGTTTTTAATTATTTTTGGCAAATGGGAATGTCGGAATATAACTTTGTTATACATCGTTGGATTTGTAATAAAATAAACTTTATTCCGCTTATAAAAAGAAATAAAAATTTTGAAAAAAATTGGTAGGTGATGAGGAAAAGTACAAAAAAAATTAAAAAAAAAAATTTTTTATCACTGTTGTATAGTACTTTTCATGCCATTTAACTTTTAATTAGAACATTTTTTTCTATCTCTTATAGTTTCGACGATATACGCTTCGAAAAAAAAAAGTCTTTTTCTTCAAAGAGGTGTTTGATCCCCTAAAAGTGCGTATGGGCCCTTATAAAAAAATACGTGTCTCTTATTTTGACCTAGACTACAACATATTCAAAGCTCATCAAAATCGGAGTGTAACAGTTGGGTAGGTTTGCTTGTAAGAAAATAGGAAACAATGGATAAGGATAGATTTTCAAATACATTTTAAAGAGTTTTTTAAAATCCTTTTTTATTGTTCATGTAATGCTTCGTTCACAATAGTATCAATAGCGTAAGCTATTAATTCACACTCAATTTGCGAACTCTTATCATAAAATTTGCGCAATAATTCTGTCGCGTCTGGTTTGTTCATGGCAAAGTTTTGACGCAAAAATGTTACAAAATGTCTAAATTTCTCAGTCGCAGTTGCAATGCTTTGATGCAGCGTATAATACATGTGCTCGACACAATGTTCCAGGTTGAATATAAATAACATAGTTGAAGGTTTTAGGTAAATACAAGCATCGCGCAACGATAATTTAACAATATTTTCATCGCGCAGTTTTACGAGTTGCACGGTAAGGTCATGAATCGGTAACGATGGTGCTTCGGTTGACTGGACGAATCGCTCGAAATCCTCACGTTTATCTCTCTCTCTCTCTAGCTCCTCAAAACGGAGCTCTCCACGTTTTATAAGGTAGAACGATTCGGTTGCCGCGTGTATCGCCGAGCGATATCTCCGCGGAGCAGGAAACAGATCCAACGTTGATCGCTACATCAATCCATTTGTAGGAAGTTGATGTTAGCGCAAACCTTCTACCCAAAATACGCGGCGTATACCGCGATTCCAAAAACGTGTTGAAAAAAACGGAGAGATGAGTAGAACGTACAATAAATGTATAAAACGTAATTTAAATATAAAGATACTTACGATCTCTCGCACGCTTCAGTCTGGATTGGAACGTAATAGTTTGCCATTGTTTATACCGAGAGAGAGATGCGTTGTCTCAGAACCGTTCAAACGAGCGACTGATTCAAAACTGATTATAAATTGCGACATTTGTAGGAGGATTAAAGCTTCTGCAATTGTAAAGGAGTGGGGGATACTTTTCCCCTCTATCAAACAATTTCATCATCATCGTTATCGCTCGAACGTGTCACGACACGTTTTCGCGGTCTGGCAACGTTGTACATGAAACGTGAAACATGACGTACATGAAACGTGAAACACGACGTACATGAAACATGAAACATGACATACATGAAACGTGAAACATGACGTACATGAAACGTGAAACATGATGTACATGAAACGTGAAACATGACGTACATGAAACGTTACGTACATGAAACGTGAAACATGACGTACATGAAATGTGACGTACATGAAACGTGAAATATGAAAAAAACGTTAATCTAAACATGAAAAACGTTAAACTAAACGTGAAAAAAACATGAAATAACGTTAAACTAAACATGAAAAACGTTAAACTAAACGTGAGAAACATGAAACGTGAAACATGACGTACATGAAACGTGACATACATGAAACGTGAAACATGACGTACATGAAACATGACGTACATGAAACGTGAAACATGACATACATGAAACATGACGTACATGAAACGTGAAACATGACGTATGTACATGAAACGTAAAACATGACGTACATGAAACATGACGTACATGAAACGTGAAACATGAAAAAACGTTAATCTAAACATGAAAAACGTTAAACTAAACGTGAGAAACATGAAAAAAACGTTGGAGAAACGTAGATGTAATGGAGGGGGAAAAAAAATGTATCTCGTATATTACGTATGTTTATTTTTGCAATTGTGTCCACCAATTGTAAAGTTTGAATACATTTTGTAAAGCACAATGTTTATTCGTACGGTGTTGCCCACATTGAAAAGTATTAGCATCATCTAGATTATTCAAATTATCCACGTCTTCGTAATCCACATCCAGGCTCTCGATGTATGCGTATTCTCGCCGACTGTCCAGAAGTAATTCTCCCAGCCATTCTCGTTTCTCATGTTCTTTGACGTATACAATCTCCTTGTCGTCAGGATTTTCAGCACCCAGTACTGCAGTTGTAATCACTTGTCTCGCTTTCCGGTACGGAACCACCCCGTCGGTGCCCCATTTTAGCCCATGATGCATAGCAGTGAGCCAGGAGGCGCAAGATCTTTCGGATTTCATCAGCCAATCCCATGGCTGGGGGCTGTCAAAGATATAATGCGCGAGAACGTTTCCCCCTCTAAGAGCAGCAAATTCTTTTACGACGAAACCTCTCAATCGTCCAAGGGGGAAACCTTGCAGATCCACGAACGTCGGCACGGACATGTCGCGGTCGAAACGAAGACTGTGGTCTACGTCGATGTATCGTATAATATATATATGCGTGGAATTAAGTGATTTTGCGCACAATGTTTGTCAACGGGTTGTACTGAATCACGCGATCGTGTATTATCAAGCAATAGGCACTAGTATTTTCTGGTACGTTATCCTTTGTCTCAAATTCCAATCGCACGTCAACGGTTGCGCTCTTGATTGATTCAACTTGCCGACTACAATCTATTATTATGAAAGGACCGTGACGTATAAAATTTGTCACTGTGAGATTCGGCTCGAGATACTCGTATCCGAGATAAGTTTTGCAGAAACGTGCATACATGTCGTACAGAATAGCCCATCTATTTTTACTAATATCTAAATTCATATCTTCATAAGGATAACTATCAGAGTTCAAGTACAGTTTCACGTTGATTAAATTGCAATGGTCGAATCGGCTCGTGTCCTCGGACATGACGTTTTTTCGACCGGTTTGCAGAGCAAAGATGACATATCGCGGCTTCTCGAGTTGAGTAGCGGTCTTGATAGCCCACGAGTGCTTGGTCGTACGTTGCAAAAGCGGATACTCGTAAAGATCCCACGAGCGAAAAGCCATGCTGAGGTATCGTCCGCTCTCCAATGTGCGCAGCATCGAAAGTTTATTTATTTCATTCAGTATTACGTGCGGCATTCGCCACTGAATCTTAAACAATTCTATCACAGGCTCTACCGCTGAATTGCCCTTTAGGCAATTGTTATCGTTGCGCGCTCGTATCAAGATCAATTCGTGACGAGCGTTGATCACTACTCGACGGTAATCCTCGCAGAATCCCAACAGCACGTAAAGCGGAATGCAAAAGTTGAAGTAGCCATCAGCGGTAGTCAACTGTTCTTCCCAGCCAGCATTTCGCAAAATCACGCTTTTGTCGGATGACAGCGTTACATAGTTTTTGAGTGAGCTAGTTATACCCACGTTTCTATTACGATCAATCTCGACACCGTCGAGTTCATATCTTATCTCATCAAACATAAACGCAACACAATTATTTCCCAAAACCACGTCACCGCTGACCTCCTCAGGTTTCTTCTTTTTTGTCAGCCTCCCTTCGACATATAGAAAGCTCTCGTACGGCAATGTATACAAATCCTGTTGCTGTATGGGTATTCTTATCTCGTCACTGTGCCCGTACGTTGTGTTTGCATACGGCGAATAAGCATGGGTCTCAATCTTGACAATTCGATCGTCAAAGATTGGCTCGTCTTCGATATTTAGAATATCAGTCATTTTTTCTTTTTTTAATCAAGATTGTCGTACCGCGAATCCCAGTGATTGTAAAAATTTAACGTTTGATACACTGAGCTTCTTTCGCTTCTCAGTTGATCGAGTCGGGTTATCAATCGATGATGATGATGATGATGATGATGATGTCACCGGTCTTGTAAAGAATGCGTTATCTCTCTTTGCTCGCTCAGCTCCACTCAACACAAGCATCTCATGTGTCGCGTTATCGTTTTCGAACGTGCAACCGTAATTTCCTCCCCTCGAAAATCCAGCAATCGTCCGTTTTGATCGACAATGCGTATGGTAAGATCCGTAACGCTTCGTATGATCACTGGCAAGTAAATGACTGTTGCAGGCCTTTCACTGAGCTTATATCCTGAAGGCACGCTCGGAGAAAATTCATGGATCGTATGCACACGCGCACCGTTATTGTATGCACCTACGGTGATACTACATTCGACGCGGATAATATTTACGTTCATAATATTAATTGACATGTCCAATTCGTGCCATCTACGTGGATGCAGTATACGCTTCGAGTATCCCAGCAGCGATCCAATGCTGTTGGCTTTGTTAAAGTTTATTTTGTAAGCGCATTTAATTTCACATTTCATCGTGTTATGATTAGCTCGAATCACTATCGCTTCCTCGTTGTCATCATTGATCATGCCGATATCGCCGCGGACAACTAGCGTGTCACCGGCATCTGGCGCGTTGCCTCGCACGTTTCTGCGAGATTGCGCGTTTCAAAAATTCGTTAATGGCCGGCAACTCGTATGATCCCTCGGGTATCGTAATCTCCACATCGTCTTTGCCGAAATAAAATTTATTGTTTGAGGCATTTACGTTCGGTATCGTGTTATAAGTTTCAAAAAGCGTTAAACCGAGTTCGTATTCGGCATCGGTCAAATCTATCGCCGGAGAGTAATTTGCAGCGAGAACGCTGCTCTTTCCGCTTAGCGTTAGCGTAAACGACATGATGGAAAAAGCGTTCGACGAATACTGAGACTCTTCGACACCTCATCGATCTTTTTAAAAGTCAACAGTTTGTAAAAATCTCAGGCACATTTGTCCACAGAAATTTTGATTGTACGTTTGATAAGACGTTTGATTGTACTCTATCGTAACATTGCTTCCGAAATATCGCACCAACTCTCGAGGCGGTCGAAGATTGCCAAAGCTGTCGAAATACACAACGCGGTTGCCCCTCTTTGCGTAAGCCACCCAGTGCGTGCCAGGGCCCGTGGTATCGTCCAAATTAACGATACCGCTCTCGTTTCGACATACGCCACTCGTCGGTAAAGCATTACGCATGTACACACCTCTAAAATACGGTATGCGCATACGTCTCGCCAGCTGGTTCAATTGCACGTCGGTGGTCACGCCCACAGGCATTTTTATCGTCTTTTCGACGTTTTTTTTTTCTCTTAGTTGATACGCCCTGTCCGCGTTTATACGGCCCGAGATAAATTCTTCGTCCGTGCCAAGTATATTATAAGGTGCCAAGTATAGACCGCGACCTTGTTCCATCGCGCGATTGTGACGTTGCAGTTCTTCAAGTTGACGTCGCGCATCTTTGCGGGCGCTTACCGCTTTCGCTACATTTGCAGCTCCACCGATCAAAGATCCTAGAACGCCCAACATTGGCAGAATCGGTAACATGCCGCCTCGTTTTGCCGACGGAAGTACTCGTTTTTTTTTCGTCGTCGTCGTTTTCCTCTTTCTCGTCTTTGCATTCATACCCATGCCGGTCTTGGTCTTGGCCTTCATCGCTGCCCAGATGGCTGCAGCGGCGGCTCTCTCGCCCAAAGTCGAGTCTCTCGCGGTAATGCGTTTCCGTGCTGACGCTGCGAGTATATCGTCAGCAGCGTGTCTATCGACGAGTTCGTTACTCTTAGAATACGCAATATCGTGTTCGCGGCACGCTGCGTCCAATGGATTTACGCCCGTGTCGCCTCTGGCTAATCGTTTCTTCAGCCGAGTGCCCGGACCGCAAAACTGGTAACCGGGGATATGTAACTCGAAAGGAAGCGCGTTTATCGCTCGATTCAGCAAACTTCCGGTTTTGTTCGACGTTGACATTCGCTGCAATCTTTTATCCTCGGTGCAGGGCCGTCGATGTGCGTACGCTGCCAAGGTTGATTATAATGCTCGTCGCAGCGACGATAAGTTTGAACTACCGGGTCCACCTGTATATGTTTCGGAAGCCGTTCCCAAACGTGGTCGATGTAATTACCGCACACGTGTAACAGTACGACTTTAGGTATATATTGCAACTGCTCAGCGCTTAGGTCCAGAATATCGCTGGGATGTGACAGCGCGAGAAACATTTTTGATACTGAGCTACTCAAGATTTTACACATCTATAAATAGGCCTTCGACGCGTCACGCGAGTTTAGTGTGAAACATGAAATTCGTGCGGCAGTCGCTAACGATACGCGTCACAAACTGCGACGAGAAATTGCGAATGATGGGGGACAACGCGCAGTTGCGGAAACACGGTGAAATGCTGCCGAGTACCATCCGCGCAATAATTGCGGGACCATCTTCGTGCGGCAAAACTAATGTTCTGATAAGCCTGCTCGAGAGTCCACATGGTGTACGTTTCGAGAATGTTTATATTTATTCCAAGTCGCTGCAGCAGCCTAAATATCAATATCTCGAAAATCTGTTGAAATCGATCGATGAAATCGGCTACTTTACGTTCTCCAATAATAGCGACGTTATTCCACCGAGCGAGGCGCTTCCGAATTCAATTTTCGTCTTCGACGACGTTGCGTGCGATAAGCAGGATGCGGTGAGAGAACACTTTTCAATGGGCCGCCACTCGAATGTCGACTGCTTTTATCTTTGTCAAACGTACGCGAGGATACCTAAACATCTGATACGCGATAACGCCAATCTCCTAATTCTGTTTAAACAGGATGGTACCAACCTTAAACACGTTTACAACGATCACGTAAACACCGACATGTCGTACGACGAATTTTGTGCTTTGTGCCGTGCTTGTTGGCAACAAAAGTATGGATTTCTACTGATAGACAAGGACAGCGCGCTTAGTAACGGACGATACAGAAAAGGATTTAACGAGTTCGCGGTACCGCAAAACGATTAGTCATTATCGATACGTCAACGTTTAACGTTAACATGGTGGAAAATAACAAAGATATACGCCATCGTGAGCAACTCGCGAGGGAGATTGAAAAAACGAGCGATGCGATCCGCAAGAAACATCGCGCTTTAAAAACCGGCAGGATCGAGGAGGAAATTGCAATGGCGAGACGTTTCAAGCCCATCGTCGCACCTCTGAAACAGATTGTCGATGTATCTCAGCCGATTAAAAGAAAAGAAGAAATCAAGGAAGAAAGAATAATTAAGAAAAGACCGAGCGACGACGATGACGACGATGGTGCATCTTACGAATTGTCGAAAGCAACATCGAGCAAAAAGCAACGTTTTGAACAAGCGTACGATGCAATGGATTCACCAGCGATAACGTCAACACCGCGTACGATGATTGGTCCTGCAACGTTAACTAACAAGGCTCTCGAGAACGTTTTCGAAACCACAGACGATTCGTTTGGAACGTCTGTTCAACATCAGATGAAAATGTTGGAAGGTCGAAAAACGTTGTCTGAGCATTTTGGCCCGCTCGGTCAAAAGTACATTGGAGATTTCTTCAGCGGTGGTGGAAAAGAGAAAATTATAGACACCGTGTATGGTGTTCGTCTCGACAAGGATGGAATGATGCTTGGTAATAAAAAGTTTGACATGGACATCAATGATAACATAATTATCGATGGCGTGCGATACGCTGGCACACCCGGTCTTTACGAGTTGATTTTTAAGAGACTCCCCGATGATTTTCTCTATAAGGAGGACGATTTGCAAAAGTACAAGAGCATATTGTTGACTACAAACGTACATAGACGTAATTACACCGCGGAGAGTCGACTACGAGGCAACAAAGGATACAAGTATAGATACGTGATCGCACCATTGATGTCAATCGAATCTACACCAAAGAGGACGAATAAATCCGGAAAGGGATTACCTCGCGCTATGATACTAAACGACAACGCGATTGATTACGTGCACTGGGACGATCCCAACGAATTAGTAGATCGTCTACGATTGCTAGACGCTTCACATCGAGCGGGCAACGACGCTCACGGCAACGAGATGTTGTCCATCGTGGAAGAACTTCGTGAAGCTGGCATAATTATAAATTAAATCGTATACCCACGAAACGAGTCAGACGAGAGGTTGATTTTGTTTGAGAAGGACGTGCGATAGACGACAAAAATGAGCAGCAATGAACGTCGAAAAGACGGTTACGAACGTTTAACGAATGACTTTGAACGATTCTTAAATAAAAATCGGACGTTTCAAGAACGGTTGTCAGACAATTATCGATCGGCTCAGGATCGCTATGAAAAGACACAAGAACGAGTGAAGGATGGTTATCTAATGGCCGTAGATCGAGTCAAGAATGAGTATGAAAAATTATCTAATCGACAGAAACCGGAAGACAAAGAAAAGTTATTAAAGGAAGACAGAAAATACTGATAAATGGAGAAAAAACGTTTTTTTAAACAAAAGTAGAGGAACTTTGCAATGCCGACATTATAAATTACATCGTGTAACCGCTAAACGAGTCAGTCGTAATGCAATTCGTTTACGCGCCGAAATATGAGTTCATCGAAGAAAACAATAAGCTCCGAGAGGCAACGAATCGTCGAAGAATTACACGCGTCAGCTAGACGCAATTTTCCTAGAAGACGTGTTATAATCAAAGGATTCAACGATCTTTGGCAAGCTGATATCGTCGAGATGCGTCCCTATTCAAAGTATAATAGAGGTCATAATTACATACTTACCGTCATCGATGCGTTGAGTAAATACGCCTGGACAGTACTGCTAAAGAGCAAGGCCGGGCGCGAGACGGCTGACGCAATCGCCAAGATAATTCGAGAGAGCGGAAGATGCCCGAAAAATTTACAAACGGATATGGGAAAGGAATTTTATAACGCCGATGTGCAAAAAGTCTTGAAAAATCATGACATTAATCATTATTCTACATATTCGGTTTTAAAAGCATCGATAATAGAGAGATGGAATCGCACACTTAAGAACGATATGTGGCGTATGTTTACACTTAACGGGTCGCACAAGTGGGTCAACGAGCTGCCGCGTCTGGTGTCGGATTACAACAACCGCAGGCATCGTACTATCGGCATGCGAGTCGACGTTAATTCGGAAGTTGCTGAAAAACTCATGGGCACTGTATACTCTCACATAAAAATCATGGGACCCGCAAAATTCAAAGTAAACGATTCGGTGCGCGTGAGCAAGCACAAAACGACATTCTCTAAAGGGTACACCCCCAATTGGACCACCGAGGTGTTTAAGATCGTTAAAGTACAGCGCACTAATCCCGTAACTTATCTCCTGGAAGATTATCGCGGTAAACAAATAGCGGGTGCCTTCTATGAGTACGAGTTGCATCGCACGACTCATCCAAATGTATACCTGGTAGAGAAGATAATAAAGAAGAAAGGAAACAAGGTTTACGTCAAGTGGCTGGGATTCGATGATTCGCACAACTCATGGATAAATAAAAAAGATGTTATTTGATTTATTTCAATTAAATATGTATATATTTTATATCATATTAGCGTTTACAAAATATATAAAATGAATACAAACAATTTTTTTGGTCTTTATTCTTCTTCTATCCTTATTAATACAAAATGTCATATAAAAATTTTTATTAAAAAACGTATATCTAAAATTTGAAAAAATATCAAAATATCTTATTCATAAAACGTCAAATATATATTAAGCGTGTAACATATATGAAACAATACATAAGATGTATAAAATGAAGCATACAGAATATAAAACAAAGTATAAAGTATGAATAACGTACTTATATAAAATATTACTAGCATATTAAACGTGTAAGAAATACAAAAAAATGTAATACAATAAAAGATTAAAATGCATAATATTTGTAAAAATGTGAGAACATCTTATGATTATAATTGTATCTGCCAATGTCCCCATGGTAATGTATTTGTTAATGATGATGGAACAAGGTATCTTGTATCATCATATGGCGAGAGCGCCACTTTGGATTCTGAAACTGTAAACACTTGATGCAGCTTCGAACGTATACACGATTGGCTACGAGTTATTTCTATTTCATCGTTCAAACATCGCATATAATCTTCAAAAGTAATAGTTCGCGCTACTACATTGTTTTTCACACCTTTCGCTTTTTTGGTATCCTTTTTACCATCTACTTTGATCGCGTACATCTTTGCTCTAAGCCCTACAAATTCGGTCATGATCGCACCGTTGTTTTCATCTTTCATTAGACCGAGGACTTTTTTATTCGCGAGAGGCATACCGTACGGGTTGTCTGCGGGATAATCGCTTGTATCATATCTCGCTATATCACGTTTCATCGTTGAATAAATATCATCGCACTCGAGGAAATAAACAAGACTATCAGTATCTGAATATAACAATTTGCACTTGTCTTTATATAGCGGAAACATATATTCGTGATGAAATTCGTACAAGCAGATTTTTTATATGTCAAGTATGCACATACCCACATAAATCGGCTTGTTAAACTTCACCTCGAGTTTACGCAGTTCGACGGCAACTAAATTTTCCGCAAAGACGCTGCGGCTGTGAAAATTTATTGCCTTTGCACCGTAACGTCCTTCCCATTTTGTCAATAATTTTACGTCTACGTGATTACGTACGTTTTCCATAGTTTTTCCAAACACGGCGTTGTTCATCAATTTGTACAAATTCTTTTCGAAATCATTTTTTGCGCTCATTCTAAATTTTGTGTTCAATTCTATATAATCGCGAAGCCATAGAGATTGAGCAAACTGTAATACGCGATGAATTTTTGTTACGCGAAGCCCATTGCGCGTTCATTGTTGCAAATAACGGTAATGTATCACATACCGCTTTTTATCGTACAACGCTGCGAGAAGTTTTTTCTGCCGTGATCCTGGCGGTTTATCGTGTGTAGGATAGAAAGGTAAGTCAGTGTGTCGATCGTGCAGACATTGTGGATATGAGATCGACTTCTAGCACGTACCCAGTGGGCGAATCCGAAGCGATCGCGTTCACGTCAAAATTGTCAACGTTTTCGATCCATTGAAACTCACCGTATGGTAATGATTGACACATCGCAAAACCATACATATTGTTTATGTCAAAATACATTAGATAAGACGATGGTTTCGATGGATCGTAAGAACGCATGTACTTATTATTGGCTTTAGCATATCTACCGGAGCATTGACTCAAACCACCGCGTATACCGCGTTCTATAAATAAGATCATGTCTATATCGGTGAGCAACTCAAATCTTACGCGTGTTAGTTTCAACATTGCATCCCAAGTGTAGCCTGGCAATGTGTAATAATGCGCGGGATCAAGACCATAACTATTAATGCTACTTTCGCGGAAGTTTTGAAAAATATCAGCCAATAATAAGACATCGGTCTTGAGATATAGGTCGCTGTATTCACCCAGGGTTTTGATTGAGAACCGCTGCCAAACTTTCTGAGCATGAGCATAATCTGTCTGTGATACTGTCTGCTTGGTAAGAGAACTATAAAATGATTCACGCGGTGGCAGTTGCGTTTCATACAGTTTGTCAACATTATCCACGTATTCATATGGAAAGACACCTTTGCGTGTCAACAATTCAAAGTCTTCGTTTGATAACGAGGAAAATTCCAAATGAGAAATTTTTAATTTATCAAGACTTAAAAACGATGCCAATTTGTCAAGACTTGAACTTAAAAACTTGTACGAATCGATGAACTGTAGCCGTATACAATTTCGTGCATTTTTGAAAATTATGTCTTTATCACAAGTATTTTCGACATATTTGGTAAAAGATATATATTTTTCTTTATTTATCGGTAGTAAATCGATTTTGCCTTCGAACGTGGTGGCAATTTCTTTTATGATGAAATGTGCATCGTAACCAGATAAATTATGAAATACGATCGGAATAACGTATGAATTTTTGTAATTTAAATTACAATCTGAATGAGCTGGACCACGGTAAGACCCTGTCAAATGGCAATGATCGCGCACACGTATACTATTCGGTGCGAACGGTTTTTCACAGATATGACAATTCCTCGCGTTACTGTATGCCTCTTGCTGCTCTTTAGTTAATGATTCCATAGGAACATTGGCTGATATTCTGGCTTTCACGCTATGCGCCAGGTTTTCGAGTTCTTTCGCGAACCACACGACGCAATCGTTATCGCGACGAAAGTGATACTCTGACAACGCGTCGTCGTATGAGCACTTAACATAATATGCTATACTAAATACCTCGTGATGCTGATACGAGAAATTTGAAGTGTTCTCTGTTCCTGGGTCAATCTTCCGCAGTATGCACTCCAAATCTGAATAAACAACAAAGGGTACACGCTCCTTGTTGTTGTAATTATTGAATTCAAGCCACTTGTTATCCTCGCTCGGTAGTAGAACGGCGCAGTCGTTTAATTGCTGACAATCCACTTTGTGTGACTGCAACTTTTCTTCTGAGCTGAAGTAATGCAGACAACTATAAAAAATAAAAGACGATTTTTATAATTAAAACAATTTTTATAAGTGAGAAATATTTTTTTTTTTAACAGATTTTATTATTACACTTACCGATCACAGATGTACTTTCTTCTTTTATTATTGTTCAGCTGTAAACTGACCAGTCGTGACAGGTTCTTAATCCACGCAAAGCGGCCGAGGCTGTTCTCACGTTCATCTTCCAAGTACAGTAGATTGGCATGCTTCTCCTTCTTATCCTTGGTGAGTCTTATCGGGAATATGCGTAGTTTCTTTTCTTTTCTGTCGAATTCGGTACCGTACACATTTACCGACACGTCGTTTAATCGTTCAAATTTTCCAATGTCTTTTATGTTCATTGGAAATTGTATATCGTCAAACTTCAAAACAGTCGAATAATGCGGATATGACGACTTCCGGTCTGCATGTCTTTCGACAGGGTACAGAGCGGCCACTACCGACCACGCGAAACACGCATTGTCTTTCGATTGCACATTAATCACGGCACGTTTATTCTTTATTCCCCGCGGTAATTCGATGCAACATCCCGCGTGCATGGGATTATGTTTATTAATGTTTACCGTTAAATTCAGTATTCGCGTAAGAGCCCAACCACTATCGCGTTCTTGTCGTCGAGCATCGCCAACGTGACATCGATGACACTCTGCTGATACCACTCGCGCAAATTTGACGATCGATAAAGTTCATTGTTCCTCGTAGCGATATTTTTAATATTACGTTCATCATGATTATTAACATATTCACCATTAAATACGGTGTTTACCTTTACACTATCATGTTTCGCGATAGCGTCTTGCACTCGCTCAATCACCAAATCACTGGCGTCCTCCAAAAAATGTCGCGGCTCGATAAAATCAATGTTAATAACAGCGCCAGTCACAATGCGATTCTTGAACGCGGTCTCGATCTCGCGCCATACGAGCGATTGCTTATCATCAGCGCCAGTGCTTGCATAATTGCCACCAACGTGCATGAAACGTCTTTCTAACTGCGCTTTTTCACCTTTGAGTCGCGCGATTCTTGACACAAGTGATTGTCTTTTTCCCACGGCGAGTCGAGGACGTTTGACACTACAATGTTCTTCGAGCTGCGCGAGGTACTCGTCGCATCGTTGCAACCACTCGAAACATTCAGCTAAATTTGCAATCTGCGAGCATTGGTCGAGCAGTTCGCGTTCCACTCGCTCACTATTTTCCATTTTTTTCAGTTTTTAGTACGTATCACATGCTTTCTCGGAGCACTTGCATGTATTTTGATTGCGTTTAATGTGAACTTCAATATGATCAACCATTTTTTTAGAGAGTAACTATTACGACTGATTCGGTGTCCACATCGAGACTGACCGTATAATACATTCGCCAAACTTATAACCGAAACATGAGTTTTGTTTAATCGATCGAAATATTAACGCTTCCCTCTTGCATCATCTAAATATTGTTTCAACGTGCAGCAGCCGGATTATCGGCGCTTATCTTTACTAAGAAAGATACCTTGCACGATTAGACATGACACTGGGTGGCAACCGCACACGAAAAAGAGCTCACGTAGACAAATCTAAATATTGTTTCAACGTGCAGCAGCCGAATTATCGGCGCTTATCTTTACTAAGAAAGATACCTTGCACGATTAGACATGCCACT
The DNA here is from genome assembly GCF_016802725.1 of Solenopsis invicta. NCBI lineage: Eukaryota > Metazoa > Arthropoda > Insecta > Hymenoptera > Formicidae > Solenopsis > Solenopsis invicta. The sequence continues at coordinate 13,767,276 of NC_052666.1, read as the reverse complement.
GGGTGGCAACCGCACACGAAAAAGAGCTCATGTAAACAAATCTAAATATTATTTACACGTGTCATTAGAAGCCGGATTATCGGCGCTTCTCTTTACTAAGAAAGATACCTTGCACGATTAGACATGCCACTGGGCGACAACCGCGCATGAAAGAGAGCTCACGTAAACAAATCTAAATAATATTTCAACGCGTTATTAGCACAGCTGAAAGAGCTGTTCAGCGCTTTTCTCTCTCTCTCTTGCATCCACCTTGACCAAAAAATTATTAGAGGATAGCGAGCGTTGGGGGCGGCGGCGGCGGCGGCGGCGGCGGCGGGCCCCGCGGAAATAGCCGCGCACACCCCACAAAATATTCGCCATCGTATCGCTTATCCCCCTCGTGATGACAGATATTTCCGATTTCAAAGTACAGTCATACACACCTCCTCGCGGTGTGATTTATTATGTTTATGTAAACAGAGTGACAGGTACATGGTCCATGTTTACATTAAATGGTCAGTAGTTGCCTCCACGCGACACATTTCAAAGGTGTCGGTCAAGAACATGGTCCTCGAATCGTTATCTCTGTTTATATACACATTGATTACGCAGAACCATTTCCGATTTCAAAGTACTGTCATACCCACCTCCTCGCGGTGTGATTTATTATGTTTATGTAAACAGAGTGACAAGTACATGGTCCATGTTTACATTAAATGGCCAGTTGCCTCCACGCGACACATTTCAAAGGTGTCAAATTTATTTAAACATCGGCCAAGAACATGGTCCTCGAATCGTTATCACTGTTTATATAAACATTGATTACGCAGAACTACCGGTTAGGTTTACACGTGTGACCCCGTTTTAAGCCCCCCCTCCCCCTCCTCCACCCGGTTTGGTCCACCCGCGGGACCTTATCGCCGGTTAGGTTCCCCCCGCGCGACCCGAAATATTCCCCCCTTACCCGCACCCCCCTGAGATCCCTGGGTTTGAATCCGCCTATACATTCTACTGACGGTTGGTCATGGATGGTCATGGATACAGCACAGGAGGATGGAGCGAATCGTACGGAAACGTAAGTACATTATTTCTGTATATTTTACTTTCTCTTTTCTTTCTCTTCTTCTTCTTCATGTTCGTCTCTTTATTTCATACTGTTCATGCACTTTTTGCTTTCATATTCTCTATTACCTTTCTTTGTGATTTATATTTCTTTTTGCTGCCTTTTCTGTTTCTCAATCGCTTAGCCCGCTGCCTCTTCCCCTTTATTCCGCTCTCTTCCGCCCAGTGTCCTGCTTTTTTCCATTATTGCATTCTATTTTTCTTATTTATACATGTTTCTTTCATTCCTTCTCCTCGCGTTCTCTTTTGCTCTCGTTGTCTTTCATCCTTGCACTCTCTCCCGCATTCTTTTCCACTTTATCGCTGTTCTCGTAAGTTCCCGTCCGCGCAGCCCGCTGCTTCTCCCCCTTCATTCCGCTCTCTTTTGCCCACAGTCTTGCTCTTTTCCATTATTGCATAAATTTTTTTGTTTTTTTACAGCACATTGGCGATGAATACCTCAAAGTGCCGGAAGTAATAATAGATACTGCACGCAATATTAATAGTTTTCTAATACTGTGTTTTCTAATAATAGTTGTCTAATAATAATAGTTTTCTGATGCAATATATATAAATAATATATACACACACACACACTCGCACTCGCACACGCACACGCGCGCGCGCACACACACACACACACACACACACATATATGTTTTTAAATATATAATTACACGTTTATGTCAATGTACAATTCTTCCTACATGTAATCATAAAATATTTTAAAAAATAAATAAAAAATAAACTGAGAAATATTACATTAATTTTAATTACACCTTTAGAAAGATTTTTTTATCCCTATAGTTATTAAATGCTTATTTTCCGTTATGCAGTTATCAGTGTCCTCCGACTTTTACTTTTCTAACAGTCTATTCTTGTATCTTTTTTTTACTTTTGTTTCTTATTTTTTCTTTGATGTAGAGTCTCAAATTATATGATAACTATTCCAAAGTGTTAAAATTTTAACAAAAATTGTATTCTTTTTATTATTTACTTTTTCTGTTTTATTTGCCTTTTTTTTAATTATTACATTTTCATTTTTTCCCGCTTCTATTTGCAGTTTTCACTTCATATCTGCGTTCCAATATACACAGCCAATCTGCCAATACTAAAAATTACATTACGTATACCATAAATTATCAATACTGGTAGTGAATTTCAGAACAAATAAAGCCGTTTGTTACGGCACTTAGGCATCTTGAGAACATGACGGTTAAATATTTCCAGCATCTATAGTACTATTACACAAGAATGATTAACGAGTAGCGGCGTAGTGTAAGGCAGAACATTGACTGGTACGTTTGGGATTCCAGATTTGATCCCCGCGGATGAGACTTTTATTTTAATCTTATATTTTTTAATTTTGTTATATATAATTTTTAAATCGTTTTTAATTATTTAATATAAAATGTTATTTTAAAAAAATCAAAGAATTTAATGCTCTTTCATTATTAATTAAAATAAAATTTTTTATTTAAAAATTATATATAACAATTTAAAAATATAAGATTTAAAATAAAAAAATGTCTTATTTGCTGGGATCGAACCTGGGATCCCAAGCGCACTAGACGACGTCCTAATGCCTTATGCTTGCTTGACAATCGCTTTTCTGTAATGATACTATCGTTGCTGAAAATATTTAATCGTAATCTTGTAGATTGACAAGTCGAATCGTTATGGTTTACCAACAGGTCTGACTGCAAATTTGATTAGAGCGCCGCTCACGGAATATCGAGCAACTAAACTTTTGCTTTTTGCACCAATTCCACGTGCAAATTACATAAACAAATTTTATTCAGGCCTTTCTCTTATACTAACTTCTAGGATCATTCTGCAAGCGTCGTATTGTTCTTTCATTTATTCTACTCGCCATAAACTACTTATTTTATACATACCAAGTCTAAAACTTGATATAGGGCACATGTTGTTACGAGTCGGCTGCAGATGCCGATAATTAAACTATAATTTTTTAATCAACTTTTGTTTTTGGTATTGAATTATAGTTTCCAGCAAATATTTTTGTCACTACTTTAATCGTGTAAAAGAATTTTGAGATCAATAAAGCCAATTAAGAGAAAAGCCGAAATAATTATTCCATATGTGTAGTTTTTTATGTACGAGGTATAAGCACTGCCACATCCATCTAGCGGCGATACCGCGTACTACTCGCAGGTGTACGACTTTAAAGATAGATCTTTTGGGTTCATGCAGTGAATATGTCGTCAATATATTCGATTGACTTGTTCGCTATCGACTGTCAATCTTATGTATAATATTTTGATCAACAGATGCTGCTGCATTTTTACGTGATGTTTGCTAACACTATTTGCAATAAAAAAACTGCTTGGCGTTTGTTAACAGTCTGTCATCAATATGTTCGACATTTGCTTACTGTTAACCACTCTGTCATATATTTTACCAAGATTATTGCATATTAACAAAAGTGTGCTACCATAATTGACTATAACAAAGTATGTTTTCTGTTTGCGGTTTTTCTACTAACTAATCTGTTGCCAACATTTGCAATTGTAAAAAATGTTATGAGGGATAATATAAGTTTCAAAGTAATTTTAAGTAATCCTACTATTATTCTGTGGAGAAAATGTTTTTTAAAGAACAATATTTTCTGTACCGTAGGTTTTTTGTGACGTACTTTTTCAGGACAAGGATAATGAAATGATTCGAAATTTTGTATGCAAATGTCTTGATAGCCAGACCATGTTGAGCAAGAATTTTTACGTGATTCATTTATACACGCACGCGTATGAGCGCGCGTATCCCCCCTCCCCCCACCTCCCCCCACACACACACTCACACACACTCACACACTTACACATAAGGATTAGACCTCTGCTACGTCATATCTTGCACATTTATTCACGTTATTATGTATTTTTTTAAAGGCTTTTTTCATTCTAGCCGTGATATTAGGTCCGCCATTTTGAATTTTCCAAAAGGCCAAACGTCATCGAAAAATAGACATTTCAACGAAAATTTTAAACCCTTTTCGAACATTTTATCTCAAAAATTGAAATGGGCAGCAGGGGTGGCCTTTTTGACGGAGAATGCCCCACATATATATATATATACATATATATATATATATACATATATATATATATATGTATATATATATATATATATATATATATATATATATATATATATGTATGTATTGCGACCGCACTCACGAGCGTGGTGCAACTGCGTTAATTGCTCGTGACGCTAGTTAGGCAGCCACGGTAATCGCGAAGTCGCTCATATCAAAAGCGCGAAGTTAGTCGATACGATTGGGCGCCAGGCACGAGCGAGCGTGCCACTCTTAGATCGGAACGTGACCGATCTCTCGATTCATACCGGAAAAGGAAACGCGAAAATACTCTACTTCGTCACGGGCAATAACGGGCTCTTTTAACCGGTAGCTCAGCCACGGAATTGGCAGAGGGGGTGGTTCGCGACGGACGAGGAGACAGAGGAGAGCGAGGGAACTTAGAGACAACGCTTCAGTCCGATAGAAATGAACAATATATTTCCGATAGATCACGCTACTCACAAGGTTCTGCGACGGTGTTTCGCGACCCGGACGCGAGCGGAAAATATCACGCGGTCGTCGGTACGAGCTCACCGAACGGAGAGAGGCACAATTCCATTCTGAGCGGCGGCAGACAAACACCGTGCACTCTCGTCACTCTACACACGCACTCTCAATTCACGCAAAATGATGGCGATTCGGTACGAAGCAAGCGTTTGGAAGTACGCCGAACAAAACGGACATCGCCCAACAGAAACGCATACATACTACAGACGACATACAAGAATGCATCACAATTAACGCGACTTGGCTGTGGTGTTGGCGACGCTCTCAATAAACGGAACCGAAAGGATCAAGACGCGACTTGGTCGGATGAGGCGCACGGCGGTTGAGCACGCGGACCGAACGCGAGCACTAGCGTGTTCCCGTTCCGGCGGAGGATTGTACGGCGAACGTGAACTCTAAAGACGACTCTCGCACGCGCGACTCATCCGGCCGGCGAAATCGGTGGCTTTACACTAGTTCGTTCGTCTCACCACGACGCTGGCTGGGCCCGAACTCGTCCTCGTGCGGGAATGTGACTTGGCCTCGAAAGCGGCTCCCGTCGTCTCGGCTCCTAATATCGCACCGGTGACGATCCACAGCGAAGTGATCGATAGCGCGAGGAAATTCGGCAGGCGGCACGCAGGATCTCTCGCCCCCACGCACGGGGGTTCGTCGCGCCGCGCTATTGGTTCCGCCTGATAACGCGGTCCTCGCGACCCTCTAATCAGGCTGTCGCGCCGCGGCGCGCAATTCGAGGTAGGTCGGTGTCTTCGGGCAGCTTGCGACTCTTCCCGTGGTTTCCCCGAGGCCGGACGGCTATCCCTACGGACTCTTTGACGTCCGGTGCCCCCGCGCTCGGGACCACGTCCGGAACTTTCCCTCGCAGCTCCTCGTTCGGAGTCTCCTACGCGATGATCTGCGCGGAGTGTCGACATCTCCTACGCCGGACCTTTCCTCTTTGCGTCCTGCAATTTCAGCGGCTTTACTGTTGCGTACAGGCGCGACGGTAAGAGGTAACATAATTAAATGAAGAGAGATCACCTGTCGTGCGCGCTACTGCGATCCTGCGCACGGTCCGGAAGGTCTCCAGTGGCGGCAGCCTCCTCCTTCTAGTCTGCTCGTCGGGTGAGATCTTGTCGATACAAAAAAAGGAATATGCGCTAGCCGCCGATCCGCCAAACGTCGCTAAAATTAACGGACGGACACACGCACACAAAACAAAAACGCGGAATTATAAGCGCACTCGCCGACATGTCCGTCTCCGAGCCGAGAGGATGTAAAGCCGCAGCGTGCGCTCCTCGTTCGGATCTTACGATCCTTGTGACGGACAGCCAAACGGGATGTCACGTCACAGTATATATATATATATATATATATATATATATATATATATATATATATATATATACCGGGTGTCCCAGACCACCCGTCCCACCCGATTTTTTCGTAAACGCGACATTTTAAAGAAAAATGTTTCAGACAAAAGTTGTAGGGTTTTAAAAGATCTATTTACTGATTTTATCAGTTTGACCTTGGATGGCGTTGCCAAGGTCAGATTGAAATCACATTAACTTTTTTAAATAGGACATCTTATTTTTGATTTCAGAATTTCATAGGTAGTGTCAAAAGCTTTCTAAAACCCTATAAGAAAGTTTATTTTCGTTGAGTACTTTCCGAGTTATGAGGCTTGAAAGCTACGGTGTACTGTAACCTTCAAGCGTCATAACTCGGAAAGTCCTTAACCAAAATAAACTTATTTATAGTGTTTTGGAAAGCTCTCGAAATCGACTACAAGAAAATGCAATGAAAAATATACCTGTTTCAGACCACCCGTCCCACCCTTTTAAAACGTAGGGATGTGCTTGTACAAAAAAATGGTTCAGACAAAATTTGCATGATTTCGAGGGATCAACCTGATGATGATCTTGAATTCGACCTTGAGATCGATCTTGGGCATAAAGGTATAAGTCAAAGTAACATTTTTAAAATGTAAAAACGAAATAATCGGTGCCGCCTGTAGGTATTAGCGTTACCTAAGGTGTACCACGTGTAGGTAACAAGATCGTACTTACACCTTATCGGGGTGCTTTTTTAAGGTGGTTCCCCTCGCCGTCACCTTTGTCGGGGTGCTTTCATAAGGTGGTTCCCCTTGCCGTCACCTTTATCGGGGTGCTTTTTTAAGGTGGTTCCCCTCGCCGTCACCTTTGTCGGGGTGCTTTCATAAGGTGGTTCCCCTTGCCGTCACCTTTGTCGGGGTGCTTTCATAAGGTGGTTCCCCTTGCCGTCACCTTTGTCGGGGTGCTTTTTTAAGGTGGTTCCCCTCGCCGTCACCTTTGTCGGGGTGCTTTTTTAAGGTGGTTCCCCTCGCCGTCACCTTTGTCGGGGTGCTTTCATAAGGTGGTTCCCCTTGCCGTCACCTTTGTCGGGGTGCTTTTTTAAGGTGGTTCCCCTCGCCGTCACCTTTGTCGGGGTGCTTTTTTAAGGTGGTTCCCCTCGCCGTCACCTTTGTCGGGGTGCTTTCATAAGGTGGTTCCCCTTGCCGTCACCTTTGTGCATACGCATGTTGTTCAGTCTCGATGTTCAAAATGTCCACCACGTGCATTTATACAGGCTGTTACCCTACTTTGGAAATCATCCGTCGCCCGACGAATTTCGTCAGTATCTAGAGACTGAATGACTTGTCGAATTCTGTTTTTCATATCTTCTGCAGTCGTAGGTCGTTTGTATACAAGGTCTTTTATTCGTCCCCACAAATAATAATCTAAAATTGTAAGGTCCGGTGATCGTGGTGGCCAATTATGTGGACCATGTTTACCTATCCATCGGCCGCGAAATATGCGGTTCAGTTGATGACGAGCAATGACAGACGTGTGGGCGGGACATCCATCCTGTTGAAACCACATATTTAGACGTAATTGGAGTGGAATATCTTCAAGTAAACGTGGAAGTTCGTTTTCGAGTAAATCGGCGTATAAAAAACGGTTTAAATTCTCTTGAAAGAAAAATGGTCCCACGATATGCGTATCAACAATTCCGCACCAAACATTGACTTTCCAGATACGTTGATGATCCATTTCTCGATACCAATGTGGATTCTCTTGTGCCCAATAACGAAAATTATGTGTGTTTATTTCGCCGTCAATTTTAAAGGTGCACTCATCAAAAAATAAAATACTTCTATGGAAATTAGGTAATTGTTGAGTAATCCAATTACAGAATATCAGTCTTTGTCTATGATCGTTCAATGTCATGGCCTGGTGAAGTGACATTCGATATGGATGGAATGAATTTTCACGAAAAATTCGACTGATCGTGCTTCGACTTATTCCACTATCTCTTGCTCGTCGCTTTAAAGAATCATTCGGGGTTACAAAGGCAGATGCAATTACATCACGTGCTCTTACTGAACGAACTGATCGATGAATTTGCCTTCCCTTATTATGATCCGGCTGAACAATACCTTTTACAATTATTCGACGTTGTAAGCGACTGAAAACTTTGCGCGAATGTGGTGTATGATCGGGATATTCATTTCGCCACATTATTTCAGCTGCTCGAAAACTTCCAGCTCTACCCAAAACTGACATCATTAACGCAGCTTCTTCGTTCGGGTAAGGCATAACTACAAATTACGCTTACGACCGGGTTGCTTATTAGAAAACGTGAATTGGTGACGAGTTGCGTAATATTATGAATTCTAAGCAATGACTTTTAGGAGTGGTATGTAAGGGTGCTTTTTCGTGAAAATTACTTTATTGCTACAATAATCAACATTAAATGAAGATTAATATTAATAAATCAAGAATAAACGGCATCATAGAGCTGTACCGAATGTTAGAGATCTCGGTAATTAGGTATCTTCAAAACTCTACGCGTAGGACTATAGGTACACGCACCGGCAGAAATGGTGTCTCTCGACGCTAGCGCTCGGCTGCCGCACACACGCGGAGCCGCGCTCGTACGTGTGTCTAGGCTGCGCGGCGACGATCGGGGTGCGGGCGGAAAGTGGTGGGGGGCTTTACGATAGTGCATCCTCCTCGCTCGACGCTGGGTCGAGAGAGAAAGCATTATTCGACGTGATACCATGGGCGAAGTCGGTGTCCTCTGCTTATATTTTTCATTGCATTTTCTTGTAGTCGATTTCGAGAGCTTTCCAAAACACTATAAATAAGTTTATTTTGGTTAAGGACTTTCCGAGTTATGACGCTTGAAGGTTACAGTACACCGTAACTTTCAAGCCTCACAACTCGGAAAGTACTCAACAAAAATAAACTTTCTTATAGTGTTTTGGAAAGGTCTTGACACCAGCTATTAGATTCTGGAACCAAAAATAAGGTGTCCTATTTAAAAAAGTTAATGTTATTTTGATCTGACCTTGGCGACGCCATCCAAGGTCAAACTGATAAAATCAGTAAATAGATCTTTTAAAACCCTACAACTTTTGTCTGAAACATTTTTCTTTAAAATGTCGCGTTTACGAAAAAATCGGGTGGGACGGGTGGTCTGGGACACCCGGTATATATATATATATATATATATATATATATATACATATATATTGTAATGTTGCCGTTTTTCTCTCGCGCGGATTAGCTCGTCGGAGCGGTGCGATCGAAAGGACTCGAACGGGAAGAGAGGAAAGAGTCGTGCGTGTATAAATGATGAGTCGGCGGTGTGTGTGTGTGTGTGTGTGATACAATCTACCTGTGCTTTATTTACTAAGTTTTTCCGGAACCGAAAAAAATACAGCAGTTCGGTGCGCGCGGACGGACAAGATACATGAATTCAGAACGGCATGTGGACGGATCTTTGTAAACGCGGCTATTTACAGGTCGGTATATACATATGGTTCGCGAGGTATCGCCAGGCGACGGAACGCGAGCGATGCTTGGATGCGGGCGCGGCTTTCCCGCGGTATAGCGGTACGCGAGGAGCGGAGCTCCGCGACGCGATGTGGCGATGCGCGAATCGGCGGGGCGACCGCGGCAGCGTGCGTGCCGATGTCGATGGCGGCTGGGATGCCACAAAACGCGTCGAGTACTTCAGCCGAAACCCCGTGTCAGCGATTCCGCTTGCTTACGTTTCGTGGAGGAGCGGGGGCAACCGCGGCTCGAGAGCTGGTCGGGAGTCCTCTCCTCGCCAAGGACCTTGACGAGAGTTGGACGCTCGGGCTCGCAAGGATGCCGAGGATGAGGAGCGGTGCGGGAATTGCGGAGTACCTCCGCCGTGGCCAAGCAATCTTCGACCACTTTCCAGGAGTGTCAGGCGCAGCAGATCAGCGGGTGATGCTGGCTGACGGGAAACAGGTGCCTCTGTCGGAGCACGCGGCCCTATATATACCCGGCGACTCCGTTTGCCTCCGTCATTTTCGGCGCTTGACGGCGGAGTCGCCGGAGTGGGACAAACGCGCGCTCCTTCGTGTGCGGTGCGCGCAGACTTGACGCGCGCAATGACTCGATACGGTTTTACCGCGCGAAGTTCTTATTATCTTTATATTTGGGTGCCCGAGGCATCCCCGGTTATAGCCCGGCGGCTCTCTCTCTCCGGCTGTCGGTGGCCGGGGACGATGTATAACATTTTTTCGGGGGTGTGCATCGTTACAATATATATATATATATATATATGTATGTATATGTATAAGTATATATATATGTATACAGGGTGATTTAAAATAACATACGCGTCTCAAAGCTGACATATTCATAATCGAATTCTGAGATGATTTTTTCCTTTGCAAAAATTTGTCTGGAGCTTAATTTTCAAGTTACAAAAAGAATTAGTTAGCGTATGACAGGTCAGATATAAGTGGTAGACAGGGGCGGTGCGACACACTGTTACACGCGGGTGTTTCCGTGGGGCGCCTCCTGCGCACAAATGATTGGCAAAAGTACATAGTCATCACATTTCTATTTAAACTTTCTTTCTCTCTTCCGCTCTTTCTCTCTCTCTCTCTCTGCGTGGACGTAGACTGCTTGCCTCTTCCACACTCGGGTGCGCCGTACTGCACCGCTTTTTCTTTCTACGTTTGAACCTGGGTTGGTCTGCAGTAAAAACCAAAATATTGCGTTCTATAACGCGAATAAAAATAAAACGTTCATTATGCGATATTTCACTCGTATTATGTTAAAAAACATTGCACAAGCGTTGATCTGCAGTAAAAATCAAAATATTGCGTTATTCAACGCACATTTTGAATTAAAAGTTATATATGCTATATCTCACATGTATTACGATAATAAGCATTGAACAAGCGTTGATCAACAGTAAAAATTAAAATATAGCGTTATTCAACGCGAAAAACGAATAAAACGTTCTCTAGGCGACATCTCACGTGCATTATGTTAAAAAAAATTGAACAAGCGTTGATCAGCAGTAAAAACCAAGAAATATTTTTCTATAACGCGAATAACAATAAAACGTGTTCTAGGTGATATTTTACGTGTATTACGTTAATAAGCATTGAACAAGTGTTGATCAGCAGTAAAAACCATAATATTGCGTTCTGTAAAGCAAATTAAATTAAACGTTTTTTTATGAAATTTACTACGTGTATTACGTTAATAAGCACTAAACAATCGTTGAACAGCATTAAAAAACAAAATATTTCGTTATACAACTCGAAATACAAATAAAACGTTCTCTAGGCGATATCTTACGTGTATTACGTTAACAAGCATTGAATAAGCATTGCTCGGCAGTAAAAAACAAAATATTGCGTTTTATAACGCGAATAAGAATAAAAAGTTATGTTTGCGATATATCATGTGCTTTACGATAAAACGCCTCGAACAAGCGTTGATCTGCATTAGAAATGAAACTAGTGAGTTCACAGCGAGAATTGCAAATGAATCGTCATCTATGTAATATATCACGTAGTTTACGTTAAAAACCGTCGAACAAGCGTTGATCTGCATCAGAAACGAAATTATTGAAGTTCCCAGCAAAAATTACAAATGAATCATTATCTATGCCATATATAACGTGTTTTTCGTTAAAACGCGTCGAACAAGCGTTGATCTGCATTAGAAATAAAACTATTGTCGTTCTCCAGCGCGCTGGACAAATGAAACGTTATCTATGCAATATCTTAAGCGGTTTACGTTAAAAACCGTTGAACAAGCGTTGATCTGCATCAGAAACGAAACTATTGAAGTTCTCAGCGCGAATTGCAAATGAATGGTTATCTATGCGTTATCTCAAGTGTTTTACTTTAGAAACCGTCGAACAATCGTTGATCTGCATCAGAACAAAGGTATTAAAGTTATCAGCGAAAATCCAAATGAATCGTTATCTATGAGATATCTCATGTGTTTTACCTTAAAACGCGTCTTACAATCGTTGATATGTATCAGAAACGAAATTATTAAAGTTTTCAGCGTGAATTGCAAATGAATCGTTATCTATGCGATATCTCATGTATTTTACGTTAAATCGCGTCTTACAAGCGTTGATCGGTATCAGAAACAAAACTATTGAATTTTCCAGCGCAAATTGCAAATGAATCTTTAACTATGCGATATCTCACGTGTTTTACGTTAGAAACTATCGAACAAGAGTGGATTTGCTTCAGAAAAGAAACTATTCAAATTTTCAGTGCGAATTGCAAAGGAATCGTTATTTATGCAATAAGTCACGTGTTTTACGTTAAAACGCGTCGAACAAGTGTTGACTTTCTTCAGAAACGAAACTATTGAAGTTCCTAGAGCGAATTGCAAATGAATCGTTGTCTATGAATAGTTGTTATAAGCCGATTCCGGACCACTATGTGTTAGTGTATACGTATACGTGTATGTGTGTGTGTGTGAGGGACGTTAAAAGGTCAGGTATATTTGCTGTCTTTCTCCCTCTCTCTTTCTCTCTCTTTCCAATAACGGTTTTTCCCGAATCATTGTTATATGCTAAACTAATTTTTCATAAAATTGATATGAATTTTTATTATGTTTATATTAGGTTGATATTAACCTAGTATAAACTTAATATAAATTTTATGTCAATTTTATTAAAAAGTAGTTTAGCAATTAACAATTATTTGGGAATAAAACGTATCTTTTTCTCTCTACCTCTCTCTTTTCCTCTCTCTCTCTCCTCCATAGCGTTTTTTCGAATAATTAATAAACTAA